>NW_027466513.1:1160000-1812500 GCF_050575085.1 Anarhichas minor
CCTATGAAGCAATTGGGTTGAAATGCTTTACTGTTTTGGAACATTTGATGCAGTCATAACTGGAACATCTGCTGGCAAAATCCTTGCTATTGCATTTCTACGAATAGATTAAATCTAAAACCGTGACCACTAAGTTTGTCAGGATACAAAAAGGTGTAATTACTCTTGTTATTGTTATTATCTTCAATAAAGCTTGCATTATAAAAACAGATCACTTTTAGACGGACTTTACAGCTCTGTTTCTAGATACAGTAGCTGGATGGAAGTGTGATTTTTGGCTTGGCGCCTCAATACATCTGCATCATACATCTTTCGTCATGGCTAAGGAGGGGCCACAGAATTTGGCTTAGCTGACCATTAAACTCCCGACACGTCAAGTTTTTAGCAGCAGGAGCAGTTTTTGTTTGTAATGTTGGGAAAATCTACCTGTATTGACATAATGCGCCACAAAGAATCTATGTGATCATCTGTACAAAGTGGAGCTTTGACACACTGAAAGCAGAACTTTGCTGAGTTCGAGAAAGTTTTTTAAATCATAAATAGGTTATTGGATGCGTCTATCCAGTGTTTCTTTGTAAGACTTGTCTGTGTTGACAATAGACAAAATCGTGCCATGTGAGCCACAGCATAAGAGGACACTCTTTTTCGACTCCAAATATGGTCAGACTTGTTTAGTTTACGCCGATGTTTGGTGAACTTTGGCTCGAAAACTATTTCTAATGTCCATATGGCAAAACACCAACAAGTCATTGTTTGAAAACGGATGAAGTTATTAGTCTTTCAAATCTTAGTCGCTGTAAGTTATTATAAACATCTTCTTTTAATCATATCTGATTATCTCTCTGTGTACATTTAATTCTCTTTCAAAGAAAGTGTGATATTGCGGTGAGTTGCTGTAGGTCCCGACCCTCTTTCAAAAGGACCTGGTGTTCTGGCGGGTTCCTTACGAAGGGCTGCAAACACAGAATTCCCCCACATTACATAACCACAGATGTCCTCTGAGGAAATGAAGGCCCAGAAATGTATCAAGTTCAGTTGCGTGTTCCCCTTCCCCCTCATGGCCTCCCCTGTCTCCCACTGCCCCAAGACCATATATTACATGTGGTTTTCTGTGTTCATGCTTCCACACAAATGCAAATATAATACTGCGGTTTTAAAGCATTGCAATGAATAGTAAATCAATGTCATAGAGTCACTATTCATCCCAGGAGGTCCATCAAACTGCACAATAGCTCTTTAGCTGCTTTTTTGAGCGACAGCAATTAAGAAGTATAGACATGTAAACAATAACAGTACTCTAAACTAATATTAGACTTTGTACTTTAGCAAATTATCAGTTACAGCTGACCACTGTAACTATTTATGTGCTATCAGATAGTATAGATTATAACTAACCAATACAATTGACCCCAAGTCATACTTGCATCTCTAAATCAATTACCATTTTGTAATTATTAATAATAAAAAATAATAATATTTAGACATGCCGTTTAAACAATCTACTGGCATACGTGACGACATTACAAGGCAATGTTTTTTTTACTGTAAAGAAACTATTCCGTTGCTGGAAAGAGTACAGCTGGTTTCATGATTTGGCTATTTGATAACTAATGCACAGCAGATGAAGAAAAGTGCAAGGGAATCCCGCATTTTGTAAAATGAAAAAAAAAAGTATTAAAAGCATTCGTTATTTCAGGAGCAATTTATTAAACAACATTTTTATTTTCTTGGAACACCTTGCAAGTATAATTTGTGTCTGGCGTGCCTGTGTTGCACCTTTTTTCCTGGAAGCCTGTTGCTTCACATCCATGATAGTTCTCTCTCATTCTCTCTCATTCTCCTTGGCTTCAGCCTCTCCTCGTCCTGCTGGGAATATAGCCTTGAGTCTGAAATGTGTTTACATTTTGAGCATGTTACAAATTATCTGCTTAAGACTAACTTTGCGTGACTTGGCAGACGCCTTCACCTTGCTCAGATGTTGTTTGGGTCAAACGTATTTCAGGGGTTTGCTCTCTCAATTTGACTGTCTTTATCTGACAGGGGTTCTCCAAGCCAGATGTGAACTCAGGCAAAAGGTAAAGCTCGTGTAGGTATGTGTGTGTGTGTGTGTGTGTGTGTGTGTGTGTGTGTGTGTGCCTGCGCTTTATACGTTTATACGCTTGTTTATTAACGTATGGTGAAGACAGCCTGCCAATATGTCTGAGATATTTTTCTACACTGACAAGACTCCATTTATACTCAATACAATATAATCTCTGCGGGATTTAACGTGACATTTGAACCATGTTGATGTATTTTTATCTTCCATCATAAATTAATAGATTTATCATCGAGTTGTATTTCTACATCTCAACCTCCCCTATCAGATTGAGGAATCTTATTCACACATATCATGTGTCGACAATTGTCCAACAATACTAACTTTTTCCCAAAAGTTTCTTTCCAACGTGTCATAAACAGATTTGGTCATCTGACTGCTTAGTATCTCCAGAGGACTGCAGTTATATTAGAGTTTGAAAAACTGTAATTGCTTATTAATATGTAATACGTTTTCTCTGTAGGTTTGTGTAAATATTAGAGTTAAGAGAGCGAATAGCCCCAATTTCATCAAATGATATTCAAAGATTGGGTTTGGACTAATCCTCCTCATTTTCTTATTAGATCAAAATCACAGTAATAACAGATCATACATTTTGCACTTATTATAATACTGTTTTATCATGTACCCAAAAGGCCAAATCACATGAGATTACACACATTTAAAAAGTTGTGACTGAATAACAAAGTTCTCTTTCTTATTAATGGTTGCGTGCAAATAGTAAAAAACAAAAACAAAACATGTTTATTTCCCAAATTGGATTTATTGAGTAATTGAGGGTGTGTTGAATTTGTATCACAATGTGTCAGCAGAATACAATTCTCTCTTCATCTCAGTCCAGAGCTCACCGCTCAGCTTCATAGTGTCATACGTGGCAGAATAAAGACATGGTTCATGTGCAGAGTTTCTTCCCAAAGTTGCATGAAGCAATATTTTTCACATAAACATTGAAGCAATTGCCTTCCTAGAATGAGAAATTGTTGCTTGTACTGCCAAATCCGCTAAAAAACAACAGTGCTCTCTGCTCGCAGACGTGTGTTGTACATTGCCAGGTGTCTTGTGTGAAATAATGGTTTGCTGATAAAAGTTAGAACATTTTGCAAGTCAAGAAGTGGCAGATATTTCTCCAAAAAATGTAAAAAAGACGTAAAAAATGTGTCTGTGTTTCTCTCTTTCTACTGGAAGTGTAAAGTAGGCAATTGGTTGTTTTACGTGTTAACCAATAGACGTAGTTCACACATAGTTTGTGAGTCTGTCATGGAGTCCTTTATACCCCCATTAGAAACCAAAGGTAGAACAATGCAACAATTGGTGTACGGCGTTATTAACTCTGATGAAAAGAGATTGCATAGCATTCACATTGATTATGTTGTTCACTTTGTATTTTATTCGGGATATCTTTTCAACAGCAGCAGAATATTTTAGCATTTCAAAATCACACCATGATAATGAAGAGGGAATCAGTGAGCAGCTACAATGCATTCGACCAGAGTCTGGTCTTCAACGCAGGAAGGAAAGAGAGATCAAAACAGGTCATCCACTAACAGATTGTCCTACATACTCTAATTTTACTAAACATGCTTTTGTGGTTTATTGTGCCTCTGATTTGTGTGCTCTGAGCACTTGTACCAGTAAATAAAGAAAAAAGAAAGACAAGTCCAGCTTGCTTCAGCACATCTTGGTCAAGCCACATCTCCATTCTGGACCTTTCGGTTGATCATGCAGGTCTGCTCATCTGGCTGGGTGCAGATCATCTTTGGAAAAGGATACAGTCCTGACTGTGTGTAATACATTTTACTGTTTTATAAGAAAACACTGAACTGTTTTATAAGGAAATATAATATTCAACTCAAAATAACAATAACACTGAGTAGACTTTAGTGGTTTTTAAGTTTGTGTACCAGTTGAAGCTATTTCAAATATTTCCTTGTCTCAACATCTTGTTTGAGGATGTTTGGAATTGTCGAATGTGCCCATCTGATATCTGTTGCTTTATCTTATGAAAATTACAACTTGTTATGGAACGTTACAGAACTAATGGAGTGGAGCGTGATGTTGGTAATGAGTTTAGTGTCTGTTAACATATATAATATGTGATTGAAATCATACACAATTTGTGACTCATTAGTCCTCTGCGTTTTCAGTCCACCCTCCTCTCTTCCTCCTTGCACTTCATAGGGATGAAGTGAGATGCTATGTGCTCCCTCCTGGTCTTCCTCCCTCGCATCGGCCTTCCCTTCTGAGACAGAGCTATGAACATTGCTTTGCCATTTTTAGTCCACTTGGCAGAGGAGTAAGCATTGAAATAGTTTTCTAGGAAAACCTCCTTGAAGTTGCAGTTTTCATTGTAGATCCTCTGTTAAGGATCAGACAGACATTACAGCATTAATACAATACAATCGGCTGTTGCCAGCATTTGTCCTTATTGTCAGTTCTTATTTCTAATGCATGTTTTGCAATAGTTCTATTTCTGCTTGACTGTAGATCATCTGAAAACAGTGTACGACTTTTTTCACTGAGGAAAAATATTACCTTGCCTTGCAGCTGTCCAGCCTTCGTCATAGAGATATAATGCTGGCTCTTCACACCTTTGATAGCCAGTATGCCCCCCTCAGACACTGTCCTGATCTCCAGGATACCTGCCAGACGTTCACACGGTTAGGAAAATGAGACATATTACAGGACAGATAAGACACTACCGACATCCAGCCTTCACTCCAACTCCACACTGCATATTCAACATTCATCTTCATTAACAAACTGGATGGAAGTTCCTGTGGTTAATCAGTCTGTGGTCTCTCTGGCTTTATTCAAGCCTTGTTAACTGGCCTGGGTGGCCATTACACAAACCACAACCTATGCCATAGCACATATGGTAGACAGATTAGGCCTCTCTCTCCTGGGATTGAGAAAACTACCTCCTTGCATAAGCTTTGCACGCTACATTTTAGGCCCGCTCCTCAAATCTGAGGGTGAGTAAAAACACTTGTGTGTAACTATTTGGGTTTGTGATTTCTTATCATTTTGTTGTGCAACTTGTGGTAGGTACTGTGTATTTGAAGAAATGTCTTACCCAGATATACCCAGAGGCATTATTTTGATTATTAATTTAAACATTTTGTTAAAGCAAATGGTGCTAGCCTTTGCAATGATATTTAATGAAGAGAAAAAAGGGAAGAACTCTAATTAAGCTCTTCAGACTGACATTGAGCTGTTTGGTCTACTGTGGAGAGATGGAACACATTTCCACACACATGCACACATATTGTTAACATTTTGGCTCTGACACAGACAGGCTATCCTCAGCTTGAAGAGATTTGTCATCACTCGCTGGTCCAGCCTCTGGCTGAGTAAACTCATTTGTGGGTAATCCCTAATCCTGCATGCTTTCTCTGAATCCATTGTTTACATTTGCGAGTAAGGATTTAGCGATTAATGAGAATTAATGAAATTATGACCGCTTCACAGTTTTTGCTAAACTCAACTTTTAAGCAATGCCATAGCCCTTCACTTAGACACGAATTACTAACATGTGTTCGTAATCACCATTTACTATTTTGTTTGTAAATCTATCTGTTATCTTATATGCAACATGTGTTTGTTTGCTTTCGAGGATTTGTTTACACATTTGGAACAAAATTGTCATGGGAACTGTTGCAATATCCTTAACCAGAACACACACGTTATTAGTATTTTAAGAAAAATGTCTACAGAAAAACTAATATCAGCGTTACACATTACAGTTCTCTATATTGCAGATACAAAAAGCTTCCAAGAGATAAAAAATTCCACATTGCAGACGTTTAGACCTTTGCAACATAGTAAAGTTGAAAAAAATCTTTTTTTGCTTTGTCTTTTTGTAAAAAAAAGAAAGTTGAAGAAAAAAGCCTGTCATGCAATCAGCATTTCAGGACGTCTTGTTCACTGCAGCCAAAAAGTATGACTCACTGATTTATTACATACATGTCTTTCAACAGGTCTCTTCAAAGGCTTATTGGTACGATTGCTTTGTGCTTTTAGCGTGCGACTGTCAGCCACATATGGGCGTATCATTTTTTTTCTGTCTTATGTTGCCAATGGTTGCACAAGCATCTTTTCCATCCACTTTGAGGCATTTCCCCGTCAAGCCAACATTCCAGCCACAGCCACACTGTCAGAGAGGAGGAAATGATAACTACTTAAAACATCCTCACCGTGACAGATATTTCCAGTGGTTAACATTGGCTCTATAAAGCAACAATTCTAACAATTTAACGTGTTGAATTAAATTGACCATGGCAATCAAATAAAAGTAGACATTCGGTAGTGAGCTGGCATGCCTTATTTGAGAATTTCTGCTTTCGATTGTGTGGAACAGTGTGGGCCAGGCACAGTTTGGTGGCTGTCTTTGTGTGTCAGTTGCTAACATTTTTCCATTTCTAATATTCATGCCAATTCTTTGTCCCAAGTTTTCATTCTGACTGAAAAGTTTCTTGCAGAGAAATCAGGCTGAACAAATGTGAGTCTGTGGCGGTGTCAGTGCGAGCTCTCGGGGGCCTCTCGGGGGCCTGGCACTCCAAGACCGTTCAGTTTACTTCATTACAGCCTGTGTTTAGATGGTGTTATGGTTGAACAAGCCAAAGCCCCCACCTGCTTCACTTTACCTCTGTCACTTTGGCTGCTCCAACACTGTGGAGACCTCTGTACAATAACACCTCCCATGTGTTTCTCTGACCTTGACAGGCCAAAGGTTCGTCACTGACTCAGTGGAAAGATCTCACTACTAAACATGAATCATAACATTTCAAATCCTAGGACTTAGTTCACACCCACATTCGAGTTAACTGACATTTGGAAAATATATTTTGGCAAATAAGTGGCGTTTTTTTATCACTGATTAATGCAGAGGAACTCCTAGTGAACCACTGGTGTTGAAATTAGACAAAAGGAGTCATCCTTACTGTTGCAGTTGGTGGGATCTTGAGTCCCAGTGATGTTGCCAAAGTCATCAATTGTTAGGAACCACTGCGTGCGGCTGAACAGCTGTCGGATGCGCACATCTCCTCCCTCCATATAGTCGTAGTTCCTGGTGTGGCGCTCGTGTTTGGAGCAGTTCATGATGGCGGCAAGTTGCTCTGGCGTGCAGTCACTGTAGACCACACACACGCTGCCGAACAAGAAGATTGCATGGAGGTACAGTCCCGAGAACAGATTTTGAAGGTTCCATGTCAGCATCCATTTGCGCATTATAATACAATGCAGTGGGGATCAATGAACAACATACTTAAATGTGAGATCTGTGTGCTCTCCCTCAGCCCAGCGACCCCCTGATCCCTGACTTGTAACACTTGTGTTGTGACCTCCGGGTCCCTGTTCTCACAGCAGGTATTCCTAGTGGGACTGTTGAGCCGGGGTGGTTGTAGAGGAGACTTTGTGAAGCTGGTTGGGGTTGGCTGAAGCTGAAGAGCGGTCTGAAAAAGACCTGTGATAATATTAGGAGATGATGACTCTCTTTAGTCCTCAGCGACGGTCTGCGTTGGCTGCTCCATCCTCTTGAGACCATAGTCCGACAAGGGACGTCATAATCCAGTTCATTAAATGTTATGCAGGATGTCACTATAAAAGAAAAAAGTAGACCGGTTTGATTGTCGCTGATGCATTTGGAAAAAATAGACTCACAGGTAGACTTACAAGTTGAAAAATTTTCGTTAAAGCAGCTTTAAAAACTGATAAAGTGATTACTTGGATTCACCTAGTTCTACAGTAGAGATCTCCTAACTTTTTTAAATTCTTTCAAAAAACTTCTTGTTTTCTGTGTTCATACAAATATGTTTTGTACAATTTCTGTGTTGTACTTTGACAAGCATATGTCTCCCTGTCATGGACCCTGAACAGTGAAATACTGAATGATTGCCGTTGGATTGCTTCACAAGTCTATGCTCTGTAATACCATCTGTACCAGCATACATACGTTCAAACAAACAAACTATGCAGCTTTACTTATAAAAACAAAACAAAAACAAACCGTAGTTCAATGACTTACATGTGCTCTGTGTGATGACAGGAGTTGTCAGAGGTTTTGTTTCCTTTCAGAGAGAGTTTTAATTTGAAGACTCTGTCGTTCTAAAAGCTGTAGTCTCAGTTGTAAACCAATCCCAGTTATGCAGTAAAGCTAAGCAAGAGCTGGTAGCTTCTGTCAATTCCCATGGATGTCTCCCTGATTCTGGCTGGCTGACTCTGTGCATCTTCCACTGTCGCTGTGCACACTGCTTAGATAAATGCCTTCTGCTGACCTCACTTGAGAGCAATTAGATCCCAACCAGTCAGCTGTCCCTGGCCCAGATGCAATGGGGAAACACCCTCTGCCTGCCTTTCGCTGTCACTCACCCACCGGACATGAGAGGGAGCTATACACTCTTGGAATAGCAGACTCTCTTTGGTATGCACTCCGAAATACTTTAAGAACATTTGCATGCACGCTCACCCTTGCAGAACTTACTACAGCTTCTCTTCTCTCTACACCCTGCGCTTAAATAGGTTTGTGCTGTGCTTGTTACAGATATTATAATGACTCACATTAAGCTTTAAATTTGGATGTTTGCCTTGATGATGAAGCTTCAAAGAATTTCTTCCCTATCATTTCAAATGTCACAATTAATTAGCGGTTTTATTTAGCTGCACGGAATCATTTTTCAGGATTTATTGACTCAAGAAAGTAAAAAACTTCAAAGAAGCCCTTTAGTTCTCATTATTATGAGTGTCTTGCATGAGTGTAATAGTGGGAAGCAATAAGTCATGTCTGGCAGGTATCCATCCAAGGGGAAGAAAACAGAAAACATAACTGCCTAGTCCTCTATGTGTCAGGGGTCTTGCACTTTTCGTGTTTGATTTTAAAGTCACAATTTATTGCCTTACATACCAGGCCTTTCCTTGGACTCACGACTTCAAAAGTTTATATGGGCCCTAATGACACGCTCCCCTGTGGAGGTCAGAGCTGCAGGCCTGAGAGAGAGGGACTTCTGGCCGCAGCAGGTCTCCTTCTCATCTCTAAACTGGGGTCATAAAGACCTGATCTACTAGGTGTCACTCTGGTCTGTTCATCTGTCCCTTATATCACCTCAGAGACTGTTCACACCCTGGTCTTGTGGAGGCGTAGGAAACATCCCTTAACATATCACTCAGCCACCATATTGAAAATATCAGAGAGCTTAACATTAAAGTGAATGCAAAGTCGTAATTCACGTTTCAATATAGAAACACAATTCCACGACATATTGTACGTCTACTTTATAGGCAATACGTTGTTTTTTCCAGACAGGTGGACCGCAATTTAGGATAATTTTCCAGAACCTTTCTCCATAAATTGCCACCTTCTGTTGGTGAAGGGGTTTGTGTGACCCTAGGAGCTGTGGAGTCAGGGGCAGGTAACACCTGGTAGGGTCCTTTGAGGCAAATTGCTTCCAGGGGAGAAGCCAGACAAGATGATTCCAAGAATTGGCCTCGACAGAAATGAGTGACCTTGCCTGGAATCGGGAAGCTTGGGCCCTCTCTTGTACATAGGCCTTAAGGGGAGCTTGCAGACAAGACCTTAGTGTCTGGGACTGGTCATGCTCAAAACAATTCAGGGTTCCCATGTGGGCTCACTCCCTGCGTTATAGCGCCATGTCGGTTGGGTGACAGGTGGGACCCTTGGAGGCTTCATGTCACTTCCATGGTGGGAAGGAGCTGGAGCCAGTGCAGGAGATACCGAGATGTCATAGGCCTCACCTTAACGCACAGCACAAGCTGAGGAACCAACCACCTGGATAGGATCTGTATTCTGTCCTTTTCCAGAGATGCCTAAAGGCCTGTTCCTGACTTTTTTTTTCAATTGTTCCCAATGAGGAAAGAGCATATGCGGCCGCCTCGAGAAAAGTCGCTGCACCCAGCATCATTTCTTTCTCAGCACGCCGCCTTTTTTGTGCAGCCGCTCCGAGCGCTTCAAGTTGAAAATCTCTGAACTTTTCAGAACAGCAATGTTGACGTCACTGTAGAAAATGGAAGTAACGCTTGTTTTGTCCGTGTCATGTCCATCCTGAACTTTATATGTCAGACAGACACTATCATAACAAAGACCGAAAAGTCTATTTGTGGGAGCAGATCGGCCCAATGGACACAGATTATTGCTCGTGAATGTTGTTCTTTAGTCGCCGTACATGTTGTCTATAAGATCGTCCTCCTTGCTCTAAAATTACGACTGTCGGATTGAGTGGTGACAAGTTCATCCATATAAAGTATGAAGCACGCATCCTCCCTTTGGTGCTCATGGTGAAAAAACAATGTCAAACCAATAGATAGTAGCTAATATAGATAATAAAAAGCAAAGAAGCGATGGAAGTCTATCATACCATGTTGGTTAGAGTGATGTTATTATTGTCAAGATATTGGTGACATAGAAGCATTTTTAAAAGCACTCGGGCGCTTTTCTGGCAGAAAAAGACGCTATCCGGACACAGGCCCTAAAGTGAGAGTTATGGGGGTGGGGATTTAGGGATACACATAATCCCCCAGCTATGCGCTAAACAGCAGTTTGGACCCCTGAAGCTGACCCAGAGCATGCTGGGAAGACATGTCTATCTCAGAGGCCGCTTGGAGATGTTTAACAACTTTGCTGCTGTAACTGACATGTGGAAATGTAAAGGATACATTTTAGGTAGCTGAAAAGTCCAAGAGCATTCAGCTGGAACCCCTTTTGTGAAAATTGATGGCAGCAGTTAAATGTACCTCTTTGTAGAGTTTTTTTTGTTGAGCCCTGAGTTCACAGGTTAAGTACACCAACATTGACCTTTTATGATGACAAAACGTGGCAGACTTCAAACTCTCTTCAGAATTTTTAGTTGTTGTGCTCTCCCTTTGTTCTTGAAAGATATTTGTGCTTATATGCGACCTTTGCTTTGACTTACAGCCCATCAGATCAGTTTTTATCCACTGAACGAATCAATTATCTTTGTTACACTACAGGAACTGGTTTCCCCAAGCATTCATTGCCAAAGTAGTCCCCTGTTTTGCTTGTCACATTTATCTTAGTGTTGTATTCTGTCCAACCCATTCATGTTTTTGCCATCGGGGCTGTGAGATTGTAAAATGATCTTACTTACTCTCATCTATATTGGATTTCAAAACACATCTGGAGACACTGTTCTTGTTTCTTGCTTTTTTGTTTATTTGCCATGTCTTCTTATTTCATCCTTTTCTTTTTATAATAATAACAGTTATTAGTGTCATTGGTAGTAGTTGTTGTATTAGTGTTGGTACTGTAGTAGTTTTACTTTTTAGTGTAATATAAGTGATATTGCACAGTAATGCATAATAATAGCATTGTAAGGCTACTTCAATGGGCTACTAGCATGCCATGACTTGAATGCTTGAACTTGTTTGTGTTTGTGAGCATCTGCATGTGTGTGTGTGCAGGTAGTTTGGTTTTACAGCCTGAGCTGCCTGCTGCCCTTCAAGGATCAAAGGCCCAGCTCTGTCTGGAGTTTACAGTAGCAAAGGAAATGGAGTGGCTGTGAGGCAGGCGCACTAGACCTGCGTGAGTGAGCCTCTTAAAATTTCAATGACCGTCACTTCCATCAGTCGGCCTCGCTTCTTTGTTTATCTGTTTTTCTCTTTTTATGACTGATTTATTTGCGAGTGGAGCGTTTAAAATCTTGCAACTCACTTTAATTTATTCCCATTTTCAGATGTTATGTTGAATGTTGTTGAAGCCAGTAGAGATTGAGGGTTTACTGGAGGTGACTTCAGTGTGACATGCAAATTCTATCTCACCATGAACTCAAACCTCGTTCCAGCTCCGAATTCTGACGATTTCAATATGTTTCATAAACGCATTTCTGCTATTTGTGGAGTTGAGCTGTCTATGAGGTTGATGTCTAACTCTTCCTTCACCATTGTACCGTTTTACTGTTATCATAGCGATAATTAGATAAAGAGTATTGCTTTAGTATTGTTTAGAGTTTAGTAGAGTGTTGCATTCAGACATGATGAGTCCACAGCATTACACACACACACACACACACACACACACACACACACACACACACACACACAATAATTTGAGTATTCATGTACTATTTTTCTGAACAAAATACAATGTTGTAGCTCTCTGGGAACTTGTTTTTATAAACCCATTTTGCAACGCCCAAAATCACAAATTTGCCTCAGAGGGCTTTACAATCTGTACACATGCGACATCCTCTGTCCCGGGACCCTCACATCAGTAAAGGAAAAACTCCCCCCAAAGAAACCCTTTAAGGGGGAGAAAAGAAGGAAGAACCCGTAGGGAGAGTAACAGAGGAGGGATCCCTCTCCCAGGATGGACAGAAGTGCAATAGTTGTCGTGTGTACAGAATGAAACACAACAGAATTACAACACAAATCAAATGCAAATCACACATCACTTCATTGTCTAGGCTCACTCGATATGCAGTTGTATAACAAGTTGTTTCCAATCCCTCCTATGCAGGACACAGATATTGCTATGTGATTTATCACTGTTATAGAGAACCTCTTGGAGTGTTAGCACACAAATCTAGATCTAGAATTTATGATAGTTTCCACTATTACCGCAGAGACATCTGCCTATACACGGTGTCTGCTCTCAACACTCTAAAAGCATTCCTGGAGAGAGAAGAGCCTCTGTGTCTGTATGTGTGTCTGTATGTGTGTGTGTGTGTGTGTGTGCTCTTTACCCTGTCTTGCAGTGATATGATTACATTTATGGTGGGAGAATGGATTATGTCTAAGGTCAGTCTATTCTTAGACCTGTTTTAGACTGTTTGGGTTTAGCTTTTGCTTTCTAAATTCCTTGATAATTGGGGATCTCTGGGGATGGAGCCTCACAACATTAGCTCCAACTATAAATAACTAGCTTACAAACACATGCACGCTTGTACACACTGTACACTCAACACACACACACACACACACATACACACACACACACACACAATGGTACATTGGTGAAACTTTTTTTTTGTAAAAACTACTTGCAAAGCCAGTTCAGTTCAGTTCAGTTCAAAAATGCAATATTGTCTCATTAAAGCAAACGTTTTCATGTGCTGTACTCACCATTTAAGGTTGTGTACAAAGAGGAATAGTGAAGCTTTGTCAGTGACAGCAGGGTTTGTAGTACTCTGTTAACTAACCACACGCATACACACACAGTGTCTCACACACACACACACACACACTTCCACTCTGCTCTTTGAAGCTTCTCTTCCTGGGTCCGGCTGTCTCACTGAGTGCTAGTGCAGTAAAAGGTGACACATGGTCACAGCTCAGGTTGTTGCTGCTGCCTCTGCCTGGACTGAGGTGTGAGTTGGAGCTCGCTAATGTTCTTTGGTGTCCTTCAATTAATGTTATTACGCACAGGGATTTCTACTGAATGCAACCTGAGTGTAGTGAATTAAATATATTCAGTCAAACCTGATGGTATGCTGGCAGCATTGTTTAAGTAAATATTAAGTAATGATGAAGTATTAGATGTGAAGTTTTCTTTATAACCAGCATTTGTTGGTAGTCACTCTTCACGGTGTTGTCGGCAGTTGCAGTGCATTAGGGGCAGTGTAATCGGCCTTGTTAGAGAATGTGAACCGGCGTTTTGCTTCGCTGTCGGGGGAATACTCTGATCCCATCTAATGCAGGAACAGCTGTTAGGGATCACAGTCTTAACTGCTCACCATATCTGTTCATGTATCAGAAAAAGCCGAGCCTCGCTTATCAAGACATTCCCTGCCTTTGTGGCTTTAAAGGCAAGGCAAGGCAAGGCAAGGCAAGGCAAGGCAAGTTTATTTGTATAGCACATTTCAACAACAAGGTAATTCAAAGTGCTTCACATAAAACCATTAAAAGCATCAAAACACAAGGCAAAAGAGATTTAAAAAACAATTAAGAACATACATTGAAAAAATAAAAACAGTCATTGAAACACTCTAACCCGGCCTCCCTGAGGTCTTATTTAGCGTGGGACTCCAACCCCGCCTCGGGACTCTAACCCGGACAATTGGACTGGGACTCTAACCCCGTCTCGACGCGGGACTCTAACCCCGTCTCGGGACTCTAACCCGGCCTCTCTGAGGTCTTTCAATGACACTTTTTATCGGTTTACCAGGACTTTTCAGACATAGTAACGTAACATCACTAAATGTCGTGTTCTCAATCAGCAGTATTTGGAAATTGATGAGTTTCTGAGTCAGAACCGTTTATAAACAGACCTCTAACTCAGTACATATTTAGAATTTGAAGCATCAATGCATGAATAAAAGATACCAGCTTTTTGCTGGGGTATAAACGAGTCATTTCGTGCATCCTGTAATGTTTCACTGTTGTTGACCAGTTTCTTTGCATTTGACAAGGACAAGAACCTTGTTGTGACCCCCTCATTCTGATATATGAGTGTTTGTGGGTCTGTTCCATGAAAGAAAGTATATTTGTAAATATTTAAATGTCCGTGTACATGTTTAGCACTTTCTTTTTGGGTATTTCAGCAGAGAAAGTCCTTATTGTGCGGACCAGATGATGCAGTTTTTTAAAGTCTGGGCTGTGAGAAGTATAGAAGTTGGGGTGATCTGTTGAACAATAAATGGATTCTTGAATAGCTCTCAAGAAAATAGCATCAAAAACATGGATATTATGTTGCTGCTGTCTTCTCAAATCCATGTTCTGTCAGAAAGAATGAAAAATACATCATCTTGGCAGAATTGGGTATATTTTCCGATTAATGTACACACAGTATATAGGTTTTGGTCACTAACTCCAATTTTGAAGCTATATTTATGGTGCATATGCCTTTTGTACGAACAGGTGCTAATCAGTCCTATATTCAGAGACCAGTAGTGTCCTGGTGTTAGTTGACCTCCACATTCACAACATACTTAGTTGGCTGTTACGAGATCAAATACTCCGAGATAACCCAACTGTTAACACATCAATGGTTGGTTGGTAATACAGCGTGAGAAGAAAATACTTGTCATTTTGAAGTGTCCCTCAAAGTTTTAGTCTTAGCTTAATTTTACAATATCAAAATGATGGTGTGCACATGGTCTGAAAATGTCTACAGTCTTCTCTGTTGCTCTCCATTTATTTACATAATATTGAGGATTGGAATGACATGGATTTTAGTACCTCTGCCATATGAGCCTGTTAATGTCTTTCCAGATGTGAAAGCAATGTAAGAAGAACCACACTTTGGCACCTTATAATCTCTCATGTAAAGGTCTATTGCATTTATGCCACTTTTTTTGATTAAGTGTGTCATATTTTTAACCATTCAACACCCACTCCTTTTTGGGTGGTCTGGCTAAAGGAAAAACAAATGGACCATTTTGAAGGTAGTGAGAGATGCAACACTTTTACCCATGAAAATGGTTTGATTCTTACAATTTAAAAATTCCTCTGCACAAACAGGTGTAGTAATTGATATTTAGAGTAAATTAACATCCAAATACCCTCCTTAGTTTAATAATACCATAAGTAAGTTGAGTATTAGAATTGGACTATCAAATAAATTGTGATTAAATCACTCCCAGCAGCCATGTGTTCCCTAAAGAGCGCTCTATTTAAAGAATTATCCTAAATGAATACGTCAGAGAACTCTCTGTTATCTCGGAGATTGCTGTCATGACCATTGTCAGAACCACAGTTGCTTTCCTCTTTGACTCAAAGTACTTCCAGATGAGTGTCTCATTATTACTTTGAGTCTTTGCATGACTCTCCCTGTCCTGTTTTTCACTTTATCGTCTTTCTACAGCCGTTGCCTCTTGGTTACGTTAGCTGTGTCTGTCTCTGTGTTTCCCTGTGTTGCTGGGTTGTTTTATGATAATAATGACATTGTAAAACCCCTGCACAACATGGTTTTAAAAACAGACAAACAAATAACGTGCTAATAAAATGCCATGGCTCATCTAGGCGCACCACTTTACATTTTAGTCTCCGTGGGGGGCTTTCACACAGCAGGTTGCAGTGGTAATAACATATGTGAGGTTCAAACACACCAAGGGTATTAGCTGCATGAAAAGAGCCAGGTGTGGGGCTTCATGGAGCTAAATGGGGCACTTAATGAATTGGCATGAATCTGGCATTGGAGGGGGGATTTGAAAAAGCAGGCTGGGTTCTGGGGTGCACGTTCCCCTCATCCATGTTTCAATTCCTTATAGCAACTGCTGTAGTGGATGATGACTTGTCTTAGAATATGATACGCACATTTCAGGAAAAACGCTGGAGTGTAGGAAAGACTAATGAAAGGAATTCTGAAAGAGGGACTGCATTGAGTTACACATGCTTCAGCTCTCTATAACGAGTGGACTCATTGTTTCTGTAGTTCCAGCAACTCCAACAGATTGATACGTCTTCTCTCTGGCGTCACGCCATGTTCAGGAGTTGGACTCAAAGTGGGGGGCTCCGGCCGTCGCCATCTTGGCAGTGACTCCCGGCTAAACCAAAAATGTGCAAAGAACCGTACCAGAACTGTTTTTTGTACCAGGCTGTAAACACGTTTATTTCGGCTTTAAAGTTGAGCATTTTAACATGTAGGTATATGGGGAATGACTTGCTTGCCATTTGATGAACCATAGTTTTTGGCTTCATTTCTCAGCGCCGATTGGCAGATACCCAATATTAAAGGATTCGGATTGGGGAATTTGATCGGGACATCCATTAAAAGTTTCTATTTACATTCAATGTTTCTTACCAAAAGGCACGCAATGCATGATTATTTAAACCAATATTATTTCCTTCTTTGTTTACTTGCTAGCTGTCTAGCTTCTTTCCTGCCTTTTGTCGGCTCTGTGTTGGGTTTCTTGTTTTTCACCTGTAGATCAGTGGAATAATAGACTGACAATTTAAAACCTGTACAATAGCCATGTCAGTCAGGCCCTGCTCCACATCGTCAGGTCCTGGGTCAACTTTCATTGGACTGAGCTGCACATTGTCAGGCCGGCCACCAGCTTCAGTTACACTTTGTCAGCCTTAGCTGTAATGAGGCTCTGCTGAATTGCTTTGCTAATTTACATGCTAACTCTTAACAGTAGAAAAGGTTATTGGTTATCGGAATTTGCCTCTATACATGGCACCTGTGACTGAGACCTCTATGCACTATCTAGACAGGAACTTCCTACTATAATTATATGTCTTTCATCACAGGGCAGAAATAATGCCAGGCTCTTTGTATCATGGTAAAATAAATATATTTCAGGAGGTATATTTTTAGCACATTTTTAGCCATTGGTGATCACTTCCCTCACTGTGTCATTACCCCTGTGCCAGTTTTTCTGAACAAATTCTTGTTTAGAATCAACTTCCAGACTCTAAATAATATGGTGCACAAAATACATTCGAGCTCACTGCTTCACAACTTTCACTCTTATGAAAGTATGCGATTGGCACTGGTTTTAGAATACAAAAATAAAATGCTTCAAAAAAACCGCAACCAAAAACCACTGCCCAAAAAATAAGCAAAGGCAGTGAATGCTCAGAGAATCACTTTTATGCAAAACCTAATACAGACAGCAGGAGAGGCCAGCGAGGGAGGCGATGAGCAGAGACACATCCAGATGGTCATAAGCCGCACACACACACACACACACACACACACACACACTAATCAGCTGTCCTTCACTTTTGTGTCTGCAGTGTTAATTAGTGAAAATGATAAGCAGGCAACAAGGCCTCATGATCGGAATTGATCTCCCTCAAGCGAAAGGCCAAATAAGATTCCTTCTGGGGCAGAGCTAGTTTTGGATCCATCTGAAGGTCTCCTTAATCTTCTCATAGCTACTGGCTTTAGTGGAGCCATAACCATAACACTGAGTCACTCAACTGTTCATTAGCTTCTGAGAGGAATGTCTGTGTCATGTGTTATGACAGAAGTAAACGAGTGCCAGTGTTTTGTGTTTTATTTTCATAACCCTCAATACAATAGGCTGACAAGTTCATGGATTCACCGACGCATTCACGCACACACACACACACAACTAGGGGTTTATATGCCAGGATTTCTCAGAACACGGCGGAGTTTTTTGTGTTTTCATTCCATCACCTGGGAAGCCAAGACTTCCCATAAGGGGAGGAGAGTTTTCTAGCAAGACAAAGATGGATGAATTGGGGTTGTTCATGTGGAGAGCAGGTGTTGTCTAGAAGAAAGAGCCTGGTGGATTTTGTGTCTGTGTATATGTGGGTGCGTGTGTCCAACAGAGACCCTGTGAGGCAACATGCATGCGAGAGGCCAGGCCACAGGCCAGAGGAAATAACTTTTGAGATCAGCTATGTCCTGAACTGGCCTGGTTTATAACCAAAGGTGTGCTGCTGTCATCCCTTGAGCAAAATTAACTGCCGAAACTACATGTGTTTTTGTTTACCTGTGACATCTGCTGCAGTGAATTAGTCATAAAAAAACCACTTGAAACATTGACTTAACTGCCATTGTGCTTAGTAACAAAGCACACACAGTGAAAACAGTTACCATTTTTGGTAACTGTTTTTGGCAATCAATGTTTTTGAAATGTTTCCAGTTAACTATGCATAATATCCAGATGGTGTACAATTGAAAAGTAAAAGATGAGAGGTAATGTGCTTTATGCATCTTTATCACACTAGCAACAGCTAGCAGAGTGCTATTTGGTTACATGTATTTACGTTTCCTCTAAAACAGTAAGTTAGGGAGGGACTTTTCATTGCAGGTATTGATTGGCATTTACAGTAGCCAATAGCGCTGTATATGTGTTCCCCCCCCGAGGACTTCCAGCCACCGCCACCAGCACGACAAGCTGAGCAATGAGTGCAGCTAGTCTCAGAACATGGTTGATGCCAGGCTTTGTGTTTTCTTTGTGCACGTCGCTTTGAACAAAAGCGCCAAATTTATGAATATAAACATTGTATTCAGAGTGAGGGGCCCTAGTTAGTGGCATTGGACCAAGAGTGCAGCAGGTGTAAAAACCCTATCTAGAGGTCAGCGGAAAGCACTGGCATTTACATTTTTTCTTTTTTTCAACTTAATGAATTCATTTTTAAAGAAGATATTATCGCCCAAAAAAGGATTTCAACCTTGCACCCCTGGTCGAGAAGCCTAACCTGCCTGTCTTTCTGGCATGCTTTTTCCATCAGCGAAAGATGACATCATTCCTTTATTTGAGAAGATGGCATGCTGAAAGGATGAAAACACTGAATACACAGTCCTGGCCAAATGGAGGGATAGCATGAGTTTACAGATTAGTCCTTCCCACAGGGCGGAGGGGCCTGTTTCACAATGTGCTTTCACTCAGCCCATATCTTGAGTTGCGTGAGAGATTTCCATATTTCACACACTCTTGTAAATCACAATTGAACAGTAGTAACTCAAAGAATAAACTCCAAACACGTCTGCTTTCAATTTGGGTCCACGGGTCCTGCCAAGACTGGGGAAGGCTCAGAGACCACCCCTCAGCACAGATTTACTAGCCTCATCGTCGCCTCCTAGGTCCTAGGGCTGCAGGAACACCTGCCATTCTCCCATCACACTAGGACACACACCTCACACCTAGCTGGGGGTGGGTGAGGTGTAAGAAGGTGTGGGTAGTTGGGGGAGTGGGGGGGGGGGGGGCTTCACATGGTGGAAGATTTAGACCCCACAAAAGCACACTGAATGTACTCAGAATTTGTATTATTTTATTTATGTACACAGAAAAGGAAACCGCTAACATTAAAATAAAAATTTTAACATGTAATCTTTTTTTCTTTTGTGTTACAATGCATTCAAGATAACAATAGACTAAAAGTTTGAATAGACTCCATTAAGAGATTTTTCTAATGTATAGTAAAATAACAGCCAAAAGATTAGATCTTTAGAATTACACATTTCGTGCAACCCTGAAATATTATCTTTCTCCAGCACTGTGCTGGCCTTACTCAGCAATTGGACACACCAGGAGAATAAATACTCCCCAGTTTGCACCCAGATGTTATAACGTGGAATGCGTGCATGAATCAGTTTCAGAACTCATCAATATCTCTGCTGTATGACTTGTGGTCACACCACTCACCTGCACCAAAGACCAGTGCTGCTCGGGGCCATGGCAGAGAAGATTACCGTGATGTTGTAAAACCAGCAGAGGTGGAAGACAGCTGTCTGTTAAATCCAGCTCACTATGGTGCTTTAGATGTTCTTGAAACTTACAGTGTGGGTTGTCATATCCCTTGAAGGTGGTCTTGCCATTGTGGTTTGCACAAACAGCAGTTATAGGGCTCTGTTAAGGCCTCTTTAAAAAGGTCTGGATAAAACTTTGGGTGCAGAAGAATGCACAGATACTG
Source organism: Anarhichas minor (assembly GCF_050575085.1). NCBI lineage: Eukaryota > Metazoa > Chordata > Actinopteri > Perciformes > Anarhichadidae > Anarhichas > Anarhichas minor. Next base: position 1,180,399 of record NW_027466513.1, read on the forward strand.
GTGTTGCAAAAATGGCGTCAGGATGTACATCGGCAGGATGTGTAAACTCATTTTGAAGAGGACACCAGCAGCGACATCTTTTTGTTAGAGCTGTAAAATCACGAGTTGAAGATGATGACAACTTTGGAGTGGGAGTGTTTGGCACAAAAACAATGAATCTTTATCACCAAATCCTCATGCTGAACCGAGTGTGCTGAATCACCAGTGTCATTGACTGAATCATAGCTTTTTATCTTTGGAGCTTCCCTCCTTGGTGACAAAAAGTGTCTTTGTCAGCTCAGTAATGTTACTCGGTATGTTGATTCCTCGGTAAAGGTTTACTGAAAGACAGTGTAATCCACATAGTTAACGATGCACGTGGCCAAGCGGTCAAATAAATGGTGCTGATATTGACCTAGTTTTGTACTGAAAGCAGTAAAAACAGTTTGAACCAACAGAAGACTGAGCTCACTTAGAACCGAAAACTGAAGTGAAGATCAGAGGCTGTATTACAACATCACAGCGCTTTGAACAGTGATGCAAATGCTGACGGATGTGCAATGGCCGTGTCCATTTTGGAACTGCAATGCGATTGATGAAAGAATTAATCTCACTGACTACATTGTCAGTGGCGAGACATCTTTGTGTAGGGTTGAAACAGAAGTCATAAAAAGTCATAGAAAATGCTCTTTCCAACCGTCATACTGCACAGACAGAATGCTTTTTCTCTAACTTTACTTTAGATGGACTCATCAACAAGCCAGAGATCTCAGACTTCACCCAGACAGCCACACTTTGGCATGAATACATAGAAAATATCCTCGGCTGTCCAGCGATTGGATGCCCACCAGGACCTCACAGGGATAATGTGTCATTGAACTGATTGGGTCGTTGGTTGTTTAAAAAGAAAACTCCAAAGCAAGGAAAGAAATCACTATGTCATTAAAATCTTTAATTTCACATTTCAGTTGTCCAGTAGCAACTGCACGGTGGAATCATATCTAGCAAGACAAGATCTTGGGCAGAAACCACAAGGATTGTGAGACTATATCAAACAAGGAGTCTGGTAGAGTAAACATGGTTCTGTGGTCTGGGTGAACCACACACCAAGGCCATGTGGGATGTGAGGGGGGCTTGTTAAAGCAACCAGGATAAAGTGAGATTATGGACACCACTGTGTTTACTGATCCAGAGACAACCTGTAACAGCTCACATCATCATACAGACCTGGCTCACACATGCAGAGGTTTCACAAGAACGTATAGTAACACAATTCTTGGCACATTCCCCTCTCTCTCAAACTAATGACTGATTTCTCCATAGTTGACTATGTTACATAAAGACAAGCAGTAATAAAACAAACTCACGCTCTGTCTGTGCAGCCATTGAGGGATGGGAGTCTCACATGAAACAGAATAATTAGCTTACATTGGAGCTAAGTAGGAACAGAGGGTGGTGGACTCGTGTTTGCTTTCCATTTTCAGCTCTGGCACAGATTCAGGCCACCTTGAAGAATCTGAAAACCATTATCCAGGACTGTTGGTCAAAAGTGCAGACTGTATAGGATATCACAGCGCTGTGCCTCACAGAGAGACAGCGTGATGAAGATGGAGGGTGGGAGAGAGAGAGAGGAGAATGGGGGAAGGGAGGTATCATGGATGAGATATCGTGCGAGAAGGGGAGAAATTGAGAACAGAAGTTTAGCACGCCTTCCTGCGTAGACATCTCAATTACAGCCAGCTTGCCATGTCATTCATGCGAGTGTGTTTGGTTTCACAGAAACAAAGGCATCCTCACAAAGTGATGTAATTCAGAGCGGCCGTTTGTCCATCTGAAGTTACCTTCATGGTTGTCTGACACATCACCTTTTGCATGCAACAGCAGATTAGGTATAGACAGGCCTGCAGACAGGCTTGTCCCCCCTATTGTCTCTTCCACACGCACCCACTGAACATGCATAAAGAGGGGTCACGCACACTAAGACAACATCAATCGCTCTCTCGTATGGCTCTCAGCAAGCTGCTGACTGATTCCTTTAAAGGGATCTGGTAGTAAAGATAGGTGTTTCTAAATGTAGGTCTGTGAGTGTGACCTGATGGGATCTTCTTTAAAGTGTGTTGTATTTGGTTTGGCTTCAGAACTGTGTTTACTGTATCTACGTGTGTGTGTGTGTGTGTGTGTGTGTGTGTGTGTGTGTGTGTGTGTGTGTGTGTGTGTGTGTGTGTATATCTGGGAAAACAGGTCAAATGGAGTCATTGTGACTTTGTCAGTCAGCTGATCCCTTTGCTGTAGAGGCAATAACATGTTCTTGGATGTTATACGGCATGTTTCTTTCTATATATGAATCATTCGTGATATAAGTGAAAATTAAGAATATGACAAAGAACTGATGGTCCACTGTGTTTTGGAAATCACTTAGTTAAGATAATATTACAGCTCTACAAATGTTATATGTGCTTGTGTGTTTGACAGCTTGTTTCTTACCGTACTTGTTTCTTCAAGGCCCCAGCTGGGAAACAAAGGCAAAAGTGGTGCGTAAAAAGAAGAGCAGAGTCGTCTGAGGGAAAGACTCACATCAAAGTTTATAAACTCAACTTGAATTAGTCTTGCTCTTTATTTTAATCCCTATTGGCTGGTTGCTAGCATTTTTGTGGCACACAAAGAACAATAATACAAAAATTAAATAAGCAACAACTTAAACAAGGAAAAACAAGCATCACAAAATCTGTTTTCTGATGCAAATTAAATAATTTGAAATTTAGAATTTCACATTTAAAGCAAAAGCATACTGTTGAAAAACATCGAATAATAACTCAAACAAAATTACATCAACATTAGATTCATTTATTTTGGTTTTAGCGTCTATGAAAATCTACTTTTGCTCTGGGTTTCATATTTCAGAGGAAGCTCTATAGAATTTTCATACATATGCAAATATGTGTTTATAACCAGATGACGTTTGCTCACTTTACATGTACATACATGTATGTATGTGTTTGACAAAAACAAGCAAAAGTAAAACTGTGCTCTCGGTATGGTACAGATATTCGCCAGGTGTGCGCAACGATCACTGCTTTATTTTGTGAATGAATGAATACAACCCAAATTGGTTAACCCCCGACTAGACACCAGTAAGGCGTTGGAAAATACACTTCATAAAAACTGAAAAACAAGCATCATACAATCTTGCCAAAAACAAAATCACCAAGCTGTCTATCCGCTTTGCAGCAGCTGAGTTGTGGCAATGTACAGCTTTGTTTGTATTGGTCGTTCCGTTAGCCAAACACACAGCAAACTGTTATCCCGCCATTGGGCATAGACTAGCAAATAGGAGGCCAGAGATTCACTCAGTTGTGTTTTCACTAAGGGCCCCTACCGAGGAATCATCAGGCAGTCAATGGCAGTATTATACAGGATGGAAAAGGTGGTTTGAGAAAGTGTGAGTCAATGCAACCACGAGAGGTCCTTGAGCATGCAGCCATAACTGGGCACCCAAAATATTGTGCAGTTGTCTGCAGCAGAATGTGAGATTAACCGTGGACAGGCATTGAGGCGCACACTTACTCACTATGGACTCACGCACACACACACTGATCACATGATCCTCCTGGTGGGGATAACATGCAACGTATATGCAAGTTTTTCACAAAAGAAATGTGATATGGCATAATTAGATAGTGGCCATCGGGTGTCATCATTAGACTGAAAGGCTTCATCACTAGGATACAATAGCCGAAGAATATCCAGTTATTTCTTTACCACGGGGGAGTTCAGGTCAGGCTTTTGTGTAATTTTGTTTAAAATGAGTAAAGTTGGTTTGTCCGTGTGAGTGGAGAATAAATTGAAGGACCTTCTGTAAAAATGTAGATATCTAGAAAATATACAGCAGAAATCAGACATTAATCAAACAGGTCATGGTCAGATTGGTCTTGTCTCTTTGTTTTAGCTTTAACAATGGATTATTTCTGAATTTTTCCAATTTCAATTGATAATATTCTCTGGAAATCCTCTTGATACGCAAGGATATTGTCAAAGTATTCTCCAAGGAGAAGGAAGGAAGCTCAGGTTGATTTTGAGAAGAAAATTATCCCCCTTTAATGATAGGAGAGTATAGGCAATACCTTGTAAAATATTAGATCATTAAATGAGATCATCTTAAACTAATCATTCCTTCACAGCAATAATGGCAGATCCTCAGCAGTCTACCTCCGACTCTCACGCTAACACGCTGATGTCATTTAAAGCCTTTTCTAAAAGGTTTGTCGACACTTTGACAATAATAGACTTTAATCATGATATACCGCATAAGATAACAAACAGGTATAAAGAAAGGAAAGGAAACAAGTAGATGATGTTACTTTATCAAATGATTCAATGCCATAAATAAGCAACTTCACATTGCATTTGATAAGTCACGAATACATCCCTCCCAAAAAAAGCAAGTACAAAGCAGTCTCCAAAAGGTTTTTTATTATTTATTAAACTGACCACCTGCAACCTGCATATGTCATGCTAGTGCCAGTTAAGACATAAAGTAAATGAAAGCCAGACATGTGCTTTGGGGTGTAGTGAGTTGTAAGGGGGAAGTGTAATGGGAAAGTTGCACACTCCTTCTGCACTGTACACAACAGTCATTAGGCAACCCATCTGCTCAATGCTCGCATGCTAAGCTGTAATTTTCAGGCTCTGGTGTGTGTGTCTGTGTTTTTGTGTGTGTGAGAGGCCAGTAGTGGCGGGCTCTGAGCTGAGAAGATGCTTGTGTATGTGCATCTACTGTGTGTGTGTGTGTGTGTGTGTGTGTGTGTGTGTGTGTGTGTGTGTGTGTGTGTGTGTGTGTGTTTCTGCTATTATCTGGATGTCATCATAACCAATCAGGGCCTGATACTATCTTCCCCCGCCGCCCCGCTCCTCTCCCTCGCCAGAGTCACGAGAGCCGAGAGTCTCCTTTGACCACACACACGCACACACACACACACACACAAGCTGACACATAGACACTGCATCATGGTTTCACATTTTGTAGGTAAACATCTCCAGATTGATGAAGCAGGATGGAATTCCCGCCTTTGTGGGAAATGTGCCCAGAACCATTTGTAAACCCTCTTCTCCGCCGCCTCCTAACTCTTTACAGATTGTAAAACTCTCGATTTCTATTGTCGGTACTTTGCTGAGGTTCTCGACCCTTCTCTCTCTGTGGGTCGTGAGTCGTGAAAGACCAAAAAAAAAAAACACAGTCACGCAACAAACCCCCATTTTATAGATTTCTTTCTGGGGCTGAAACCTCGGTTTGGTCACACATATTCATTTCCATGCTATACTGAGAACATACGCACACTAAGTCATAGCCTGTTGCTTCTGTGTAAATATGTGGTTAGCAGACTTCAACATAACATAGACAGTTTACATGTAGACAACACTGTGAATGATAAGGATTTACTTTATTGTGTTGTATGTTACGCATTAAGCTCATGACTTTAGTCCAGGGCGAAAAGTGCTGTTTCCCCTTTACAAACATAAGAGTCTAAAATCACATGGAAGTGTTGGCAGTCGGCCAGCTTTTACTATGGACACGGCTAAAACTGAGCCATATACCTCATCTAAATCAGCAATACATAGTAATAACATATGTTTTATTATACTTAGCACGAATCTTGTGCTGATAAATGTGAATGTCGTGGCAACTGAGTTCGACTTTAGAAAAGCGTCTGCACGCAAAGCTTCATGCGAGGCAGCACTGGCCCTAGTATCCTAAACACTAGCCCCAGTATCCTAAACACTAGCCCCAGCCTTAGCCCCTCAACATGTATTGGTCCGAGCTTCAGCTCCGGTCTTACTGCAAGTTAAGCCATAGGAACTTACTCATATGGGACCACAGAAGAAGAAAAACACTGAACTGATGTTTTCTCATTCCCCTCCTAATTGGATTGCCTAAATGTTGCAAATGTGGTTCCGATGTGGGTTTAATCATGCCTCTTGTTAAATGTCTCTGTTTACGGTGATCTGTGACGGACTTTATTTTGTGAGCTGAAGTGTTGACGGCTGTGCGGATGACCTCCACAGCAACGTCTTATCTTGTATGAACAGCGATTTCATCAAGTGTGGGAAATGGAAAATCACAGTGGACTCTGGGGAGGTTGTGCATCAGGGCCAGACACAACTCACATCCAAGCACTGATGTAACAACTAACAGTCAGGAAGACACATACATGGGCACTTGCATGTCTCAAATGTAAACAAGGCTTGAGCCAATGAATGGCCATCAATCCACGCTATGATTAAGATGTTTTTGTCCCTCTTGAGTGCCTTTCCTGTAACTAGAACTGTAATTTGTTGCCATTTAGCATTGAGGGCACTCAGAGACAGATAAGGTGCATCAAAGTAATCCCTCAGTGAGGACCCTGGATACATGGAATGGAAAGTCACTATTTGTGACTGACTGGAAAATCTCACATGCCGCCGTGGTAGCAGACCACCACTCTCAGCTCACAATATGGGCGACTTACTAGTTGAGGAGTAAACAAAGTAGATCCTAATGGATGAATGTGAGGGCTTTTATTTGATCCGGGGGATGCTTATAGACTTAAACCTTCGACATAACAAGGTCAGACACACAGGGCTACAACAGACTCTGCCATATATACAGTGTGCATTCAGTTGCTATAACATCTGTGCTATTGCAAACTGACCACATGTAAGTGAGTTTATTCTTGTAAGCAACATTTTGGGGCTTTCTATTGCTTTGTCCTTTTAAGATATGTTCTTCTCTGTCAGCTTAGAAGGTCCAAGGAAGGTTTACAAGGTATGTGTGAAAAATATTGTTGGCATTCTTCCCAAGCCTGTTGTCATCTTCTTTTCTGTGAAAGAGTCAAAGAAAGTGAAAGAGTCACAATTATGGGCAGATAGCACAATAAAGCTGTGACAGCGGCAAATCAGAAAGAAATGACAAACAATATACAGAAAATCTAACTACGAGGTTACAATTGCGTGAAGAGAAAGAGTCCCTGAAGAAGGGACTCTCTATCCATCGATAGCAGGCATGCTAAGAACTTCCAGAAATGGATATTGTATTCCATCTATTTTTACTGTATGAGCTGAATATACATGCAAGCCTTTCAACAATGGCAGAGTTATGCAAAAGCAGAGGTTTTATTACTTCACTTCTGACAAGCACTTTCACAGCTGTGGCTCCTTTGAGCTTGGTTGTCAGCTCAGGGCATAAATCACTCTGCTTAGTCTGACAGGTCAGAACTGTGATAACAGAAGGTAACTTCATCGCTACGGCCCCACTTTGTATGAACCAGTGTCAAATCCTCTGCCAAAGGATTTGACACTGCCACTGATGACACTGATGTTAATGAACACATCTAAAGGGTCACACATCCTCTGTTTGACTGTTACTGAATGTGGTCCTGTTGCTTTGCATGAATATGAAGTTGGAAACCACCAATCCGAGAGCCTCAGCCTTGGCATTTGAAATATGTAAGGTCATCTGAATATAGCCTGTCTACTGGTTTGATTTCCTAAACCAAACTCACAGGGATGAATGCACCAGGAGCAAGGAAGACAACATGAAGCAACAGAGGATGAGGAGGAGAAAGAAGAGGGCTGGAGAGACGACGGGTATTCCACTGAGTCCCATCCGGCACTCTGCGTCCTGGACCTGACCCACATCTGTTTTTATTTTCATCTGCAGAGGAGAATGATAAAAACAGTGCAGCTTCAAGATGTTAGCCTGCCATCCCATTGTCGGGGGGGAAGTCACACCAGCGAGCGTGGGCTGGGTATCCTGGTGCTCTGTGCTGCAGCTGGACTTTGTGACATGTTTGCAGTCATGAAACAACAATAAATTCTCACCAACTTTCCTTGTAATGTACCCAATGAGGTAATATCATTGCCTCTTATTGTGAAGGGAGAATTGCTCTGCAAAAAAATTTTAAAGGTCCCATATTGTAAAAAGTGAGATATCCATTTTTTTTTATATATACTTGCTTTTTTCATAAAGCAGGTGGTACTGTATATAAAACTGTGGAAGTATTGAAATGCTCAATCCATGGGTTAATACACACAGCCCAGCTATGTTTAGAGAGACAGTAATATAGTTTTCTTTTAAACATGTAAACATATTCTAGTCGAAACCCAAAATTTAAGTACGATCCTGAAAATGACCATAATATGTCTCCTTTAAGAACTTTTGCTTGACAGAAACCACAGATATGTCTGACGTCACACTCCTTAAAGGAGTGGTTCAACGTGGTAAGAAACACGCTGAGTCTTGTCAAGCTTAGTTATGTCTAAAATCATCAAATTGTTCGCTGGATAGTATTTTTCTAACCTCCATGCATCGATGATACGCACAAACTCTACCCCATCGCCCTCAAACTCCAACCCACATACCCCATTCAAAGCACCACACACAAACCACAGCACGCTAGCGTGTGATACAGAGGGGTTGCGCGCAGACTTGGCTGCAGTGGCTGTTTCAGCTCTTGCAAGTTGGCTTTCATCTGTAACAACAGCCCCACTTGATGGAAGTTGTTGCATAAAATTGAGACACGCTTCTACATACCTTGTAAAAATGAAAACAGCAACAACAAAAAAAAGGAAGAGAGAAAAACAAACAGGCTTGTCACGCATCTTGCACAAGTTGAGAAGTGAGAGCAGCTATCATGACCTGAGGGTAGGTTGTACAAGGTTGGCAACTGCAGATTCTCAGGGCATTAACAGTATGTGCATGCAAAGGCACACATGATTAAGCAGGTGTGTATATTAGACCATAAATATTGTATATAAATACACTATATGAATATCTATGTGTGTGATAGTGCGTGCATTTGTGTGCATGTATGAGTAATGATCGGCTGGAGGCGGTTGGCAGCAGTACAACAAGGGTACGCACCCTTGTGTTAGCACTTTAGTGGTGAGGACCAGAGTATACAAGCAGGCAGCCTGCTGAGAGAGCTACACACGCTTCAGCTGCCAGATGCCATGCTGGAGAACTATTAAAGACTTGTCTTATGTTTAAGGAACTGTCAGAAATGAGATTATATTAACTCTATTAAGTTCGGCATAAAACAGTTTTTGGCAACCAAAAATTAAACGACTTATAAAACCCAGTGTATATATTGACGCCAAGGGAATAATATCAATGTACTAATTTTATCAAATGAATCATCAAAGATTATCTGAAAGGAGAAGGGCTGCTTGGAGGTGTTTAGACGGCTTAATACCACACTTTTGGATCTCTAAATAAGGTTAGTAGGTTTAAATGGCAACATGATGAACTTGTGTTTACCACACCATCCTCCTGACTCAGTCAGATAAATAAAAGTATTTTGCGCAAAGTTGGTGCATGAGATAGAGTTGTATTAAGCGTTGCCCTCCAAGTACTATTGTCCCACCACAGCTGGGGAGTGCCTTCTTTCAAGTTTGCCAATGTGTTAACAGATCAGTCAGTCTGTGGTGATAACGGTGTATTTCAGGTATGTGAAAAAGCCTAATGCCATATAATTTGAGGAGTTTGTGTGGGCGTTGTGATGACAAATCAGAGTGCATTAGCACCCTATGTGTCTTTTGTGTCAAACGCACAGCTTTTCCTGGTGTTGGTGATTCCAGCAGAGAAGCGCTGCTCATTCGTTAAGTCTTTGTGTTGAGGCAAACCCAGCTCAATTGATGAAATGTTGACAGACTCTACGCACGCACCACTGCTGCATCTCGTGTATGCAACAAATTGGTGCGCTCATACTGTAGCATTTCACTAGAGTATGCATGCACACACAGGTCACCATCCCAATGTTGATGGAGAGCAATTCGAATATTTTGGTCAGCCACAGTAGAGCTTTAGGTAAGAGATGCAATAACTCGATAAGTGCAAATATGATGAGAAAATACAACTGAGGAAACTGTACTGTCTATGACACATTTGTATAAACACCCTCCCAAAAGGGATATAGCTTAAGACATTCTTAATGCTTTCAAAGTTGTAGCTCAGTCTGTGAATACATTTTTCTTTCTTTATCGATGTTGGTGACTCATGTCTGGATATTGTAAATAGTATGTCCAAACTGACTGCGAATGATGAAGGACTTGAGTTTTTCTCACACACACTCATCAGTTTTTCTATATAAACTTATGACACATAACTCGATGACACACAAGCTGATTGCGTAAATTTTCGGAACAGGAACGTAATCTCAATCTTCAGTAACAGAGAATCTTTCACAGGGTTCGATGTGGAATGACTCCCCGAGTGAGGCAGAGAGGCTGGAGAGAGATGTAGTGCTGCCAACGGTCTCTCTGTGTGGCAGCCAAGACTGTTGAGAGAACAGTCACGGAATCCTTTTGACATCAATCTGACTCATGGGGCTGACTGAAATCTGACGCACACAACTGGAGTTCATGGGATTTTTGCATTGATGGAAATTCACAAATGATGTGTACTCAAGCACTGTGTATAAGTACAATTTTGAAGTACTTGTTCCTTTACAATTTGTATGTGTACTTAACATTTCAGAGAGGAATACTCTATTTATCTTTACTTGACAATTATGGTTACTAGTTACTTTGCAGATAAAGATTTTGTATATGAAAAACATAATATCATCAAATATGGTTAGTTATAGATTAAAATGCACAACAATATATGAAGTAATTAAAATCAGCTCCACTCAAACTATTTTTACTTGAGTATGAGATCTAAGTACTTCCTTCACCACTGGATATGTGATGTACAAGTATTTTTCATGTAGTCTACCCGGTGAGAAAAGAAACGAATCGTTTTTTAAAGAGTCATGCAGCCTTGTCTGTAAAATGTATCATACCATAAAACGTTTAAAATGAACCCGGTGTACTTGGATACATTGATACTTTGTCAAGTCTTGTCTTTTATGTGTTTGTAGCTCTACATTAATGTTTTAAATTTTATAAACACAGTATATCTTTGTGTACAGGAGCTATATTATATCGATCTATATACCTATTTAATGTATATTTCAACCCCTGATACTACTAACACAAATAACTGTTTAGCAGAGCTATACTCTAAGGGGTATGTGTTTACATATTAACATAATTTAGGTAGAAGTAGCCATGACACAATGTAAAAATGAGCCATGACAAGAAAAAGGCATGACAAGAAAAAGCAAAAATGTATTATTAAAAGTAAATATCTCATTATGCAGCAGAAAATGCAGTCAGTTTTTATATAATAATTTATTATATTGGAATTTAATGGTTACAGATGAATGTGCATAATGCAGTTTAATCTGCAACAATGCCTCATATTGTATTTCCAGATTCTGAATCTGGAAATTAGTTATTTACTCCCTAAATATGTCATGAATGCACTGCAGTAAAAAAAGCAGCATTAAATAGAGATACCCCAAATAAAGTGCAGGTACCTCCAATGGAGTAATTGAGTGAATGTATTTAATTAGATAGATAGAGAGATAGATAGATAGATAGAGAGATAAATACTTTATTAATTCTGCAAGGGGACATTTGTTCGCAGCATTATGATACAGGTAAGCAATCAAAATAACAAAGTAAAAAAAAAAAAATATTGAGTATAAAAATGCACAATATGTACCATAAATAATAACAGAGAAAAAAATGTATTAAATATAAAAAATGCAAATGTAAAAATGCACAATTTATACAATAAAAAAAATAACAGTATATGTTAATATTAAATTAACTAACTAAACAGTAGTGCAAAGATTTAACCAACAACAAACAAACAACAGTGTAGCGGTGTTATAGTCTTGTGAATGATTTGTCCAGAGGTGATATAATGTATCTTTAGAGTTTAAATTGTAACTTAAACTCATTCTAATATCACATTCACTTTATAACCCTTCAAACATTGCCATGCTCACAACATCCAGAGGACTGAAACTGGTGAAACATGTTCAGTTGTTCATGGATCTGAGGCGATCCAACAGCACCATCTATAGACGGACAGCGGGCCTGTCCCTTCTCACCACCCGGACACACACCACCTCACCATCGCTGCAAAACACAGCACAGGCCGGGCTACTGACTGTCCCCGAAAAAGAGCAACGAAGACCACCAAGATGTCAGACATGGAGGACGATTTCATGTGCGACGATGAGGAAGATTACGACCTGGTATCTGTAACTGCAATTTCATTACTTTGTGCATATATACTCTAACCGTTTTATCCGTTTAGCGCTAACAGTGAAGGGTCGACAGTACGGGCTAGCTAATGTTAGCTGTTTAGTTAGCTTGTTGGCTAATATCAAGCTGACAGCGGATGACTTACGTTTAGCCTCCTAGCTGGCTAATGATAGTTGGTTTTAGCCACTAGCCTTATGCAGTTGGCTAATACTAATACACATTAGCCATCCTGGATAGCTAACTTTGGCTATATGCGTTCAGCTGCCCTTTGGGTTTAAATTACTGGCATGAAAAGCAAACCCCCCCCCGCTAGATAGCACGCCATGGCGTTGGCTAACTTTGGCTAACGTTAGCTCAACGGCTCATACTTGTAGAATTAACCGGTATATTCAGGGGCAATCTATTTCCCCCACGTTTGTTTTAGCTAGCTAAGCATTTCGGTATATTTTGTTAGCAAACGCAACTTGTATGTTAGAGCTGGATTTTATGATTTGAACTTTGACATGATTATGTGATTACATTTAGGAATACTCAGAGGATAGTAACTCAGAACCCAATGTGGACCTGGAGAACCAGTACTACAACTCCAAAGCCCTGAAAGAGGATGATCCCAAGGCAGCACTCAGCAGTTTCCAGAAGGTGGAGTTGTACTCTAATAAAAGCAATCTGTTCTTGTTTCAGTTATTTAAAAAGCACAATATTTACTGACTTCTCTTGGTGTTATCGTGTGCACAGGTGTTGGAACTAGAAGGTGAAAAAGGAGAATGGGGATTCAAAGCATTGAAACAGATGATCAAAATCAACTTCAAGCTGGTAGGCTGTGCAAGATGTGCCATCATTTTTTTACACCTTTCCTACCACATATGAATTCTTGAGAAGTTGTTTTCTTTATGTCTCAACCCTGTAGACAAACTTCCCAGAGATGATGAACAGGTACAAACAGCTCCTTACATACATCAGAAGTGCCGTCACCAGAAACTACTCGGAGAAGTCCATCAACTCCATTCTGGACTACATCTCTACCTCCAAACAGGTAGGGATAGACGATACGAGACAGAAAAATACAAGTGGCAGTATCGGATGTTTTGAATCTGTCTTTCTGAAATGCATTTCTTGTGTCGCTAGATGGACTTACTACAGGAGTTCTACGAAACCACGTTGGATGCTTTGAAGGATGCAAAAAATGACAGACTCTGGTTTAAAACTAACACAAAGGTATTCAAAGGTTCTTCACTGATTCAAAGCAGTCTTAAACCATCATTTCCTAGTAAAACAGGTGTTTAAAATTCTCATTTTTTTGTTCCTCTCCTGCAGTTGGGGAAGCTTTACTTAGAGAGAGAAGAGTATGGGAAACTGCAGAAGATCCTGAGGCAACTTCACCAGTCATGTCAGGTAGTAAGATAAAGTCTTTATTCCTTTTCTATCTGTATATGCAATAATATGTTTTGGGGTTTCTATTGATACAAAAAAAAGGTTTAACCTTCCAGATGTCTTAGAATAAATTGTGGACTTGTTGATTGTTTGGTCATTCAAACCTATACAATTAGTAAAGTGTATCACCATTTATGATGCCAAAGTCTTTTTATCAGGTGTGAGTGTATATAAATATATGTAGATTTGATCACAATATTGATCCAATGAGTGGTTGTTCTATATTTACATCAACTACAGACGGATGATGGAGAGGATGACCTGAAGAAAGGCACACAGCTGTTGGAGATTTATGCTCTGGAGATCCAGATGTACACGGCACAAAAAAACAACAAGAAATTGAAAGCCCTGTATGAGCAGTCGCTTCACATTAAATCCGCCATTCCTCACCCGCTCATAATGGGAGTTATCCGAGGTATTATTGCTGCACATATCTCCTTCGTTCATAACGCAGTTGTCTAGCTTTGTGCTAGGCGTGACTTGCACTATAAATACTGACATCACTGTCTGTTGAATGACCTGTGCTTGTTTGCTCCTGACCAGAGTGTGGTGGGAAGATGCACTTGAGAGAGGGGGAGTTTGAGAAAGCTCACACAGACTTCTTTGAGGCCTTTAAAAACTATGACGAGTCCGGCAGCCCAAGAAGGACGACATGCCTGAAGTACTTGGTCCTAGCCAACATGCTGATGAAGTCTGGAATAAACCCTTTTGACTCACAAGAGGTATGAAAGTCATTTTACTGTTGGAAATGTTTACCTTTAATAACTCTGCATATACTGTATGTAAGAACATGAAACACGAGAGACACAGACTTGCCACATACATTTGTGCAGGTTGCAGTTGAATTTTTAGATAAAGCACAGCCGGAAAGTCTAATCAGAATCACTTGCTGAACGTATTTATTTAAGTTTTAGTGCCAGATGTAACTTTTCATGTTTTTCTTCCACAGGCCAAACCATACAAAAATGACCCAGAAATCCTAGCAATGACAAACTTAGTCAGGTAAGCATACATTAATGTATTTCTTTTGTCTTGCCATATAACATTGGCAATTATTTCTACCTGTCATAACATTTTACTCACTAAATTAATTCGGAGCTTTATACCAACTTGATGGCCACAGCTTCACAAAGCAGCACAAATGGACAAGCAACAACAATCGTGAGACTACTTGACTGTGTAAACTATTTCTAAGTGAGAATAAAATATAAGCACCTCAATTGTTTATAACATAATCATTTGGATAAAGACTTTGTGGTTCACTTTATTTTAAAATAATAGGCTTCGAGGATATAGTTGACCTGTCTGATCGTTGTATCGTTGTTCCATACATTCAGTTGTAAACCTTTGTTTGACAGAGTCACTAAGCCACCCACTCTATCACTTAACATCCATAAGTCTTTGTGAGGAGAGAACAACTTTTAAAAGAGAAGCAAAGGAGAGGTGCGACATGCTATGACCAGTCCCTAACAAGTCACACATTTAGTGTGATAATTAACTCTCCAGAATCTCAGTTTTTATTAAAACGCACCCTGGGTTTGTGCCAGCATGCCTTCGGCACACTTTACATGAACTTGACTGTGCTTTGCGTGCTGCATCTTTATCTATCACAACAAAGTTGGTGAGGAAAATGTTATTGTTTGTAAAATATAAAAAGAGACCCAGAGTGCTAGAAACAAGTGCTGAATGTATTGGTATCTCTTGTATGGCCTTTGGTCAGTATTTCAGCAGTGCTTCTCATTCCCTGTGTCCCAGTTGCATACTAATGCAGTTTGATGCGTCATGTTTGTTCACATTTTTAATGGATCCCTTTTCCTATTTCATCTTTGTACAAAATCATACATTAACAACAATGGTGGCCTTAATATCATTCGTAGCAGTTAAACACTGCCCTGTCAACATTGGTGTGCATTTCACAGTATTCGTATAAAGTATGGTTTATGACTTATGTCTTTCCGAGACCTTCAGTTCTCTTCTGCTTCATTGTCTGTTCTCCTTTGTCCTCATACTGACATAAATAACTGGCACTGTCCCAGATTTGCTCAGTTTCCATGCATATATTTGACATTTTTATTGCATAAACAAGAAACTAAGAAAGGAATCTCCAAAACTGTAATAAGAATAGTGTTTACAAAACAATCTAATATTTTGAAATGTGTTCGACAGCTATCAGGATGAGTTTTCTTGTAGGTCACGGAAACACATTGTATGTGGTGTAACAACACTGATTTTATTTTGTTTTTACAGCGCCTACCAGAACAATGACATCACTGAATTTGAGAAAATCTTGAAAACGAATCACAGTAACATAATGGACGACCCCTTCATTAGAGAGCACATAGAAGGTGAGTTGGCGAACGTGACTGCAGTCCACATGTGTGATATAAATGTGTTTTAGGAACATTGAGAAAAGATTATCATTGATTTTTTTGTGTTTCAGAGCTCCTGCGGAACATTAGAACTCAAGTACTTATCAAACTCATCAAACCGTACACGAGAATACACATCCCTTTCATTTCTAAGGTAAGTCCATGTGATCAGGACACATCCTGTCCGGTGACTTTCTATGTTGTCTTTCCTCTTTGATCGCATTTTCATGGAATGTTATTAGGTGCCATGTGACTTTGTGTGGATTGTTTCCATTTTTTGTTTGGTATTGTGTCATGGTCATATCAATGATGAGAAAAGTAGCATTGGAAGAAAGCACATAGATAAGCTTGTTTTCCACACGGGAGTGTCTTAGATTTACTGTAATAAAAGAACGGGCGCCAACAAGGCGGGAATTAATTCACTCACGTCATGGGCTCATCTCTCAGTACCATGACAGTCAACATTAATGCTTGTACATGGATGGTATCTGTTCATGCTTTTTCAACACATTCTCTTTATTTGTTTATATACTCAGTAGTTCACATACTTAGACATGGTAGACTGTCTCCACAGGTCTTTTGCAACACATCTAGCACACCATTTACAATCTGCAGTGTGTTGGATTCTGTGCCTCCTTCCATGTTAAATCATACTAGTTGACACTTCTTTACAGATGTGAGGATAAGTCTAGTCTTTTTTTTTCTTCTTGTGTTTCAGGAGCTGAACATCGATGTGTGTGACGTGGAGAGTTTGCTGGTGCAGTGCATCTTGGATAAGTAAGTTTCTCTCCCATGTGCCTGCTGAGATGTCAGAGCAATAAATAGCTCCCTTCCTGTAAATGGATGTAGTTCCTCATTCATCGCATTCTTTGGCTTTTAAGAGTCAGGCGGAATGAGTTGGCACTTTTAATTACATCTTGTCCTAGATTGATTGTCATACTGTCCTAGTGATCTGCAACTTACAGCCACACATCCCAGCTGTTCTCTTCCTCTGATGTAAATAACTTTCATTAGGAAGGGAAAACATCAGGTTATTCTGATGTACTGCTGAGGGAAATGTCATGCTCTGACATGTTAAAGGGATTCTTTTTAGATTTTTTTTTTTGTTATTGCCACTCATTTTGAAAAAACAATAATATAGTTTGTTGTTTTAATACAGACATCAATGTTTATAAAACAGTTGACCAGTCATTGACTTTCTTTACTGCATTATCCCATAATTTAGCAAATCAGAGATACAGTTGTAACTACAAGAAGACTAGCAACAGTTGAAATGGCAATTCAAGGCTCAAATATCATAGCTTGACTAAATTGTGTGGAGAATTAAGTTATGTTTTTATAGCAATATATGTGGCTTAAATGCTTACTTTGCTTCTTTCTCTCTTTCAGCACAATCCATGGCCGAATTGACCAAGTCAACCAGCTACTAGAATTGGACTACCAGAAGAGAGGAGGGGCTCGCTACACAGCTTTAGACAAATGGACAAATCAGCTGAACTCTCTCAACCAAGCCATTGTTAGCAAGCTCACATGATGGCATGTCAAATCAAGAGACAAGGAAAATGGCATGTATGAATACATCCATAAAGTATGCTACTGTGCTTCTTCAAGTAAATCCTCTGAGACAAGATACACAGCACAGGTTTTGAGAATGCCACCAACTTAAAGAAGACTCCAGGAACCCCCAAGAGCGTGTTCAAAGTGTGTTGTTTTGTCGTGATGAGAGGAAATCACTGGCACTTACTTTTCTGTTTTTTATGTTCCTGATTGGCAGATTCTTCCATGTGCATCAACAAATGCTTCAATTGTTTAAAAAAGAAAAAGAAAAAAAGAAAAGTCAAAAATGTGTATGAAGACTTGTACACAATATTTTAATGTATACTGTTGCCCGTTGGTAATAAACAGATTTCTCTCAGCACTGAAAGGATTCTGTTGAGTTTGACTAGCTACAGTTTTAACTCTGTAACTGGTGAGGAGGAATACAAATAAAAAATGTTTTTAACTGTCACAAATGAGATATGAATACATCTTTTATTTTACTTCATTTGAATCGCTCTTTGGAGACACTTCCTTGTACTCGTGACATAACTGCGTTTCCTAGCCAGTCAAAAGCTTTTTGAGCCGCGACGGCTTCCGCCCCAGGTGACTCCCATTGCCACACTCTCACACAGCGACCCCGAAGCTTTCAAGCTAGTCTGGAGAGCGCAGCCAGCTGACGCAGCAACAGTCGGTACTGATCCGTGGGGGTGCAGCTGTCGGTTAGCAGAAACTGGGTGTGAGTCTGTAAGCCTTCAGTGATTATTATTTTGTATTCACAATGAAGAAAATAAAAATGCTCACGTCCTGACGTCTGCATTTTGGTCAATGACCGTCTGTCGCGGTGTCGGTGACTGACATGGACGCTAGTGACAATAAGGTAACGTGTCAGTTTAATTTAAAAATGATCTGGGGTGTTTTTTTGTGTTTTGTTTTGTTTGGGTTGGATGGCTAAAGCTTTAGCCTGTGGAAGAAGGGGACACGGTTTAGGTAATGCTTCCGAGGCCCAACATCGCACTCTGGTCAACGTTATTAAAAAACAATAATTATAAAATGCAGCGATGCTCAGTTGTGGCTTGAATAAGCTATTTGTGTCATTAGACATACAAATCGCCCAATAGCTCTAGCTCCGGTGTTTTTTAATGCAAACTGTTATCCCATTTGGCTAGCAAGCTAACGTGAACACAGCTAACGGTATCTGCAGCTCATTAAAAAAAAGGACTCTGGATATAGCGTTCATTCGTGTCTGGTCTTCTGTCTTAGTGTCATGTGTCTTTGGTCATTTTACAAAATTATTCAGATGGATTTCCATGACAGCAATTCTATGCGATAAGCTCAGAAAGACGGGTCTTGCGTTAAGAGTTAGCTTAGCTCCCTAGTTAGCCTTAAAGCTAAATATCTCTCCTGTCATTTGACGACAGATAGCGTTACAGCCAGCAGTGTTTTCGGAAAGGGTAGCTTTATTGTTTGGGTCACAATTTGGAGAGGTAACGTTGGATGACATACGGTTTCAGTCGCGTCACCAGGAATGTGTACTGTGTTGTTGTTAGGAGAGGCGGACAGGTTTCGTGGATCGTCGGCAGAGGAATATCTGGTTCTTCTGCATGTATGGCATTCTTGGAGTTAAATTGGGTCTTGTGTCCCGAGGCGAATTGCCAAATGCTTCAGATTAACCGGTTAGCATTGAACGATGGTGTGTTTTTCTGGCTGACATCACGGGGGGTGTGCGAGATTTTCGTGCATCTGATCGAGTGCTGTGATATTCGTCAGTTCTGTTAAACCCCTTAAAAGTCTCTATGCGTTCTGCTCTCCTGTCTACACAGACCATACAGAAAGAGACGCTGCCTGTTGGTGTTTTGAACGCAACTTGTGTAAGAATAAGTGCTCACACAAACAAACAGAGGCTTGTGAGATCAGTAGTCTAATTACTCGGAGATCTGTCACCCCCCAACCCCATGCACATCTGGGTCTGACCTCATTGTCTTTTTCCACAATCCCAGCTATTCTCACTCAGCCTCTCCCTGACACTCGGATACTACAAAGACACACATGGTTGATTCAAGAGATGGATCCACTGGCCAGCTCTGTTTTCATTCACAACTTTTATTTTTTGATAGTTGGATTTTTCCACTTGTGTTCAGAATTCAGTGCACACGGGGCCTCCATGCTATGGCTTGCCGTATAAATAGCTTATCCTGTAGCACTGTACCTACTTTATCCTTTCCAGCTTAATCCTATAACACAGCTCCCTATCAGCTATACTGTACGGTGGTATATGTTCAGACCGACTACCCGAGTCCTAAACCCTTGCAGCGATGTCAGTCTGCCCACGGAGGCTGCTACTACCTGGGGGTTTGTAAGAAATCTTTCATTGCAACTGTAGTTTGGTCTTCTTCAGTGAACCGGTTGACCTGGCTCCATTCGCCATAGATCGGATGGGTTCTATAGATAAACTGAGGAAAAGTCAGAGAACCACCCACGGACAGTAGCAGTGGGAGACAATAGCTGTCTGTGTGACATCCACTGGCCACACTGATGACTCTATTCATGCACCCCGACCACTGTTTCAGAGAAGTGAGGGGGAGCCTTTGTACTCTAAACCCTGTCACCTCTCCTCATCCTCTGCAAAATGGGAGATTATTTTAACGGGACCTCTTGCACGGAGCTGCCACCTCGGGTTAGATCAACGCCACTACGATATCAAAGGAGGAGCACGATGAGGTGTGAAAGATGTTCCATGACCGCAATGGAAAAATAATACAACCGCCCTTCTTGTGCTGTCCTTTAATTCGAAGAAATGTTGTTTAGTGTAAATTTCATTACTTCAAATTTACAGTTTTATGACTTTATAGCAATAACTCTTTGACATGTTGGGCAAGTCACTGTAAACTGAGAAATGGAAACTACTAGTAGTTTGACTACTATTTACATCATTTCTAATTTCTAATAAAAAAGTACACATGACTTTTAAATATGGATCACTACGTTGTAATACCATGAGCAATGCTTTGCTCTGTTTTTACATGTTCTATGTTTTCTGGTTTGATTTTTCGCTCGTGATTTATTAAGCAGATATGTACGCCTGCCTGTTAGCTGGTATCATCACCAAGCGAATCATATCCATATGAGCTTGGAAGTACTTAAAGTGTTTCAGTCCTGAGCCTGCCTTGTATTGCCCCGGCGTCTTATCTTTGGCCTTTCTGTGGCCTGCTATACCGTCTCCTACAGCACAACAATCTGACTGTTGGGTGCGTGTCTGGGTCATACACCTGGAGACCCGTGAAATCAGACTGACTAGAAGAAGACGTCATCAAGTTTGTGCACAATGACTTGAAGAGGACATTTTTGGGCCTTTGCCTGCCAGAAATATGTAGATTTTTCTTCTTTTTTTTTTTTTTTTTTTAAACCAAATTGCTCTCTGGATTGATTTATATGGCCTTTTGATTATGTGTTGTACACAGGAAATAGCATTCTGTCTGACTCTGCCAAAGCTCTAAATGTAACACAAAAGTTACGTTAAGTCCTTAAATTGTTAAAATGATCTACAGTTTGTGTCTCGTCTGGTGTTTGTATCTGGGTGCCATTAAGGCATTGACGGACTGTAACAACATGACATTTAAGGCTTCAAACACCAGCTTTTAATGTGCATCTAATATTACCTTACTTATCTATATATAATTATCTATATATAATGTTTCCCAAAACAAACTATAAACTTGTTTTTGGCTTTGAGGTACAGAGACTCGCCTCATTGTCGACCATTTTGACAAGAAGCTTTTATATTCTTCCCCTCGGTTGATCTAGCTGCAGATATGAGTCACATGAAAAATTGACTGTCAAAAATAGCCGGAGTCCTCTTTCGACATGTTGTGTACTGTGCTTAGATCCTCTGGCAGTAGTGTGCCATGTCACCTTTGGTTTTATGAGTGCTACGGCTTGATACCTTGTTTATTGATTGTGGTAGACACGCAAGACTGTAAACCAACTAGAACAGTGTGACGAAATCACAAAACAAAGGAGAGACTGATCAATAGACCGTCTACAGCGCTTTGTCTGTCAAGACATTCAGTACTCAAGTTAATAACTTAATAACACCTCTGCATATTTCTTCTCTCACAATTTTTGGAAAGTTGATGCTTGTAAGTTGTATCATTAGTCTTTAAGCCCTTTAGAGAGAGCTTAGCAAACCTACCCAAAACAATAAAGTTAATTTATGGAAGACTGGAGATGGAGTTGTTACTACGCTGATATGAATTGTTGCTTTCACTTTAGAACTAACCCATTTGATGTTGCTCACAGTCTGACCGTGATGGCTGTTCGTTTGTCTTTCGTGCAGGATGTGAAGCTTTCAGCCGAAGTGGAACCGTTCATCCCACAGAAGAAAGGTCTCGAAGGATCTCTCGTCAGCATGAGTCTTTCTGGCGAGGCAGGCGGAGGGGGAGGTGGCGGCGGAGGAGGAGGTGGTGGAGGGGTGGAAACCACTCCCATACCCAGTTACCTCATCACCTGCTACCCTTTCGTCCAGGAGAACCAACCCAACAGGTACGGTCACTCTTTTTCAGTGGGGAAAGATTCTGGAATAGAAAAAGTTAGACGTTTCAACCCCATTCAACGGAGAGCAAATGGCACCAGTGGTTTAGGTTCATTATCATTTAGGATTTTCCCGATGCTTCCCGCTTTGGCAGAAATATTGCCATTCTTTGTGGTATTGTGGGAAGTCTGGTGTCCCCATTTGGAACCGCCCAAGAACAATCTGCTCTCTTATGGACCTTTCTATTTTCATAACTCATTCAATGTACTATTTACTTTAGCAATAACAAGAACACACTGTGTCCATAATCAGATCCTTAGTGCCATTAGATTGTGCAATAGTTTAAGACTGCTTAATTATGAATGGAAACCCTCCCAGAGTTGGAGTTTACTTGGAACCACAATCAATGTTTCCAGTGGCTCTGATCTGCTGTATCCTTGCACACATCCGTTCCTCTGTTTCCTTCCCCCTCTATTTGAATGCAAGGAAATGCCCACTATAGTAGGCTGGCTGTGAAAATATCATCTGGATCCTTATCAACATTTCTGCATCGCATGTACACACCCCCTAACAACCCAACCACCATGCACTTCCCCTCAGCTTCACAGATGTTAACCCGGGGAGCGTCAGCCTTCTCTCGCTAAATGGGCTTTAGCCTTATTTTGTGGAACACACTTTAATGCATCTCCCCAACACTGTTGCACGTTTTGAGAGGAAACACCAAGTGAGAAATATTTAAAATAAGGGAAACAAAGTCCCAAAAACTTCACACACTGCTGTGGTTAACTCAGGATGTTGCAATCATGTTTCTTGAAACTGAACATGTGAGTTTCTCAGTATTGAGTATCTGCCAGTACAGAGTTTCATTTAGTTTCATTTGAATCTCTTTCTTTCTCACATAACAAAGGTGCACACCTAGCCTAAAGTTGACCTACAATAGAATAACACTTGGCTGTAGGAGTCAGCGGTTCAATCCAACATACCGGCAGGATAAATCTGGGTGGGGAAAGTGAAAAGCAGCGTTTGCCCCTCCCTCATTTCCACCACTGAGGGGCCCTTGAGCAACTGCTCCGGTGGAGCTGCTCAGTGGTCCGCAGATCAGACTGTTGTTGGACTCGCAGGTATGAAGGGGATCAGGGCATTCCTGCAAAAGAGAGCGTTGCTTCCATTGAAACTCCCCCTGAATAAATAAACGTGAGAAAAAAGAAAACGCATGAAAACTAATTAGATTAGTATGAAGACAATTGAACCTGCACCACAGCCTTTTTTATGGTTTCATATATAACGTTTGTGGAGTGTCCTGTGGTATTTCGTTTGATATCCATTGGGGGAGGAGTGACATTCAGTTAATAATATGGCAGGACATTTTGGATTGGATTTGGACAGCTCCTCAAAATGCAGTTATCAACCAAGAAAACATTCACTAAAATAGACAAAAAAAGTAATTGAACATGTTACCTCTCTGCTCCTTCACAGACAACATCCTATGTATAATGGAGGGGAGCTGCGCTGGCAGCAGCCTAACCCCAGCCCCGGTGGTTCGTACCTGGCCTACCCCATCTTGTCTTCACCCCAGCCTCCTGTCTCCAATGACTACGCTTACTACCAGATTATGCCTGCTCCATGCCCACCGGTGATGGGCTTCTACCAGCCCTTCCCTGGCCCCTATGCAGGTCCTGTGCAAGCTGGAGTGGTCAACCCTGTCTCAGCCGATGTCGGCGAAAGACCTCTGCCTCTGGGGCCAGCGTATGGGATGGCCAGTCAGAGGGGGAGAGGCATGATGCGACCTAACGGTCTCCCAAAGGTACAGAGGGTCAACAGCCTTATCCTGATACTGTCACATTGACGTCACATGTTATTTGTGTCACTGAAAAGTGTCCGTCCTCATCCTTAATCTATTTAGTGAGCACGCGCTGCCTCTCTTTCTTTCTCCTACAGCAACAGCTGGGTGTGTGCCAACCTCCAAGGGGTCGTCGGCCTCCAACCAGGAGTGTAGCTGTGCAGAAGGAGGTGTGCACTTTGGGGCCTGATGGTAGGACCAAGATGGTCATGCTGGTGGATGCAGCACAGCAGACTGGTAAGAATACTGCGGCAATAATCAAAGCTATAAGTACGTCCTACCATGCAGGGTGTATACAGAGGGTTTTTAAACAATAATACAAAAATCGAACTAAAACTCTGCTAACTAAAGATGAGAAGTTGCAGTTGGTTTTGTTGCAAAGGCTGCATCCCATCCTTGGACAACAAATAAGCAGTAGTTTCACAACAACTAAAGACAACGTTATCAACATATGTTCTTAAAAACATTCCAGACTTTGTCAAAGTTGTCTGTTTTGCCTGTGAACAACAAACTTTCCCGTCGGCACACAATGCCAGTAAGTCTGCTGACCGGTCGTACAGGTTGACGTTGATGATGCCTGTGCTTATCTTCTGAAAGAACTGGAATGCAGAGTTTCCAGGTTAACATAATCCAGGTGTGCATCTCATGTTGTCAGCAGTGATGTCTCCATTCTTGAGAGAGCTAATGAGCCTGTGTAAATATTTTGGCAACTCAATTGTGGTTTTAAATCTCACGAATGATGTCCAACAAAGTAAACTCCGTCCAAGTTTGTGGTTAATGAGTCTCGACTGATTCATCTACTGTAATACTTGTTATTTTGTATGTTAATGATGTCAGCAGTTTGATTCCACACTGTAACACTGTGTAACAAGTTCACTTCAGGTCTGAGTTTCTACTACTTTGTCCTCAGATTTCCCGGGTGAGGTGTCAGGGAGGTGCGCTGCAGAGCGGGCTAGTCCCCTGCTGTGGAAGAACAGGCAGACAAAGAGAAGACGGGCGTCCCATCCAGCCGAAAACTACAACGAGCAGGGCGCCAGTGAGGCAGATATAGACAGTGACAGCGGCTACTGTAGCCCCAAGCACAACCAGGCTGCAGGAGCAATGCAACGAACTGCAGAGAATACAGCAGCACCCACAGTAAGTTGGCTGTTTACCACCAGCTCCAGACCCAACAGACTTACAGTGGACTGTAGAATTTGATTTGATGATCATTTAATAATAATTCTTGATTCCTGTTTTTAGCACATTTAACACACACTAGATATCTCAGCATGTCTTTTTCTTCTCTACCCTCTCCATGTCTTCTGTGTTGTACAGGGAGTAGAGGCTGGTGTAATGACAGGTAAGCTTGATGCAACATGTTGTGAACATCCACACATCGTGCTTTCATATTCATAATTCTTATGCAGCCTGTATATAACATATTACAAAGGAATTTAGATTTTTCTTTTCCCTTCTATTCACTAGCAGGTACCTGGGTAAATGTAGCCTCTCAGGCTACCCAGAAGTCCTGGGGGGACAGGAACGGCCAGTTTCACAGAGCAGACCAGAGGAAGAATCCTGAACAGAGAAACTTCTCACAGGTACAGTAGATCTCACTGGAGCAGACGCTGAGTAGAAGGTTGCTGTACGACTGGGGAGCAGCTGTAGTGTTTTGTTATGAGAATAGATGAAATGCTGTTAATGTTGGCGTAAAGACTCTGTCCTGTGAGTCACACTTAAGCTTAACAGAAGGTGATTAGAAAAGCAACAAATCAACATTTTCTTATTCTAATAAATTATCAAAAATAATCTCTTATACAATGCACATCTGTCCGTCACACAGTCAATAAACAATTCAAACAAAACAGGTATTTACATGAGTCCACTTATAGGGAAACTTTTATGAGCAAGAAAACTATTACCGACAATAGTGATGCAGCGCCACACTCCTTTCCAAGTGTTTCCCTCACTTGACAGTTGAGTGGTCTATAAAATGTGAATAATATCCATCCATGTTTCTTAAAGTACAAGTTGATGTCTTAAAATGTCTTGTTAAGATGTTCAGTTTAATATATTAAGCAGGAAATCCCCATATTTGAGTCTGTAAACAACATTTTTGCATTAAGAATTGCATTAATCGGTCACCAAAATAGGTAACGATTATTTTTCTGTCGATCAACTAATCGTTGCAGCTCTACTTGACAGTATTTACAAGTACACAGAGGATAAAGTTATTGAATACCAGTGGTACCCTGTTTGACTTCTGTGTTCTCCGACCGTCTCTGCATTTCAGGATTTCCACAGTGGCTATCCAGGGCGTGTGCAGCCCAACCATTCAGAACAAAGGCTGCAGCCAGCAGCGGTCACTGGTACTGGGGTCTCCCCAGAGCCCCTCTACTTTGAGGTGAGAGAGGGTTTCTTGTGACTTTCATTGTGTTCAAGTATCAGTGCAGCACGGTCACCATCACACTCATTATAGATCTATTTTAGAGTTTATTTGTTGTGCTAAAATGTTTTCTACATGTTTGTCAGGATGAAGATGAATTCCCAGACCTGGCTACTGGAGGGGCTGCCCAACGCAGCACCAAACCAGAATCTACTTCAGCCCAGACACACGCGCAACCTAAACTTCCCAAAAACCTGGTAAGGTTAAAGCTGTCTATGAGGGGTTCATTTTTATTTCAAGTACAACATTTTTGGTTAATTATTGTCAGCTGACCACATTGCCTTCTTATTCCGGAAGCAAGCGCCCAAACCCGACCCGCAAACCACCAACTTTATGCATCACAGTAGCAAAATTGTCAGAAACAGGACAGAAGTCTGAGCTGGTTGGGTCAACTAGGGCATCACTGAAATCTACAGACTATCTGTCCAAATGAACACCATTGCTATTGTGAAAGCACGATTTGTTTATTTGTTTCCACCATGGAAATGTTTACGACGTCATAACAACAGTTCCGCTTCATGTTTTCTCGGTCACGCGCACTTTGAGAGCTACTGCTGTAAATAAACAGCACGTAGTTCAGTAGCAGTTTAGCCTTGAGCTAGGAGACGCTTCAGCATTAACTGCGTTACTTGTCTTGTGTTGACTGCTCCTCCTGGCAGCTGTACTGTCAGTGTACAGTGTTTTAAGTTAGTAGCAAGGTGTGTGATGCTCTGGGCGTTTTCTTTACAATACCTCTGCGTGTTTTGAAGACTGTAAATGCAATGCAAACATCATGCAGCATTGTACACAATGGTACTGACATTTTGACTTGACTACTTGAATCTTGACTATGTGATTTGGAAACATTGTAAACCTGCAGAAGAGGCACAAGTTGCATTCAACGATTAACACACATGCTGTAGCAGGGGTTGGCAAACCTTTTGATACGAAGTGTGATTTTTTAATTGTCTCGTTCATCAGTGTGCCATATCAAAATAAAGGTTAAGATAACTATGACACCACTTCAAAATGTATATCTCAAACAGATCCGTGATTTTATTCCATCCATATAGGAAACGTGTTTCGCAATATTTAAAAAACAACAATCTTTTCCCGCTATCAAGACATTGTAATTATATATGGAGCACGATACAAGGAGGCTGCCATCTTTGTGAAAACATCCACATCTGAGTTGAAGTCATTAACGCTACCAACCATCCACCCATTTTGTTCATCAGCAATAAGATCTGTGTTTGTGTATCTATGCGGCCGAATATCTGACTCTTGTATCGGTTCATCTTTTCACCCCGACTAATTACTTATTTGTGTCTCTACACTAATCGCAGCTGGATAACCTGCCAGAAAACTCCCCCATCAACATTGTGCAGACACCCATCCCCATTACCACCTCTGTTCCCAAGAGGGCCAAGAGCCAGAGGAAGAAGGCTCTGGCTGCTGCTTTGGCCACTGCACAAGAGTACTCTGAAATCAGCATGGAACAGAAGAAATTACAGGTATGAACACGAAATATGTCAACTGGTCATGTAGGATTGGTTCAGTTTGAATGTATGACTTGTTTCATCGGTTCTTGTCCTCACCGCTGCCTGGCTTATGGTCAGGACATTCTGATCTTCAGTTGCATTTGACGGGTTCATTGGTGTGACCTTCTCCTGCCTTTTCTTTCCGCGCCCCGGCAGGAAGCATTCACCAAAGCAGCAGGGAAGAAGAGCAAAACCTCTGTCGAGCTGGACCTGGGAGATATGCTGGCAGCTTTGGAGAAACACCAGCAGGCTATGAAGGCCAGACAACTGAACAATACCAAGCCGCTGTCATTCACAGGTATCCATTAACTCAGTCAGACACCAACACGTGGTTTAAGAACAGAAACAAACATACTTTTACAATACATCAGCCCTGCATTAAAGGATAATATTGGGTTCAGGTATGTATCATTGTTCAGCAAATAACCTAATAAGTAATTCAGAAATTCCATAATTTTTGTGCCTTTTTGTAAATGTTCGCATGAAAACCTGTTTTAAGGATATAGTGCTTGTCAGACTCATAAAACACATGCCCCTAATGTTGTTTTAACTTACATCTACACCTGTCCACATTCTGCTTGTGTATTAACTTTGTTGTCCTTCTCTCCAGTTGGAACAACCACTCCATTCCACGCTTCAAGCTTGGTCAGCCTGCCGTCCATGTTGAAGGGCCATCAGCAGGCATACTCGGTCCCACACAATTCCCTGGATTCCACCGCACCCCGTATCAAGAGAGGGAAGGAGAGAGAGATCCCCAAAGTAAAACGGCCCACAGCCCTGAAGAAGGTAAAGGATTTAAGTTGATCATTTCGGAGAGGTGGGAGGAAGATGTTGTTTAGTTTACATGAAAGTTAGTAAAAGGAATGGAGATCTTTTTCATTTTTCATTTTTTACATTTTTGTTCTGTGTTTCGATAGATCATCTTGAAGGAACGTGAAGGGAAGAAAGGGAAGACGAGCATGGAACAGGAGTCCTCAGGCCAGGAGGAGCACGGGGAAGAGAGTTTACATTTTACTGATGATCTTGCACGAGAGCCTGCCTCCCAAGAAGGTGAGGGTAAATTATTATTAAGAGGTGAAAACTATTCAGATGTGTACCCATTTTTTTTTATCCATCATACATTTTCTAATTGTTATTTGTGGTCTGCTGTTTGTACCACAGACAACGGTCTGAGTATGCCCAGCGACGCGTCCCTTTCCCCAGCCAGTCAGAACTCTCCATATAGCATCACCCCGGTGTCCCAGGGTTCTCCTGCCAGCTCTGGCATCGGGAGTCCCATGGCCTCAAACGCCATCACGAAGATCCACAGCCGTCGTTTCAGAGAGTAAGTAGACGCGCTCAACTTGCATGGAGCGAGAAACGGAATGTCGACATTTTGTAGGAATCCCGTGCATTGAAATGTCTCAAAAATGCACAAAAAATAGTGAGCAAAGCAAATACTTGTCCCACTCGGAAACCAGAGCCTTGGCTGGGAGAAGCGTACTCTGAAAGTTATCGGGTGTTCTTAAGGGCGGAACTGTACAATAATGAATTGTAGAGTATGGCACAGATGCCGAGCACATTGTCCCTTCTTAGCGAAGATGTATGCCGGTGGTCACAAACACAGCTTTGTCCCTCTGTGTCCTCTGTTGTGGGCCTATTGTCCCAGCCCACCCTTCTCTAACAGATTTAGCATTTAAAGCCTCCAAAAGGCCTCTGTAGCCAAGCTCCTCCCCTCAGCTGTGCCGGCCAGGACGCTTGCTCCTCAGGCCACACTACGTCGATCTTCCGATTCGGTATTTCACCAAACCATAAAGCTCCTGGGAGTATTCATCCTGTTTTATGTGCGATAGTGTAAACATAACCAACAAAGCTGTATACACTTTGAGTCACTCTAATAAGAGCAACAACGATGATAGCCACATAGGGCTTCAACATTTATTTCCATCACAGACTGCTTTTGGTTATTTTTTAAATCATGAAATGTAAGAGAATAATGGAAGATGCCATCACAATTTCCTGAATCGCAAGTTGACACCATCTAATTGCTGGTTTTATTGGACCATCACTCTAAAACCATATCTATTCAGTTAACTGTTGCATTAGATAAAAAGAAGCAGCATATCATGACAATTTCAAGCATTATTTTTGCTAGTTACCATTAATGGTAACTAGCATCATCATTGTTAGCTTGGTAGCCACCCAAAAGATGAAAACACTCTTTTGAACATCCATAACCTTATTTATTTTCTTTCTGCAGGTACTGTAACCAGGTGCTGAGTAAGGAGATCGACGAGAGCGTGACTATGCTATTACAGGAACTGGTTCGCTTCCAGGAGCGGGTCTACCAGAAGGATCCTACCAAGGCCAAGTCCAAACGCCGCCTGGTCATGGGTCTCCGAGAGGTCACCAAGCACATGAAGCTGAATAAGATTAAGTGTGTCATCATATCTCCCAACTGTGAGAAGATCCAAGCCAAAGGTAAAGAATGTTGTAAAACCACCCAGCGTTAGTCCATATTTTCGTGTTTCATGGTATACCCATATGCCAAATTTCCATAATCTCAAAACGGCAGGTTTTTGCACTTTGTGCTCAAGTCACTAGCTGGTATTTCCTGTTGTTTTAGTTCATTTATTTTCTGAAATTTGATACATTTGAGTCCCTTATTGTTGACTATGTTGCAGGTGGTTTGGATGAAGCTCTGTACAATGTAATTGCCATGGCACGGGATCAGGAGATCCCGTTTGTGTTTGCCTTGGGCAGAAAAGCTCTTGGACGCTGCGTCAACAAACTAGTGCCTGTTAGTGTGGTTGGCATTTTCAACTACTCTGGAGCTGAGGTAAGTCACTTTCAGAACACGTATGCATCAGGTCAGTAGTTTTCAGTATAGAGCAGTAGAAACACAGTATTTTTTATTTTTTTTTGCCCCTCGCTAACTTGGTTAAACCTTCTTCAGAGTCTCTTCAACCGTCTGGTGTCTCTGACTGAAGAGGCTAGGAAGGCCTACAAGGACATGGTGTCAGCTCTGGAGCAGGAGCAGGCCGAGGAGGCTCAAAAGAATGACAAGAAAGTCCCACACCACATGGGGCACTCCCGCAACCACTCTGCTGCTTCTGCCATCTCCTTCTGCTCCATCTTCTCTGAGCCTATTTCAGAAGTCAATGAGAAGGAGTACGGTAAGCTCCCTCATAAGCTCCCTCATTTTCTGTCAGTTATTTAGGGTTATCTATAATCAGTAAGTAAAAGCACCAGTTATGGAGCATAACAAATCTATTAATTCCTTCAGAGACCAACTGGAGGAGTATAGTGGAGAATTCAGATGCCCTGGAGCCTGTAGAGGCTGAGCCGAGTCGCCCTGCACCTTCCACAGCCACCCAAAAAGACGGTGAGACTCTGGCAGCCACGGCCAATGCAGCCACACCTGGCTCAGCTGCTCCCCAGCCAGCCAGGCCAGCGCCTCCGACACTGACACAGGGTACCGGTGAGAGAGACGAGGTCCGGGTAGACGACCGGCTGGAGCTGGCCTCTCAGCAGAGCACAGAGACGGGCTCGCTGGATGGGAGCTGCAGGGGCCCGCTGAACTCCTCCATCACCTCCACCACGTCCACCCTGGTCCCCGGGATGTTGGAAGAGGCGGAGGAGGAGGAAGAGGAGGAGGAGGACTACACTCCTGAGCCTATTTCTGTGGAGGTGCCTACCCTCAGCAGCCGCATTGAATCCTGGGTGTCAAAGACCCTGGAAAACCTGCAGCTGGGGAAGAGCCAGGAGAGTACAGAAGAGGAAGACGACGAGGAGGAGGAGAAAGGGCAGAGTGAGGAGGAGGACCTTGATTCAGCGGATATCACAGAGACGAGGACCGAGGGCAATGAGCAAGTGGA
The DNA here is from genome assembly GCF_050575085.1 of Anarhichas minor. Classification (NCBI taxonomy): domain Eukaryota; kingdom Metazoa; phylum Chordata; class Actinopteri; order Perciformes; family Anarhichadidae; genus Anarhichas; species Anarhichas minor. The sequence continues at coordinate 1,212,025 of NW_027466513.1, forward strand.
GGCTAAGAAGGTCACAGGTTGATGTCGGCTCCTCCTCCTCTTCCTCCTCCCTCCTCTGTTCTCAGATACACTCATTCCCTCTGTTGCTCTCACATCCTTCTTCACAGCAACCAGCAGCTTCTCTCCTTTGTCTCCAACCCCTGACACCAGACATAATCTCAGGTATCCAACCAACTGACCAACACTCACACACATTACAGAGAAACTGACCAACTTACCAACACACATCATCGCAGACCAAACAGCAACTAACACAGTCTGAGGGACAGTCGTTGACACCAACACTCCTCTTGTAATTGAAAAGGATGCCCTCACTTCTTCGGCCCATAACCTGCTACACTTGAATTCAGAGGGAAGTTTGTGACTTTCCTCCTCCGAGGCTGAACTCGTTTAGAGTCGGGGACGTTTCTGGGAGCAAGTGCTTAACAATGGTGAACTGCTGTCTGTAGCTCACAGAGAATGAAGGTTGGAACCGTTCAGCTCCCATCTTATTTCATGCAGAGCTCAGAAGGTTTACAGCTCTGCAAGTATTCGTGTGCTTGTGTGTGTGTGTTTACAGGCACATAGTTTGCATTTATTTTTTGCTGTGTTCTTTAGCTTTATCTTTGTATATAATGGTTTTTTTGAGGGAAGGAGAAACATGCATTTCCTGATTACTTCTTGGTTGATATTTAGCTTTTCTCACAGAGCATTACATTGTCAGGGGGTTCTGTCTTTCTACCAAAACCACGCCCACCCATCAGTCTTCAAAGTGTTATTTTAATGTTCAAATAATAAGTGTCCCATTCTGTGTTCAGATGATTCAGATGACTTTAACTTCTAAGAAGCAAAATGAGCTTTTGTGTGTATATAACCATGTCTATGTGGTTCTACTACAGTATATATTGGTTTGTCATATTGATTCTGCCTTGTGTGAAACTCTTTTGGTTGTTTTTCCTCTGACTGGAATTGTCTTGAGTTCCCAGATGTCTGTGCTTCAGAAGAAGAAAAAAAAAAAGAAGAAATGTTCGTGTTGTTCCCTCTGGTGGTGTTTGTTCTCTGATGGGGAGGGCGGTCTCAAGCGGTCTTCTTGGTAATGACATGACATAACATTTTTAGAAGCCCTGATATTGATATCTGAGGAGATCCACAGGGCATAGTTGGGTAATGTATGAAATAATCCTGGTACTGGAAAGTCATTGTTTTACCAGTATTCACTCCATTTCCTTAAAAATGACACTTAAATCAAGCAGGTGTTTTACTGGTATTCATAAAGTTTAACAATACCCAAGTAGACCAAAAGTATCAGATATGGATCAATCCGTTTAGAGCTCTTCTAGATTTTACAGACGGGTTGCCGAAAGTAAGTTCACCACAGCCGAGAAGCTCCCTCATCGTGGGCAGAGGCACCCTGGAAGTAGTCCCGCAGTCGTGCTCAGACCTTTGTAAATACATGTGTACAAAAGGGATTTTGATTTTTCATTGAATTAAAACAAATACAATCATCCTGTTCTTAAAGCCATTTGATAAGTTTTAACAGTTTGAATCCAATTTGATAATGGCGTTTGATAGTGAGATGTCAGCCAGTCGACGACGAGGCGGTGTGTTTAAATGCAGTATGCCGGGCTGTATGCAATGTGGAGCCTTGAGAGGGGAGATGACTGTGTCTTAAATATCATACTTGGGATTATGAAAGTATTTCTAGTTTGGTAACAAGTACGCTGTGTGTAGGCTTTCGGTTGCTCTGACTTCCATCAAAGTGTTTGAAGTAAGTTAATTAACAGCAAGTGTGTTTCTTTGCACTATGTAAATACAGTACTGGTAAAGGTCTTGTAACTAATGTGAACAAAAAAAAAAACAGAACGGTTCAATGAAGTCCTTTTTTTTTTTTTTCAGCGTGTTCCTCGTCTTTATATGGATATTTAAGACCGTCTCCTTCAGACTGTACATCACTAGCAACATTGTTCTAGGCTGTTTCTCATAATCCTGTTATTGCTCTTAACCTATATGAACTGATGATTATTAACATCATTAAAATGTTTAAGTAAATCGTTTGACTCATACCTTGTCTTCTTTGTTGTATATGATAGTAAATTGAATTTATTTGGGTTTTGGACTCTTGGTTGGATAAAACAAGCTATTCCAAGAAAATACAAAAGCCATTTTTTAAAATAGTTTTGCGATATTCCACAGAAATAAACGACGCTTCAATTAATCGAGAAGCCAGTCCTCGGATAATTGATTATCTAAATAATTGTTAGTTCTAGGCCTAGAGTGCAGTTTCACCAAACAACCACTAGGAAGGGACAAAACTCTGCCGCACACTGTTTCATGCACCCAGACGTGTCACATCCAGCTTATTTACATATAGTATGCAGTGGACCAGTTATCTGTAGTTAAATTATTTGTTTTGAAGAAAAATCCTAAAGTCAAAGAAATAGTGCTTTACTCTTATATTCCAGGCTGAAGGATGAAAGTACTTCTACACTCTGTCTGCACTTTGCTTTTGTTTCCTATTAATCTTTTAATCAGTAATGAGTGCGATATGTAAATCACTCTTTAGTCGGCGTCTGACATATTGCTTTAATTGGAATCAAAGGGAAATGCAGATGTTTTAGGTAAATGCCCTTACTCTTGCGTGTTCATGCAGGTCATTTGAATATCACATGCACAAGGTACAATATGGAATGTATTATTGGGTAAATCAAGTCACTTTGATTAATTTCTACAAAAGATGTCAACCCCTTATGTTCTTAGATTAGGAGAAAACCTTTTTAGGGCAAAGCTAGTGTATTAATATTCCACTTTAACAGCATCTCTGAGGTGCAGCTGATGTTAGACTCAGCACTCATGTACTGTATTGGCTCTGCCTCAGTGTATAAGTGTGTGTGTGTACAGCATGAGTCACCCTACTCGCCTGTGATTGGATGGTAGTTTATGGGTGAGGGAGGGGGTGAGAGCCTTAGGGGGCCATCTGTCAATCTCTCCTCCGCTCCATTCACACATTCATCTGCATGCACCGTCATAGAGAGAGACAGAGGAAGTGAGCGAGCCTCTCATTCATAAAAAAAAATTTTTAAATAGAAAAGTTCATTCATAAAAGCTGCACAATTCTGCCGTGCCTCAAAGAGAAGAGACAGAGGGGAGGAAAGTTGATGTGGAGGTGAAGCAGAGCTGGAAGCCTGGCAACTGTCTGGGTCATTCTAGTGGGACTACTCGGCAGGACTAGAGCACAGCAGACTGGACGTTAGACTACACGGGACATCCGCTGTCCCACGCTGGTGAGTTGAATCTACTGTAACGTACGGTAATAATCTGAGGACACAGTGTGCCAGACGCTTAGATCACTTCCCAAAGATCAGTTGATTCGCAATTGAACCGAAATGATCAACTTATTGCATTTCATGCCTCTCTTTTTTTCAGCTATCTGTAGTCACATCTATGTAATCGAGTCAAACCTCTGTATGAAATAACTGTGATTCCTGTTTCTGCTCTGCTGTGTCCTAGTGCTCCACCTCGTCCAGTTTCTTGATTATGAGAGAGCAAACCTCACCCAGGTTCAAATCACAGACGGGACTTCTACCAGGTAGCTCGTTTCTTTTGTAGTCTTTACAGACATAATCAGTGCAATGAAATGCACTTTGCTGGACGTCTGCTTCATCTTCTACAGGCATGCTGAAGCGCACCAAATACAGTCGTCTGCGCAACGATTCGCTGACGTCCCTAGAGGATCGGCCCCAAAGAATGCTGCCCTCAAAGACGGACCTTTGCCTCGACTCTGATTTTGCACAGCTGGATGCCGGAGCGCCGACACACCAAGGGACGTCCACCCTGAGGGACTTCATCCCCCGCGTGGCCAACATCCGATTGCAAAGTCCAATTTCCCTTTGGGGCCTGAGGGGACAAACGAACACAGACCGGGACAGAACCATTGATGGACACACTGACAGACCCTTATCCAGGGCAGAATGGGGCTCAGGGCCTGATCAGAGATTTTGTAGCCAACCATCCCTCAATGTGCCCCTATCCACTGGCCAAAACCTAACCCACTCGGCTCTGCGCTGCACAAAAAGATCCATCACCCTGCATCGGATTACCAGCCTCCCCTGGACCCCCGACTGTCCTCCTTGCTCACAGCACAGAGACGGTCTGTGCCCTTTGAAGACTTCCTCAGCAGTAGACCACTGTGCAGTGGTGGGGACGGCAAGCAGAATGGTTCACCATCACATCAAGGTACCTATCACACGTGCACTAATAACAGCGCATGAATACACTCGGCTGTGCACAAACAGAAATCAGACGGCTGCTAAGAGTTCCTTACCTAATCTTTATGTTTTTCACTTTTTTTAAACCATTTGCCTAAAATTGTTAATGTTTATTACTAAAATATTGATTGGTTGTTAGTGTAAAGCTTCTTCACTTTAAACTTTGTAAGAAAGTGCAGCTAACCTCATATCAGGGTCCCATCAGAGACTTGAGGTCTAATTCCCACTAGTGCCAACACAAAAACACATACACGTGAACGAAGAATGCAAACACACACATAGAAACTGTCTGTCTCTGTCTCACTGAGCTTTATCCACACCATCACACTTACTCTCATACGTTCATCCCCTCCCTCTCAGATAGAGCTTCCTGTGTAGGCAGTAGTGACTCATCCTGGCTCTCTGCTCCTCACTAGATCTGCTCTGTGTGTGTGTGTGTGTGTGTGTGTGTGTGTGTGTGTGTGTGTGTGTGTGTGTGTGTGTGTGTGTGTGTGTGTGTGTGTGTGTGTGTGTGTGTGTGTGTGTGTGTGTGTGTGTGTTTGTGAATGTATCCGGTATCAGCAGAGCCCATGCTGTCCTAGAACCGGAGGTGTGTCCGCATGGGTGATTAAGAGCAGGGTCTGTGAGCTGACCACTGATGGAAATGAGAACGGACTGTTTGATTGTCCTTTATAAACAAGCACACACATACATTACGCACTACCGCCCACTGACCCCACTCACACATACACACACACACACACATATTGATTTAAGTCTGGTGTTCATCAGTGGTCTTACTCATCCTGCCCTCGGCCTATAGAGTCTGCTCTGCTGAAGCTCATGGCCAATAGAAGTGGGACTAGTCAAAGTGTATCCAAGCACATGGTCTAAATGTCGCCTGGTTGCATTTACTACATGTCAAGACTTCCAAAACAAGCACAAGCACATCTGTATGTAGATTTAATGTTTAATGTAGCAGTTATGAGTGGAAAATAAGAGAGTGTCACATTATACTAAAACTATTATTTTTCCTTATTTATAAAAGTCACAGGGAGAAAATGTAATCGTGATGTGTTTTTTTTAGCCATGTTAGTGGCCTCAAAGAATGGCAAAGTTGATCGGTCCAGACTGAAATATCTCTACAACTATGGTTGACATTTTGGGGTTTTGATGTCTTATTATTTAGCTATTACACAACTATTGGATGGATTTGGTTCGGATAACCACTCTGCCCAGAGGATGGATTCTAATGACGTGGATGATTTCTCCACTAGAACCACAAGCAGTTTTCTTATACTCTGAAACATCTCAGTATCTACTGGATAGATTGGCACCACATTTTTGTTCAGACAAATTTTCATTTAGCGCCATTATGAGATTTTGAATGAAAGGTCTCGTCAACTATGTATTACCTTGAAACTTGTTAAACATCCCCCCTCAATGGGGACATAACAACTTTGGTGATTTCTTAATTTTTCATCATCAATTGTCCAATACTTTGATTTGGAGCCTCAGCAGTTTGTATTTTGTTCTAACTAGCAAATGTTAGCATGCTAACATGCTAAACTACGATGGTGAACATGATATCTGCACGTTAGCGTTGTTCCTGCAAGCATATTAACATGTATTACAGCCCCACAGAGGCACTAACGTGGCTGTACTCTAAGTCGTGTTTACTTGTTTTTGTTAAATCGTTATTTTAACTGATTTCCTCGGTAGTCATGCCAAAGATTTCTGCAACAGCCAAGAAGAGAGAAAAGCATGACCCCATTTAAATTGAGGAGAAACAGGACAGAGACATTGCCCACATCAGCACTCTTTCTGAGATCACATAATACTTTTATTGTGGCTGTATTGCTTAACATTTAAATCAGTGAGTAACTGGTGTTTTGTTGTGTTTTCCTAGTACATGGGTAGTGTGGAAGTGACCCAGTCCATGAGAACCCTCGACTTTAATATGAGAATGAAAGTCACACGGTAGGAAGTCCTCCAACTACCACGCACACGCACACACACACACACACACACACACACACACACACACAGATAGATCCTTAAGATACATAATAAAACTAAAGATCTGACTGCTGACAGTGTGCTTTGGAAGAAGAAATATACATATATTTGCCAAGCGTGTGTGGTTTATTTGAAAAAAATGTTTCAAAGGGGGAAATCAAATTAAAAGTATAATGTTTCATAAACCGGGGCTTTCTCCTCATCATTTGATATTGACATCCTTGTGCAGGATGCCAAAACACAGCTCGCTCTGTTCACAACAACACTGCTGAATGATGGGGCAGAAAATCCAATTAGATAAACTTCCTCCTAATGATCTCTCATAGTCTTATTAAGAGGAGAGAGAGAGGGAGAGAGACCTCATCCATTACATACAATTTGTTTTCAAGGAGAAGAAAAGTACTTCCTGGAAAAAAGTCTTACTTCCTAGATAGTGGGATGTTAATTTAGTGTGCGTGGGTGTTTTTATGGTTTGGCCTCTCTGACCGAAGCATCAGCAACTACAAAGCTGAGTATGTACAGCTTTTCTAAACAGGCAAGGGCTCACTGGTATTCAATTGATAGGTGAAGTACATGTTGGTAATAATACTTTTGCTTAAGTAGGATTTTGAATGCAGGATTTTTGCTTAAAACAGAGTGGGCTTAAATTGATGTATTAGTAATTTTATGTTCTTCCAACATTGACCTATACTTGATAGATTGCTTGGTAGTCTGTAACAATGTATGTATTGTTTTCTTTTAATGTTAATCTGCAATAACTACTCAAATAAATAAAGTAATAAGTACATAGTACATATAAACGTATAAAGTAGCATAAAACAGAAATACCCAAGCAAAGCAAATACCTGAAAACTGTACCTGAGTAAATGTATTTTGTTACAGTTCTCCACTGAATATAGTACTACTTTTAAAAGTAATGTTAGTGTATTTTATTTCTCTCATATACTGTAGATGAGCTTCTTGTGATGTAGTTTCCTTCCTCTCATGTTCTCACATGCAAGTCACATGTTAGCAGGGCGCACTGGATGCCATATTCACAAAGGTATCTCTGTGTTCGGTGTGTGTGTGTGTGTGTGTGTGTGTATGTGCGTCTGTATGTGTACATGTTTATAATCTCTGTTTGTGTGTGCAGAGAGGCAATCAGCAGACTGTGTGAGAGGACATCAGCAGTGAAAACTAAAAGGGTAAGGTACACAAACACACACACACACACACACACACACACACCAATGCAATCAACACAGACCCAACTAGAATAACAGATTTTTGTCATCATCAGCCTGTCTACAAGGGACTGTCTGCTCTTCTGGGTCAAATCAACCTACAGTTTTCAGGGAGCAGAATCATCGTCACTGTCTCCACAGACAGTGTGACTCTTATCGCTGCCGCCTCCTTTCAGGTGACCGAGTCAACACGCTTAACTGCATTATAACTGTCACACGTCTTAATTATTGAGGCATGCGGAGTAAAAAACAAACAAACTCTGTGCTTGCTTTGTTCCTCTCTCTTCTCCTCCACAGAAGATTGCCCACCACCCCATGCAGGCCATTTCATTTGCCTCAGGAGGAGATCCAGTATGTTCATATTCTCAAATGAACAAACATGTTCATGTGCAGATAGGGACGCACACACACACACACGCACACACACACACACACACACACACACACACACACACACACACACACACACACACACACACACACACACATACACAGAGTGACTAATTATATTTAGCTTCATTACTGCTTGGTTTGGTGCCATGTGTGGAGGATTGAATTATTTCCGACCCCAACGCTTGAATCTTCTTCACTTTTAATTGGTAGTGTGAGGTCTGTATTTATCAAGCCACTAAAAGTTACATTTCGGACACAAACTCAAGAATAAAAGCTATTCATAAAATCCTTGCAGCTTAAAATATTACTCTTAAAGTTAATAGAAACTCCAAGGTTAGTTAAAGGAGCAGTTTGATTTATGGACATCTAGTGGTGAGGTTTTAGATTGCATCTGAATACTCCCGCCGGTGAACGAACACCGGCCGGAATCTGATTGGATACAAGCTCTCCTTAAAACAAGCTGTGCTGGAAGCAGAGCAACAGAGGAAGACAGGAGCTGTGCAATGGGAACAAAAATTATAATACATGTAGTGTATTTGTGAAAAATGATAAAATAGCTATAACTTTGTGATTCTGTTTAGGCCAGCAGAGAAGGCCACCACTGCTTTACCAAGTTTGTTTCAAACGAATTACTCTTATGTGTTTTAATTCTCTTTCCCTCCATTCCTGCATGCTGCAATGTTGTTGTCTAAATAGCCAGCAGGACATGTCAGTTAGTTATTAGCTGTTGTCTAGGTCACATCCTGCCTGCAAACGGCTTGACGAACAAAAACGCTTACTTATGATTTGGTTTGTGTTCATGAACTCCATTGTTCAGCTCGAACAAACAATGAATACAAATGCTGGGTTCACACTGTACCCAGCATTTGTATTCAATATTTAATTTCCATTGTGATACTGCGACGTCGGTCTGGCCAAAGATTAGAGAGAACAGGAGGGCGGTTTCTCTCAGGGAAACACAACACCATCGGAGCGATGGATGGGATTATAGCTCGCTGCTTAATTAATTAGCTAAAATAATCTTGTAGTGTGCTCTAAGCCTCGGCTCAGTTGGCTTCGACACATAGAAGATAGCGGGGGAATTAAAATCAATCTGCCACAGAGGCTTTATGGTGAAACATATTCCGCTGACTCTGCTCTTGTATTAGTATCAGAGAACCACTGATAGGAAGTGAATTATTTAAACAGAATACACGTGGACAACCAGCTAACTGAAAATGTCTGCTGCGTTTTCCATTATTAAATCATGAATTATAGAGCCTAAACCCACCAGATGCACAGGTTATAAACTGAAGAACACAACAACAGAGTCAGGAGGTTTAATAGCGTCCTTGTGCGCATACAAATGCTTTCTAAAAGACAAAATAATACTATCTTTCTTTTACAAATGAAAAGTTCAATTTTTGGTTAATAAAAGGCATACTACTCAATTCAATACACTCGCTACAGTCTTACTTGGTCTGATATGACCAGTAGCTTATGGAGGCTAATGTAAGCTAACGTAGACAGTTACGGTTGTATAATTATTGAGTCGTGATCTCACTTATTGTTATCTTATCTATTTGTGCTACTGTTAAATTGTATGTATACACTATATTATAATTTAGCTTGTAATTGCCATTTGTGGCCACGGTGTTCAACAAAGTTTACATAGTTTTGCTAAAAGTCTTCTTGATTTTTCTCTCTATCTGTTTGCAGGACATGGCTGATTACATCGCTTATGTTGCCAAGGACCTCGTCAATCAGAGAGGTATAGCACAGTTTAATTTCACATTATGATGAGCTCGGCTTCCACTGGATTTACTCCTCTCTCCCCCACCCCACAGCATGTCACATCCTGGAGTGTCCAAAGGGTCGTGCCAGTGAGGTTATCAACAGCATCGGTCAGGCCTTCGAAACACGTTTCCGACAACTTCTGAACCACACGCCATCGCTCCTCTCCAACAATCCCAGGTTGTCTTTCTGTCTACCTTAACTGTCTCATTGGTGTGTTTGATGTACATTTCACCCATCTGATCAGGAGTGCAATTAAACAATTCTGTGTTGGCCAATTATTATTTTCACTGGCTTTTACAACATCATAGTTCTTTGAGAGTTTGATCCAGGGGGCCCTTATTGTTAGGTGACTTAGTTTTTGTGTTTGTATATTTGTGTAGAGCTGAACAATTTCTTGAGTATGTGTCTATCTTTGTGTGTGTGTGTGTGTGTGTGTGTCTGTGTGTGTGTTCTCGTGTGTGCATTATAGTAACCAAAGTCATGTCACAGCTTCTCCACAGTGGAGGCAGTGAGGTGAACATCATGTAACTCTCTGCCTGCAGGTCAGCAGTGAGGATCTGTCACAAATGGAGCACAGAGGAGACGATAACGGACCAAAAGGCCAAGCGAGCCAGCGAGCACCGTGACTACTACAATATGATCCCTGGAAAGACACCACCCGCTGCTGGAATAGAGGACCTGCGGATCACGAGCGCGGAGAACAAACAGGATCCTGACATAATGGGGGTAAGAGTGACATTAACATTAACATTTAGTCAGCTTCAGGGAGACCATGAAAAAGTCCAACTTTTTTCCAAAGCTTTCAACCACATCTCCTGGCCCTCCTCAGTATATTAAGTTATTCTGCGGCCATGGAGATGGTTTAGTAGTTCTCTCATGATTAAACGATGGAATATAATAATGATATCATATATTGACATGATATCATATAAGCATAGATTAGAATATATATTATACATTGTACTTACAGAATTACTGAGCAACTCCATCCACTGAGGAAGGCCATTAGATATGGTTGAAAGCTTCAGAAACGAGTAAGTTGGAACGTGTGCATGATTTTGGGGGGAAAGATGTAGACGGTATGAGCTAATGCCATTGGATTAATAACTCTTCTTCTGCTTCTTGTTCTTCTTCTTGTGACATGAAGCGATTGGAGTGAGTCCTTGGGTGTGTGCATATACAGTATATTGTATTATATTCCACTCTTAACTTCCTCCACAGTAGTGGAGTTGTAAATGTTACAATGGTTTTATATGTGTAGCTGTATATCTCAGTAATACACTGCCTAATTTGAAGAAAGCTCTTTTTTATGACACACAAAGATCATTTTACATTTTAAAAGAGAAGAATAATCTAATTTCATCCCCAGAAGCGCTTGAGCTTGTTCAAGGACGCCTCAGTTGTTTGTAATAACTTCCCAGAATTTTTGTGCTAGTTTGGGAATTAAGTCTGCAACTTTCCGGTCATGAGCACATGTCTCTAACCTTTATGCCATCACTGCTCCTGCATGCACACATGCACACACACAGATCTTGTCTGTATGACTCATCTAGTGCTGTTGCAGGTTTGTTCATCTCAGCCTCTTTCACTGTATGAGAACTGCTCCATCACAGAAGAAACTCCAGCTCCACCTGCAGGTAAAACTCATCAATACACTGCAAAGTGTCTTCAGACTGTGTGTCTGTCTGTAACCACTTTGTGTTTCTATGTGCATGAGAAAGTGTACTTCAAACCAAAATTAGAGTTAATTATAGTTCAAGTAAACTTTGTTTAAAATGATTAAACCAGATTTTAAATCCATCCCATCTGTGCTGTGTAATTTCAATGAAAACCTGATAAAGTAAACCAAATGATATGGTTTCAACCAAAGTGCAATATTGGTTTAAACCAAAAGTGAAACTACTATTGTTCAGGATTAATGAAACCAATCAGTAGCCTACACGGTAGCCTACACCTGAATGAGAAAACAACATTATTTGTATGTCACATAATTAGAGCATTCTTTTTATTGGATTGTTGACTATTGGACTCTTTGCTGATGCTGCAGTGACTTAAACGTTCAGAATATGTTATTCAGCAGGGTTGAATCTGCCAATTTCTCTTTCAAAATGCAGCCATTTTAAAACACCTCAACTGTCAGTTTAACGTTAACCACTAATCTGAGTTTAAATCTGAGTTTTGCATCCTGGAGCTGATTTGAAAGTAGTTTTAGAGTAAGATTAGATTTTAAGAAAGGTCTAGAACTAACCTTATTAACACTGAATTTATAGATTTGGTACAACAGCATAGTTTAAAAAAAAGAAAACATGATATTATCTTGGTTTGAAGTTACTAAGCAACCCACCCTTGTGGACAGTTATATTATTCCTCTGTTGTTTCTCCATCAGACTCAGTGGTATCTGAGATCAGTGCTGAACAGTGCATTCCTCTCTCTGAGACACGGATCCAGGACCTGATCCAGGAGGAAGTCTGGTTCCACGGCAGGTAATCAACATCCCCTGTCCTTCACTACCAGTGAATTACCATCTTAAATGTGTCTGTCTGCTAATGTATATCTCCTTCTTCCTTTCTCACTAACTTTGTGTCTGTCCTTCATCCCAGATTAGGAAGGGAGCAGGCGGAGTCACTTCTCACCTGTAGCGGTGATTTCCTGGTCAGAGAGAGCAGCTCTGCCTCTGGTCAGTACGTACTCAGCGGGATGGAGGGAGCCACCGTGCGCCACCTACTGCTGGTGGATCCACATGGACAGGTAAAGAGCTTTAGTGTTGGATGTCAAATACTCAAAGCATGCAGAGAGGCAAATGCCAGCTGGCTTTAATGTTTAAACTTGTCTGTGTTTTTGCTTAACCAGGTGCGGACCCGAGATCAGGTGTTTCTGAGTGTTGGTCACCTGGTGCGATTCCACATGGAGAACCAGATGCCCATCGTTTCTGGAAGCAGTGAGCTGTGTCTGAGACAGCCAATCCTACAAAGACACTAACACACACACACACACACACACATTCATAGCATGTATAAATTAGCCTGCAGCAGCGGTTCTCAACGGTTTTGAGCTGAGGCACAACGTGCACAAGCAAAACAACTTTAAACCTGTCAACATGTGAGACATTACTGAGTACATATACTGTACATGTGCAGTAAGTTGTTTCTTAATATTTGAGTAAATTCTCACTCTTGTGCACACTGTGCCTCACCCCGCGTTGACTACAACTGCTGGCCTGCAGAACATCCTGTCCCTCTCTCTCTCAGGCTAAATTAGCTGGTGTTTACTCAAAGTCGAAGCACAATCACTGGTGTCGGGACGGAATTACCAGAATGTTGGCAGACTTTCAGAATCTTTTTTCTTTTTGACATGTGAAATTTGTCTTGTGTTCATTTGTTTTTGATTTGTTAGTGCTTCGTGTCCCCATTTCCCATGCTTGACTTTTGAATCCCACTTGTTTGTTACATTCTGTATAAAAAATGAAAATGCTCTTTGTCAACAGAGACTACAGCAACAGATGTGCAGTCTCAGATAAGATGGCAAATATGCAAATAGTAATGTTTTTTTGTTTCCAATAAGGTAATCAAATACATCATCAGTTCTTTTACAGAATGGATCACTGGATTTAATTTTTTTAATTTGCCAACATATATTTTGAGGTTACACATGGCCGGTGAAGATATTTCCCACTTTCAGTTATGTGCTATTTGGCTCCTTTATCCCACAGATCAAAAAGGACAAAAGTATTTGATAGTGGAGGCTCGAGGGAAGTTGTGAGTGCATTTTTTTTTCAGGATTATTTCAGCAAGCAAACTGTACATTAGTCAGATGATTTATAGATCATTGTAAACAATATACTTTTTATTGTGTTTAATTTGTATTTACACGTGTAGCTGAGACATAAAGGTGTAATTTGCTGTCTTATTTTGGAGGAGTCTATTTCCTGAAGAGTCCAACAGAAGAGGAAGAGTTGATTGATTTAATATTTTTTTTTACATTCGCATGTGAAGTGTGACCAAAGAGACATGGAGTCAAGTACCTCTGGTAAGACTTCTGGAGACACACGCGCACCAAATGTCCCTTCAATAAAAGTACAAAGCTACTTTTATTTAAAAAGTTCTTGAGGACACAAAAATAATAGTTTTACTATTGTAAAAAACAACAACAAGTGAGTGTTAGCCAAGCGAAGGGGCTACAACATACACGTAATTGAAGACAATTGGATAACACCTACATCTCGCGTAACATTAGCAACGGGATCCAGATCCAGAAGAAACACTGCTGAAACAGAGAAGACATGATTGAAATGGAGGTAATGAAATCAGTTATAACACTTGTTTTGGTCTGTTTAAAGTTCTCTTTAAATATCGGTACAATTAATATGTATTTTTGGATTTAATGATAGGACAAGGTGTTGGTGCGAATATTGTGTGATAATATTGAACTCGGAGCTGGAGTAAAAGTACAGTAAAGGCAATCATGCATAAAGACCAATCTGGTCTTTATTTACGTAATTGGTATGTGGTAGGCTATTTACCGGTGTGTGTAGTTTTAGAGAATGTTATTTTCAGTAACATCTCTTGATCCCTTTTTTTGCTCTTAGTGTTAAAGGTGAAAATGCTGGTGATGAACCAGCAAAAATTGCCACAGAAGTGGAAGTGGAAAGTTGTTTTGAGATGGACTCAAAACAACTGGATTTGGCCAGTTGGCAATCTGATTCAATTGGGATTTTGATGATGCTTAATGGTGGTGTGGCTGCTGTCCTCTTGGCTCCGATAACTACACAGCAAAGTCTGACAGCGCAATTACAGTATATGGCAAAAAATACCAAGCAGTTGCAAATGAAACATATTCAGCTGAAGCAACTTCTGAATTCCAACAGTCAGAACGTCACGCTTCTGGAAAGTGAGGCTGGCCAACTGAAGTTGCTCATAAACGCAACACAGTACAGCTTCACTTTGTTGTCTGCTGAGAATATACAGCTGAGCCTGAAGGACACATCAAGAAAAAGCACAGTTACAGGTGAAGACCCTGGAAAACTGTGACCTTGTGGAGGAGGAGAACAGAAAACTGAACCTGCGTCTGAATCGATCCTTGCACATCTTCACCAACAGCTGCACCTGCGGTTAGACAATGAGCAACAAACATCCGCACAGCTGCAAGCAGAAAATTAACTCGCAAACTGTCCTTCCTCTGGACACTGTGGGCCCCTGTGGTTACTTATAGGAGTAGGTAGGTATAGGACCAGCATGCATCGGGGTGGGCCTATGTTTTTTTTACCAGCGCAAGAGAGACAGCGACAGCAGTTTTCTTTGTTCTTTTTGTTTGTTTGCTTGTTTTTGTTTGGTTTGCCAAATAAATGACAAAAATGGAATCCTGTATGGACAATCTACTCTTTTTGCCTGCGAAAACCACAAAACCCACGGTGCATCAGTGGCCCTTTCATTAATGTTTGTTTCTTTTGATTTATTGGACAAACTGCAGAGACCAAGATGGCATTACTGTTGCAACAGCCAATCAAAGTGTGCATTGCAATGTGCTGCACAGAGAAAATGAAGAGTTCATTGATTTCTTCACATTCTGGTGTCAATGTGACCTAAGACACACACACAGACTACAGACAGGAGATTGTTCACTTTACTGACTCTTATCCTTGGGGCTGTCTTCACATGTTGCAACTTGAAGCAACTCCAGTCCTGAACAAAGTGCGTGAGAGCCATGCGATGAATATTTCATTATTTGTTCTGCATGTTTAGGTCTCTGTGGTTTCTAGCAACAGTGGGAATGCCATGCAAATCTTTCACAGCCACTTCAAAGCAGGATTCTTGAATCCAGTCTGCAGAGGCCCATACGCTTTCGTAATTTATATTCCAGGTTGTTATTTCATATGCCCTCAGTAATTGTGATTTTTAAATATATTTGGCTTATAACTCCTGTTCCACATGCTAATGATACATAACTGGAAATCCATGTTTTTTTAAATGTTCCTTTATAAAGATCTTACGATGACTTCAGTTACTTCACTTGAGCCACACACGGAAAAATAATTACTCAAGCAATCCACTTTATTTAACTGCCTGGATTAATTAAGCCACAAGATGGCGCTATCAGTCTTTTGAAAAAGCTCATTCTCCTTCAGCATCTACCGACATATGTTTTATTGATTGGTCAAATACTCTCTGGCTTGAGTTCTTAAATTCTTCTAAACATTGGTTTATGTGGTGGTTGCATTTCTCCCTGATCTTATATAAAACATGTTCTTGATGAAATATATAATCTGATTATGCATATATGCTCAAACCACTGATTTAAACTACAGTGACATCCTGCATTTTTTCCCGCTATTCCTGTATTCTTGAGACAGATGTGTGTCTGAAAGAGCAGTGAAAATCACTGGTAGTAAACAGCCTATAATAATTGCTGCAACACTTCTCACAGCTTTCAGCAGCCTTTCACTTTTGGTGAAGTGAAAGATGACTGTGTGCTAAAAGTATGCAGCTGACTGTTTTCGGGCTGTGGCCCTCATCGTCCTCTCGAGAGGCCTGGAGGGTCTCGCCCACATTAATCACCCTCAGCACAGCTTGTTAGGCTGAGATCAGGGAACCACCGGCAGCTGATGAGGAAAGAAGCAGCTCTGCCAAAGGGTGATACAAACACTATAGGGTATCTGAAGAAAAACATCACTTCAAGCCTTTCTGTTCAGATAACTCTGTCAAATGTAATCACAGATCTCACATAACTTCCCACAATCCCTAGCTCTTGGGGCGTCAAAAAGAGGGCTTATCTGGTTTGTTACAAAGATCAGGAAATGAATGCACTTGAAATGCTATCTCTGCCCTCTTCTACACACTTTGTGCACAATTTAAATATGATAAATGATATCTTCATCTTATCTGATTCAGTCAGTAGACAAACAGAAACTGAAAATGTCTCTCGGCAAACTAAAAATCAGATATAACTATCATCTATTAACATGAAAGCTATCATAAGTGTAAAATGAAGTGATTTTTCAACCGAGTTAAGTGATTTTCCTGCTTCTATTACGTCTCTCTGGACTTTCTCTGAGTCACACGGACCTCGCCCAAAACAACTCACCAAGACCAGCAATGACCCATGTGTGTGATGCCTTTCTTGCAGATGTGTGAGGCCTGCTGATGGACACATGTTTCCAAAACTGTGAGGTCACTGTTTGACCTCCGACCCCTCATTCATGTCAAAGCAGCAGCTGGTAACCTGTGTGGTGTTATCATATAAGCCGTTTTGGGAGGAACATAAACTGGGCCACCTTTTTAGCGATTTTACATGAAAAGTAATAAAAACCAATACTGGCAATTTTAATTAGGATTATTAACATGATGCTAAAGGATATTTCAGAACGCATTTATTTATAATTTGTCATGATGTTTTAATGTATGTATGTTTAAATGTAGCTATTTAATTACTATATGTGTATGTCATTACCATTATTAATATTATTTACTTTAGATAATGGAGATTTATTCAAACCTCCATATTGAAATGGTCAGATTTGTTTTATTTGGGGCATTTATGTGGACTAAGTGGGCTATAAAACGGATCAAACTATTATTTATATTAATACATAAGTGTTACTGTGGATAACCATTTTACATTTACTACGTACTATAGTCCGAACTGCAGCCCGATAAAATTACTCATAATGCATTAAACAATTACAATTGGAGCTGAAACTATTCCTTAAATAATTGATTGGTTGACAGAATAGGAAAAGTATGAATATTTGCTAGATTTAAAAAAATAATTCTATTATAGTAGACCGAATATATTTGGGTTGTGGACTTGCAATAGGACAAACAAAAGCTATTTGAATATGTCGACTTGATAATCATTAGTTTCAGTCATACTAACAATATCTATAACTTTTTCAATCATATAAACCAAGGAGTAAATCATCATAGCCTCCACTACATAACCACTCTGTTCACCTGTAAATCATTTTATAATAATCTAATTGAAAAAACATCCCTGATAAAGTCATCAGCACCAGTAATAAATGTAGACATTTGTTATCACTGAGAGGTTTTAAGCTTTGAGCACAAACATCACCAGCAGAAATGAAAAGTCTGCAACTGAAACTACAGTAGGTATTTATCTTAATCTATGCAACCGCATGTTGTGTGTGCATTTGTTAGTACGTGTGTGCATTCCTTGAACCGAGGCAGTGACATGACTCTGAAACAGGAAATGATAAACATTCAGTATAATCTTCAGGTTCTGTGTCTTTGGTTCAGATCCAGAGCATTAAAAAGCCTGAACTCCTTGAATTCCTTTATAGGATAAACTTGAGTGCTGATGAGCCTGAGGGCATTCACTTTACACACACACACACATACGCGCGCGCGTGCGTGCGCTCGCTCATGCACAAACACACATATTGCGCATATGACAAAGCATTCCCAGACCCTGAAGCGCCTTAATGGAACAATTAAAGTCATAAAAAGCGCCCAGAGTACGAGAGCATGAAATTGTTCCTCGTTTCAATGTTATCAGAGTCACATAGAGTTCAAATCTGGGAGGAAACCAAACAAGACTTGGCCACTGACTGGGCCGTGTTGCAGCAGCATGTCAAGATCTACACGTATGTTCCTCTAGAGACGAGTGAGTCATGTGAGGTACGCAAACAAATGCACACAAATAAAGAGACGGGCTAGTTTTTGGTTCCTCGGTTCTGTTTCCTGTTTCCACAAGTCCACAAGTCAGGAACCAGTGAGGGCACGCTGTGCAGAGGAGTGAGCCAAAAGTCTCTGTTAAATGAGTATACAGTAAGTTGCTGTTGGCCAGAGTCAGTGCAGAGTGGATGAGTGTGTGTGTGTGTGTGTGTGTGTAACCCCCACGCCTCACTCCTCAGCAGCGCTCTAGTTGAGCTTTTACCTCCCTCTACACTCAGGCCTCAGCCCTCTACCCCGGCTTAGCGTGACGGCTCGTCCCTGAAGCTCTGATGGGTGTATGGACTGTTCTGGCAGGCCTTTCTGAGCAAAAACACACACGTATACTCACATTCACAACACACACTGTGTCCTAAAGCACAATAGGCCCTGAAGTTTCTTCATCTTTCCACTCGCTCTTTATCATTAACCCTTTGGAAACTAGGTCATGCCATTAGCTTCTGCTCCAAGTGTATGCCTGTGTGTGCAGGGGGGGGGGGGGGGGGGGGGGTGTTTGTTGTGTGTGTGCATGTTCAGTTAGCAGCAACGCTTATCTGCCACTTGGCTTAAAAACTTCATTGAAGATTTTGAAGAAAAGTTTGTTTTCATGCTCTGTGGTCGTGGATTGAAATCGGGTCTGCATTAGTGTGTGTGCGTGTGTGTGTGTGTGTGTGTGTGTGTGTGTGTGTGTGTGTGTGTGTGTGTGTGTGTGGGCGTGTTTTACTTATCTTGTGGACACATGAATCTGTTAACACAGTCACATTGTAGGGACTTGGCTTCCTTATGTGGACAACATGGGGGTCCCCATAAGGTAGGTCATTGCACTTTAGGGTGAAGGCTTGGTTTAGTCTCCAGAAAATGAATGTGAGTCAATGTAATGCCCCAAAAAGTCATGAAAACACAACTGTGTGTGACATGGTGATGATGAGGGGGTGGGGGATTCCAGGGTTATTGCATGAGGCAGCAGGCAGATGTGGGAGACTTGAATCAAAACTTTTCTGTTGGCAAACTTCAAAAGGCAACTTTTCCTCCAGTGTTGATCCCTTTTCACTTTCCATTCCTCTGCAACTTCCTCTTGCTTTGGCCGGCAGCGCACACTTCTCCCTTGGATTTTAAGCAGAGGCCGGGATCAAAACTTTGATTCTAGGGATGATTCAGTGAATCTTTGTCTTGCTGACACTTTTTGTTTGTGGTTTTCCTAGAGAACCTGGGGCATCTTTAGCAGCTCAGAAAACCAACTTAATATTGTTTTTATCACGTTGATACCTCCATGACTTTTCCTAATTTATGGGACTTTGCTTGTCTTAGAGACCCTGGCTGTAAAATATAGTTAAATGCAATGGATATAATTTGTTATCTGTGATTGGTGTTAACATTACTTTGACCCCCTACATTAGCAATGTAGGTCACTCTGTCATTTGGTCCACCACCTTGGCCCACACTTAAATGTCTCAATTATTAGATGGATTATCTTCCCAGAGGATTAATCCTACTGACTTTCACGATGTCTTTACTTTTCATAAAGTGCAATCAGCAGGTCAAAATGTTCACAGTTTCCAGTGAAATAGCTGAACATATTGTTTAAACGTTAAGAGTGTAATAACTTTGGTGATCATCTGACTTGCCATCAGGCCAACATTTCAGTTTGTCCAATAGTATTGCCAAACACCTGCAAAACTAAGGACATTCAAAATGAGCCTCAGCTGTACTTTGTCTTTTGGGCTAATCAGCAAATTATGGTAAACATGATAAACATGACCTGATAAAGAATTAGCATGTTAGCATTGTCAATGTGACCATGTTATCATGCCGAAGTTCAGTATTCAGCTCAAAGCACTGTTAGTGCAACCTCACAGAGCCGCTAGCATTGCTGTGGAGTCTTTGTCTTGTTTTTACACATATAGTAGTCAGGCCCAAACAATGAGGAAGCGAAGCCTTTGTCTACAGAACTCAGCAGTTAAGTTCTGCCATTTTTTTATCTACAGTATCTCTTTTGAAAACCCCTTTCTCTGTCATCCTTCTCACCTCCTCCTCTGTTCTCCCTGTTTTACAAGAAAGCGTTTATGCCTTAGCATAAATGCATCCCATACTGAACTAGTGTGTATATTAGTGTATTTCTCAATGTGTCTATTTGCATAGAGTGTGTTTATGGGTCTCTACATCTGTGCTGAGTGTCTATTACAAATGGTGAGGGCGAACCCCTGGCGGGAAAACTCAACAGGGAATGTTTTCCATCCCTAAGATGGTCAGATCCGTGTGGGGGAACACTGACTCTGCATAAATCACATGTGGAGGGGAGATAAGTGAGCGGCTAGACCAGCCTGGATGAATGGCTCAAGCCAAAAATACTATCCACTGTGCCCCGCAGGCGAAAGACCCTGAATAAATCTGTATGTATTCAAACACAGTGTGTAGACAAAATAACACAAATACCTTATAATATATTACAATTCAATATCACCTACTACAACCTTCCTGAAGTAGAATTAACAGCAATGTGTATGAAAATATATTATTAACTGCAAACTGTAGTTTTTATTGCAGGGCAAGTGTATTTCAATGATGTATTACCTCTGGAGTAGACTTCCTTAAAGGCAGTGGTTCAGCATTTTGGGAAATACACTTATATTTTTTTTCTTGCTAAGAGTTAGATCAGAAGATTGATACCACCATTTCTCCGTTAAGTGTGAAGCTACAGCCAAGACATATTAATCTTAGGTTAGCTTAAGCGTAAAGACTGGGAGCATGGGGAGAAAGCTATGTTAATTGGTTCCTTTTCATGGTTAAAAGCTATATTAAAACATCAAATTTTGTCAGTTTGGACAGAGCCAGGCTAGCTGTGTCCCCCTATTTCTTGTCTTTAAGATAAAATGCTAAGCTTTAAGCAAAGATAAAATAAGATAAGCAGCTGCTGGCTATAGCTTTATATTTAACAGACAGATATGAGAGTGATATTGATCTTCATATCTAATTCTTGGCAAGAACACAGATAAGCTTATTTCCAAAATTGTCAACCTATTCCCCCAATTCCTATCCCTTCTATTTGTGCATTGGGTTCGTGTGAAGCTCCCTACAGACACACAAAAGGAACGTGCATACACTCCTGGGTGTTTATACCAGCAGATTCAGAAGTGTTTATAGCTGAGATTGAGGATCTGGGATTTGAGAGGCTTTTGCACTACTTTTCTCCATCCATGGGGGGTGTTCTAATGCAATGTCCTGTTTTCTCAATCAGGGGTGACGCCAGAGGCCGAAAAACATCCAGGGTGAGCACAAGCTATTAAACACTGGTCCCAGGACACTTAGAGATGACTCATACTGTCAACCCTGTTCCCCCTCTCCTACTCCTCCTCCTCCTCCTCCTCCTCCTCATAGCTATTGCTTAAAAGAGGCATCCTCACCATGAAAAGGGACCAATTACAACTTTTTTATGACCTGAAAAATTCTATTCTGTTCGTCTGGTGAAACAATTTTTTAAGGGAAATGAGTCCATGCAGCGCCTAGGTACACACAGGGAAAGTGATCCATTTGGAGGCAAAAGGGGATTCCTCAGAGTTATTTTGTGGTGATTTTGTACTGCAGCAGTGCACTATATGTGTGTGTGTGCGTGTGTGTGTGTGTGTGTGTGTGTGCGTGTGTGTGTGAGAGAGTTAGTGAAGGAGACCATATGTGATAATAGACGGCCAAGCCCATACTGTTGATAGAATTCTATCATTATATTATCCTTATGACAAAAAAGCCAACTCCAGAATAAGTAGAAGTAACCCCATTGCACGCACACACACACACACACACACACACACACACACACACACACACATACATACAGAAAGAGAGAGAGAGGAGGGGAGGAGGTGGAGACTCGTTTCTGCTGCAGCTCATTTTCTTGAAATATTTCACATGAATATTGGCAGCAGTTGTGCTGCAGAAGACAAAAGGAAATGAACCGTAGCTGCTGAAGCCAAAGACAACACACAGTGTGAGAAAGTCTCGTTGCAGTTACTGCTCGCAGCACAGTGAGAGACAAGCTCAATCTAAGCTATTAAAAACTGCCTTGGGATATATGAAACACATGAACACAGAAAATGAGTCGGTGAAGGAATATCTGTGACGTAGCCGGAGAAAAATGAGCTTCTGTCGTGGTGGACATTAAAGCAAGAAACATTTCAGTGCACGAGTTGTGTTATTATTAAATGATAATAAGTTAATTGCCTGGTGTTTGGTATTGAAATACTCCACAGAAATATCCAGACTACACTCTTAATTAAAAAATGTTTATCCAACCTCTTTATAGTCTTGCTATTTCAGGCTTTTTAGTTCAGCCATTTCAGGCCAGTGGAGTAAACATTCCCCAAAATGAAACCCACGCTCAGTTACTAACAGTAAGGGGATTAACTGAAGAAAGGATGGGGTGAGACGCAGAGGTGGGTGGGGTGGAGAAGGAGGGTGGGGTGGGGGAGGTGGTGTCTTACTGTAAATGACACCTCCTCAGTGTTGAGGAAGAGCAGAGGGCAACCCTTCTCTGCTATCCATCAGTTTTCTCTCACAATACGTCTTGTTGAGAACCATGACTTGAAGCTTCAGGAGAAACAATCCTGCAGTACGCTCCGCTCTGACGTCACCCCAACAGTATGGTGTGTGTGTGTGTGCGTGTGTGTGTGTGTGTGTGCGTGTTTGAGTATAAGTATTCTTGTCTTTAGTGGTGGTCTCTCTGCATTTTCAGCCAAATTATCCAGTGTTATACACCTGTAATTATTTGTTTGTTATTACTAATGCAGTAATTAGTAATGAGTAATCTAAGTTTGGGTTTGGAGATGACACATTTATAACTCAATTTACCTTTGATATTTTGTGATGATATAATTATCATGATTACAGGGCTGACTACAGCTGTCACGTAACTATTAAATATAAATATATTTCCCTCTGGAATGTAATGAATTAGGAGAATAAATAGCATATGATAATAAGTACTCAAGAAATACCTAAAAACTGTACTTAGAAGGATTCTTTAACATTTTGGGAAATAGTCTTATCTTCATTTTTGCCAAGAGTTAGATTAGAAGATTGACAACACTCGTAAATATGAAGGACTGCAAACAGGGGGAAACAGTTAGGCCGAATCAGTTCATAGATTTTAAAAAAAAAAACGGCTTTCCTGTAATCTTGGATCTCAAATTAACACGTATCAAAAAGCTGTAAAAATGTTAATGTTATTACACTATTTCTTGTTTTTGTAAGGATTAAACAAACTAACTGTCTCCTGGCCGTAGCTATATGTTAAACGGACAGATGTGAGTATGGGGTGGAACATCTGCAATAGAAGCATGTCAATGCCCGACGTCGAGCGGTGTCAAAGGCAAGGCAATGCTTATGTTTCAGAGGTTGATCTCAGCTATACGCTCAGAGAGAGAGAGAGAGAGAGAGGGAGAATCGAGGCTCCAAGACGACCAGGGAGAGGCTGTTTTACTGTCAAAACAAACCAATCAACAGTGGCCACTTCTGCCCTCTGCCTCTCCCCCAGACTCTCTCATTCCTTGACTCAAGACCGTTTCTCCTTTCCTCTGGATCTTTGTCTCCTCTGTCAACTCATACATACCATTTACTGTAATTGATGTTCCTATCTTACAACACATCCAATAGAAAGATAACGTTTCAGCTCTCATTTACATCACCAACCTTACCACCAGTTATTCCACTATTATATTACTTTCATAGTTATAAGGCACAGGGATGTTGAGCCTCATATATATATTTCAGCGACAAGATAATGATAATGTAAGAGAGCAAAAGAGAGGGAATGGATTCAGTCAGCAAATTATAACTGAGTAGCAGAGAGAAGAAACAGGAGAAGGTGATCTGTAATTGTGATTAATTACTCCAAACCATGGTGGTTAACATGGGCTTGAGTCAATAAAAATCTGAAAGATTGTGTGAAAAAATGTGCCTGTCCAACAGCTGTGTAAATGAGTTAATGTCTTGACTTGGTCATAGATCATGAAGTACACGAAGGAAGAGACTGTTCTTAAAAGCCAGGTGCAGTATATATAATGATGGAGGTCAAGGAAATTGCCTGTGACAGAGCAATACATCCAAATATATAAAGACACAACCGAGGTTTGACATGAATCTTGAATGAATGTTGTGTGACATCTACGTATAGTTTCGGATTTAGCTTCTTGGTGATATGAATTTATGAATAACAGATGATGGCAGTGGTGGAAAGTTAGTTATATAGCAGAATATCTGGGGCTTTACGATCAGTTTAGCATGCGACATCCTCTATTCTTTGACACTCAATTCGGATAAGGAAAAAACTTCCAACTCTAACTAGTACATTTGCTCAAGTTTTGTACTTAAGTTGAATTTACTTGAGTATATCAATGTTTTGCTACTTTATACTTCTCCGCCGCTATAATTCAGAGGCAAATATTGTACTTTTTACGCCATAAAAGTGCAAAACTTTAGTTGCTAGTTTGCTAGTTACATATTTTGATAACACAAAATATAATCAACAAATAAAATATGACGTATCGTTATTCATCAAGATAAAATAGGAGTTCTCTAGAGGGAAATGTACAATACACAGCAACATATAAAGTAATTAAAAGTTGTCCCGTCTTAACCAGCTGTAATAATAAAATGATGAACACATTCATGTATTAATCATTTTTATTTCAATCATGTAATATACATTAATCTGAAATGAGCCATTCTGCATAATGACTACTTTTATATAAGTATATTTTCATAATACTTTTGTACTTTTAGTTAAAGAAGATTTAAACGCATGCTTTTACTACTTTTACTTACCGTAAGTATAAGGTCTGAGTACTTCTTCCATCACTGGTTGGTGGTTAAGGAATTTGTCATTTTCAACAGCAGTAAATGAGACATGACGCTGTACAGACAATAAAAACAATACATGGGTACTAGGAGGGACTCTAGGACCCAGCACCTCAACGGTTAAGAGGCTCATGAAACACAGGTGTGTCAGCTTCATTCCTGCTCCTGTGATCGCTGTTGTGCACATGCTTCCTTGGGTCATGACTGTGCAGGAGTAGTGGCAGTGGCAAGGCGAAATGATGGGTGTCGCTTCCCTTACATTGTAAATTATTTACGTCTTGTGTTTTAGTAGATATAGTATGGTGCTTATATTTAGTTGTATCTTGTTTTAGTGCTGGTGTTGGCCTCCAGTCACGAGGACCAGCTGGTGCACTGGGAGGTTGAATTGGGGTGATATGGTTTAAAGTTTGCTGTGGCACTGGTAGTAGTTTGGGTGTTTTTTTCCTGTTATTGGGAAAACAGGGGTTTGTCTTGTGTGTAGTTTTAGCTATCCCCTGATAGCATACTTCCAGTGCATCGGCCTGCTGATTGGTGCGCTGCAAGTCTACAAGACACTTCAACTTTTAACTTCTTGAATTGATGCTAGTGACCCCGATTATCGTAAACCACCCTTTTATGGCACTTTGACCCAAACTGACTGTTGACTCATTATTTAAGATCACCTGTATTCATATCAAAGTTTAGTCGGGTGTCACACATGCATGATGGAGTTTTTAAAATAATAAGGTGATTTCAACAAATTACAGAGGTCAGGAGAGTTTTTTTTTTAATAATCAAGAGAGCATTTAAATCATATTAATAATATACTGTAGTGTGTCATCAGCGTATACAAATCTAGATTATTTCATCATTCAGAAGTGAGGTCATTAACATGCAAAAAAGAAAGTATACTAGGCGCCGATTCAAATACAAATGTACACAGTTTGTTTCCTCCACTACGCAGCTGGCAAAAAGATGAGAGGAGACTTAGTGAAGCGATGATCAGAAGAGCTGCAGGGCAAGAAAACATCTGAACCATGACATGGAGGTATGGAAGCAGAAAGCCTAAGCATTTCAAATTACATACAGAAGGTCATGGGCAAGCAGGAAAGGGAGTTTACAAAGGGAGTAGATCGAGAAACTTGTGAAACTGAAGATGGGGCGGCCTCCAATATTTTGGTGGAGTGGTTGGGGGGTTTACAGGGCGTGTTTTTGGGAGGTTGTCTGAGAGAGAGCTGCAGTCGCCCAAACAGGACATAACTATAAAAGAAATAAAGAAGCTTTTTAAGGACAGTGATTAGAAAAGAAATTAGCAAACTTGCAGGATTGCACTTTGGGTGCTGCCTGAGTTGTCTTGAGGCAGACAAAGACTCTTGGCAGTCAGTTCAGGAGTAAACGTGGTCTTGTCAGCGGTGATGGAGAGGCCTTGCAGAAGGCAAGACTTTCCAGGGGAAAAAAAAGCAGTGCAGTATTGTTGAGACTAAGTTTGAGAAGGTGGGCAGACATCCAACTGGAGATGTCAGCGAGGCTAGTGGAGATGCGTGCCTCAACCTGAGTGTCAGACGATGGAAAATAAAAGTTGTAGAAGTTAATAATATATATACTACCCTGTGCACCAGATGAAATACTACATACGGCGAGACGCCTGTCGGAGCAGCTTCGGCAGGTCACCGCCATTTTTTTTTTTTGACAGAAGAGGTGAAGAAAAGGGCTTAGGGTTGCGGTTTAGAGGCACAGCGGAGTGGGTCAACAGAAACAGAAAATGTAATGTTTTGTCCCAGCCTTTCACTTACAAAGTTCTTCAAAGTCGTGGTCATATTTCATGACTACTATGAAAACTATTGTCCGTGGTCAACAGTGTAAGATCGAATGTGCTAAATCAACACAATCTATGAGTAAGTGCAGGTTGAGGCCGTGTTCGGACATGTGCGAGAGGAGAATGTGGATGATAATGAGAAGAAGAAAGAAGGGAAAAAGCTGATAGTGGAAACTAATGTAGTGGAATATACAGTGTCAAGAGGCTTTAGAGTGATAGCATACTTGAGAGAGGAGCCAGGCTGACTCTATATTTGCTGGGTGTGGCTGCAGACATGAATCAGTGTGTGTGAAAACTATCACTGCACTGGACAAAATTCCTCAAAACACACAGCATGCACAGTGTATATATGTATAGGACATAATTCAATACTAGATGAAGCGGATTGAAACAGTTTAAGTTGGGATTTTGTGAACTAAAGTGTGTCTATTTAGAAGTCACTGACAAATTAGCTATCATGATTCTCTGGCGACATTTGGGTACCTGTTTCGACAGTAAATATACATTTAAACGATGTATAAGTTGTAACAGTG
Organism: Anarhichas minor; assembly: GCF_050575085.1. Lineage (NCBI taxonomy): Eukaryota > Metazoa > Chordata > Actinopteri > Perciformes > Anarhichadidae > Anarhichas > Anarhichas minor. The sequence goes on from NW_027466513.1 coordinate 1,239,500, forward strand.
GCGGCTGGTGGACAATGTTCAAGGTAGGGCTGTGCCACATCCAATCAATTTCAGCAAAGATCCCAGTATGATTTAATGCAAAACAATCAAGGTATCAAACACGTATTACTACTTTGCAGTTAAATATTTAACCTTTATTCCAATATGAAAAAAGCAGTAAATAACACTTTGACAAACACGTCAGGACATCTTATTTTTGTCACCCTCACAAGCAATTCAGTATAATATAATAATATATATATCATATAATAATATTCACTATAATATAAAACACACACACACACACACACACACACACACACATATATATATAATTATTTATTCATAACTATATATTCATTTCTCAGACAGTTTCCATTTCCCTCACTCCCTAACTGTCCGTGCTGGATCTGTCCCCGTTGTTTTAAAAAGCTAAATAAGTTATTAGCATGACGTCATCCAGCTAGCCAAACCTGTCTGGTACAGCTAGTAGAGAAGCTTTGCATGTACTGGTTCCCTTTCCTGCTAGTCTGCTGTCAAAGTTCTCCTCTCAAACGGGTCTTGGGGTACATCAGACGTCCTCCATCAGACGTCCTGCTAAAGACGTCCTCCATAAGACGTCATTTCCAACTTCCGGTTGAAACCGGTTCAACCGGAAACGAGGAAATTACAAATAAGAGACAAGTGGGTACTTCTCAAGTCTCTTAATTGTCGTTTCCTCGCTCCTCGATCCTCGCTTGAACCGGAAGTGGTTTCTGCGCCGCCATATTGACGGCCGTCCCAAAGCTCTAATGTAGCTCGGAGGAGCGAGGATGGAGGAGGGACCTCGGAGGAGCCATGAGTGAGGAACCACGAGAACAGACTTCCAGGAAGTCTTTTAATGGCCAACACGCCCCCTCATTGTTCATCAGTTATGTGATTGGACGCTGCAGCCGATCTGACTGACACCAGAGTTTCACACCAGAGTGAAGACAGATCACAGAATAAACTCAAGCTTTATATTTGATTAGGTTTCTGATTCACAGTCTGGTTTAAATAAATGTTCATTGTAGGTCTGAACAACAAAACGACCACAAACAACTTTCTTCATTTATTAGAAAGATTTGTGTTTTCATAATCTGATGTTTCCCTCAATAACTTTTATTATGAAAACAATTAAAGTCAGAGAGAGCTGGAGAGACTAAACACTTTTTACATCATTCCTGAGTGTTTGATGAGTTTTATCATTTAAGAGAAACAATAATCATATTCTGGGTTATTTAATAATGATGCCACAGTCATAATTTCAAAACGTACAGACGCAAATAATTCATAAATAAGACGATCACATTCAGCCGGTAGAAATGGATCCTGTGCTTATAAACAGAACACAGGACAGTTTGTTAACAGACTACAGAGAGAAACACCTCTACAGTGGTGATTACTGTGTCTTTATTAGTTATTAGTGTTATTAGTTACTATTATTAAGTACAGTGATCATGTGAACAGACACAAACTTCTCAAAAGTCTCTCCAGCTGTTAAAGCAAACTGACATCCAGCTGTGATCAGCTGATCCTCCGTCATCAGAAACAGATGTTGCTTCATGTGACGCAACTGAGGAAAGGACGTCTCATGTAGTTTAAAACATATTTCCTCGTTCCTCTCTCCTTGCATGGTTTCCTCCATGCATCCCTGGTGGGAGGGACTAAGACGCAAGGAAAGGACGCAAGTGAAGGAAACGGGGACGCAATTAAGAGACTTGAGAAGTACCCGTCATTTCAATTGTCATTTCCTCATTTCCTCGCTCCTCAACAACTTCCGGTTCGCGGAACCTCATTTCCTTGCTCCTTGATCCTCGCTCGAACCGGAAGTTGTTCTGCGCCGCCATATTGACGGCTGTCCCAAAGCTCTTATTTCTGCTCTGATGAGCCATGAGCGAGGACCCACGAGAACAGACTTCCAGGAAGTGTTTTAACGGCCGACACGCCCCCTCATTGTTCATCAGTCATGTGATTGGACGCTGCAGCCCAAGCTGAATCTATTTGAGGAAGCTGATTGGCTAAATTGTATGTCACACATTTATATCTTTAATCAGCAATTGGCTGAACTGCTTCATAGACCCGCCTCTTTTGGGCAGTTTCTCCAGCGCCCCAGAGAGCTGCTGAGAGTGACGTGCACACGCAGAGAGGACGTGCGGGAAAAGCATATATTTACCGCAGATATCATATTTTACACATATTACTGGGTGATTCCATATTTCAAAAACACAAATATTGACAATTTGTATAGTTTATTATTATTATTATTTATTTTATTTTATTTGTTGTGGCTCAAGGTGGGGCGGCGCCCTAGCGCCCTCTATTGACCAGCCGCCACTGAGTTGTAATAATAATGGACATCAATTTGAAGTTGTTTCTTCTCTTCCAGCAAGCTGCAGAATTGTAACTTAGTCCTCTTATTCAATTAGGACGAACCTTCTGCAGCAAACACGTTATTGATATCTTATTAACATTTATACCTGCAGACTTTACCAGCCAAAGGGATTTTAGTTTTTATGAATGGCTCATAACTGATAGAATTAGCAAATTGTTTATCAACATTAATAAAGGCATTTTTACAAGTTATTAACCCTTTTCCCTGTTCGGAGGTGGCACACACATTTTACAGTCAAGAGTTAACAGGTGCATTGTTTAAAAGAAAAATAGCAGATTATTTATAGTCTATATTTGACACAAATTAATGCATTAGAAGCTCTGTCTTCTCCCTCTAAACTTCTATGAGTTAACTTCAAGGTTCAAAGTCGAAGCTAGTGGTTCAGAGTTTAACTTGTGCTTTTTTTTGCACTCAAGCTTTTGTATCGCGAGAGCAGCGGAAGAAAGAGAGAGAAAAAAAAGTTTTAGGGAAAGTTGAGCAGAGCAGGGATGAGGAAAGAGCTCTGCTGAGAGGGAGAGACACAGTGAGTTTTGCCATTCTCATCCTCTGGAATGCATCAGCTCCTTTAACTTATCTGTGCAAAGTCAACACACAACTGGATGCGCACCAGCAGACTCCAGAAGTTACGATGCGCATCTATTTATAGGAGCTCAGCGAAAGGTTTGAGTGACTTTTCTTCTTCTCCGCAGTTTTCCTCTAAACTTATATTTAGCAGTACCTGCAAGTGAGAGTGAAGTAGTCCTCTGTCGGGTCTGAGGCGAATCTCCTGTTCGGGAGACAAGGTAAAGTAACGACTCACTCGTGCGCAATTTTGCACATGATCATTTCTACACTGCATGCTTTGCTTTTGCGATTCTTGAACTGAATGATTTTACAACTTATTAATGATAGAAGTGATATCACAGCAGCCACCTTTCAGAGTGCAGCACAGCTGTTTTTCTTTTGTGCGCAGCATCTCCTGCGCTCTCCTCTGCGTCTTTCACAAACCTTTTTGAACTTTTTTTTTTTTTTTTGGTATTGTTTTGCAGCTTTGACTGCAGAGGTCGACGGGGCTGGGAAACTAGTTTAGGATACATTTTTTTCTACCGAGCACTGGAGCTGCGTACACTTGAGAGTGGATATGCCCGACAGTAAGTGTAGAGGACGGCTGCTGCAGTTGGCCGTGGCTCTGCTGGCCTTGCTGTCGCTCTGCACCGAGCTTGGAGACACTGCAGAGGTGGTGGACACCGAGGACAGCGAGACGATGACCAAGCAGACCGACTCCAGAGCCAGCAGGGCCAAGAGGAGGGGAGGCTCGGACGTCCTCAGAGGGTAATGTGACTATGATAATCCTTTTTGGTCCGATTTTGGAACATTTTAATTTTCTAACACTGCCAGTTGTTTTTTTTTACACGCAACCTTTAATTTAAATGAGCATCTTCATGTGTGTTTTAGAGCAGGTGTCTGTTCTTCTATAGAACACCTTCATGATCAATGAAGGTCAGAAAACACTTTTTTTGAATCAGGCAGGCTGAGACCCATGAGTGACATTGTCTGTGATGGGAAGTTCGGAGCAATTAGATACTGGCAGGAATATCACATTCCTGCCGACCGCAATAATCAATTACATGCAAACAAAGGAGGCCATTGGTCGTGTGTGGCTGTGGTAGAGAGAGAGAAAGAGGGAGAGACTAACAGTCTAATCCCTCTGGCCAAAAACACCACACCCCAGTTGTGGATAAATCACATCTGCAGCTGTACACAGTGGGTCACTGCTGGAGAGGTTTTGTGCATGTGTGTATGTACGAGAGAGGGAGAGAGAGAAAAAAGAAAAGAAAAGAAAGAACTTGTGTGTCCAGCGATGACAGCAAGCAGCTGATGAAGGTCACACTGTAGACAGCTCAATGAGCATCCTCCACAGGCATTTTTATTTGACATGCCTTAAGTTCATTTATCAGAACATCTGGGTTCAGAGGAAGGAAGTGCATACAGGCCGCATACTGTGTCACGCTGACGTAACCAGACATCCATCAGGTTTCATTTTTCACCTCAATCTGTTTGGAGTTACACTGTTCAGTATATACACTTAGCCCTGGGTCAATACATGCCCAGGCGAAGCTTACACATTCACATATGTAGTAGACCTGTTACAGACCTGTAGCAGGATGGCCCAGGCAGTCACTTCCATGTCAGATAGAATATTTATTTATTTTTTACAGGTGTATCAAATTTCTTAAAACACCTTGTGCAGCATAATATTTTCCTCACCAACAATATTTTGATTTAGAAAAGTGTGCCAAATGCGGAATGCCAGGCCGCGCCCTACAGTAGCAACAGCCCCGCAAGGAACACACACCTTAATACCAGTCCAGTGGTTCTCGTCATAAGGTTCGAGGCCCCCACAGTGGGTCACAAGATGAATCTAAGGGGTCACTAGATAATTGCAGTTGTAAATAATACCGGATAAATTGTCTTAAAACTTTTTTTTCTTGTGAAATACTTCATAGATTTACCTATTCAGGACCAAAAAGGAAGGGAAAAATCAGTCTTCGATTGAGCTGCTCACTAATCATGACACCTATGATGAGGGTCATTAGTAGGCTCTGTGGAAAATGTGTGCAGAAACATATTTCAGTATTATGGGAGGGGCCTTGCTAATCCTGCAAACGTCACAGGAATGTTGAGTGATATGGAGCCGAGCATGTAATGAATTTTGATCCTGTTGAAGTGTCCTTATTTCTGCTGCGTTTGATGATTCTGCAGAGGGGGTACAGTATTAGTTACAGTATGTGGATCAGTAATCACTGAGCTTTCAGCAGTCGAGGGTCTAAAGACAGAAGATGTTGCCTGTTGGACAGGTTGTAAAGCCCTCAAAGACAGATCTGTGATGATGGTCTTCATGAATACAATGGACTTGACTTGAGAGCGATCTGAACTGGTTATTGGGTTATTGACCTTCTGATGCTGCGTCTTCCTCAGGCCAAATGTGTGTGGCTCAAGGAACAACGCCTACTGCTGCCCTGGCTGGAAGACTCTGACTGGAGGAAACCAGTGTATTGTTCGTGAGTATTGCCTCCATTATTCCTGTATGGTGTTAAATTCAGGTCAGGTAGAATTTTGAGCTCTTCATGAACATCTGTAATTTTCAGATTCCAGCACCCTGCTGTTTTTTTATTGGAGCCATCTGGTCACAGAGTGTTACACACCTGGGATGCAAAGTGAATGCATGTAACATTACTTAAAAAGTCCTACTTCATCGGAAAAACAACAGGAATGAGACTCGGAACTAGACCTTTATTTTTATTGATTTGCAGCATATAAGAAATTAATTCATCTTTTGTCTTAACTGTATCTAATTAATACAGCAGGAATGAAATGCACTATACTATATTACTAAACTATACATATTACTTTAATATGTAAATTTACTTTATTTATTGCACTTATTTAGTGAGTTTGTCATAAAAAACTGTATTTCAGATAATGAACAAACATTGATGACTTTCAGAAGTGTTGTTGCATTCAGATGGTTCAAAGTTGCAACAGGTAAAAAACTACATAACAGTTTAAATTATCATTAGATTATTGTATTAGCAAAAACTTCTAATAACAGTAGTGAAAACAATCAGTAAAAGCTTTCTAGATGGTGATTTATCTTTTGTTCTCTGACTCACCTGTCTTACAGGTGTGTGGTTTTTTTTTGTTTTATGATGCCAAATATTTGTCCACTTGCCTAAATATTGGGACTCATTAATTGGACTTAACTAAGGTACAAACCAAATATTTAAAGGTGTTTGATCACCCTATGATTTTACATTAGCAACTGTTTAGTTGGGTTAAAGATCGCAATAAGCCGTTAACGTGACTTAAAACAAGTGGGAAGTGGTCATTCATTTTGGTCCATTTCCTCTGGTATTCAGGCAGTGGGTTATTTTTCTGGTTTCTTTTCTCTTTGTATTTCCTCCCCACGCCTTTCTATCCCCCCCCCCCCCCTCTCTCTCTCTCTCCTTCTCCCTCTCTCCCCCTCTCCCCCTCAGTAGACAGGAAAGTCTGAGGGGCTCTAGAGTTGTGTGATTTCAGTCTGGCGGGTCGGCTGGCCGGATGCCTGTCGCGGCTCTAATGACATAGTTTAGCAGTGGGGTTCAGGGAGTAGGGGTCAGTGGCTGGACTCTACCTGATGGGAGCTGGGTTCAGGGGACCATGCCAACAACAATCTGTGGGAAAGAGAACAACTGAGCGACAACCGCCTGCGCCAACTAAAAACACACACTGGTACACATTTATGGCAACAAAACTCAAAGAAGAAAATAGCTCGATGCCAATTGGGCTTCTATAACGTAGCCATGATGAAGGTTAAAAGGAAGGTTTGGCCAAATTTGGACTGTGGTCTGTTTTAGTTTTGAAATATTATAGGTGAGAGTTCAGTATGATGTTTAGATCATGGCCTAAGTTGCACCAAATGAAACTCAAACCTGAAATTCAAAAGTAGCAGGGGACAGGCTGACAAGCAACAGATACATAACATGAATTTTCTCTCACGCACAATCCAGACAAATCCTGGCACCGTAAAGTGAGCATTGGAGTGTTATTTTACCTTTCACCTGTCAAAGGAAGTTTGTTATGTTGTTTGACCGAGTGTCATGTTCTCCTTTGCAGCGATCTGTCGGAGTACATGTGGAGATGGTTTCTGCTCCAGACCCAACATGTGCACCTGCCCCACCGGCCAGATCGCCCCATCCTGTGGATCCAAGTCAGGTCATTAAACAGTGCCTCCCCTTTCCCACGGAGTGAACTCCTTTGAAGCTTGCTATCATCAGCTTTACGTGTTTTATAATATAATGTGCATAGATGAAGGCGTTCACTGGTATTTGGCCTATAGATAAACACAGTAATGATATGATTTATGTAAATAGGAGAATATGTGAAAAAATTGTGTTTCGAAAAGCACGGCCTAGAACACCCTGCATTTTTTTAATTAAAAGAAGCTGTAATCTGAAGAACAAACATTTCACCATGTAGTAACAACAATGACAAGCAGTGACAGATTATAGATGGCAGAAAACGTGCAGTCTTGTCATATCTTATCCTCCTTAGGATAAAAATCAAAGAGGTTGTAATTGGCTCAGATCTTTTCATCTGCATCTTTTTTTCTTAAGTTTTCTTTTCCTCATCATGAGTAATGAGCACTAGCTAGCATGGCACAAATATATGAGGTACTAAGCCAAAAAATCATCCCTTGAAACTGCGTCAAGCAATTTATATATACGTTGCAATCACGATCTTGCAAATAGTGTGTGTGTGTGTGTGTGTGTGTGTGTGTGTGTGTATGTGTGTGTGTGCGTGCGTGCGCGCGTGAGTCCTTTGGGTGTGTGTGCTTTGGAAGACGTCCACAGTAAACATGTCCTCCATGTTGCTCTTCTTGCAGCTCTCAGCGCTTCAACCCAATGCGCTCATCTGTTTGCACACCATAACTTTCTAGGAAATTATATCTGAGCATGACTTTGGAGTTCAGAGTGCATTCTGTTTATGTTGTAAATCTAATATGCAGCGCATGTTTGTGTACTCTGAATTTAACTCGCAACACTGCTCTGTGTGTAAATGTCTGTGTGTGTGTTTGTGTTGTTGTGCCCACAGTCCAGCACTGTAACGTTCGGTGTATGAACGGGGGAACATGTGCCGAGGACAACTGCCAGTGCCAGAAAGGCTACGTGGGAAACCACTGTGGTCAACGTAAGGATCATCCTGAAAATACAACAAGGCCGCTGTGACACACTTTAACATTGTCAGCATGTTTTAACATTAACATCTTAGATTTATTTAAGAGAAAGACATATAACATCCATTTCCTAAAGTTTATCCTTTTAAGCCTGAGTTTAGTGCTAATTAGCAAATGTTAGTATCACGCTTAACTAAGATGTGAGCATGGTAAGCATTAGACTTGCTAAACATTAGCTTGTTAGTGTGTCGCCATGTCAGCGTTAGCGTTTAGCTCAAAACGGCTGTGCCCAAGGACGGCCCCTCAGAGCTGATAGATAGTTTTGGCCATCATTCCTATTAGTAACTAGAAAAGCACACACAGTAGAGTGCAGGTCCTCGCCAGGTGGGTCTCCCTCTCCTCCCAAACAAAGAAGAGTTGAATCTCACTCAATTCACCCTTCTTTAAGCCCCCCCCCTCCCTCCCTTCCACCGCAGACTGGCCAATCATGGCGTAGCACCTGCCACCTCTGAGACAGTCAGACAAATACGGCTCTGCTTCATAGAACAAGCTGGCTGATGGGTCCAGTAGTATGCGAGTTTAGTGGACAGATGGGCAGATGCACACGCGACTGAAGGCATGATCTCCACCCAGGCTGAGGTTATTTCTGGAACAAAGAGTGACAGGGCAAGAAACAAGAGCAGTCAGATGCAAATTCAGACTTATTTGGAAGAGAAAACAAATTTTCAATCAAACTCTTTTAAACATCTGTTACTGTGTACAGATCATGTTCCTGATTCAACTTGCATACTTATAGTTGTGTGTGCTGTTTTCAGTTTTCCAGTGTAATGAAGGATCATTGCCAGCATTCTGGGTTTTACCTCCAAATAAAGTGGTTTAGATAATGTGCCTTAGTTTGTCTGTGGCTGGTCCGATCAATAGCTGCTCTGTTTGTTTCCCCATCTGACTTCCTTTTAGCGATGTCGTCATGTTCCTAGATGTCTGCAATTTATTTAGTGACTGCATTGTTACCATAACCAATATAAATGATGGCCTACAAACATGAGACCCATACAAACCATAAAATATCCTGTGAATTTTTTACTTGTTTTGTCGTCATGTCATTGTTTGTTTTTCTCTCTTTTCTTCTCCAGCGGTTTGTGAAAATGGCTGTCTTAACGGAGGAAGGTGTGTGGCTCCCAACAGATGTGTGTGTACCTACGGCTTCACCGGGGCTCAGTGTGAGAGAGGTAATGAGCGCCACAATTGCGGTGCTTCGCGTTTCTCTCACTCATCTTACATCACACTGTCTCTGTGCTCTACATTCACTACTCACTACTGATGAAGTGTTTTTTAAAGCCACACGTGCTGCTTATGTGACAACGTGACTGGACGCTGAATGACATTATTTTTGTTGTGACTCAAGTCAAATTCCTGCTTCGTCATGCCACCAGCACCAGGAATGTGGTTTGATGTGGAACATTTGCATGTCAAGCTTGAGCTCAGAAATTACAATTATTTTCCACATCTGTTCCCAAACAAGGCTCTGGGGAATGTAACGTCTTTCTAAATATGCACTGTTTGTTAACTGAAGACCTCCCAACCTCCTGTGGTTGCTCTCTTGCACATGAGAGCAAAGGCTCCAAAGTATACAAGCACACGCAAACCGAGAGCAGCCTAAGCTGTGTCTGTGCTTGGGGTCTGTGGCTGTGATGGCCTGTAGAAGTCAAAGATGTGACCGTGTAAAGCTAATATTTGGATTGGCAGCAGAGCTCCTAATTAGTAACGTCCCTTTTAATGAGGCCATGCTTCAGAGAGCTGTCTGTCGGGTCTGGATGAGGATTGGTCCTTTAGTTTACTTCAGTGTTTTCTTCCACCCTGCAGCTAATAAGACTCTATCTGGTTGCTGGGTGGGTTAGCGCCAGGTCTTATCTGCTGAAGCACACTTCTACATGTTGTGACTTTGGTTTCCACTCTTTCCTGTGGAAGCTTGGCCAAAGAGCTTGTGAGACTGTGGAGGAATTCAAAATCAGCACACAGTCTCTTCTAGATTCTAGTTCATACTTTTCAGGGAACTTAAGAAATCTCTGCGAAACTCTGCTGTTGTTTCTTGTGTTGTATTTGTGATGAATAAATAGTGTACGGGAAAAAGATATGACCACATAGTTTGTCTTGTAAGGTGACAGGCATGCAAACTGGCCACTCACTGTCTGCTGCTTTATGAATGGTCGTTTCTTGTCTGCTATAGTGATAGTGTTGTTCTATGATTGAAACAGGCAGACTTTTTGTTGTGTGTGTGTGTGTGTGTGTGTGTGTGTGTGTGTGTGTGTGTGTTTGTGTGTGTCTGGGAACAGCTTCCGTCTTCTATCAGTCATCTACACAGTTCATTGTGCTGAATATATCTATAGAGGTTCTCAAAAGTGAGGATCTGCTGTTTTATCTGTTTTGTATGATCATTAATTAAATATTTTTGGGTTTTGAAGCTATTTGAAGATATCTTGTTTGTATTTGGGCACTTGTGATGGGCTTTATTTACGACACATTTTATTGACTTTTACTGTTATCAACTATAGCAAAATAATCAGTATTTGCAGCCTTGTGAATTGATCAGTTATTTGGTCCTTTATCTTGCATTTGGTTGCACCAGAAAGGTGGAGAAAGTAGGCCAACGGATACAGTGGCGTTTTGGGTTAGGTTACTTTCATTGGAATTTCCTTGGCTAGTATCCATCACCTCCCAAGGGAAAGCCATTGTGCTCTCACACAAACACAAGCACATGCATAGAGTACATGTGTACACACATCCATGCGCACATGCACGACCCCACGTTGTTTTTAATGCAATTTACAGAACCGTGCCCCATTATGGCCTGATCTTATCACATTAACAAAAACACAAGGGTTTCCACAAACACGTGATCTAACCAGGGGAGAAGTAGCTGCAATCAGGAGGTTGTCTTGGATGTGGAAAGATCCTGGTGCAATCAGGGCTCAGCGTGAACACACCACCACTGCGGAGCTGTGTGACTTTGAGCTGTGTGCTGCTGCCAAATGACTGGCGATCTGCTGACCAGTGGTCCCACCACCAGGCACAGCTGACTGCAGTGAAAATGCAGCCTGGTACATCAACGTGTTCTTTGTTGGTTATAAACGTGATTTAGGTCGGAATGTGGGATTGGTGAGATCCAGCTCGCTGCTGCTGATCGCACGCAGGGCTCTCTGCTCCTGCTGCAGAGTCGTTTAGCTACGGAGCAATAAAGCCAAGCATTCGGTGTGACGCCATCGAGTTCACATGGGATGGTGGTGAAAGACTGGCCTGAAAAGTGGTAACACGTGAGTTACACAGTCGATAAGTCAGCAGTCAGAGCACAACAGGGAAGCCGGTCAGTCAGCTGAGGGGCTCTCTTGTCTCTTAATGCCTCACTGACTTTCCCCTATCAGGCTCTGTTCTAGCCCAATGCAAACCTCAGTAGATAGATAACCAACTGTGTGTCATTGAGTGCACGCTCAACTTGTTAGTCCTGGGAGGATGGAGAAATCTGCTGACGGGCCAATAGGGAAGGCCCCACCCAGATATGAGACCCCATAGCACATGCATGGAAACACACGCAAACATGCACACACGGATGCATGTGCACAAATTCCTTGTGCTAAGGCATGTAAGGATGCTGTGAACACCATCTGCAAGGAGGTAGATTGGAGAAGGGTGGATATGGAAAAGCTAGATGGATTTTTGTGTGTGTCTGTGTACAAAAATGTTGGAGTTAATCCAGGAAACTCTTTTAACCAACTTCCCTGCGGGCTTCCCTCCTGTTCACACCGAGGCTGTTGTTGTGCATAAACTCACCGATCATTGAGGAAGCCAGCATTTCTGTTTTGTTCCAAAATTAACTGAACCTCTGCACAGACATGAAATTGTCTGTGCAGAGAAATCTGCTCCCATATTGAGATGCATGTTTACTGAAGCAGCTACCATAATATGCAAACATGCTTCCAAAAGTAGAGCAGTTAAGCAAAAACAAGAGCGGCATTTTTGCAAGTTTTGGTCTGTTGAGATCATCTCTGGCTAGACTGCAAATGAGGGGCTGGGACATTGGCTTAGATTCTGTGTGTGTGTGTGTGTGTGTGTGTGTGTGTGTGTGTGTGTGTGTGTGTGTGTGTGTGTGTGTGTGTTTTTGTGTGTGAACATATGCGATTGCTCCCAGATGTACAGGACGTGGGTGGATCCCCCAGATGTATGCAGTTCACAGAGAGACAGTGAGATGACAGATGAAATGACAACACTTTCACCATACAGCTGTCCGCCTCTCCCTGTTTACCTCAGCTGACTGTTTAAGTGCTGCACTTGTATTTGCATTCTTTCATGCTCAGATCTTTGTGTTTTTAGTGTTTGCTCTCCTCCACTAACAGCTGTAATGAGCAGATATTATGTCAGATGGATTATGTGTGGCAGCCCGACTGTAATAACACATAAACCTTAATCTGATGAAAAGAGAAACTTGAGTTCTTTACACAGTCTGCTGTACTTATTCGGGCGCCATGTAAAAACTTTCCATAGCTCCTGTAATTGCTTTTTCCTATAGGGTGTATTGCTTTGTTGTTGTAGGTAAGGCACATAATGTAGGCTTTAAGTAAATACAGACGATACCTGGCAACTTGTGTTTGTTGTCTGCAGAAAAGTTTTGCTTAAAGTTAATACAAGGAACTTTCATTTTGGGGGTCCTTGTGGATGAAAGTGGTGGTGTTTCCCACCACCAGTGTCCCTTTAGAAAACCTCAAATTTTAATGCAACAGGATCTGACAATCTGCCCCACTCAGTCCTGGTTCTGGTTCTCCCGTGCCTCCCTTTTCTCTAGCAGCGTGGTGTCAGAGCAACGAGGCAAAGCTCTGCTCCTGGCAGGAAAAGGAGACGCTGCTACGGGGCTCTCCTCCTCCCGCCGGAGCTTCCGACTGCAGGTCGAAGGCGACAGCGTAGCCGTATCTGGGTCTGTCCGCGGTGGGCTGGTCACTGCCGGAGGCCCCACTTGACTTACTTGTGAACCTGCATGATTTCATCTGATTTTGCGCGTAATCCGACCCAGTGGTACTGATGACAAACATTATGAATAATTATATAGAAATAGCCAATCTTCTCGCTGATGTCTTGTTTATGATTATGTAGTGTATGTAGGTCATAGATTGATCGATTTTAAAAGGAATGGCTATGCAATCATTAGCTTTCTTGCATAGAGATCAAGAAGAATGATATCACTCTCATATCTGTCTGTTGAATATAAAGCTTAGTTTAGTACCAACTAGCATGGCTCTCTCTTAAAGTAACTGTCCTACCTGCCGACCTGCACCACTAAAGTTCACTAATTAGCATGTTTTACCTTGTTTGTTTAAGCTGTAGAAAAACGGAACTGTAAAAACAACAGGTTGCGGTTTTACAGGGGCCTTTGTGCAGGACAATCAATCTTCTCATCTAACTCTTGTATTTCCTAGAATGTTAAACTATTCCTTAAATGTTCCAGCTGGTGCGATGTCAAACTTGTTGTTCTTGGACTATATTGTTATAGTTCTGTTACAATAGCAAGTACTAGCTTTCTGGTAGCTCCCTGGTGTAGAGGTTGCACAAAATGGAAATAATCAAGTAAAGTACTAGTACCTCAAAACTGTAATTGAATGTCCTTAGTTACATTCCTCCGCTGGGTGAACAGAGAAGTAGACTAAGGATTAAAAGCATTTGGTCCCCAGTTGAGCCAGAGCAGGAGTGAGTGGGAAAGAGCAGGAGAGATGACCCAGTTCTGTTTCACACAGCGCTGGTGCCACAGGCAGAGAGACCGTGGAGGCTGTGGTGCACGTGACGGATCTGGGCTGGGCCCCTGTCCACACGGGAAACGCACAATGTCTCGTTTGTTTTAAACGACTGCACTGTTGGAACTGGTCTCCCTCTTTCCTCTCGCCGTCTGTTGTCTGCCGTGAAATGTGGAAATGATTTTTGCTTCTGGATCTCGGCCAGATTCTTTTGGGAGGGATGAGTTTTTCACTCTCTCTTTCTTTCCGCCCCCTATCTCTGTTTCGCCATCTTCCAGATCCTCACCTGATAAGATTCAGTGATTTTGTTAAATCTGTGGGGAGTTTGCAGCTAAGGAGTGGTGTTTGGAGAGAGGATGAAGTGAGGGGTTAGATGCATGCAAGCAATGGGATCAAGGGAATGAGGAATAAACCAGTTTGAAGGGGAGGTGAGGTGAAGAATCTTGACGATGGGACTTTCTTCACACACTTGAGCTCATATTTAAGCTATTTAGTCTGTAATTCCTGGCTGCTGTTGCTAGCGGCCAAAATCACCCACTGTACTGCCCTGTCAATCAGCCCCTGCTGGCCTTAGGGATGATCAATTCCCTAGATTGTGTATTACGAGAAAAATGAGAAAAAGCAGCACTCTCCATGGTGAATTTGTGATATTGCCTTCAAACACAATACAGGCAACTAAAGAACTGATGATCATATATCGTGTGCACCAGACTGATTTTTCATTGTCTCTGTTTATTCTAGCTTGTGTCTTTTACTCTCCACATCCGCCCACACAACTTTAAAAGGTTTTCCAGACCCTTTCCCTATCTCTGCTTTTCTCTATCACACACACACTCACACACACACACACACACACACACACACACGCACGTACAATGCACCTGAGAGCCAGACCGATTAAAATGCCAGGAACAGACAATGCATTCTTTATGGAGTGTGTTACTGTCCGCTCTGCAACCCTTTCATCACATAGAGTGTAAGGGAGTTGTGAATGTCATGCAAAATTGCATTCAGTTTGAGCGTTTCTGTTTGTGTAATTTCACAATCATTCACTCACAGAATCAAGTTCGGGTTCTAGGTTTTACAGGATTATAAACTTAAGCTTTCTTTGTCACAATTTTGGTTGAAGTATTTGACAAATTTAGTGTTCTACCAAAATTTCTCTTCCTTTTTACGTGTAAGACTGGCAACCAAACTTTGCTGTTTTGCATTGCGTTTGTACTGGAAATAAAGAAACTAATTTAAGTTTCCACAAAAACGAACTCTTGCTTTGCCTCTGCAGACTACCGCACTGGGCCGTGCTTCGCCTCGGTGCATAACCAGATGTGTCAGGGCCAGCTCACAGGCATTGTGTGCACAAAGACTTTGTGCTGTGCCACAGTGGGACGGGCGTGGGGTCACCCCTGTGAGATGTGCCCAGCCCAGCCTCAACCCTGCCGCAGAGGGTTCATACCAAACCACCGCACCGGGGCGTGCCAAGGTAAAGTCTGTTCCTCATCATCTCTGTCTCTTTTTCCATTTTTGTCTGTTTTTTGTCTCTCTGTCACCCTCCCTCCCCCTCCTTCTTCAGGTGAAGTGCTGCTTCTATCCTCTCTGCCATTTTAACTCCTTCTCCCTCTGTCGTCCCATCATCCCTACCCATCATCCCCTCTCCAGAGGATTAGTTCTAATTGGGTTAAATTGGGGTGGGTGGCAGTGCCTCCCACATGTGTATGGAATGCCCGCATACACCCGCTGTGGCGGGACTGTCAGAGTCAGTAACACGGGTCAGTGGCGGTGCCACGTGGGAGAGCTCATTTATGGTAAGACGGCCTGTCTGCTCCAGACCCAACAACATCAGAACCTCTGCAGGGGAGGCGGACCTGAGCCAGGACCCAGAGCAACATGGAGTGCTCTGAGACTGCATCAGGTCACAGCCTCCTGGAGGTTTTCAGCCTGAGACCTACATTTTTTTTCTGTCAAATTCATTAAATTACTTTCATTACTTTCATCAACGCAACTCACAAAGAATTTAAGTTTTTTTTTTCTCCCAAAAGTTATTGGGTGGATCGATTGATAGAGTGTCCCTCCTTTGGAAGTAAATCTTCATGTTATTCTTTGTATGTGATCACAACTATTACCTTCTGTCTAACTGTAGACCTGTCTTTTCTATATTTCTATCTCTTCCGTGGTCTACTTGGCTTTGATTTCTGTTCCTCTTGCAGGAGACATTCCTTTCTCTCTCTCTCTCTCTCTCTCTCTCTCTCTCTCTTTCTCTCTCTCTCTTTTCCCTTGTCACTCACTTGATTGCAGGAAGGTCAGAGCCAGACTCTTAAAACAGACCCAGTTTCTATCCAGGCACATCCAAACGTGTGCAGATTTCTGTGTTAATGTTAGTCCGTGTGTGTGTTGCCCTCTTGCCCCTGAGTTTATTTTTTATCATCTCTTTATCATTTTCCTTGTTTTGTACATTTAAGTAATGTGTGCCCATGTGTGTGTGTGTGTGTGTGTTAGAATGTGAATTAATTTGTGTGCTTTGTATGTACAGATGTGGATGAGTGCCAGGCCATCCCTGGCATCTGTGAAGGAGGAAACTGTATCAACACAGTGGGATCCTTTGAATGTAAATGCCCCGCTGGGCACAAGTTCAATGAGGTCTCGCAGAAATGTGACGGTAGGTATTAAGCTAGCAGCCGTCACATTAAAACTGTGAAATGTCTGACTGTCAGTGTGTGCTTGAATGACAGGGTAGGCTAAAAGAAATTATTTTAAAAGCTCCCAGCTAACAATGTGAAAGTAGAGTTAAAAGCCACAGCCGTCTAGATGTGGTTAACTTCACCTCAGCTGCGGTATTCTGATTATTACTTTGTGGGGAAAGACCACACATAAGCCACTTTGCCCTCCCCTTGAAATGTGTTTAATTAAACCAAAGCAGCACTCAGCTTTCTCTCAGTAATCCTGTTTAACACTTAATTGTGAGGCTTGAAAGAGGCTTTCCCCCCACTATACGCGTGTTAAAGAGAGACTATGTAACTTTTGAAAGTCTAAATAACACCTCATCCAAATAAAACGTTGATGAGCAATAAATACACTCCAGGGTTTTGTTGCTTTAACCTTACTTGGTCTGGTCTGACCAGTAGCTTATGGTAGCTGATGTTAGCTTAAGTTAGTAAATGTAAATAGTGGCCCTCACTCTGCATCACTTCTAGTCCTCGGCACATAAAGACCCACAGTTAGCTTGTGTAAAATATTGACTCATTAAAACCTGAATATGACAATTTCCAGACCAAGTTTTACTCTAGTGAAACAGGCTGAGCAGGCTTTTGTGGCACTCATTTGCAGAGTAAAATATGTGCTATTTTATGCCCAGAAATAATTACCGGAAAACTTCTGGACTGTGTAAAAGACATTTTGAACGGGTCTAAGTTACAGTGTATTTCTTAAGAGACTTTGTGCAACGGTGCTAACGGATGAGCAGCTACAGAGGCCCCTGGATTTAATATCCTGTGACAATGCCTTATTTCCATTGTCCCTGCCAACATGTGCTCAAGTCACTTTTGAAAGCATTCACGTTTCATCTGAATCGCTTTCATCGAAAGTTAGGATTACTGTGCAGTTTTTAACAAACAGGAAGTGATCTGAAATGTTTTGAGACATTCTTGATAGCTTTTTTTGTTGTTAATTTCCTCCTCTCCTCTCTGTAGATCTGGACGAGTGTTCAAACATTCCAGGTCTCTGTGGTGTAGGTGAATGCTCTAATACTGCCGGAAGCTACTTCTGTAAGTGTCCCCAGGGATATTACACCTCCTCGGACGGATCCAGGTGTATAGGTGAGCTGTCTGTCCCACTGGCTGCAAACCTCTCCGAAGGATAATCGCCTGCTTTGTATTTGCTTTGGTTCGTTGTCACTATGATAGATGAAATATGAGATGAAGCAGTTGAGAAAAGAAGGTGCTTTCCTTTTTCCACCCTATTTTGGTTCTTCCCCCTTTATGCCTGGCAGGAAGAACTGAAATCTGTCCAACGTTCCAGCTGGTAGAATTTAGGTCAGTAGTCACTTGTTTCTAGTTCCACAACAATGAGCTATATTCTCTTTAAACTGAGGAGACATGACGAGAGAAGTAAAGCGAACTCCTCTCGTGCTCAGGTGACTTTGCTTTTTGACATTACAGTGTGTGTGCGTTTTTCTATCAGTATGTGCATGCTGGGAGGTTGATAGCAGTCTCGCACGCACACATATACACACGCGATCACCAGAAAAGCCTGTTAAGCTCGCAAGTTCAGCTCAGTTTGACCCAAAACAGACCAGGAAGGAATTTGGATCAGAATAGACCATTAGATGTACACGCACATACTCTTACGTGCATGTATACACACATGCATTCGCACACAAACATATGCAAACCCACGCTCAGATTACCCCCCCAGGAGAGGATGTTTGCAAGAAAGGAATGTCTGAGTCTTTTGCTCCAGAAAACTGTTGTGCCAAACATTTTAGTTTGTTTCCCATGCAGCAACGTCTACTCCGACCCCTGAAGGGCCCAACTGTTTTTCTTTCAACCAACTCTACACTCGCATCAGTAGTGTCGCCTGTCAGTTTCTCCATGTGAATATGCTGGATGGGCTGGGTGTGAAACAAGACATGATATATTTATGTTAATAAAGAACCTGAGTGTTAGTCATGCTAGTGCACAGTGCCAGAAACTGCAGGATGTAGGAAAGGTTCTCATAAATAGGAAGTGATGACTATTGGCTTCCAAATGATGGAAAATCTGAAGCATCTACCACTACGTTGTGATTGTTCTTGTGCCAATATGCTCAACATGAAGACAACACATGCCATATTCCATACAGCACGGTTAAGTCAACTTCATGCTGTGATGTTTCCCACAGATTCTCGAGGTGGGTATTGCTACACTAGCCTGCTGAACGGGCGCTGCGCCAAGCAAAACTCGCAGCTGTTGACCAAAATGCAGTGCTGCTGTGATAATGGACGCTGCTGGTCTGTTGGATCCACCCCTGAAATGTGCCCCATTCTCGGAACAGGTGGGGTCACTCACCATCACATGGCTTTAAATTTCTTGTTCTCATCTATGTGTCTCAACGCCTCAACAACACAGAGCTAACCTCCTGTTGTTTTTCCACATGTGCTCATTTTAGAGGACTACCAGAAACTGTGCTTCCAGATACCCGATGGGAACGGTGGAAGGCCGATACCTGGTCGTGTCCCAGGGAGTCCTGACTTTCCTGGCATCTACCCAGTTCCATATCCTGGTCAAACTCCTGGGCAAGGTCCTGGAGTGTTTCCTGGTCACATTCCCATCCAGGGCCCTGGCAATGGTCCGATTCCTGGACAAAATCCACAATTTCCATTTCCTGGACAAAATCCACAATTTCCATTTCCTGGACAAAATCCAGGACAACTTCCATTTCCAGGACAACCACCACCAGGTACGCTCCTACTTTCTGCTTTTGTTTGGTTCACAACGTGTACATATATTGTACGGCCCACGGGACATATCCGTCCCGTTGGCTGTCACCGACCGGCCCACAGGACGTCAATGGGAAATTAGGAATAAAATGTAAATAATTGTACATCATGCACGGAATACAGCTGCATTGCTTTTATTTTGAAGGCAACTGCTGCTGTTTTTTATCTCAATTTACGTACGTTAGTACGTTCGTGGATGTGTGCGTAATTCATCCCGAGTCTCAGCCACGTCATTTTGGCTACCTGGGACGTGTTGGTGATGCAGAGCGGACACGGACATCTGAGGCTTTGCTAGCTAAGCTGCAAAAGCAACATGCTCAGAAGATGTTGGTTCTCTTTGGATCGACCTCCATATGTGAACAAACATTCTCCATGATGAAGTTTAACAATCCAGATCCAAAGCCTCTCTCACTGACGATCACCTGTCAGCTGTCCTTCACATCTCACCTCACACATTCAACCTGACTTCAGTCACTCGTTCACTGAACGGAAAAACAGAAAATTAGCTCATTGGACTACAAACAATAGTGATAAAAGTACTAATTTATCAGAAACATGATCCCTGTCAGTGTTGTACTATTATATATGGATATTATAAATCTATATTTGTTTGGATCATTATTCCTGCTGCAGATGTTTAAGGTGGAGTTCATTTTAACTCCTTTGTACTCTGTTGTTCAGTTTGGGTAGTTAGGAAAGGTTTGAAAAATGATAATGTGCAAAGTAACTAAAGCTGGAAATACTCAAGTAAAGTACCTTGACTTTGTACTTAAGCAAATATACTTAGTTACATTCCACCACTGATCATAATATTTACTCTTACCACTCGCAGCTTATCAGAACCATACAATTTACTATTTTATAAGAGGTGGAGTAATATAGAGCAGGACTGAGTTCAGTCTATTGCTCCGGCCCTCCACAACAGTCTCTTGTTCTCATGTGGCCCCTTGGGAACAATAATTGCCCACCCCTGCTCCACACCCATTGGTCTTCTGTTGCCATGTTCAAAATTCTAGTTTTGAGCAATCACAACACACACCCTCCAGCTAATGAGCTACATGATGATGGTTACTTTTACTAAGACTCTAATTGTGCACTGACGTAAGGCTGCTCGTTTCATTTGGGTATTGGTGTATCAACAGATACAAAAGTATATAAGCGGAAAAAGAAAAGCTTCTGACAAGTTTGCAGACCAGACCATGTCAAGAGTTTATTTAGGCAAAATCCTCCGCAACAGCATTTTACAACATTTTACTAGGGCGCTTGGAAAAGTTAAGGCTATTCTTAGGAAATTCAAACAACTCTGAGCTTTTTTGCCTTAATTAGAATCATAGTGACTTTAGTACATCTGGCAGTGCAAGACTACGTGCTTATGAAATGCCAATTTACTTTTGCAAGCAGTTGAGATATTACGTTTCCTTTACTACTTTGTTCAGACATATTGTATGGTTCATTTCGGTTGACCAATTATCCTAAAAATGTAAAACAAGACAAAAAAAGAAACAGTATTTCTCATTATATTTTATTTGTGTGAATGTTTTTGTCAGGTATTATCCAAACCCAGAACATCACCAACATGTGCCAGGCCTACCGTAACCTCTGCCAGAATGGCAGGTGTATCCCCAAGCCAGGCACCGATTATCGCTGCGAGTGCAACATGGGCTTCAAGTTGAATGATAGAGGAGATTGCTTCGGTAAGTGAGTGAGGAGCAGGTTTCTCAAGCATTAAACTGGAGGCACACAAAGGTGAAGAAGGTTTGTGAGCTTTACGTTTGTCCCCCAGATGATGATGAATGCGAGAGAAGCCCGTGTGCACACGGAGATTGTGTGAACACCCCTGGGTCTTACATCTGTCAGTGTCCCGCTGGATTCCAGACTACTTCAACCAGGACAGAGTGCCGAGGTTACGCATACACACACACACAGACACACACATGTGCACACACCTTTAAGAGGATGTATGTGTTTACCGTGCTACGTGTTTGTGTCCGCCAGATCTGGACGAGTGTGTGGCCAACGGTCGTATCTGCAACAACGGCCGCTGTGTGAACACTGTGGGCAGCTTCCATTGTGTCTGCAACGCTGGATTTGAGATTTCAGTAGATGGAAAAAACTGTCGAGGTTTGTCAAGTTCTGACATCTGCATTTATGGAGTTAAGACATTTTTAAAGGGTAGTTTTCTGTAATAACCACAGTATGTGTAATGTTTATGTTTAATGGACCGTGGATCTGTTGGAGGTGGTGATTTAATACCAATGCCTGTTGGAGGCATGTGCCGTAATCGACAGCTTTTTAAATTATCATGCTGGTGGTTTTGTGTGTTTCAGCCTATTAACTACAAAATATGTACATTTTAAATCACTACCAACCTTTTTCCAAAGGACTCCATATTATTCGTATTTACTTCTCCTACCTTGCAGGCATCGATTTGTTTCCATTCATTTTAGTTTGCTATAAAGTCTTGCAAGTTTTGCGTCAGATAGGTAGTCCATCACAGGAAACCTTTTGTTGAGACTAAGGGGCCAGTTTATATATCTCTATATCAGAACTACGGTCAAATTGCTTTAGAACTTGTTTATAAATACCCTCCCGGACAGAAAATGCTCGCAGTTATCCCCATTTTAAACAATATCCTCCCTTTCTATGATGACCGTCTCTTTCACCCGCCTTCCAATGTGGCCGCTCTGAACAGCTTCAAACACTAGTCAAATAAGTATTGACACATGGGAATTAGATTTTAAGTGTATTGGAAATTCTACTTGCTGTTTTGTTGAAGAATGCGCCAAGATCCAAAATTCAAGGGTTGGCTACTAAAAAGCAACATTTGTTGTCCAAAATGTCCTGGTTCCTATGTTTGCCTCGTGTTTGTCCTCTGGACTTCATTTCCTGACAGCATACATAGCTCGCCAGTGTAATGATTTGGCAGAAACTTATCAATTCTCCAATGTGTGAAGGAGGGTTTTGAATATAGCCGCTGCATTGGTAAAAAAACAGCAATATAACTTTGATTAAAGCAAGCAAGTTCTATTACAATATGATTGTCAAGACAGAAGTGTAATTTGTCTCTGGTCAACGATTATGAAAGCTGTTGTTAATGTACTAAACCATGGTTGTGCCTTTAAACACTCTGTATATCTGTGTATCTTTCCTAAAAGCACTGCTATTAAGCTATCAATTTGTTTCTGTTCATCCACAGACCAGGATGAGTGTCTGATCAGGAACATGTGTCTAAATGGACTGTGTATCAATGACGATGGCAGCTTCAAATGCATCTGTAAACCTGGATTCCTGCTTGACACCAGTGGACGCATGTGTGTAGGTGCGTTTGTCAGAAAGAACCACGGATTATTACAGTCACATCTCTACGTTCTAATGTAACCAGCTACTTCAACCAGTAGAACCTTTGAGTCAGTTTACTCTTTTGACCTTCATATTTAGATAGTTTGTAAGGTCGCTTTCTCTCTGGCATGTAGCAAGCAAGCCAAAAAATCCCCCTAAAAGCCTGGAAAACCCCCTCAGAATCCTGGCAGGCCAGCTGGACATGCAGACTGTTGGGGCACGCCTGTTATGAGATTCAGACAGCCTTCCCTAAACCTGTTCAATGCAAAGAGAAAAGAGATTTGGGCCTTCTCCTGAAATCGACAAAACATGCCACAATAAACACTGGTTTGATTAGGAGGATCCACCATTTATGGTATATGTACTAGATGCTGTTTGGAAGCTTATTTGCAACATCAAAACAGACTAATTAATGTAATGTTTGAAATACATCTCCAACTAGGCAAATCTTTTGCAGCCATTTTGCTCCACACGGCTTCAGATACAGACGTTTGATCTCAGAGACACTGACCTGGTTAAGTCATAGTAGAATAAATAAATAGGGGAGTAGGGTGTAGGTGAAGTGTCCTGATGTATGCAGTCATTAATGACATGTGTAGTCTAAAGGGGCCCTGGGGCCTCATCATTTCTATCTACAGTCTGTCTGTTCCCAACACAACCAGACAGAGCACACATAAAAACACAGTTATGCTTGCATACCATATCATTGTTTACGCTCATTAGGATAATTATTGTAATACGCAGATGGGATCAAGAGGAAAGGAACAGAATGTTTTCTTAGCTGAGGTCGTAAAATTGAAACTGTGCAGCAGTTTTGGCTCAATTGGTTTTAATGAATCAAGCACCTGAGGACTTTAATAATGCTTAAGCAGGAAATTGGAGCTTCATAACATTCATCTTGTAAAGAAAAGTAAACAAAGGTCTGATTTTGCTGTATCTGGTTTTAGACATTGATGAGTGTGAGACTCCAGGCATGTGTATGAACGGCCACTGCGTCAACACGGAGGGATCCTTCCGCTGTGAGTGTATGGCTGGGATGGCAGTGGGCCTGGATGGACGGGTCTGTGTTGGTGAGTAAATGTTGTGTTTCCAGGAACGGTTCATGTGTTCATTTTGGATACCATGGCAAACAGTAATCACACAAAACAAAAACCTCTTTTTTTTTTTATCTCCGGCATGTGTCCCCTTGTTTCAGTCTGGCTAAAAGTTCTCTATTGTTGCATGGAGAAGATGAAAATGAAGTTATTCTATTTTATTTTTTACAACATGTCTGTTTAAGAACTTAATTGAATACTTTGGGAAATAATTGGTACTTCCAGCAGTTTCCTGCTAGCACATATGCTTAAGATTCTTGTAAATTCCTGCATTGGTGATCAAATTGTTGTTCCTACTTTTTTAAGTAACTGCAAGCTCAGAGTGAGCAAACTTTTAAGGATCTATCTCACTGCTGTCTTCACATTTTACCCAGAATAACCACAACACAAGCATTTTCCAGTCAAGTGATTAAATAAACAAAACCGAATGTGAGCAAGCAGAGAATAATCGCGTTGTAATAAACTTGACCAACAGCTCATCCCTGTTGCAAACATATGCTGACTATCATTAATGAGCATGTGTTGATGAATGTTTTCCTGCCTCCTTGGGCTCTAATCTCCTGGACTGGGACTCCGAGAGCAGATCTGTTTATGCCTCTATTTTCAACATTCCTACAGTATATTCTCCCAAATTTCTTTGTGTATTGAGTGGAAAGTGTTGAAATGCTGTTGTTCATTCTGGGTGAGTTCTTCGTCTGGATGATATCAGCGCAGAAGAATGCTTCAAATCCCTGGATATTATGGAGAGGGAACAACCATTTGTTTTGCCAGTGTTGTTGCTTTTTTGGAGCTACGGACTCTTGCCTCTCTGTCTCTCTCCTTCGTTCTGTCTCTAGCCTCTTTTGCCTCATCTCTGTTTCGCACACACTCTTGTCTTTTTTTTTGTCCAAAACAGATACACATATGCGCAGTACGTGTTATGGTGGCTACAAGCGAGGGCAGTGTGTTAGGCCTTTATTTGGATCTGTGACCAAGTCGGAGTGCTGCTGTGCCAGCACAGATTACTCCTACGGAGAGCCCTGCCAACCCTGCCCACCACAAACCTCTGGTACGGATACTAGAATCACCCCGCCTTTTACATATATGGAGCCACCTCCTGCCGCCTCACACATACACACACACACACACACACACACACACACACACACACATGCACACTTGTGTTTAATTCAAAACACACCTGTCAAAGTCAGGATGACCAGATCAAATGCTTCGTGTTCTCTGACATTGTAGCTTGGATTTCACAAATGACAGAATAGCGGTGATGAAGTCATCGCTAACTTGCTTGACAGAGACGCCCACAGTTAGGAGACATTGACAGCCTCCAAACACACACACACACGCACGCACAAACGAACACACACGTCATCCAGTCACTTGTCATTAGTCCTGCCAATTAAAGTTTCTGTATCAAAAGACGCCAGAGCTCCACCACATTAAGGAGACGGTTTTATATACATCTTGGCTAAATGACAAAGCATGGAAATGGATAATAACATGGTATTAAATGTTTTGCTTTGAGATTTCTTGAATTTTGGCAAATGTGATATTTTCTCAAATGCTGGTATTTCTTCTTTTTTTATCAAATATATATATGTTTTGTTGCAGCTGAGTTCCTGGCTCTGTGCCCCAGTGGCCCTGGCATAAGCGGCGATGCAAGAGGTAACGAACGCAAGCTCGTCGTGGGTCTTCCATTGATATTAAAACTAAATTAAATTATCACCGGTTATTACTGGTGGTAAAGTTTTTTCATACTGTGACGTTCAACAGGTTATTCTTTGCCTTCTCAGATATTAACGAGTGCGCCCTCGACCCAGACATCTGCCAGAATGGGGTGTGTGAGAACATGTTGAGGTCCTACAAATGCACCTGCAATGAAGGCTTTGAGGTAGACCTGACGGGCAAAAACTGTGTCGGTAGGTTAACTTGAAAATGAAAGCATACAGCCCTCATATCAAAAGCCAGTTTGAGGAAAGTCATCCTGTCTCTCTCTCTCTCTGGATGTGTTTTTCCCTCAGATATTGATGAGTGTCTGATGAACAGGCAGCTGTGTGAAAACGGTCTGTGCAGGAACACGCCAGGCAGTTTCACCTGTCAGTGTCCCAAAGGATACGTCTTCGATCCTGAGACAGACGTCTGCATGGGTCAGAGACTCATTCATTCTGTTGTACAGCACAATGTCACTTCCTCACTGCACGGCTGCTATATCAGATGGATAAGAAATGACCAAATTGAGAAAAACAGATCTGTTGTTTGTTTTTTGTCTCCCACAGATGTGGATGAGTGTCTGTCTAGCCCCTGTGTTAATGGAGATTGTAGGAACAGCCAAGGGTCCTTTGTGTGTTTGTGTTCACTCGGCAGTTCGTTGGACAGCACTGGGATGGAGTGTATCGGTGAGTGAGCATCGTGTTGTGAGAAGAGTTGGGTCAAATGCTCTACCAGCACTGTCACACTTGAATGAAATGAGCTCATAGTGAAGCCAGAAGAGAGTGGTTGTCCCGTCTAGGGCAAGTTGACTACAAGTAAGCTATTCAGCACTCCCTTTTATTTAAGAACAGCTATGAAGATGAATTGATTCAACTAATTAAATACAGACCTTTGGCATCAAAGATCTATATTCAACATGTTGACCCATGTGTTATTTAATTCCACATAACTGAATGTCAAGTAACTATAAGGGTTGTTTCATTAAAACAGAGACTACTAAGAGCACCTGCTGGCTGAAGATAGTCAATAATCGCTGTGAGGTCAACATCAACGGGGCTACACTGAAGTCCCACTGCTGCTCCACACTGGGAGAAGCCTGGAACAGTCCGTGTGCCAAATGTGAAAAAGGTGAGATGATCAACATGCACCGTTTTTGCACATTTTAGTAAACCACATACCTGCATTGACTGACATTTTATTGGGTGCCCTTCTTTTTCAGATCCAATCTGCGGTAAAGGCTTTGCCAGAGTCAAAGGAAATGTCTGTGAAGGTACGGTCTGCTTTGATTCCATTTAGAACCAGAAATGCACTTGTATCTCGTTTTAGTAATTTGAAACACTGGACCTGCTGTTCATGTTGCTTTATTTTCTCTGCCGACTGTCAGATGTGGACGAGTGTCAAGTGTTTCCCGGAGTGTGTATCAATGGCAAATGCATCAACACACCGGGCTCCTTCTTCTGCCAGTGCCCTCCAGGAATGACTGTTGATGTGAGCGGCAGGACGTGCATTGGTGGGTACTGTCCACGTGTAGTGGAATTGATGTCATCTGTTAAATGTGTCATTTACACCACTTTACTACAAATGCATGTAATATACTGTACGTGTGACTTCCAGACCTGCGTATGGAGCATTGTTACCTCACCCATGACGATGAGCGCTGTGGGGCTCCCATCTCAGGGAAGCAGCGTGTGGATGCCTGCTGCTGCTCAGTGGGTGTAGCCTGGGGCCCCGAGTGTGACGAGTGTCCGGAGAGGGGCACTCCAGAATATACCCAGCTCTGTCCTCGTGGCCCAGGCTTCTCGCACAGGGGGGACTTCATCAACGGCAGACCCTTCCTCAAAGGTACCGCACCCTCCACAGACAGACTGCGTGGGTTGTTTCATTAATGGTCTCTCACCTGTCTTCAACCCTCTGCTCCTTCCCTCAGATTTAAATGAATGCAGGATGATAAACAGCCTGTGCTCAAATGGAAGGTGTAGAAACACCATCGGGAGCTTCCGGTGTCGCTGTGATGGCGGCTATGCTCTGGACTCTGATGAGAGGAATTGCACTGGTGAGTAGTACTGAAGCAATTAGACGATTAATTGTCATCTAGTCGACAAGGAAACTAATCAACAACAAGTTGATAATTGATTCATCATTTTAGTTATTTATCAAGCAAAAATATCAAACATCTGCTGGTCCCAGCTTCAGAATTGTAAGGATCTCTGTTTTATATCATTGTTATTTTTTATCTCTTTGAGTTTTGGGGCAATTTGATGTTAACTATGACTCTGGAAACATTGTGATTGGCATATTTCACTATTTTCACTAACACATTGAAAAATACTTAACTGATTAAAAATCATTATTTTTACCAAAATAATTTGAAGCTCTTCTGGAATGAGCTGTTCACATTGCCAATAATATAAAAGCTGATATACATGTACTAGCTGCTATTTTTGGCTGGAAAGTTTGCTTAATATCTCAGCTCCATTGTAAATGTACCAGTTGAGTCATTCTTCATCAGGTCCCCTCTCTGAATCCCTCTGCCAAGGCTAATCACAGTACTGTGGTGTAAAGCCATTGCCCACACTCAGCTCATTCAGTCTAATGAGAGTATGGCTGCTTTGGACTTGTTGGAGCTGGTCCCTGTAGTCTGCATTACTGCTCTGGTGAAATGTGCACACATCATTTTAGCTTTAAATGCCAGTGCCATGGCTTTATTTTGAAATAATGTATATGGTCTCAGTAAGTAAATGATATCTGAGGCCTTTTAACCCCATATGAGTGAGATCCCAGCAGAGAGTCTTTGTGTTGAGTGTTTCAGAATGTGGATTAAATTCAAAGGGGATCAGTTCTTTAGCTTTAGACTTTGGAAGAATCTGCTTGAAGAGCTAAGGCTGCCTAAGTCCTCCATAAATTCACCTCTTTATCTCATTTTACAGCCTTTCTTTGTTGTAACCTTTTGTACTTTTTCGCTTGGTTTGACTTATATTCATATTTTGTACCTTAGCGTCATTGCTTTTTGCTACTAATGTTATCAGTTCCTCACTTCTTTGTTCTTTGTTACAGAGTTGAAAATATCTACAAAACAAATGTTTCATCATGTTTTTTTTAAATTTGTATCTCTCTATATTTATAATGAATCCATGGAGCTCTCTAAATGTTTTTCTCTGCATGCGGGAATGTTAATGGTGTTTTAAAGAGAAGTTCTACCTTGCTGAGTTTTTTTGCGTTCCTGTCCTGCAGACATTGACGAGTGCCACATCTCTCCGGACCTGTGTGGACAGGGCAGATGTGTCAACACAGTCGGAGATTTTAAATGCGAGTGCTTCGAAGGTTATGAGAGTGGCTTCATGATGATGAAAAACTGCATGGGTGAGTGGCGAATCCTCACACACCGACACCTGCAGACACTAAAAACACCTACACTGAATCTTCAGCGGGAGGTGATTTGGCACCGCTACATGCAGAGACAGCACTCTTTCATATGAAATCATTTAGTCTGTGAGGACATGTGCGAGAAACTTGATCTTCTTAACAACTCTCTCACACACCCTGTTAAATGGGCAACATCTAAAGAGCAGACTGCTTTGCCAACCTATAAAGGTCTCCAAGTATAGGGAAGACCTGCCTCACATCCCCAGTCCTAATCACAACCCGGCCATCTCCTCCACACTCCCTCTGAATGAGGTGCTTAGGCTAGACACGGGACTCACTGTTTAGACGGCTGATGTAATCTGAAATTTGCAGGCTGTGTGCATTTGTACATATATATATATGTGTGTGTGTGTGAGAGAAAGACGGAGAATTAAACTGACTTCATTTAAACCCCTGTTGGGTGTTGAAAGGGGTCTAGTCTGTGCAGCCAAAGTCTCGTCACAATCACTTTGAATAACTGCTCCATAAAGTCTTAAAAGATAATTGTTCTTTATTACATACTTGACCTGCATGTGAGGGACACGCAATGATTTTCATATGCAGCTACAGTACAAGTCCTAATGTTCTGCCATCTGAGAAAATACTTAACGTTCTATTTCTGTTCTGGTTCGTCGTTGTTGCCGTTTGATTAACTTCTTAGGAGAAATTGTACACACAAAATGGAGAGTCTCAATACTTTTGTCGGCCTAAAGCTGCCTTTAGACCAAAATTGGCACGACAAAATTTACTTGCAAGCTGTGGCAAAAAAAAAAAGCATAAAGGAATGGAACTAATGCAGACGGGTTTGCAGTCATAAGATGTTGGTACTGACTGGGCTAGCAGGCGAACAAAAATAACTAACATGTAAAATAATTATAGACCTTTTTACCAAACACTTTATCGTTGTTACCATCATGAATCTAGCTTCTTAACATCACTTCCAGCCATGAAGCTGCTGAACTCTAACACTAAGGTCTTGTTCAGACTGCCAGCTCAAATAGGTTTTTGTCATATCCAGATTCATTTTAGAAAGTCTGAACAGCAAATAAACAACACATTAAATGGGATTTCTGCAAACAGGATCTAAATCACAGTTGCAGGTGGTTTTAAATGCGGTTCCAAATAGGATTCTGCAGGTGCGTCTCAGTCTGGCGCTCTGGCCGCTCGAGAAACAAATCTGATTTGCCTGCAGTTTGAACATAACACAAATATCTCTACTTGTGTCCACTATCAGACATCGATGAGTGCGAGAGGAACCCTCTGCTGTGCCGTGGAGGTGAATGTCTAAACACAGAGGGCAGCTTCCAGTGCGCCTGCCCCGAGGGACACGAGATCGCACAAGATGGCTCGGCCTGTCTAGGTGAGTGATGAGGTCGTCAGAGAGGAGTCGAGCAGACTCAGCGTCTCCGAACTTTTTCCTCCTTCTCGCTTTTCTCCTTTGTTTGAGAAATCTGTGTTGCAGAATATAGTTTCAACTCTATTTTCCCGAGAGAGGAAAGAAGGTCAAAAAGAAGATGAGCAAGTCCAATTGCTGCCTCAGAGGAGACAGTATGAGTAAGCTTTGGCTCGTCCTACTCCATCTTCCTCTGTTTCTGCCTCTGTGTGGGGTGGGAGTGTGTCAGTGTTGTGGCTGATGAAGCAGCACAGTCAAGAAGGATCCAACAAATGCAGACTCAGACACGATGAAGATACTTTCATAAAAAACGTACTGGTACAAAAACAACTTTTTTATGTGTCTAGCTCTGATTGGATAATTGAGATTCAGCCATCTTGTTGTCTATATATGGGCAACTTGTTGCCCCTTTTCTGTAAAACACCTCAGTGAACATTTTGTTGAAACATGTTGGCTCAATAGTGACCAGTTTCTTCCAGTAAGTCAGTTTGTGTGAATTCTTTTTTTCACATTTTGATTACTCGAGCACCTAGTTGACTGGAAAAGTAGCGACAGCACACTCTTTCCACCAGAACGAGAGAAGCGCCTGACTTTTCCCATGCTTTCTATAGTTTCACAACTCAACCCATGTTTAGTTTGCATTGCGCTGATCATGCAATATTCACTGGGTGTCATTCTGATGACCTAATTCAGAGTATTAAGGATTCAGTCCATGACCTAATGCTCAACCACTGCCCTTCACGCTCATTTATTTTCTTTATAACCCCCAGAAGTAATAAAAACAATGAAAGCATTACTGAAAACTGCCCACCTCATCCCTTCGGAGACAATGGTCTTCATTATCTCTGGTGAAGTAACACGTTGAAGTGCTAAAATGATGATAGTGATAATAAACCTTGGTTATTTAGCATATTTCAGAGATGGGTGTGATAGAGTGTGCCCAATGATGTCAGATTCTTAGTTGGAAAGGTCCTATATATCACCATTAAGTACCGAATCCATCATGAAACATCTGTCACAAGTTATACTTGAAGTATGATTCGTGTCTCCACTGTAAGAGTTTTAATAGTGCAATTAACTGTGAGTGTAGAGCCGAAACGATTATCAATTAGTCGATCGACAGAAAATTTAAAGGCAGCTATTCTAATATTCAATTCATCGTTTGTCAATGCCAAATGACAAAAATTGCAATAATATTAAAGGTTCTAATATTTAAAATATGAACAGTAGTTTCCGTAGTATTAAAATTAATATTATTGAGTTGAGTTTTGGACTGTTTTGTAACATTTGTAACTTCGGGTTTTTGTGAAATTGTGAAATTTTTTTGATATTATGAGCCAAATTATTAATCAAATAATCAAGAAAAAAATCA
The DNA here is from genome assembly GCF_050575085.1 of Anarhichas minor. Lineage (NCBI taxonomy): Eukaryota > Metazoa > Chordata > Actinopteri > Perciformes > Anarhichadidae > Anarhichas > Anarhichas minor. The sequence continues at coordinate 1,271,138 of NW_027466513.1, forward strand.
ACCGGTAAATCGATAATGAAATTAATTGCTGGTGACGCCATACTGTAGGTGGGTGCCTTGCTCAAAGGCACGTCGAAGGGCAAGTGATTGACATTTAGGAGAGTGTGACTTACTCCATTTATTCCATCCTGACTTGCAAGAAGATTAAAACCATCATGCAAACATGCCGATGGCACCTTCAGCTTTAAAAATGAGGGAGTTATCCGTACTGATTATTTATTTATAAATACTTTGATTTTTTTGCTTTGTTCTTTCACAGATATCAACGAATGTGACCTGAGTGACAGGCTGTGCAGGAACGGCCAGTGTGTCAATATGATCGGCCGCTACCAGTGTTCCTGCGACACGGGATACAAATCTACAGAGAACAGACTGGAGTGTGTTGGTGCGTATTCAACATATTACTGATCATTTCCACTCGGAGATGTTTCTTTTGATTCCATCTGAAGTTTAAATGTGACGGTGGGTTTTTCTGGCTCTCAGACATCGACGAGTGTACCATTGAGAACGGTGGCTGTGAGACTTTCTGCACCAACTCAGAGGGAAGCTATGAGTGCAGCTGCCACAGTGGATACGCCCTGATGCCCGACCTGAGAAGCTGCACTGGTAAGTAGCTTTGTGTCTTATCTCTCTGTCTGTCATTCTGTCGTAGTTCATCTTTTCATCCCTACAATTTGTAATATATGTGTTATCTAAACAAAACTACCTTTAAAATATTTTAATCAAGGTTTTTGAGATTGAGAGAAGATTGCACATGCAGCAGTACTAAAGGAATTTAAAAGGTTGTTTTTAGAGAGAACAGATTTAAGAGCAGGAACACACAGAGACAGTCACTGCTGGGATTTGACTGGCACATGTTCAAAGACAACATAAGTTGGTCGGCAGACAAAAAAAGTTGAGGCCAAATCTGACAACTTATCATTTGCTATTAGATCCAAAATGTTACGAAATAGATTAGATAAGTAGATGGTGCTTGTTTATTGATTCCTGGCATTTTATTTCATTTCCATGACTGTAGGCCTCACGTGTCGTACGTAGACTGACTCCTGTGATTCCTATTCTTTTATTTACCAGAGACAGATATACAGACAGAGATCAAAGGCACTACAAGGGTAATTTCAGAGTAGTTTGTGCAAAAGAAGAGCTTGAAATAACTTGAAACATTGTTGTAAAAGCTGTGTCCTATATTGACCGTGCTGATTTATGAGTGACAAAGTAAATGTACTTGTATTCTCCTGTATTCTGCCCTACATAGGAAAGAGGAATATGCCCCTGAAGTCACATTGTTTTATGTTGTGGTCTTGATGTGTTCTATTAAAATCTGTGGGGTAAATAATAAATCAACATTCAATCCTGGATTACCAGTACTCATTACAGTTGTTCCTGTCCTCTACACTTTGTCTGCTCACATTTCATTTTTGATTTGCCTCTCTGTCTTCAATCTTCAGATATCGATGAGTGTGAGGAGAGCCCAGAAGTCTGTGATGGAGGCCAGTGTACCAACACCCCAGGGACGTACCAGTGCCTGTGCTTCGACGGTTTCATGTCATCTGACGATATGAAGACCTGCCTGGGTAATGGATGCACATTTTATGCCTGAAATAAAACACCCTTCTGGTGCTCGGCTTTTACTAGATTCAGTGGGTTCTGAGAGATTTACTGAAAAAACCTTAATGATTATCTTAAAGGTTATCCAAGATATGAGTCATGAGAATAAGACTTAATGACTCAGATCTATGACTCTGTGTGTGTGAGAGAGAACATAATGTAATGTTGTTGTTGTTGATTTACAAGACAGTGAACATTGTGTTAGTTTGGGTTGAGCATGGAGGAATGCATGACATTTAGAAGTCTGGTTCCACTGAGCGAGGAAACAAAACCCTTCCATCAATGATGTAAGGTATTTTAGATCGGTGAGCACAAACACTCTTATTGCTGTATTTATAAAGGTTAACACGTTTATTTTAGTTCTTAATGTAATTATTTTGTGACTCACTTCCATATATCACATCTTACAAACTAAAATGAATTTGATCAATTTGTAATGATCTTTTCCTTTATTATAGTTGTGTTTAGCAAATTAAAATTCTTGCTCTTTCTCTGTTCCACTCTTCTCTTCCCTCCCTGTCTAGATGTGGATGAGTGTGATCTGAATCCAAACATCTGTCTGAATGGGAACTGTGAGAACACGAAGGGATCCTTCATCTGTCACTGTGACCTGGGATACTCTGTCCGCAAGGGAACCACAGGCTGCACAGGTGAGCGAAACAAAGCCACACATTCCTAACCACAACAAAACATCCTGTCAGTGGAAGAACATGGATGGGAGTGAAAACGATGGTGAGTCAGTAGGGCGCTGCTGCTGATTAAGTGGTGAAGGAGAGGTGTGTGTGTGTGTGTGTTTGTGTGTGGTTTTGTTAAACTACAGGAGTGAAAGCAACTCAAAGACAGAGGTGAGAAATGAGAGGACGCACGAAGAATGTCTGGCTAACCAGAAGCCGCTCTAACATTACTCACCCTCATTCAAGAGCTCCTGTCTGACTTGACGAGAAACACGCTCACAAACACACGAACGTCGTTAACACACACACTCACACGCGCTACTAGCAACTGCTGCAGGAGCAGTGAGGTCACTGTCTTCTGTCAGATGCATGCATCACATCGCACCTTTGTTTATTCCTTTGTTGCTCTTTCATTAAGGTCAGTTAAACATTACGTGATGGTTGGAAGAGTTCTGCAGCATGCAATCACCTGAAAGGGCTCCAGAACACATAAATACAAAGTCCATCCGGCCAGTAGAGCCCTTTTGCTAGTTTGGAGTCACTCCTTGTCGAGCCAGAGTTAAGTCTGATTTACAAGGGCACTTAAAAGTTTGGAATTGAAGGGTAGTTGAGAGTTTTCCTTCAGCAATCTTATCTGACCTCATCTCGGTTATCGAAATGAGTCAGACACACAGTTAGCAGCAGCGTGTCTTCCTTCAGACGTAAATAAACAGGTCTGAAGTATGATTCAAACTCACTCACACACACACCCTTGCTCATTCTAATTGCATTAAAATGTCCATACAGTATTTCATTTGTTTTGAGAAAGCTGGGGTTGCAGTAAAGCAGCCGGTGCTGATTCACAGGTTTGGAATTTCAGCCCCAGAATACCAAGGTATCAAGACACTAATTCCTCTCAGGCAGGCAGGATGTCTTGTTATAGACAAGTGAACAAAACCTGCTAGTCTATTTGGGTCGGATCCGCTTTCAATTTAGACGAAAAATGAATAAGAAATGTGTTGTCATTGTCGAAAAGCTTCATGTGACCACGTTGGTATGCGTGGATTAAATCTTCTTGCGTGTGTGTGAGTGTTAATGAGTAAGTGGTGCTCTCAAGCTCAGATCTGATCCAGCTGTGGATGAATCTCCCACAATAATTATTTCTCTTTTTATTTATTACACACTACAACACTGACAACTCAGTGGGCAGGCATGGAGTCAGTGTTTGTATGTACACTTACGGAGTTTTGTGTCCTTGCGTGTGTAATAGAAAGTTAGGACTGGGTGGAGATGTGCTGGGGGAGTTTACAAGGCTGGGAGTGTCCTAACTTTAAAGAGAGGATCAGGGCGAAAGCTTAATCGTGTTGACTTTGTCATCTTAAAGCTAAATGACTAAACTGTCAAACATTTTGAGCATAACACATACCACAATCTTCCTCTTAAAAATGAAAAGTTAAGCTCAAAAGCAGTAAAAAAACAAGTTTTGCATCCAGTCTTATTTGGTCTGGTATAACCTGTAGCTTATGTTGGCTAAAGTTAGCTAATGTTAGATCCTTAGTGGTTACTTTTAATATTCTATTATATAGTTGTGTAACCGACATTACTGATTCAGTTTGTTAACTTAATGACTCTTCTCTACTTGTTACCATTGTCCGGTTATTGCCACATAGTCTCCCTATAAATGAGTCTGCTTAGTTTGGTACAACCAGTGGCTTATGTTGGCTAAAGATAGCTAATGTTAGCCTTGGACCGTAGCGCAATATTTGCTTTCTTTGGGGCGGAAAACTCTTGCAGGTAGGCGGTGAAAGCCGCTTTATCGACTTGTGCTAATGTTACAATGCATTTGAATGCTTACCATTATCTCCCTGTTGTCTTGTGGCCACAGATGTTGTAGTTTATCAGAAATTACGCAGTGTCAGGATTCATTGTGTCAAAACAGATACATAGAGACGATGACAGCATATAGCTATTCACAAAAACAGTGGAAAGGGGCTCGTCAGGGATGAAACATAAATAGCGAGGGGAGCCTTCAAATTTAGTAAAATGGGATTATTTAATGTGCTTAATATGGCTTGGATCAGCAGATAGTTAGAATTTCTATCTATTTTGTAGTGTATAGCTATTATTTCAGGGCTGTCAGGAGGGCAGCCATACTAGCAGGCATTTAGACATCGAGCAAGACAGGCAGGCAGACATATAGACAGAAGGACAAACAGATACACAGGTAATCAGGCAGGCATACAGACTAGGAGACAGCTGGACAGCCAGGTAGGCAGATGTGTAATTCTTTGTTTTCCCTTTTATATCCTTTTTTGCCCTTCATCTGTCAAACATTCGCCATAGTCAAATCAAGCCTCCTCTTTGACACCAGCTGTGACCGCTGACAACAACCCCTGTTTGCGTTTTACATTTCCACAAGAGAACCTGTGTCTGTTTGTTGTGCTCTCTCTGTCATCAAAGGCTTGGTGGGAAATTATCTTTAATTCCGTCTGTAATCCAGGGAGATTTGTTTGCTACCAGCCCTCATATTAACCCCGTCATCAAATGTAGTGTAAATATACCGTACCCTCTCCTCAGGAAGACTGTAAACCAGCAGCAGTAATCTCTAATTGACAGTGTTTTGAATTACTACCCTCACAAAGACAGACACACAGAGAGGGGTGCGTCGCATTGGCTGATAAGTCTTAACATCTTGATCAAGTTCATGGCATGGCTTCCCTTGATGTACAGGGACACACACATTCACACACAAACTTGCACAATCTCTCTATCAAAGCTGTAACACGGGGCAAGACATTGTGTTGGTCAGTTTTCACAGGGTTGTTTTGACTCATATTAGCAGTCGTCATTGTTGTAACACCATACAGGCTTTTTCCATTGTCCCATGTAGTTGATAATGTCAGAACTGCTTGAAGAACAAGAGCTGCAGAGCCACATTCACTTCATGGAAATCTTATTGGTTTTAATTGTTCCCATTAATTGGTGTTGTTCATTTATTAGAGTCCATGGCCAGATACAATAGGTTAGCCCATATAGAGAGGTACTTTTATAACCGCATTATCTGCTAAGTGCCTCAATATTTCATCCAGAGTTCAGATATAATTTTAATGGTTTTGCCGTGAAGGAATGTTTATTTGTAGAGTTGGCACGTTACCACATCGCATTTTTATCGAAATTATATTTGGGAAAGATTACATTTCCAAACTTGACATCTGGGGTGGTGAGAAAACCAAACATGAGCACTAAAAGAGGGCTGTTATAAAAGCCTCATATGAGAGGTTCTGGGGGTCTGTGTGCAAAGAGGGAAATCTTTGCCTAAAATAACCTCAGAAATACTAGTTCAGACTGAGCAGACAGAACAAGGCCTTAGCGTTAGGATATCGTTCTCCCTCTTGGCGTTCTTCATAGCTCCCCGGACACACTTGCACAATGAAAATCCAGAGACGGGGTCTGCTCATTAAACCTCTGCAGGAAGGCTATTAGTATCGGAGATCATGAGAATGTCTCTTTGCCTTCTGCTCTGAAATACATGGCGGAGACAGTGACCCAGAAAGACTTAGTCCCGTCGTCTCCTGCTGCTGTCTGTATGCAATTCAAACCAAGCATCAACTCGCCCCACAATGCCAAGAACCCCACTGGACTGAGAATGCAGACCCAAATCATCAGACCATCAGAGCACTGCCTATTTTTCTTTACATGTCCCCTCGTTTGTTTCCTCTATTTCAGATGTCAATGAGTGTGAGATCGGAGCACATAACTGTGACAGACATGCTACCTGCACCAACACAGCTGGCGGCTTCAAATGCAACTGTGCTCCAGGATGGATTGGCGACGGCCTCAAATGCACAGGTAAGGCTGATGGCCTTTAACCCCACAGGTAAATGCTGCCACTCAATGGCTCCATCGATCTCATAAAAGGAATAGACATTTCTTTAACATTTTGGCAGTATCCTAGAAAGCTGATGTGAGAATATCTCACTGTTTTTGATTTAGCAACCAAAACAAAAGGTTACAAATACTCTGGCATGACAAAAGCAATTTTTTGGATGAAGTAGTTTCCACATGCATACATGTTATGGGACTTTGTTGTGTTTCAGACCTGGACGAGTGCTCCAATGGGACACACATGTGCAGCAACAACGCTGACTGTCTCAACACCATGGGCTCATATCGCTGTGCGTGCAAGGATGGATTCTCTGGAGATGGATTCCACTGCTCAGGTCACACTTCTAAAACCACATGTATTGCTTTTTTAAAAGATACACTAATGCATTGTGTGTATACGGACTGTGAATGTGTGTTTGATCACCCCTACAGACAGCGATGAGTGCGCAGAGAACGGCAACCTGTGTGAGAGTGGCCACTGTCTGAACATGCCAGGAGGCTTCCGCTGTGAATGTGACATGGGCTTCATCCCGTCTCCTGAAGGAAAGGCCTGCGAGGGTAAAACAATACAACACTGCTATTCCTGACTATGTTGGTTCCAGACCTCTGAATTGGTGCCCACATCCTAAATTAGGTTGAGTGATTCAAACAGGCCTGGTGTTCGGCTACTCTAATGAATGGTTGTTTGTTTCCCTGTTTGGAGAAACAAATGATCCAAACAGATGTTGCCTTCAAATGGCACTCATGAGCTCGAGATAGGAAGCACACAATGAGCTCAGCGGCCAAGTCGTTTTAGTTGTGAGAACAAAGAGACTGACAACTTTAGAGAAATTTGGTTGTTGGTTTGGTGGTCGGTTAGTTTGAGGGTTAAAATAGCAGACATCGGCTGATGACAACCTTGCTGTCCAAACGTTTCTTGTTAGATAACGTTATTTTAGCTAATGTGTTCACTGTCAATGTAATTCTGCTTTTGTCCCCAACATAGACTATGTGTAAATATTTGTATTAATCTTTTTTCATAGTCTATTTTTCCTGTTTTTTAACCTATTTTCACTCATGTTACTCTGTGTTTGGTTGAGCAGCATGAGGAAATAGCTTAAAGGTGAGAACACTAGTTAGCTAACATTAGCATGCAATCGTTTAGCCTTCTTAACACTCAGACACGAGGTTGAGTGGGCACTGACTTTAGTTTTGTCTTGAGTTAATTAAACATTCCCTTCATTGGCTCATGTCCATGTTATACAGTTTAGAGTGATAAAGGTCTGTGATTTTTCCTGATGCAGATAAACAATGGACTGGGTGAAAGGAACTCTTTTTTGCACCATAGAAATTCACGCCCAAAGATTTTTGCTCCCCTAAAGCGCAAATTGTCATTGTATTTAAGGCAAGTTTATTTCTATTTAACATTTATTGTGCAAAAAGTCTGTCTATACGCTGTACAGACTTACAAAGGATACAGAATAGAGTGGTAACAAAAGGCCATGTGGTCTGAATCTAATTTCCGACATCCTGCTGGCTGAACTGATGTTTACATTGGTCTAGAAACTGTCTTTTATTATTTTCAAGTTCTTTTTTGAGATAATGCTGAACCTTTAAGACACATCTCTGGATTAAAGACCTTGGTGATATGCTTACCTGCAATTCAGGTTTGCCATATCCCACGGACAGTAGATCTGTCTAGCTAAATTACTGTAGCGTCGACACAATGAGCACATTTATGACTGGTAGAAGACGAGTGTGACTCATGCTTCCAGTGATAAGACATTGCTGGATTCAATCGAATGAGCAGCAGACTGACCTCATTGTGCTGATGTGTCTAACATCCTGAAATAACCTGTCCAGTCCTGCCTGTCTCAGCTCAGGCAGCACTGGACAGTAATGATTTGTGCAGAGTCTAATGATGTGGAAGAGCACAATTTCATAACCTTGGCTGCTGCTCTGATAGTGTATGTGTGTGTCTGTCTGGGCATTTTTTTTTGCCCCAGAACTGTCATTCTTTAGCAAAGGTGAGCGGCCTTCACTTCCTATTGCTGGCTGCCAATTTTCCACGATGATCCCATGATCCACTAATCCCTCACAGCTGGGCCTCTCTCTCTCTCTCTCTCTCTCTCTCTCTCTCTCTCTCTCTCTAACTTTCTCTCTTTTACAGACATAGACGAATGTACCTTTGCTGACATCTGTGTCAATGGACGTTGCCAGAACATCCCAGGACTTTTTAGATGTGAATGTAACATTGGTTATGAACTGGACAGGAGTGGAGGCAACTGCACAGGTAAGACTAGTCGACACACCAGTCAAGCTGCCAGCCCCAATGATGCTCTGTTTATGCCCCAATGGGCTGAGGAGATTTTTTTTTAAATGTAAAAGAAATGGAGCAACAGCAGTGAACAGCTCTCATATCCCCTCTGAGATTTAGAGGGGAAGTCACTGCTTCTCTCTTGGCTGTTGTGAACATATTTCTGTGGAGATAAAGAACATTCATAGACTGTTGCTTTGTCTTTTTCTCTCAGACATCAATGAGTGTGCAGACCCGACCATCTGTATTAATGGAATATGTGTCAACATCCCTGGAAGCTATCACTGTAACTGCCCTGCAGACTTTGAACTCAACCCCACTCGGGTGGGCTGTGTAGGTGAGACTCAACAAGTTCTCACTACACATTGTTGGTGTTTGAGCTTAGCTAATCATTTAACTAATTCTGAGGCAAAGGCAAGACACACCTGTATACCTGAACACCTGTGTGTGTGTGTGTGTGTGTGTGTGTGTGTGTGTGTTTACAGACACTCGCTCTGGAAGCTGCTACCTAGATGTTCGTTCTCGAGGAGATGCATCAGAGAGCTTGGAATGCTCCAATGAGATTGGAGTTGGTGTTTCCAAAGCATCCTGCTGTTGCTCCCTGGGCCTGGGCTGGGGAAATCCCTGTGAATCATGCCCCTTCGTCAACTCAAGTGAGTCAACCCATCCTTATTTAGATTTTGCCAGCAAAGTGTGTGTTTATTTTTGTTTCAGTTCGATAGCAAGGTTTGCAAGCTCTTGCCAGAGCGACATAACGAGCTCTTGCCTAAGCGACATAACTCGCCTCCCAGCAGCAAGTTCTATCGCTTGAGACATTAGAATTTAATGATTTATTACTTACTTCAATTAAAACCTCCTCAAGTTATCGAAGTGAGTTTTTTATTTAGAAACAAACAAGTGCATCGTTACTGAATGAACCTGAATCAACAACAACATGCATCTTTTTTTAACATGAGAGATGCAGCAACATTTATGAAGTTATTTCCACCAATCCAAGTCAACCACAGAACTCCTGATACATGGGCATATAATTAAAATGAACAATTATGCCGTTATTTTCACAATAGAGTCAGTTGCAGATGATAAGAATGGATAATAAGAAAGGAGAGCCAATACAAATGTCAAGAAACAAAGTCGCTGCTACTTTGTCAGGTATTTTCCTGCCCTGAGAACAAAGTTGTTGTTTTTTCAGTTTATGTAGCCAAGTTGTCTTAAAGTTTCAGTCTCTGTCTTGTCATCACTCAATAAGTAAAGAGTTGAGTAGACTTTGGATTACTGAATGGGCGGGGAAGTGGCTAAAAAATGAATTTTGAATGTCACTATCTGGCAAAGTAATTTCATTGTCACTGGCTTTGATCAACAGCCTGTCAAATCCTTTTATTAGTTGTTTTGTTCCATGGTGTTTGCTGTAAATGTTGTTGCTGGTAAAGATGAGACAGCTTTGTGCAACTTACTTGAAATTGCCAACAGATGGTTCAAAACATTGCAGGGAATGACTCATCCTTTTCAGCTCGAGGAAATACTTGCTTCTATGACAAGAACAAAAACTGTGAATAACTCCTGAGATCTGAGCTGGCTGATAGTTAACGTCAAATCCTGCATTAAAACAATCTTGATTGTGGCTTTTGCGCTGTGTCGTTGTTGCTTGTTCATGTGTTTGTTACTGTGCTGTGTTACAGCCGAGTACAAGACGCTGTGTCCTGGAGGAGAAGGCTTCAGACCAAACCCCATCACTGTCATCTTGGAAGGTCAGGCAGCAACATGCTACCATGTCTTTGTGTCAGTTTGCTCCTGTGCACACTTAGAGACACAAATAGCACACACACACACACACACACAATGCCCACTGAGTGTTTCCTCTCTCTCTCTGGCAGACATCAATGAGTGCCAGGAGCTGCCAGGCTTGTGCCAGGGAGGACAGTGCATCAACACCTTTGGCAGCTTCCAGTGTGAATGTCCGAGAGGCTACGCCCTCAACCCAGATACCAGAGTCTGTGAAGGTATTAAACACACACTCACACACACGTATTTATATTCCTATGCAGCCCCACTGACACATGAACACACAGGCGACCTATTCCACTCTAGCTCTTGCCCTGGGACGTTTCAGTGGGATGGAAATTGAGTCCATCCGCAAAGGCCTTCGTTCAGTGAGGACACATGGAAAGAGGGGAGAAAGCATTGAGAGCAAAGAGACAAAGAAGTATTGGCCCCTTTTTGTCCCGTAGACGACACTGCAGCTCATTCTAGCTCAACGTGTCTCTGCTCGAGTTCCCGTCTGTTGCTAACCCTGCAAAGCTCAACTAGGATGATGAGACAGCTGAGCGCCTAACTGTGTCCAGAGGAGCAAGGCTCTGATGTGGTCAGCCCTCTCCTCGGGGAAGTACACTGAGTACCCTGTAGACGGGCCAGAGATGACAGAGGGAGGGAGCGACGAAGGAATGAAAGATGGGAAGGGGGGGGGGGGGGCGAAGATAAATGAGAAGGGTGTTTAGAAAAGAGAAACAGGAACAAAGAGAGGAGTGGAGGGGGCTAAGGGTTAGACAATGACATGTGGCTGGCGGCATTTTAATTAGCGTGTGTTTGTTGGCCAGGAGAACAAAAGCGTGTGCCTGCTCTGTAAAGTCCAGGACTGCACATCCACTATGTCTCTAGCCAATCAACAGTTCAGCTGTTAGCTGGGCTGTAAGGAACAAGCAGTAATGTTGATAGAGAAGTATAGAAACAAGGAAAGCTATTAGGAAAATTATTATTGATATGAGTAGAAGATGTTAAAAGCAAATCCCAGCATGTGTGTCGCTGTAGTTGTGTGTGTGTGGGGGGGGGGGGGGGGTTGTTAAACACAATGTATATGATTGAAATATCTAGCAGAGAGGTAGATTTCTAGAAGAAATTTTTATCGTGTGTTATCTTTATCGCACTCATTCCACCTTGCTTTTAATTCCACATTTTAAATAAATACGTTTTTTTCACCTCAACTACAACAATAAAAACATTGACTAATTGCCGTCTGTCCTTCTTTCTGTGTGCAGATGTCAATGAGTGTGAACGACCGGGTATCTGCGGCCCAGGCCAGTGCTACAACACCATTGGAAACTACACCTGTATCTGCCCTGTGGACTACATGCAGGTCAACGGCGGGAACAACTGCATGGGTAGGTCTGCACGCCGCCCTCTCATGAAGTTATCAATCAGCAAGATATAGTAACATTCAGCAACATTTCTCTTATGAACACACACAGATATGAGAAAGAGCTACTGCTACAGGAACTTTTACTCTGATAACGGGACATGTGACGGAGAGCTGACCTTCAACATGTCCAAAAAGATGTGCTGCTGCTCCTACAACATTGGCCGTGCATGGAATAAACCCTGTGAACAGTGTCCTGTGCCCAGCACCGGTGAGGTCTCATACACACACACACATGTAGAAGGTATAAGTAACTAAAAAGGAGCTTTCATAAACTCATGTCTTATGTCCTCACAGACGGGTTTGCGATCCTGTGCGGCAGTGAGAGACCAGGATATTTCATCGACATCACCACTGGACGGGTCATTGGTAAGATTTCAGAATTCAAAGGGTTTTATGATGAAAATAAATGTTAGTTCTGTTCTAATGTTTTCCCCTCGTCTCTTTCCTATGTGCTAGATATTGATGAGTGCAGGGAAATCCCAGGAGTGTGTGAGAATGGAGTGTGCATCAACATGGTTGGCAGCTTCAGGTGTGAGTGCCCCATTGGCTTCGTCTACAACGACAAGCTGTTGATTTGCGAAGGTACAGTAAAGCCTGCACTCAATTTAAGTCCTACCAAAAATGATGCCAAAATGTAAAATACTGACAATTCTTCCTCGGTTTTTAAACTAAGTCAGTCTTTTTATATTTATACCCTCTTTATAAAAGTGTCACCCGTAGATGACTGCCTTTGAACTCGTCTGTCCCTGTTGTTAGATATTGACGAGTGTCAGAATGGACCGGTGTGCCAGCAGAATGCAGCCTGTCTGAACCAGCCAGGAAGCTACCGCTGCGATTGTAAACCTGGATATCGCTTCACCCCCACCGGACAGTGTCTCGGTAAGGCTGCGGTGGTGATCAGGTATTGTCCTTTAAAGAGGTGAAATGGGTCAGCAGCACTCAGATTATACAGTACATAACTGGTGTCATGCTGGGTTGCCTCAGGACCTCAGTGGAGATCATACAGAATTGGTGGAAACACAGAGCAGGATTAGAGAAAAGATTAGAGGAAGCAGCCAAAAACACTGCTGTCTTCCTTGAGGATGATGCCTTGGATCCTCCTGTGGCCTGACGCTGTCTTGCCTCCTCAAGCTCTTGTATCAAACTCAGTCATATGAAACTCTTTGACCTGCACATTCTAGCCAGTTGTAGGCCACAGATAAAGCACCAGAGGCAGCACAATGACAGTCGGGCTGAGTAGGAATTCTACATCGTGGGCTTGTTATTAAAGGAGAGAGGATGTGGAGCATGTGTTGAGCTGTTGAACATATGCTGTTGTGTATCTGAAACATGTCACTGTCAGTCCTCACCGATAAGCAAATGTTAAATCAACATCCTGTTTTGCTTCCTGCTTTTCATGCAAGTCCTAAAAACAAAACACGGTCAGACTCCAGTGAGAGAGAAGCTGAAGTGTGAATTATATACAGTATAGGGATTTTAAGAAACAATAAGCATTGCTGCAAGGCATTATGTGGAATAGAGTATTTAAAAATAGACATATTTTGACTTAAATGTTACTCCTGTATGAGTTCTTGGCTGGTTTCACACTGATGTCTGAGTAAAGGAGAGAGCAGCATATCGTCTATTCTCCAGCTGGATTCAAATGACATGTCTCAATCAAGAGCCTTGCCAGACAACAGCGGATGTATTGACTGGCAATGCAATGCTATCAGACTGTATGCTCACATTTACAGGACACATTTACTTTTTTCTAGACAGAACTGAAGAAAAAAAGGTGTAATTTTGATTGGAAAACAAAATACATTTTGACGTATATGATAAATGAAGCAATAGAACAGTACACTGAAGGACAAAGATAACAATATAGAAAGGGGAACTTTATTTAATGGTGTCTAATTACCCCATAATATACCAGTGGAATAAATACAACAGTAAATTAGTTAAATAACTATATCAGTTATAATTGAACAAGTTGGTTGTTTTCCTCCTCTTTCAGACCGTAATGAATGCACTGAGAGTCCTGGTATATGCAACCCAGGTCAGTGCATTGACTCGCTGGGGAGCTACCGCTGCATCTGCCCCAATGGCTTCAAAACAACGCGGGACAAGTCGATGTGTGTCGGTAAGCTGCGTTGGCTCCTGTCAGTTTCTCGCTTGTGTCTGACAAGAATGTGAGTGCTGTCTGAGGTGAAACTGTGTGTGACGACGCTCTCTGTTTTTTTAGACGTGGACGAGTGTGAGAGGCAACCCTGTGGCAACGGGACCTGTAAGAACACAGTGGGCTCCTACAACTGTCTCTGCTACCACGGCTTTCAGAACTCACACAACGGTGACTGCATAGGTATGTGCGTCTGCGGATATGAGCTTGCAAAAGAGAAAAACCAACAGATTTCATGGTGTTAATGTGAAAAGTGTTGTGTTTGTGCGTTGATCAGATGTCGATGAGTGTTCGACTCAGAGGGGCATGTGTCGAAATGGCCAGTGTGTGAACACCGTGGGCACCTTCCTGTGTGTGTGCCACGATGGCTATGAGCTCACTTTGGACGGCAGACAGTGTGGAGGTAATGAACCGCCATTTTTCATTTTGAACATTTATCTGAATGTAAAAGGTATGTTTTTACAATGTATTCCTTATGAATTCCTTTTTTCCTCAGATATTAATGAATGTGCAGTGAATCCAGGCACATGTGGCGCAGGAACTTGTCTGAATCTGGATGGCTCTTACAGGTGTATCTGCCCACCTGGCTACTACCTCCATGAGGAAACCTGTGAAGGTACAGCGGCCTTAAGTTCATTCTGCGTCACGGTCAATAAATATATAAGCCAAATATGGAAAATAACAGGAATTTATGAAGTAATAAATTATCTGCATGTGTGGGGGTAAATCTCACCTCAAGCAATTCATACAGCACCTGCTTACATGCAACATGCTCACTCACACAGACATACACAAATCACAGCTCTGCTGAGGTGTACAAGAATAAACGGCTTCTTCGCCGCCTCCTTCTCTTCAATCGCCTCGCTGCTACAAAACACCCCTTTTCTCCCTTTCACACGTGGGAGTGGGCCCAAGCCAGAACACTTGGATTGTTTATACAGTGGGGCTGATGAAGAGATATTCGGCAGACTTCAACACATTCCTGCTCTGTGCTCTGTTCCTGGAAGCAGGGAGGAACAGCACTGCATTCTCAGCATCAGTAACAGCAGCAGCTGCTCATTGAGATGAGCGAAAACGTGACCTGGAGGCTAAAATACGCCTTTATCCAACTGTCCATTGTTGAGATTACATGTATTAAGTCATCCTTGTGGCTATGACAATATTTTAAAAGAAAACGTAGATGTCAATGAAGCACTGCATGGAAACTTCTGATGGTGAAAATTAGAAATGGATTTTAAATTGTGAATTTGATGAGGTGGTTGATGACGTTCCTCTTTTTGTGTGTCAGATATTGACGAGTGCTCCCAGGCGCCGGAGATCTGTACATTTGGAACCTGCTCCAACAATGAAGGAAGCTTCACCTGCTTGTGCCCCGAAGGCTTCCAGGTCTCTGCCTCCGGGCGCAGATGTTTAGGTAATTGTGTGTGTGTGTGTGTGTGTGTGTGTGTGTCTGTGAGGAAGAGGAGAGACAAGGCTATGAAACTATCTTATGCATCAAGTTTAAAGTGCAAAGTGTAAATACTAGTGCATCTGTATAGTCTGTCTCTGAGTGCTAGTGGAGACAAAGCAGCAGTCAGTGGTGTTCGACTTTTCCTGCTCTTTCATGATAGCACACAGTGTTCCAGCTGGTTCTGCTGCTGCGGCCTCCTCAATAAGGCCAAGGGTGGCTCTGAACAGATCACTTTTCCATTTCCTCACCAGTGTGTGTGTGTGTGTGTGTGTGTGTTTATGTACATACGTGTGTTTTTGGGTTGGGTGGGGGCGCGCTGAGTCCTCTGTTAGGGAGTTCCCCCTCCAAACACTGAAGTGATGACATCATCAGTTCAGTGAGGCAGTTTACAGTTTGTATTTCACTTTTCTCTCCAGTGTCATGAGTGCTCGACTGAGGGTTGGGGGATGAACGGGAGGAGAAGGGTGGAGAGTGAGCAACATGAAAAGTCATCGAGGACAAAGCCTGTCCCACTGAGAAAAACCCTTGTTTTTATTTAAAATGATGATTGACATGAAGACAACCATGATGACAACAGTGATGGAAATCATTTGTGGGTCTTTGTTTGCACTCATTTATATTTAATATTAAAACATAGATGGGGGAATGTTACTCAGTTACAGACTTGTGATTTTTTGGAGTTCATTGCTAATTACTGCATTGACTCATAAAGTTGCAATGAACAGTGAGAATATCAATAGTCATTAACACAACATCGCTTGTTGTGTTTAGGTGCAGTTCAGCTGAACCTGTGCTTGTTTATGTCTTCGATTCTCATCTTTACTTGCGCATTTTTCTTTTCACACATTTTGTAGTAGCATTTAGGAGAGAGCCTGGGAGCAAGAGTTTCATTTCCAACTGCTCCACTGTAATTGTTTTGCAATTGACAAATTGACTCAAAACCCTCAGGACCAGCTTTGCACGCAGCTGTGTTTTAAACCACTGCAAGTTCCACTTTAGCTGGACCCGTTCTTAACCACATGTTAAGCTGTTTAGATGCTAAGTGACAAAACAACAGCCGCAGAAAATACAGTCCTATTTTTTTCTTCGTCCTTATTTATTTAATTTTTTAGGCATTTATTGCCTTTATAGGAGCAGCTGGAGAATGACAGCAAAGGGGGAGAGACAGGGGATGACCAAGGACCGCAAAGGCCACTGCAAAGGACTCCAGTCTACAGTCTCAGTCTTTATTGATAGTTTATACACATAGGGAGAGACACAGGGGGGTTACGTGCAACATCGGTCCCTGGCTGAAATCATACTTGTGATACTGCGATAACAGTATATGGTATGTGTCTTAACCACTAGGCCACAAGTCCCCAATTAATAATATGTTTTAAATTAAAATGCCGTAGTGGTTATGCAAATTTCCATAATCATGACCATTAAATCTGTCACTACCCACACCACCATCAGATTTCTGTCATCACTGCCAAACCAGAACTGTTGATTTATTTAAAAATATATATATATGTAATTAATTGTTTTGTTATTTTTTTCAGTATTAAATTCAACTCTGATTCGAAAAATGACATAGCCTTGACATTTTAATCAGACCACAATATTTAAACATTTGTACCATATTTCAGTGTACAAACTACCAGATACGAATGACATATCCACATGCAGATGCACTTGTGCATGCGCTCACACACACTTGAACAACAGCTGTGCACAGGGCACCATAAATCTCTTTTGCGGAAAGGCTGACAAATCAGTTTCATGGAGGAAAGTAACATGACTCTCTTTGACATTCTCCTCAAAGCACCAGGTGTTCATGTATGTGATCCTTGCCTCTGAGCCAGGTGTGTGTGTGTGTGTGTGATCTATGGTGGTCAGAAAGCTTATTTGTGTTGAGTTCAGTGAAGGCCAATGCTAGCAGGAGAGCGCGACCATATGCTTCTCATTACAAGTAAATGCCTGCCTCGTCCAGGAGGAACAAGAGCCCTCAGAAGCAGGGAGAAAGACTGGCAAACACAGATAATTCAGGATAATTAGCCAACCTCCGTCCTCACTGCAAATACATCATCAAAAAATGTAAAATGGTGGTTTAAAAGAAAAATACATGAAAAGAAAAGTTGTAGTTTTGGTCAATTTACAGTACCCACAGGTGAGCATAACACTGAACTCACGACTCGCTTCTCCTTCAGTCTCTAATTTGTCACTACTTTTCTCACATGTGTGTGTTAACCCTCAGATATCCGTGTGAACTACTGCTATACCAAGTTTGAAAATGGCCGCTGCCTGGCTCCAAAGCCTCAGAACACTTCTAAGGAAGCGTGCTGCTGCACCGGGATGCCAGGTCAAGGCTGGGGAGATCCCTGTGAAATCTGCCCCACCAAGGGAGAGGGTACGTACACCTCCTATCACATACGCCGTGGTTACACTTTTCTGTTCAATGCGACTTTCGTCATCGGATGCGCCAGATCGTAACTCAGCTGTGTACGCATGTGACACTTCAGTAGGACCTGTCTAATCGGATGGTGATCGGATATATTTTATGGTCAAAGGAACAACGATGAAATTATGTGTATTACTGAATGTTATTCATGACTTATTACATCTCATGGTTCCAGACGGTTATCTTCTTCTCTGTCCCAATGAGGGATATCAACGGGGAACAGACGACCTCCCAAAAGGTATGTGTGTCATTAACACCGAACCTTCACTGTCCTACACCTCTGTTAAAGTTGTGGCATGTAATTCATTTGGTGTTGATGTTTTTCAATTGTAGATATTGATGAATGCCTCAATGACCCTTGCATCAATGGCCAGTGCATCAACATAGATGGCTCTTTCCGCTGTGAATGTCCCATGGGATACCATCTGGACATTACTAGAGTCAAGTGTGAAGGTCAGTTTTCTCACTGTTTCTCTCAATGTCTTCTTATCCTCATCTTCCTCCTCTCTCTGTCATACTCTCATTGATTTATTTACCTGTTAGATGTTCTGTAACACTAACATGCTTTTTGTAACTTTCTTGAACACAGACACTGACGAGTGTGCCGTTGGCAATCCCTGCGGCAACGGCACATGCATGAACGTCATCGGTGGCTTTGAGTGTACATGTGATGACGGCTTTGAGCCTGGGCCAATGATGACCTGTGAAGGTCTGTGAAGTTATGTCTGCACTCTCACTTCCATCCTGTCTTTGTAGTGCTGTTCTGCAACTGTAACTTGTTGCCTTCTGCTTCTTGTCCAGACATCAATGAGTGTGCCCAGAATCCTTTACTATGTGCCTTCCGCTGCATTAACGTGGTGGGCTCGTACGAGTGCAAGTGTCCCACAGGCTACGTGCTGCGCGAGGACAAGAGGATGTGTAAAGGTACTACAGCGAAATGACTCACTCATACACCCTGCTTTGTTAGTCATGGTCCATTTACTGGAAAGTGTTGATAGAAAATAAACTAAGTACGTCATGGAGACATGGTGGCCCCGTCCATAAAGTTACGTAACACACTATCTCTGCGAGATCCTCAAGAGTTCTCTGTCTCGGACGAACTTAAAAGCGAGTCACTGTTTACACCTCCGCTCTCTCAGATAGCTCGGGCACCATAGCAACGGTTGTATTTGGAGGGAAGCGCTGAGACAGGAGGAACTTGTCAGTGTCTATAGCGTCACTGTTTACATTAGAGCTCCAAACAGACCACCAACCCTCCCACTACACGCCTGTTAGCGCAACACAGCTCAGTGTTTCATTGGGTGGTTACATTAAACTCTTGAGTGCTGCAGTTTCCATGAGCGTCTGTGTTACACCACTGGTGTGCTGCACATGCATGCATACACAGATATCTGTCTATTCTTACTTTTGCATCCTCTTACTCTGAGAACATTGTTTGTTTTCCAGACCAGAATGAGTGTGAGGATGGTATAGATGACTGCGCCAGCAGAGGCATGACCTGCAAAAACCTGATTGGTACATACATGTGCATCTGTTCCCCTGGTTACACACGGCAGCCCGGCGGAGACGGTTGCATGGGTAAGATTATCATAGTGTCCCACTGTAGGAAGTAATGAACCATCATTCTTGTTTATGGCCTCCAATCTTGGCTTCACTTCAAATGATACAAATCTGTTTTGCCTCAATCTGTTTTGATATGCACGTCTGTGCAACAGTATACAAAGATAGTTGTGTATTCTGGATTTGAAAGTTGTTAACCCCCCCATTTCCTGTCCTGGTAATTAGTGGACTTGTCACTGTCATGCAGTGGACTTGAGCCATTGGTGACTTTGCAAACTCACAAGAAAAAAATTCTGGATGACAAACTTAATCCTTTCCATTTGTGCCATTAAAAATCAAATGTTAAGCTCTGAATATTTGTTCAAAATACTAGCAATGTCCAGCTTCAGTCAAAATATCAGGGTTCACTCCTGATATTTTGGAAATATTTACTTCTTACTAAAATCCTCCCTCTGTAAATAATAATGTGTTAGTTAAACCAGAAGAAACCATCATGATTAAAAGGATTAATTACTTTATATACGTAAGTATTCATGACACACAACAGTATGGAATAAACCCTTAACCCTAAAGGCTTAAGGTTGTACAATAAACTTGTGTTTGTAGGAGAGATGATGGCCTTTTATTAATGGCTATGTCCCTGATTGTGAAATGTATTTTTAAAAAAGGCCATAAGAAATACTGTGTGTTTCTGATGTGTGGACTTCCTGGTTGAACTTCTACTTTAGCTTAATTTAACTAAGTTTAACAAATAACAGAAAGTCCTGTGTAACAAATGTGTATCTTTACACTGTTCATGTGTGTCTCTGTGTTAGATCTGAATGAGTGTACAGCCAAACCAGGTATCTGTAAGAATGGCCGTTGTGACAACACAGTGGGAAGCTTCCGCTGCAGATGTGACCAAGGATTCGTCGCTAACCCCACGCAGACTGAATGTATCGGTACGTACATTGTTATCAATGTATATATCTTGCTCGTACTGTGTTCATTGTGCTCTAACGTCACTGATCTGAGTTCAGTGTCAGTTTTTAACAGGATCTCTAATTTGACTTACCCCAGTTTGTTCAGAAGGGGCCTCTTGTGTTTAGACAGCTTGTAGAAAATAGGGCCGTAAAGTTATAAACTCAAAAGAAAACACTTGTATTTATTGTCATTTTGTTTCTGTATTTCAAACATCTCTGACTGAAATAGGATGTTTGAATGGATTGTAATACTGGGATGGACAGTTCAGGACACCAAAATATTAAAGAAATGTTGTAAATAATCTTTTGGAAACTTTTTGAAATTGCTAAATTAATTGAACAAGTTGCAGTCACTGTGACAGGGATATGGGTTTGATGAAAAAAGCTATACTTCTCCCTCTCACTCAATCCCCCATATTAATTACTATATATATATCAGTTTAAATATCTGACATTATCAATATTTTAGAGTTTAACATAGCCACGTGTTGTTGTTTTTTATGGCCTTTATATCTGGATAGAAATGTTTCATGCTATTGAATCCTGACTAACTAGGTGAAATTAAAAAATGTAACCACTCCACGACACTGTACCGTTAAGAAACAGGCCTGTTACTGTCAAGATAGGAGAGAGGAAATCCTTTCAAAGCCTTCCTCCCTAATCTAAATATATACTTCTGGACAGACGTGATGTGCTGAACTCGGTGAGAAAACCACCAGGGAGATTTTGTAACCTCCGTGGTTCTATGGCTATCTTACTCCTCACAGACAGTAGTGATAGAGGAGTGTGGGTTATCTATTTACGTCTGGTTCTCTCAGGCCAGCTCCTGTCTGGGTGGTTTGGTCTGCTTTCCTCGGGCCCATCTCTTTGTTTGACTGTCCTTCTGTTTCTCTCGCTCTTATATTCGTTACTCTATCTCTCCCCCCCCCTCCTCCAGATAACCGCGAAGGCTTCTGTTTCACTGAAGTTCTGACCACTCTGTGTCAGATGACTTCTAGTAACAGGAACTTGGTGACCAAGTCCGAGTGTTGCTGTGATGGAGGCCGAGGCTGGGGCACCAACTGTGAGCTGTGTCCCCTGCCCGGGACCACTCAGTACAAGAAGATGTGTCCTCTTGGACCTGGGTTCACCACTGATGGCAGAGGTAGCTTACTGCTGAAGACACTTTAGCTTAAATATCAATATATTTTTTCCATGATTTAGCCTTGAACAATGATCCTCAAATTTCAAAGTGTTAAAGGTCTCTATGAGTTCATGTTCTATGTGCACTGAAATGATCGGAAACCATCCGGATAAATTGCTGCCTGTAAAGTACAAAATCAATTGTTGTACTTTTTGAATTTGTCAGCAGCAATGTTCACATGGAACCACTCGTATAGTGAGTGTTAAATTAACAGATGGTTGTTGTTTGCAAGCATTGATTTTTTTAATTTGTCAGTTAAAATCAATACTTTTATACTTGACACAACACTGATGTATAACTAAATGCATAGAACCAAATCCAGTTCTTAGCATATACACTGTAACACTGTTATCCCCACTCTGGTAATTCCGTTCCAGTTTATCTGGAGCTAACATTTTTTGTTTCCGTCCAGATATTGACGAGTGTCGTGTGATGGGCAACTTGTGCAAAAATGGTCAGTGTCTCAACACTTTGGGCTCCTATACCTGCAACTGCAAGCCTGGCTACAGCACTGACTTCAGCAGCACACTGTGTGTGGGTAAGTCTTACTTTCACTTCCAGCACTTACACTTTATGGACTCTCTTCTTACCATGCCTACCTCCCGTTCTCAATCCTGCTGTCTAGTAAAGAGCTGAAACTACGTGGGTGGACTTCCCACACACTCCTCAGAAAAATGCAGCCCGAGTCTGTCTGGCTATAGGATCAAACTCTCTCTCCCTCACTGTCTCACCATCACCCTCACCCTCTCCCTCTCTGTCTAGATGTGGATGAGTGCATACAGGCACCAAAGCCTTGTAACTTTATCTGTAAGAACACAGAGGGAGGCTACCTCTGTTCCTGCCCCCGCGGATACATCCTACAGGAAGATGGAAAGAGCTGCAGAGGTGACACACACTCACGCACACATACCAAAAGAGAACCTCTACATAGTGGAGAGTAGCCCACATTAAGCCCAGTGCTACTCAGACCAGTAGAGTTTAGTGGCGTGTGCTTGGAAAAAGGGCACTGGTCTTGTAGCGACCAGAAGCAGGTACTTGGCTGTGAGACAAATTTCCCCTTTAGGACAATAAAGTTTAAGTTATGCTTGACTTAGTTTCCAGGTTAGAGCCACTGTAGTGCTGAGTGGGGCAGGCCCCCTGCCAGGGATCTGCTCACCGTCCAAAGACGCTCCACTTGGACTGGTTTGTTCATGTACACGTTTTTGTTCATGAACGTGTACCCTGCATCCAGGGCCTGTGACAAAGTGCAGTGTCTCTGTTTATCGGACTTGTTTGTGAGTCTAAAGAGGTGTGCTCGTGGTGCTCAGTTTTTCAGGTCCTCTTTCATCTTTATTTACCATAGCTTTAGTTTCCCCCTCTACGGACCCCCTCCGTGTTTCCGTTGTCTGGTTCATTTGTAGGTCACTGACTGTAGAAGGACTGGAATTTGACTCACAGAAAAAGAGCAGCGCCCAAACAGTAGTAGTGATCTGAAACAGTATCTTAGATGAACTACTCAGCAGTTTTTACTTTTCTGTAGAATTTATCGGTGGTTTAATGTTGTGCAACTCCTCTTTTTCAGATCTGGATGAGTGTTCGACCAAACAGCATAACTGTCAGTTCTTATGTGTAAACACCATCGGCGGGTTCACCTGCAAATGTCCTCCTGGCTTCACCCAGCATCATACTGCCTGCATTGGTAAATGAACAAACACACAATAGAGATATTACTGCACATCCAAATATTTTGTAATTAAAAATGCTCTTTATGCACTTTTCTGTTTATTCCCGAAAGCATTGTTTTTGAACATTTAAAGTAATGCAACTAATACTATATGAATCATTTCATATAATATCTTCCTGCCAAGCTCATAAAGACCCGTGAACCATCTTAACCTTTACTAACTCTTATTCAGAGTTAATGGACTCCGGCTGATATCACACTGATTTTATTAGGCTGGACTGGTTTGGAGTCATGGCAGCTTAGCAATGCTTTGTTATGGAACTTTGCAGTGGATCGCCATGACAACCACAATCTTTTTCTTTTTTTTTTCCAGACCATAAAACAGCTCCCATGACCTCACATCAAATTAGGGACAGGGAACCCTCAGTTTTGACTATAGGAATAACACCAGGCAAATGACACACAGTAGGTGTGGACGTGTTTTTGATTTAGGAGTAAGGAGGTTGGAGAAACATGGGTGGAACATTAAAACACTTGTTCAAATCATAACTCATTAACTACTGCTGATGTGCTTTAGTGTAGGACACTAAACTCCAAACTCCTTCGGGGCAGGTGCCCATTGGCCAAAGACACTTCTATTGATCTGAATACTTTCCAAGACATGTTGTAAATACTGAATGTAAGACCCTCTTGTTCCTTCCAATACATCTGTTCCTTGAAGCTGCTGCTGTTAGGAAATATGTGTCCTTTTCCAGTATAATAGTACTGCTTCCTTTCAAGCAATACTTGTTTGAAATCTTTATTTGGATTTCCAGGTAATGCTTGGAGAAATCAGACCTTCCATCTATGCTTTTGAGCACTATGGCCCACAGACATCAGCAAACAAATATCTAAATCTGGGAACACATGAGACGACTGTCAAAAGGATCACACATAAAACCGCTGACATTGCAACCTTCTCCTCTGTCATTTGAGTTGCTAAACAGTTTAAACTGCCTTATTGGGTTCAGATTTGCCGACACAACAGCCGAACAACAACTTTTGTTTTCCCGGGAAAAGTTTGTAAGTGGGCGTTGTGTTTCGATTGTTTTGTCAATCTATTATTCCCAAAGTCAAGAATGAACTTTCACACTCATATGTGATTATATCCTCTGGTCTGAAGTCAAATCAGTAGGTGAGAGATTGTATTCCTAAAGCCCTGCCGACTGTGAGATCATTTGTGCCACCGGCCTATAGTGGACCTGTCCTATTATCTTGGAACCAATGTCGACCCCTGTGAATTAGAAAATGTCTCTGCACATCCAAATCAGGGTTTTAGTCAGCCGTTATATCAAATGTCCCACTTTACCCTTGTCTGAACCTTCCCTCCTCTCTGTGTAGACAACAATGAATGTGCATCGGACCCTAATCTGTGCGGCTCCAACGGTGCCTGCCAGAACACTCCAGGGAGCTTCAATTGCGACTGCCAGCGGGGATTCTCATTAGATCCCAATGGACAAGCCTGTGAAGGTCTGACAACGATTGATACCAACCTGAGTATGAGCTGATTCATTACAGAAAACCAGGCTCTTACTGTAGTTTGTGTGTTTGTCCCTGACAGATATGGATGAGTGCGACGGTAGCCACAGGTGTCAGCATGGCTGCCAGAACCTGGTGGGTGGATACAGGTGCAGCTGTCCACAGGGCTACCTACAGCACTACCAGTGGAACCAGTGTGTGGGTGAGTAATGCCGTTGTTTTTATCAGCAAATGTAAAAATTCTTTCCTTTTGGGGCAACCTGATGACTTGGTTGCCAAAGTATGTACCATGCAGCCTTGATGTTCGGGATTAGAGGCTGGCCTGGAGCCTTTTTAAAACAAGTTATCCATCCTTCACCTCTTTCCTGCCACTCTTAAAATATAAATATGTCAAATATGTTTTTCCTTTCCTCTGGAAGTTTGACCCTTCCCTTTCTGCGGTAAGGTCATGAGAAAAGGTCATGAGAAAAGGACATGTTATGTTAAAACGAAATGCTCAAAAAGTTATTATATATATCCACTAAGTAATACAAAGACACAAAAACCACAACTCATGAGGGTGATAAGAGATGTTATGGAAATATCTCACTCTAAATGGATAAAGAGACCCAATGAAGTAGGGACAAAAAACAAATGAAAAAGGAGGATGATGCAACACCAAACTCTGTAAGTACTAAAGTAATCAGAAATAGTTCAAGCATAGACAAAGTAATTGTGTTGTACAGCGTGCGTGTGCCCTGGTGTAATGCCCCAAAATAAAGATCTTTTGTTAGTTAAACATCTATTTTTAGTTTGAATCTCTCCACATTCATGGCAGACTTTCCCAGTATTGTTTGTGTCCTTTAACTGGACTGACCTCTTGTTTGTTTACTTCCCGTCAACTTCCTGTGACCCAGATGAGAACGAGTGTCAGAACAGCCAGATCTGCGGGGGAGCGTCGTGCCACAACACCCTGGGGAGCTTCCGCTGCCTCTGCCCCACCGGCTTCAACTACGAGCAGACGGGCGGCGGCTGCTCAGATGTCAACGAGTGCTCCACCAGCCACAACCCCTGCAAGTTTGGCTGCTCCAACACAGACGGGGGCTACCTCTGTGGATGTCCAACTGGATACTTCCGTGCAGGACAAGGGTACGTGAGCGAATAAACTGTGTGTGGAAGCTCTCTGTAGAGGTTGCTAGTCGACTGATGGCTTTGTCTTCGTTTCAGGCACTGTGTCACAGGTCTGGGCTTCACTGGTGGCGACTCCAGTGCTGGCCAGGGAGGGGAGGTGGATGATAATTCTCTGTCTCCTGAGGCCTGCTATGAATGTAAGATCAACGGCTATCCCAAGAAGGGACGCAAACGTCGCAGCACCAACTCGACACAAGAGGACCCTCTGGAAGACATGCAGGTAATCTGTCTGTCTGTGTGCAATAACGCTAACGCTGAGGATGCAAAAGTCATGGGAACCTTTCGGGTTTTACCCACCTGAGGGGACTTAATATTCAACAAATAACAACATAAACAGGTTAAAAACGGATTCCAGTCATTTCGCAATATGTATAGATTTTCCTACTTTCGGGCCAACTAAATGATAAACAAATACAGTAAACGATTCAGCATTTACCTGGCCTTGTTGCAGCATTTAGACATTCATGTTGGGAAATGAAAAGTACCAACAGTTACCTTAAGAAATATCTGAATAATTAAAACATGATAGAAACCTCCTGTTTGGTTTCTGCAGGTGGTAGGGACTCATTGACGGAACTCACTACAGCTAAAATCCTGGCAACAGTCCAGTTTGCACGTACTTTTATTCTCTGCGCAGGCGACAGCCGTGGCCGGAGGCATTATGTTTTCAGGTTTTCTGTCCATCCGTCCGTATGTCCCATTCTCCCAGGAACCCCTTGAGAGAATTTATTTTTGACCCAAGGATGAACTGATTCAAATTCGGTGGCCTAAGGTCACTGCAACCTCACAAAACATATTTTTGACCATAACTCAAGAATTCATATGCTAATTATGACAATTCCACACTAATGGGTAAGAATCTGTGTCCACATAGCGTCTTTTTCTGGAAGAAAAAAGCACCCACAGGCTCGCAGGCCTTCATTCCAGCATTTCATCAAAAAAACGCTCCAAGCACTTTTTTTATGTTTCTGTGACAACAATATCTTAACAACATATCACTACTCTAACCCCCGTTGTATGATAGACTAGTATCGCTCCTTTGGTTTGTATTGTCTATTTGGCCTACTATCCATTTGTTTGTCATCGTTTTTCACCATGAGCACCGACCAAAGGATGTCTGCTTCATACTTTGTGTGGATGAGCTTGTGACCGCTCAATCCGACAGCTATAAAGCGACGAGGACGTTCAACACAAAAAAGGCGGAGCGCTCAGAGAAAAGACACTGTGTGCAGCGCTTTTACGCCCTCTCCTCGTTGGGAACAATTACAAATAGACACTGGTGCTCATAAAAAAAACGATCTGTGGACACAGGATGTAAAAGGATACAACGATGAAGTGATTCGATTTTGGATATGGATGTAAACTACAACTTGACTGGTTGGGGGAAGCATATGTACTATTACAACTTGTTCTTTTCCCTCGCTTGATTAATGACAGAAAACATTATGTACTCTAGGACAAATGTCTTGTATCCACTAAAATGTTGGACCATGTTTGTCTTTCTGCAGCTGACTGAGAAGGAGATGGTCAGCCTGGCCAGTGTTGACATCGAGGACACTCTGCAGTTCCACTTGAACATCAGCGACCTGAGCAACCGCGACCACATCCTTGAGTTCACCCCGGCCTTATCGACCCTCACTGACCACGTGCGTTACAGCATCGACTACGGAAACGAAGAGGGCTACTTCAAGATCAACCAGAGAGAGGGCGTCAGCTACCTGCATCTGAGCAAGAAGAAGGCCCTCCCCCCAGGGGCGTACTACCTTCAGATCAGCAGCATGCCGCTCTACAGGAAGCAGGAGCTGGCTGAGCTGGAGGACCAACACGATAAAGACTACCTCACAGGACAGCTGGGAGACATACTGAAGATGAGGGTGCAGATCATCCTCCATTAACCATCACAAGACTGAGACAGGCAGATGTTGCTAAAGCTGCTAATCCAGTGTCAGGCTCACAATTCGCCAAAAAGGCCAAACATCTCTGACTCTGGATCAGTGGTTAGGGGCAACTTCTACTTGCTCCAACAGGGAGAAGGGCTCGCCACCAAAGAGACAAGAAAGGGGTGGGTGGGGGGACTGCGTCGTTTGATTGCCAAAGATGATTCTACATATCATAGATACAATTTCTGTGGAACATGCCAGCTGAATGAGGTAGTATGAAAGATTTCAGTCAAATGAAGAACATATTGCCCCGACACACAACGTCAGCTGTGTGTGAAGCACTATTGAGAACGTGAGTGGTTTTTAATCGTCGGGTTTCATGTTGTATGATGATATGTGGAATCAGGTGCCACTTTGAAGTGCATGAGGACTGCAGAAAGCTCTAAAGGCTGAGTTTTTTTTTTAGAACTCAGTTTAGGTGGAAGAAAAGGGTGGGTCCCAATAGTCTGCAATACATTCATTTCCTCCCCTCAGGTAAACAACTGAACAAACCTGGATACATGAAAGTGAACACATTTCTCCTTCCCCAGATGTTAATTTAACGAAGTGAAGATGAAATTATGAGAATGTTTAGGAGAGGAAAGGAACCCACTATGGACTATTGAGATGTAGCCATGTCTGAGCTTGAATGACTCCAACTGCATATTTAAACTATGCTTTTCCATTTTTCCTACCGACTAGAATAATTCATATTTACTGGTGCTAGCAACACAACCACATAGACTTCTGAATGCACTGTACTACTCTACAAAACTCAGTAGTCAACAGTACAATCCCATTGGTCATTCTGAAGATTTCATGTCTTTGCAACAGTAACAGCTAGCTGCATAGCCTGTCCGCTCTCCTTTATACTACATGTAAATTGTGTTTATACTGTAATAATCGATGCCACTTTTAATCTATGAAGCATTTGTAAACTAGAGGAAGCCCCTGGAATAGAGGGGTTTGTAATGGTGCTTATAATGACCAACTACTTCCTTTGTAAACTGTGTATACATACACACACACACACACATTGATGATGCCAAACCTGGGCCTTCATGATTATGCACTGAGGTCTTCATGGCCACACATTCTCTCACAAAATACAATCAGTGTTGCATTGCCACAGACCAGCCTGACACCAGTCTGTGTTCCCATCAGTAAAGGTTTAGTTGTAAATTCACAATAAAAACATGTTTGGTGTATATGTATTCACTGCTGTACCGTCCCCTTCATCCAGATTGAATTATTAATGTGACAAAGTTAAACTAAAGGCTGTAAAACTCACTGGAGTTGAGCTCAACATGGTTAGGTTATTTACCCGAGAAGCATTTATTGTCCTGCACTGCCCCCATGTGGAGATTTGGAAGATTGTTATTTTTTACTTTGGGGTCAGACAAGAAGTTCACCTGACAGAACTCAAACTGTGACAGTCCCAGTAAAGACACCAAAACTCTCCAAAGTACAAAAAAAAGGATTTTATTCGTACCCAATCAATATATTTTAATCACAAATAATATTTGGAGCTTTCAGTTGCATCCAGTTGATCCAAAACCTCCAGCACCACGCTCCGTCTCATCAAGCGTCTGAAAGAACACAGCCATGAATTTATGATTAAAATCTATCCGATGACGAACATGAAATAAAGCCAAACATCTAATGGAAAATCTGACAATGTTTCCACAACAATTTGAAACAGGTAAAGCACACTCAAGTTGCCAGTTTTAGGCAGTCCTGCAATAAATTCTACCTTCATGAAGGTGTTGAATGTTCACTTTATGTTGAAGCTGTTTCAGAGGTGTTGATTCAACTAAATGATTCTTTTACGGGATGAAGTTTGTGGTTAAATTATATTGCATTTCCGAGGTGTTATTTTGCCTATCCTCCATGCTATAATTGGGTTGGGTAAAAATAGAAAACACCCGTCATTGTAACAATGAAATTCCACAACACCACAAACTAAAGCCTCCAAAATGATCATTAAGTTGAATCAACACCTCTCTAATGCAGCTGACAAACACTGAACATTATAACCTCCAGGAGGGGAGGATTTACTGCAGGACCGTTGGATAAAACTAATGCAGTTTAATACAAGTGTACCCAATAAACTGGAAACTTAGTGCGAATACATTAGTGTTGTTTTTTCAACCTGCAGTTTACCTTTTGCTCCACCAGATCTGGGTAGCAGATCCTCTCGCAGACCAGCTGAGCAACTCTGTCGCCCTTTTTCACTGGAAAGACAAACAGACGGAGATAACAACAACAAAAAGCAAAGACTGTAGCAAAGACTTTAAAAAATATATGTATAAAGAGCTTCATATCTTTAGTTATGTACAGGATGCAATAAGCAAATGTTAATAGCAAAAAATGTTTTTCTTCATTTCTAAACAAAAATATTCCAGGTTAAAAAATATTTTTTTATTTAATATTAGTTTTAGCCAGTTTTGTGTTTTACCAAACGTAGAGAATAATTTAGTGTCAGAGATGCAATGACCTCGTTCATTCTGCTATACATAGATTTATTAAACAGTTAAATCTGTTAACCTACAGGGAGCTGGGTCAGATTTAAACTCAACATGTTATGTTTACTGTGAATGACACCCCCCAGCCTTACGTCATCACGATGTATTTCATGAAGGTGATGTTCGTCACTGACGCCGCCACTCACCATCAAAAGAGGCCTTGCTGAAGTTGAAGAGCACAACTCCCACATTTCCTCTGTAGTCTTCATCTACAACTCCAGCTGAGGAGAGAACATACAGACGCAGTCGGGGGAAAAAAATTAAAATGACTGGACGTGTCCCGGGTTAGAACATCACCTGCTCACATGGATTCTAGTCATAAGTAGATCAAACATGCAAAGACTCACCGCCAACATCAATGAAGTGTTTTGCTGCCAGTCCAGACCTCGGTGCTGAGAATGACACAATGGACAAAGACACATCTTATCAACTAGTGTGACATAATCCTGACATGAACTCACATGCAGTGAGCTAAACCTAAGCAGCAAGTAGACAAAGCAGGAAAAACATGTACTGGCAGAGTTGCATCAGTATGTCAAACACTCACCCACTCTCCCATAGCAGCCATGTGGTACTGCTATCTGGATGTCTGTCTTCACGATGGCCTTATCCATAGGACCAATGGTGTAATCATATGCACTGTTTCAATCCAGAGAGTTAAGGTTGGCTGGTTAACAGACGCTTTTACACAGCACTAGGATACAACCGTTGCAGCTAAATGCTCACAAGCATTTGAAGTGACTATCAGTAAAGCTAAACATCATATTAACTCATCGTGTAACCAACCTGTAGAGATCATATCCCGCTGCTTTAGTTGAGCCTCTGGTCGGTGCCGTGGCATACTCAGAAAGCTTTGCGAACCTGAGGACAGATCTGTCTTCTGCACGCTTTGTCTCCGTCCTTGCCCTCTTCGATGGAGAAATTGCAGATGCATCTCCAACTTCTGTAACTTCTAGGGAGGGCATGTTGGCAAAAGTTTTGACAGTTAACACCGACAGTACACTGAATAACGTATACGGACAAAAGACTAAGCAAGACGTGGAACTACAACAGACTACTGGAAGGTTAACAAGCTTCTGCTCCAGTGTTCTTGGCGGTCCCTGCTATTTGAATGAAATCTCCCGCGTTGAGAGTTGCGCCAAATTGGCCCCTCCTCAAAAGACACGTAACTTTAAATATATACTGTATCATACACCGTGACACGTCGTAATGGCAACTCCAAGCTATTATAAACGTTGCTACAGAACTGTCAGCGAATGTATTGTGAAGAAAACCCATTTTTGATAGATAAATCTGCAAGAAATGACAACCCTTTCGTCACCACGTTGCACATGAAACCAAGTTCTCGCGAGAGTTCCTAACGTAAACAACCGTAACCTCTATTAAAAATAATGTCACCAAAGCGCATACTTGTATAATAATAAGCCTCGCTTTACTTACGCATTGCACCAGAATAAAGCAGAGGTAGTGTTGCTGGTCTCTACAAGAAAGTGCTCGACGGATAAATATTGCAGCATGCTAAAAACATGCTAGGCAGGCTAGCGAAGCTAACGTCAGTAAGCACTCGAGATGTTGCTCGTGGTAACGTTATCCATCCTAATATCTTGCTTGCCTTTGTTTAGAGTAAGCGTCTGCATATGAAACTCCCTTCCTAAGAGACGGGGAGCAACGTCAAAGACCGCAGAGCATTGTAGCTGAAGATCCCTTCGCCTCAGCAGCGTTCGTGTCATATTGATAAGCTAACGCCACGCTAACAGCTAACTAAGCGCTAGCATCCTCTCAGCTGATTGCACTGTGACTGCACCTCCTCCTCCTCTTGTCATACAGCTCCTCCTCTCTCTGCAACAGACGACTCGTCAGAGCCGCGCATTGCGGCAAAGGTGGGGGGGATATCAAGAACAGCATGCTATCTCACTTTATGTTGACCCAAAGACATGTGCAGCCATTGATTCGCTTTTATTCATTTGGAAAAACAAAACTGAAACGATTACGGTCGACCCTCATCTACCTGCATGCGTGTCTTTTATTGTTGTTTAGCTGTGTCTGACTGATTTATATTTTTCACATACTCTGCGTGCTTTTATGTTTTGTGCCTCTGACATGGATATTTTTAGTGTCTACCAATGCAGCATAATCTTCTCTATGGTCCATTTCTATTTAGTTATCCCTCATTTTATTTGCTTTGTATGTGTTTAATTTGAGAGCCTCAGTGTTGCATGTCTTGACAATGTATTCTCCTGAATGATGATACTATTAATATTAATATTCTCACTTCTTTCATTGTTTGTGCACGCATTGTAAAGGGTCAATATTGCATAACTTTGTAAATGTAATCTTATTATAATCGTATTATTATAATATTCTGTTTCTAGGTTTACTTTGTAACATCTGCCTTGGGATTACAGATGAAAAATAGCCTCTTGGCTAACTCTGGCGAATTTACAGCAATGTTTTTATTAATGTGCACTGTCTCTTATCAAATAAACCAATAAATAAATAAAATAAAAACATGTATTAGAAGCTACTCTGAAGCAGGCTTATGCATTAGATTTCCAAGATCTATTTGGTTAAAACAGTGTTTGTATGAATTTTGTCAAAGAGTTTGTATTCCTAATTTATTGTTTGATAAGTGGTGGCCTAAGATTGCTGTGATTAAAAGTAATATAAAGCTTGTCGTAAACAATTGAAAGTCATGCTATACTATGTCATATACAAGTCATAGTAGAATATTTCATAACAAATTTTAATTAAAAAATGTCCCAGCATTGTTAGTCACAAAAAAGTCTTGGCACCGTATTTCAGAAAAAAAGTAAATTCAACGTATTCATGTCGAAATGTAATTTGTGTTGTTTTTTTGTGAGACTGCAGTTCATCTTCACCTGGAATAAAATAATAGAACAGTTGCAATTCTCCATCCTTGCTTTG
Source organism: Anarhichas minor (assembly GCF_050575085.1). Taxonomy (NCBI): domain Eukaryota; kingdom Metazoa; phylum Chordata; class Actinopteri; order Perciformes; family Anarhichadidae; genus Anarhichas; species Anarhichas minor. The sequence goes on from NW_027466513.1 coordinate 1,304,246, forward strand.
TTTGGTTTTAGAGAATAATCATAATGTGTTTATTTCATATCAGTATACTGCTGCCTTTTTTCCTCAGAAGCTGTTACTTTTTTACTCATTTAAAGCAGCTTTCAGCGTTGCCTACTGTCATTGGGATTTATGTTTAATTATCTCTTCCTAGAGCGCCCTAAAGAGTCATAACCGTCATCACCAAAAAACCAACCAGGAGTCCTCCAATCTCCACCGAGCCACAGCTTCATCTAATCAAGCTGAGATACTCCTGTTCCTGCCCAGCTGCAGTGTGTGTGAGCTGTCTGCAGATGGCGATACAGACACTCGGGAGCATCAGTGGGCCTCAGCTGCCAGCGTCTGAGAACACTGATGAGGCTGCTGCTGCTGGTTGGATGGGTGAACAGCCAGCAACTTTCTGCTCTTCTTCCTTCTCTACAGCTGAAGTTGCCTGTGTGATTGCTGGAGGATAAGATTAAAAAGATAAAGAGACAAAGTGAATGTTAACTACAGCAAGCCCATTCACACTTCCTGAAAATATACAAAGACAAATTGACACATTACCAGGTTGTAGCCTGGCTCAAAACCTCACGACTGACAGCCGGTCTCAAGGCACCTTGACGTAATGCATTCTGGGGCAGTTGAGTATGCACAGAAAGCTCACGTCGTATACTCAGAAATTCTTGCTAATCTACATCCGGGCATTTATTGCATTCACAAAATCCACATATGAAGTGTGAACAAACGTACTCACTTTCACTTTTACATCATACTTAGCATTTATAGTATACAAGTATGCAATTTTAAACACAGTCATTAAGTGCACACATTTCACTGGTCAAACACATACGTAAGCACAGACATCCACATCTTTAATGTATTTTACAAAGCAAGACAAGGCCAGGACTAAATCTAATTTACAAAATCCCTTTAGAGTCCTACTTTTCCCAAAAAACACAAACTTTCTAAATGGGGAATAAACATTCACCACGGCTAGATTTATTCTTTTAACTTTTACCATGTTTGAGATAATGTCCTTTTTCCTCTTCACAAATAAGCCTCGACAAGTTCTCACTTTGATAATCCTTTTAGATCTCCATGCACATTGGCCAAAACAGACTGTTGCACAAATGTCTTTTGGTGCTGGACTGAATTCAAACAATACCTTATTTTCTAACAGACTATGTGCATTTGCAGATTTTTTTAATTGTCTAAATGTCTGTAAGCTTAACAGGGCTTTCGAGTCGACTCTCTCCTCGAGCACCTCGGGTTGTCAAAGAGCAGACATGAACGAGAAGCAGTACTTTGGGATTCAAATTAAAGTGTATGCATGTATAACCCAATGCTGTGAAGTTGGTGTAAATATTTGGACCACGAGCAAGAAAGAAAAATATATTGATGTGTTTTGGTGCTCGAAATCAGAACGTTTTGCAGGTTGATTGGGTGAAAATGTGTTGACTTAATAACTCATTCCCATCCTTTCACTGCAAAGCCTGTTTTATGTGATTTGTGATGAACAAAACTACAGTATATTCTATTCTGTTTATAGGGCTATAAGCAATCTGAGGTTAAAGATAGGAAGGTAATCTGGGTTGAATGGTGATGTAAAACGGTTTGACATCATTTCTGTGACTGTGATGTAAAGAATATTGTACTTTGTATTCTCTTTAAACCTCCCAGCCTACCTTCTGGAAAAGCAGGTGGACGTTTAGAGCGTCATGTCAACCAGGTTATTTGTGAATTGTGTCAACAACAAAAAAATCTAACAAACACACATTTGACTTGGAATTGTTTACAATTTTATTTGGTATTGTACAAAAAGTGTGAAATAAACATATATACAGCACATAATACAACATACTTATTAAAGAAATTCATATAAATTATTAACCAAATAGCTACATTTTTTTCAATAAACAACTCTATTCAAGGTAAAAGTAACTCAATATTCTTGGCATAAAATTTCCATACAAAATTGTACAAAATACTGTACAATTGAACAAAGCTGTGCAAAACAGCAAATTGTGTCCCAGAAGCAGATCCTGTACAGTGCGCATGCGCTGAGTAAGCAACAAACTTGAGAGAAACTTTTTTTTTTAACAATGACATTTATGGGGTCGGCAGCTTCTTACAAATCTGGTCACAGTCTCATACGAAAACAAAACATGGGTTATATTCTCTCTATATTTGCTTATTTTTAAATAAATTAAGATACTGTTATTTCTTCTTCGTCTGACTCTGAGAAGTCCGAGTGCTTACTGGAAAGAGATGGAGAGGAGATGCTGGATTGCGCCCTGATTCTCTCTCTTCGAAACTCTTCTTCCTCATCTTCCTCCTCAGCCGAAGACTTCTTGCCCACGTCGCTGAGGTCCGGGTGCGGGTTGGCTTTGGTGGGCAGCGTCTGCTCGCGGCAGCCACCGGATGACAGCAGCTCTCGTTCCTTGGAGTTCCTCCACTTCATTCTCCGGTTCTGGAACCAGATTTTCACCTGTAGACGGCGAGACAAAACGGTGAGTGAAAAAGTTCTGCGTTAAGTGCAGCGGAATGCACAACAGTGGTGTTACGCGCAAATTACGCACGACCTATTGAAGATTTGAATCACTTGTGAAGTTTTACCTGTGAGTCTTTAAGGCCCAGCTTAGAGGCAAGCTTCTTCCTGTCGGGCTTGCTGATGTATTTCTGTTTCTGGAACATTTTCTCCAGAGCTTTGCGCTGCACATCGGAGAACACGGCCCTCCTCAGCATCCCTCTCCGGGGTTTTCCTCTGGCGGCCAGGGGCCAAGAAAAGGTCCCGGGAATGGGGACAACGGATGAAGATGCTACAATACAAACAAAGAGGAGAAATTGGAACTTGTTAGCTTTGCTTTTTTTGCCACATCTCCGAAAAAAATACTGTTCGCGGAGAAGAAATGATCCTTAAAACGACCCTGCAGACACAAATGACCAACTAGGAGATATTGAATATTCTTCTGTTGTCTAAATCTAAACTAAAAATCCCTCAGAAATCTATATGAATATAATGATTTCCCTTTAAGCCCGTAGCCTACTTTTCAACTTTTTATTGGAAGTTTTCTTCCTTTAGAACTGTGCAATACGTCTCCGTTTTAAGTGAAATGGCACGAGGTGACTAATTAGCACATTGGCCGGTCTCCAACCGCATTGGTATGGTAAAGAGGTAGCATATCCTTTAAGGAACCCTGTGAGGGCGGATAGAGGAGTTAATAAACCGTGAACGGTAATTGTGTAGTAATGAACTAACGCAGAAAAGACTCTGGACAGGCGGCGAAGGCCATATATTATCGCAACAAAAGGAGATTTACACTTTCAAACTAAACACAACTGCATACCAGAATACTGATGCCCGGAGGGGGGAGTGAAGAGTGGAGGGGAATGGCGCTTTTTTTTTCTTCGTGCCTTCAAATCATTTTCATTAAATGAACACGAAAAGCTATTCAGCACGCTGGAGTTGTTTTGTTGAGGCTTTCAGCTGAGCCCATGAAAAGACTCCATCTCCATTATGATTTGTCTGAATGAAAGCACGGACTAGCGACTTTATAGACTTTTCTTAGAGATTATTCTTTATCTCAACTCGTTGATTGGCCCGCTTGGAGAATAAACGTTTAGGGCACAGAGAGAGGGAGGATTGGAGGTCAGTGGTAACCTATCCTATGGGCCGAGCAGCACGCAGGGACAAACGTCCCCCAGCTATGACATTTTTGGATGCAGTAGGGCTTTTATTTTTAATTTTTAAATCGCCTTACTTCAACTCCCTCCGCGCGAGACACTCTTCCTGTCTGCGTTCTGCTAACTGGACGTCTTCCTGACAGTAGCTGCCCTGTGGCCGCAGAAGAATCAGGAACAACAACGCGCTATGTGGTCTTGTGAGAATATTGAAAACTCTCAATAGCGCCTAATAGGGAAATTAGTGCATGACTGGTTCACGCCTTTGCCCCCCCCCCTGGTAAAAGTCACTCTCCGGGGTGTGTGGGTGGTTCGCCCGGTGGGAGCTGACCAAATTGGTCATGGTGCTGAAGGCTTTGTTGCCCGCCACAGCGGCCCGCTGGCCCCCCGGGCTCTGTGGGAAAACGCGGGGCCAGAGAAATGCCAAAACGCCCCCCAATGGGAAGCAGGGGGGACTATAACTCGCCACCCCGCCTCAAATTTAGAGCGTGACGATTTGGGATAATTGGTTAATTAGGGGTGGGTGTGTGCGTCCGGGCAGGGGCCAGAGCTCCCCATTAATAAGACAGTGATTTCTTCTTTCGGTGGTTAAAAAAATATATGACAGGGTGCGAGAGTTTTTTACATTGAAAAGCAATTAGTTCAGACAGAATTCTAAAGGCTAAAGATAGATGGAGAAGTGCGTAAAAGTTGCGCCTACCTGGAAAATAAGGCGTCCTGAATATGGGGTGAAAGGTCCCGTCAAAGCAGGGGATGGGGAAGGTCTTGGCGTGCAGGCTGTGGAAAGGGTGTGAGGACGCTGTGGAGGAACATCACACGTTAATCATTCCCGAATGAGAAACAATAATTTCTAAGAAACACGTCAACTCAAACTGATGGTAGGAGCACGGAGTCCGTCTACTCACCGATCTTTGGTGAAGGTGCGAGGATGGCGCTCACTCCAAACTTGAGAAAAGTTGGGTCCTTGCTGCTCGACACCGACATTTTCGGCGAGCACGATTCGCGCGTCACCGTGGTCGTGGCCACCGCGCGCTCCGCGGGCACGCCGCTGAAGGACACGGTGGTGGTGGCCGTGGGCAGGGAGGCGCACGCTGACGGGACAGTCCGGTTAATGAAGGCGGCAGGCCGGCTTATCCGCAGCAGGTCCTCCACTAGAAAGCTGGAGTGGGTATGGAAGCCGGACGGGTGGGTGTGGTGGAACGGCAGAGCGGCGGCGGGCCGGTACAGACCCGGGTAGAAGGCAGGAGGCGCGAGGACGCTTGGGATCATCATGGTCCCGGATGAGAAAAAAGTCAGTGTGTGAAATCTGAGATACTCCTTGTGTCAGCTGGGAGAGAATCAGTCGTGTGAATGGTTGCTAACTCCTCTGGTTTCCCCACTCAGGGGAGAGGTATTTTATAGTGGCCTGCCCCCCCTCCCCGGCCCTCCGCTCAGCGCTGACAGCCTCAACAATGGGGCTCAACAAAGTTCTCCACATGGGTCGCTTTCATGCCGCATCCCCCAGCCCGCTGATTGGCCGAAGGACGCAATTTATGATTGCATTAGACTTCATAAGCAAGCAACACACAATGTCCCCACCACAAAAGAGGCTCAGTCATCAATTTTGCATGTTGACCACTTTCCTTTCAATTTGTTTTGTTTGGCAGAGGCAAGCGGCCTAATTAAAGAGCAATCTTTACAGATTCAGCCATTATATGGGGACTTTTAATGAGTACTTAAATAAAAGATACTTTATTCGTTCCCATTCATGGTGTCTTTCTGTTATGCAGATTATAAAAAAATATACAGCCTACTCGTTAACAATGTGAAATTATTCTTTTATTCTATTTTCAGCATTGCAAAAATAAAAAAATATATACACATAAGATGATAAAAGTAGGCATTAAACAATATAATACTATTAAAATAATAACTGAGTGTATTATGTTAAATCTGGGCGAACATTTTCTACACTAGTTGCTACGCCGCGCAGAATATGAAATGTAAATCGGTTTTAGGGTTTCATAGGATTCTCAACACTCAATCTGGCCCTCGTCATGGAATAATGTCTTAAACGGATTTCTGCTATCAAAACGCTTTAACAGATGTGTTAAATATCACTCTTTTTGCACAGGCTCTATTCAGTGCGCAGAGCCGCAGCTCAGTGCGCACAGGAGAAGTGTGCGGCCTGAGCAGTGCGCTCATGATCCTGTTAACCATGAACTAACTGTCAGCCTCAGCTGCGGAGGAGGCGCCCCTCGGCCTTTCTCTCCTGCCCTCTCTTCTCTTCAAAAAAAAGCCCAGAGGAATAAAAAAAAGCTTTATTTCTAAAGACGGTTTTGTTCTGCTATTTTAACCGGCTGAATAAAGTGCATCTGTGATTTGATTTAAAACGCATTCATATGAGCGGACACTGAGACCCCATATAAAACTCTTATTAAAGCGACTTGGAGCCTGATCGTCGTGTTCTGTCAGCTTTGCCCCTGAAAACCCGTTAAAGCAAAGCAATCAGGCGAAAATGCATCGCAGAGCCAAAGAGGAAAAAGAAACGCCTAATTGTTACCAGTTTGAAACCAAATTAAAATAAGAAATACAATAAAACTATTTGGAAAAGTTTGATTTAGATTTAAAATACAAGAAATAAAAAACTTTATATATACATTTACTATTTATGTTTTACTTTGTCATGTATGCCCTTTATTGTCACAAATTGTCAAAAGTACGTCGACATGCTTGATCTTTAACACTCAAATATATTTTTCCACTTAACTAAAAAACACCGGAATATCCCATGGATAGCGAGTCTGTGTGCAGTTATTATTGTCCATTCATGATATTAAGAACAAAACAATAATATAATAATAATAATAATAATATATTATACTTTTTAAATCATATTTTATATTTGACAATATGATTCTGAAAGTGTTTTTATTATCAGTCAACTAAAAAAAAAACGTAAGAAGAAAGGCTCAATGTTTAATTGAAAGTGTGTGAGCAAACTTTCTCTTAATATAAAGAACAATTTACGGCAGCCGGTCTGTGCGCACAGTCAGCTTTACTGAGTGATATTTCTGTCTTAAGAACCAGTCGCTCAGTTTGCATCGGATCAGCTCAAATAACGATAAGTGGTTCGACATCAATCTAATATAAACTGGCCACAATTCGATAATTAAAAGGGAACGCCTCCGTGAAATGATCCCTTAGAGAGAGTCAACGCTTATCAGAGGTGCGTCTGCTTTATGAGCGCAGGACGCAAACAGGCGTTAACGCAGCGCTCCGCCAGCACAGCTACACCTCCGCTAAGTAACGAGAACCTTCAAAGCTTTTTTTATGAGCCCATATTCCTTTACTTGGCTGCCCGAAATCCTCCTTTTGTGAGCCGTAAGCAGATGGTTAGCAGGAAGCATAGGCTGCTCTGGCTGACCGAGACTAATTTCTACGAGCTTTGCAAGCTTGCCACGTCCCCGCTCCTTTACCAGGCCGAGTAAAAACAGCTGGCTGCGGCTGAATTAAGGCCATTAAAAGCACATCTCTGAAATATTACCACCAACAACACCCCCCTTCCCCTTGTTAGAGCCCACTCAAGTCCCATCGCCTCCATCATAGGATTCAACTTCCCATGTTAAAGTTGTCATTATGGGATAATTTGTAGTATTTATAGCAACACCAGGTCCATTATACATTTAGCCTATTGGTACGCATTTGTGAGTTCATTTGTACACTATTGTATCGGATCATATTTAATAACAACTGTATCAATATTCATCATGATATTTCAGCGTTGTATAATATTCATATTGACACCACCTAATTATATTTTTGTTCACTTATGGTGGGCTAATTCCCCCTTAGGGATTACCTACTGATGTTTATCACTTGTGGTATCCTTAGATATCCCTACAGGGAGGATTACTCATAATATTCATATAGGGATTACCACCTGACAATTAAACTTAAAATATTCCTAAATTAATTAATGTTTTTCCAGATATTTCCAGCTGTACCTGTAGCCTATATAATATAATCGAATAGTGAAATATATGCAAATATTATCGGATTGTTCTTTTTTTTTCAACACGGTCATGCCAGTTTACCAAACAGATGAACTTAACCATTGTCTTGGCTCTCTTTCTACTTCGTTAAGTGAAAGGCGCTGAGTAAATATGTTACCCATGCATGAGAGGCTCTCTATGGGCCGTCCCATTGTGCCGCGGGTCCGACAGGTGGTTAACTGTTTATTATTCCCTCATTATTTATCGGTGACGTGGACGCACCGAGGAAAAAGGGAACTCCCCATCTTTTCACATAACCGGGGAGGAACAGATTGTGCTGACTGGTCGCAGGCTCGTATGTGACACCGGTCACCAGTCCATCCATCTCAGCCCTGCAGCCATTCAGCCTGCATCCAAATCCATCAGGGTTTGGTAAATTGAACGATTTATTTCACTTAACACATCCATCCTGACAGATTTAGCCATTTTCTGTTGCACTGCATGCTCGCCAAACACAAGCAGGCAATTGATTTTTAATACGTTTTCGGATATCATTTAAAAACAACAACTACATTTATGAACATTATAATTTACAATAATGAACAATAATAATAGACAGAAAGACAGATGATATCAAATTCAGAGTCACGACCGACCAGCCATGAAAACATTATAAGGAGATTTTAATAATGTCAATACTGTTATTAAAATGGCCTAAAGATAAGTTTATAAGTAAATTAAGTTGAATTTGAGACATCTCAAATGTTGATTAGTAAGGTGTTTACTTATTTAAATTTTATATTTTATCATTTGAAAGCTACATCTCGATATACTGTATATATACACAAAACATGATGCAATATAGATTAAATATAAAATGATCCCGTATAAATTAGCTGTAATTTATACGGGACCATAATCATTCAAAAATAAGCCAATAATACAAAATCAAACTCAATAAGTAGCCATTTGACATAATAAATGCCTCACTTTCGAGACTTAATGTTGCTGCTAAAATGTCAAATTGTGTCCATCATTTTACTTAAAGCTAAATTGACTTGCAATGAAGCATTATATATTGCTTTTACTAAAGTTTCTGCCTACTTCTACCACCATTGCACACTCATTTTTCAGACTCGAGTCCATCGGGCCTTAAAATGTCACAGTTCGTACAATGAATCCTCGCTCCTGCCATGTGATGTTAACCAAACATCTATTTCAGAGGATTCAGTTTGTGACCGGGCTTCACCTCAGCAGAGGCTCCCACTTGGGGTGTTTTGGCCGCGGCTTCACCTCGGCTCTGCCGGCGGCACTGAAGGTTCCTGCAGCATCTGGCGCAGGCGGCGCAAAAGCCCTGCTCAACACTGAGCGAATTAGCAATGCCACAAGATTCAGAAGAGCAGTGACAAGCATTAAATCGATATTAACTTTGTATTAAACATGGGCCCCTCCCTCTTCCCCAAATGGACTGGAGCCATATCAGAGCACAAAGCGGTCTGTATGAACTCTGGCTGCACCTGTTCCCCCTCACTTGGCCATGGGATTTCAGCTTCTTAGTTTCGCCCCAGGCTCTTTCGTCTGCTTCACCCCATACTGAATTCTTTCAGTTGGGCTTTTGTCATCCTTTTTGATCTCATCTCACCCTCGCACGTTTACAACTCATCAAGTCACACCATTATGCATTTCACATTTACATTTTCATTAACTGTCCAAACCGTTACAACACAAGTTCCACTTTCAACCGAAGAAAGTTTCAGGGAAAAACTGCTCTTTCTGGTCCAGACTGGGACACTTGCCTCCCCTTGTTTTGCTGTTCATTTATTAGTTGTCAGTATGGATGTCGAGTGGTGTCCTAATCCTCTTAAAGCGCATGTTGGTACAGTTTGCATATCATTTTCTCATCTTGGAGAAAGGCCACAACCCTCTCTATTCACAGGGATTCCCTGTCCTCTTTCAGTGCAGCCACAGCCAACAGCATTAGCATAATCTGACAACCAATACTATTGTCTGTGACCTTGTATGCAAAGTTAATTGCTCATTAATACCAGACAAAACAGAGGGGTGCAGAGGAAACACTGTAGTCCTCTAAATCCTTGTTTTAGAAGGAGCAGGCCGGCAGGTGGAACACCTTCCACTGACTCATTATACTCTACCTGAAATCATTAGAACTTATTCAAAATCTAAATATTCTAATATTTAATTTCTGACAAAAGCATCTGGTGCTCAACAATACCTGGAAACGGGTGTAATAAGTATAGTTGTGGTTTGTTTTAACATTAATCTGGCAAGATATTGTATTAAATCCACATAAACACACATTGTATTAAGTCCACACACACACACACACGCACACAAAGACTTGCACACACTCCCTCAAAAGTATATACAATTTGTCACAGTAGCTCAGTGTTAATCAATTGCAAATGTATCTCTCTGCGAGTTTAATCTCATCTCTACATTCGTTTCACGGACGCGGGGCGATTTGCCCCCCCCCCACCCCAGCACCTGGCAGTCTTTTTTGGATAGCGTCATGTAAACACCCACTGCTTCAACGGGTGCCCCGTCTGAGGACCCAAGCATCACCGCGCAGCACGGAAAAGAAGGCGAGGCTGTGTGGTTGTCAACACCGGTTTAGTTTAGGAGTCCCGTTGTGACATTAGTGGTGACTCTTCTGGTCGGGCCGACCTGAAGCACTTGTTTGATATAGATACAGCAGCTAATATCTGATTATTATGGAATGAACAGGCACTAGACAGGGTTCAGAAGGCCACCACATGCAGCTGCCTAATACTGTCTTTGTGCTCTGCTCCGCCGGCAAGGACATGCTTGAGATAGATTTCAGAAAAAACGCAATAAAATGCTTGTTTGTAGGATTTTATGTTCAGTGCACCATAAGCGATTATGATACTACTAGTTTTAGTCATGCACAGGGACATACGCATCCGTAAAAAGGTGCAAAGTAAAGTTTTCCATCTTTCCAAGAAAGTTTAAAACTTGCTACTTGACAACTCTGGCCAGGAGGTTTGTTGTTTACTGGGGCTGGAAGCTTGAAGAAGTGTGTATGTATGTGGGAGGGGTAGCTGTGCAGAGCAGTTGAAGAAGAAGAAGGTATGAATGGGGAAAGAAGGGGCTTGGGTGGAGGAGGGGATGCTTGACGGACTTCACTGCCTGTTGGCCCTGCAGCATTGATGCCGTGTTGGCCATATAATCGGATTGCCAGTGGGTGAAAGTGAGCCCGGGTGCTTATGTCAGTTTGCGTCTCGTCAAGCTGAATAATACGCATGGCCAGGGAGTGAAGCGGACGCTTGCCATTGAGGGCTCTCAGTACTTGTGGCTAAGCATTTCTAAAAGAGAAAAAAAGCCTCATTGGATTCATATATAATTCTCACTCAAGCGTTTTGAAGCATTTGCATAACAGGAGGAAACCAGTGATCTTTTCAGTGCTGCTGTTGCTCCTGCTGCACAAGTGTGTGTGTTTGCATGAGCCACTGTGTGTGTGTGTGTGTGTATTTGAAAGGGCCCTAGCTGAGCCCTGCATAAACAAGGCTGGACACGGTTCTTGCACTTGGCCTCTCATGATTAATCGAAGATCAACAACAAAACGACAGAACATTTAGCTTTTTTCACTTATCTTCTTTCACGTTGAGGAGAAGAAAAAAACAGAGCCGGGAGCGAGAGCTCAGTGTTTATGTCGTCATAAATGAACGTGACCAAAGAAATCACTGCCGACCTTCGGATTCTGTGGATTTCATTTGAAAAGTTTCATGGAGAGTCGATAGTGGGGGTCTTTTCTGATGCTGTATTTCAAAACAGTGTTCTTTTAACACATCAGCTGAGGCTCCTGTTGAATTTTGCCTGCATGGAAATGACTGAAAAGCCCTTTTTAAAACATCATAAAGTAGATGCATTTGGATTAATCCATCTTTTGATCCACAAGCTGAATTCCGTTCTTCAGCATTATTGTAGTGTGTTGTTTTAGCCCACTTACATGGTGAACCTGCAGTGCAGTCAGAAACTAAGACAAAACATTGTCTCCTCAAGCCCATTTAATTTGAAATCAAACAGGGACGACGATAAATGCCAACTTTCAGCTTTCATTTAACAACCAAATCACACTACCACTATTATGCCCTAATAGATAGTTTTAGAACAATTCGGCAGGACACTGATCCCAACAATGCAATTAAGGCAATAACAGTTGTTTAGGGTAAACAGTGGAATGTTCTGGATTGTCCAAGTCAATCACCTGACCTCAATCGAACTAATCAAACTCAGCAAAAAAACTCAGCAAAAAGATCCCAAAACAACAAGGAAGTGAAGATGGCTGCAGTGCAGGCTGAGCAGAGCATCATCAGGGAAGACACAGCATCTAGTGTGTCTGCGTCTTATGACTTTTTAAGGTAATACAATATTATGACTTTATACGACTTGGGTTTTATTTGACTTTTTTTTGCCTGCTTACTATACTCTAGCTTTTATGAGATTATACAGTGACTTTTTGTGACAAACTAGACTATGACTTTTTATCTTTACTATACTACGTCTTTTTGTGACAAACTATACTACTAGACAACATGAAAGGAAATGTCCACATATAGAACCTTTTTCAAATTAATTTTCACGATCATGACAATGAGTACACATTGCCTTTCTGGCATCTCAGAAGGCAACAAATTGCAATCTTGACTCGTTATACTTCCAATATATATGATTCAGTTTATGTTAGAGCCCCTGAAATTTGGTAAAGCATAAAATGCTGTATTTTTTATCAGGACATATTGAAATGTCCATGTATATACTTTGGGGCGACTGCTTGGGGCTCCAAAACCACCCATTTTGCACTTTTTTCCATTTTCAAGGGTTGCTTATGGAATCCCCTTATGCCTTTTAATTATTTTAATCCATTTTGTCTGTGACGCTACAACATTTCATGGCATCGAAGATATTGAATTGGATGCAATTTCAACACACTGTTCATCTAATGTGGATGTGCTGAAATTAGTACAATATTATCATTTATATTCAACACCAATTTTCATGTATAGTTTGAGTAATTTATCAACAAAATAGATTTGTTGTCTTCTATCTCTTATTTAATTGAAAATGAACTTTGGGTTTTAAAATCTTTAAGTTAAAATCATAATGTTTGGAAAAAACAAAGAAAAAGTGTAATTGTCCGAATAATTTTTGACTGCACAGTATATCCTTATCTAGTATCTAGTCTATATTTGTTATGCAATTGGAGATGGTAAATCAAACATGGGTTGATGAAGCCGTGACAGCAGCCACATGGTTTGATACACCGCGGTGTGAGGTGGCAGCTTGCTGGCGTCCAGCAGCTGAAGCTGCAGTTCTCTTCAACCAGGATGTGGACCATCAGCCGGTCCATTTACCCCGTTGAAACTCTGTGAGGCATGATGACCATCAGGACGGGCAGGGTCTTTGGTCATACAGACAGCAGTAATGTGGTCTGACTTTCCACACAGCAGACCCCCCAGGTCTGATTCCTGGAGCAGTCAAAGTCCTGCATCTCAAAGTCACTTACAGCTATTTGGAGCCATTGGCCTGTGTTGGTTCTCAGTCCCAGTGCGGCCTGTAATTGATCCCATCATTGCATTATGGGGGATCTAATAGGCCCTAGGTGAGGTGACCTCGACTCCACCAGGTCTTTGACTCCCCTTTTCTGCTTGTCAGTTCTCCAAACCATCACTCTTCCACCCCTTTCACTATCTCCTGCAGTCCATTTTCCCCTTTCTTCTTCTTCACGCCTCCTCTCTCCTCAGGTTCAGCAGCCATGTTGAGCTCCGAGCCGTTTCAGCGTAATGAGCGAGAAATGACACAGTTTATCCAGATCAGAGACACAGCAAAAGGCAGGAATACTTTCATGTTTCGTTTTTTTTAATCAGCTGAGCGAACATTAAGACACCAGGATTGATATTGGCCTCTCACAACAAACTCATGACCAGGATGTGAGGTTAAGCCAGTCCACCATAAACAACATGGAAGAGGAGACATATCTCTAGAAGACAATAGTAGAATATTGTAGTAGAAAAGAAGAAATTGTTAACTGTTGAAGTCTGTAAATCTCTGAATCCGAATCTTCTTCAACTTTTCCATTAGTCTTCCACTCCTGGTTATTCAAAGTTGAATTGAGGTCTATCGCAGAGTACTTTGTATATTATCTTTAGCTGGAGAGTCTTCCTAGAGACCTCTTGTGTAGATGTGTGTGTTGTACAAAAGCCGAATGGGGCGAGCAGGGGGAAGGGTCACCTATTGCAGAGTGACCTCTGCTCTGCAGGGCCAAATGATAAGACACTTAAGGTCAAGGAGAGCACAATGGCCTTACAGAGAGTCCACTCCAAAGACAACGAGCCGCAGAGCAGGAATTTGAAACTTTCACTTGGCTTCAGAAAATCACTTGAGGTAAAGCCTAGAGAAGAGAAGTTATCCTTTCATTTGGCAAAATATGAGCCGGATTAAGGATGGAAGGAGCTAAACCTGCTCTTAGCTTGCCTTCTGTTTAGGGAATATGGAAGACATGGAAACCTGGAGAGTGACCTATTGTTTTCCCCGCCACACACAGAGACAGAGTTTTTAGTTCCAGTTGTTTTACGTTGTAGTTTTCATGGGACAGTGTGATTCCAGCTATTATCCATGGCCATGGTTCTCCTTTAGTGTTTTCCCATCGTCTTTGCCTTTGTGTCTACGGTGCGATAGATCTTTACAGTCTTTTCTCAGAGGCCGATACAGTGGGACAAGCGGAGACTAATTGATCAAGGGAGAAGCAAATCTCAGGGTCACAGTCTTGGAGTCCAACCCTATTAGCTTTATGACGTGTGTCCAACCAGCGCTGCCTGGCCAGCTCTCCGACAATCTCCAAGATCCAAGCAGATGGATGGGAAAATAAAGCTATACCATTTGTTGTTAGAGGCAGACACTGAAGCAAATCTCCAGAAATCATCCATGCAATCTGAGAATTTGAAATGGCTGCATGTTTGTTGAAATTTGTTATATTTTCTAAATGTTCTTTTTAAATATTTGCAATTACAGTTATATGGGATGTTTGCAGCTCGTGAGGAATGGTCTGTGAAAGGAGTGTAAAATGAGATGACAAACAGTCAATCACAGCATAATGAAAAATTCACAGAATAAAGACACATATGTTCCAATTTTACACCATTCATTGAAACGGGACAATATTTCAAGGATTAGTGATAACAGGCCATCTACTGAGTCCAGGGATCATGGTTGCATTCACATGCAAAGAGACTAGACACACACACATGCACACACTTAAACAGCATTTTTACTCCTCTTTCATATGAAAATGCATTTTTAATGACAGAGATATCGGTCGCAATCGTCCATTTCCCACCAAAAAGATACCAACGATAATGCCGTCAACGGCACGCAAAAAAAACTAATTAATAAAAGCACCATCAATTAATCCGCTATTGCGACATCTGACAAAGAGAGTAGAATGACGAGTGCATGAGAGCAAGAGACAGTTGGCAAGGGTTGCCAGTTGAGAAAGCTCTATTCAGTCTCCCTGAGGTCCTTCATACTCACAGAGGAGATGACAAAGAGCACCAGTTAATTAGCAAGAAGTAGCATCTCAAGGAGGACTGTGAAGAAAACCTCCATTCACTCTCTCTGCTCACCTCTCGCTTATGAGAAAGACTGAAGGGTTGGAAGGAGGGGGGCTGAGCAGAGAGCAGGCTAAGCTCAGACTGAGAGCCCGGCCGTCTGCATGGGGCTGCCTTGCTTGATTTAATTTGGACAGTCATTCCTTTAATTTGCAAGGTCATTGTATCTAACGGGGAGTTTCTATTGAGGCCGGCGAACAAGTGAAGGCCTTGGATTGCAAGTCAACGATGCCTCCCTTCTGTCTGCTGGATGAGACGTGGCGGAGGAAAGAGGATGAGAAGAGAAGGATGAAGTGGAGAGGGGGATTTAGAGAGAGGATGAAGTTTTAATTAAGGCACTTCTCTGTTTCTAAGCAGACTAATTTCAGCCATAGTTCCTCACAAGTGTATGAGACGATTGAAACAGAAGTGAGGGAGAGGGCTGGAGGGTAGCCGATATTAGATCTATTGTTGAAGAAGATTTTGAAGCGCCTCAATGTGTCATTGAAAAGAAAATAACAGATGGAGGGGAAAAAAGACGAGTAATCAGTTGGCCTATACTTTCCTTCAATAAAAATGAATAAACACAATCTTCACCTTCTATTAAGAAGATGCACATTTACACGATGCAGAGTTTGATTTCATTTTCAAATGCACAAAAGCAGGTAAACCTGATGATATATTTTGCGGTGAAACTGCCGATTAGGAAATAATGTAAGGGCCAGAGGAATTAGCATTTACCATCGGACCAAAAGCAGAAGGGCAACAGCTTGCAAATAAATCTCTGATGGAGGGAACCTGGTTGGTTTAAATGCTGTTATTGTTTCACTTGTTTAAATGGAGGCCTGATCAGAGCAAAGAACTCCCAGAGGTCTACAGGCTGAGGTGCAGACAAAGGTAGGCCTGCCTGTGCTAAGGTCCCAGAGGACTGAGGAATATGCAAAGCTCTGCACCTCCACACTGAGGCTGCATTTGAATGGCTTAAACCAGGCTGCACCATAAGGAGGCAACATTCAGCTCCTCTAGCCACTTGGCTTTACATATAAAGGTTAGAAAATGTAAATGTATTACAGTGAGTGGGAAGTAAGGGGTTTAAGAATGGAAATGCGAGTATGTATGGTGTCACTGTTGGGAAAGGGGAAGGCTAATTAACGGTAAGACAAATACAAATTAATGAATAACTGGAAAACTTTGTCTTAAATAACCCTCGTGTGAAATCCTGGAGAAAGAGGAGGGTAAAAAAAAGGACAGAGTTGAGTTCATTGCCTGTGACAGACAGTGTCAATCAAACCGCTGTGTGGAAAGCCTCACCGCCCAGGTCTTTGAGGGCGCATTGACTCTCTGTTCATCTTCATTGCACAGTGCTACACTGTGGAGAGACGACCACATGGGAGCTGAGCTGCATTCAAAATATCCGTTAGTCCTCTGTGTTACTACGCGGGAACTCATCAATCGACAGTACAACAACTTTCGTCAGCTCTTTATATATTTTCTCCCTTATCCCTGGAAGCTGTTTTGCTTTTCGGTCAGCTATAGTTGTACAATAACACTTTATACTCCTTTAACATTATAAGTTGAAGGATTCTTGCCATAGTTTCAGCATATATACAACAATGTTAACTTTCAAGTGACAAGGCCCTTTAGGGGCCGCAGGGATTTGGACTCTTTTGCATCAGGAGCAAAGCAGGAAGTCGAGTGACGTTGTTATAGAGCAACAAGGTCGGGGTGGATGGATGGGTCAAAAAAACGCCTGTTTCCTACCAGCAGTGAACCATAATTGCGACAAAGTTCCCTTAACTTTAACAAAGTTAATTAATCTTAAAAGTAATTGTAACCCAAACCATTATCCTTCCCTAAACCTAACCATGTCATGTTTGTGCCTAAACCTAACCGTAACCAAAGAGTCAGATCATGAAAATGTATTTTTCCGATAGTGAATTGTAACTGTTTTGGAAGGCAAGAGACAAACAATGTCCTGTCAATAGTGGGGTATCTAAAAAACCTTCTGAGGTTTATCCTAACTTATTTTACGAGTTCATATCATGTTGAGTGGAAAGTTTGAATCTCCAGAGTAACAACTAAAGCCAACACGTTTTATACAATATATGCTGAAATGCAGGAAAATTCAGTCTCCCAAAATGTAAAGTAAAGCACAAATACATCAAAACTGTGTTACAGGATTTGGTAACTTAGTAAATATATCTAATAACTTCCCTCCTCTTATCAGTCAGAATGAATTAGCCTGTTCGTCCTATTGTGTCAATAAGTGTCGGATGGATTCTTTCTGCCACCAGGAAACTGCTGACAGGAGCCACGACAGTGCTAACTAGGGCCTTTATAGATGCAGGCTAATGGTTAGCTTGCCCTGATAACATCGCCGTTTCAGCATCTTTCATGTGTCGACAGGAAAGAAGACGACTGACAGAGCGCAGCACTTCTGTTTCCTGCCACTGCTCATCCTGATCAGCTGTCAAACTTTAAAGGAGTTTAAAGAGTGTGCTGGCAATCAGACGTGAATATTTCATGATTTATGTAATCATTTATCAGCTTTCTCTGTTCATATTGCTGTTGTATTTCTCTGCTAACAAAATGCCACTTTCCACAAATATCGAATTTGGGATTATTGATACTTCCTGTAAAGTTTAAAAAAGCATTCAGAGGTAAATTAACCCTAACGGTGTTTTGATTCGTCATGAATATCCAAATAGCAGCGTTGTGCCTACAATGGTCAATATGGAAATGTTGACTGTCCATTTTGTGAGGCATGAACATTTGTGAGCATGAAAAGGTTGAGAGAAAGGCAAAGACTTTTTTTTTTCTGGAGAAGTGTGGAAGACTTTCGGGAGGGAGGAGGGACGGAGGGGCTTGTGCTCAAATCCCCAGAAAATTCAAAGTGAGAGAGCAGAGGGGGTGGATCTGCTAGAGGAGGAGGGTGGAGGGGAGGTGGAGGGTGATGTATGGAAGCGTAAGAGTAAGAGTTTATTCACTGGTGTCTGAGGGAGCCTTTCAGAGCCACTGAGTGAGTCTCTATAGCGGGGCAATCAACCATAGGACTAGGAGGCTTTATCTCAAAAATACAACCCCACCTCCACCCCGCTCCACCCTTCAAATGCACACACACACACACACACACACACACACACACATGCTCTCTCTCTCTCTCTCTCTCTCTCTCTCTCTCTCTCTCTCTCTCTCTCTCTCACACACACACACACACTCTCTGGTACCTGTGAGAGCCTCTCATGTGCGGCTAAGGGTGTCATTGAGGGAGACAGGAGGGAGAATGGTCCGAGAGGGACAAACAATCCTGAGGAGTCTATCATTCTGTGTGGTGTTGTCTTAGGGCCTGAATGGAGCCAGTGTGACCTGCCCACATCCACCACCACCGCCTCCTCCTCCTCCTCCTCCGCCTCCTCCTCTCTTCTCCATCAACCCCTCCTGCTCGCTGCCAACTACTCCACCACTACCACCACCCAGCACCCCGCGCCGTCCTGCAGATAAGTGCCTTATCGTCAAATGCTCTTTTACAAACAAGCGACTATCTCTTCCAGCCAGGGTTCTCATTTTTATGCAACCAAAACAAATCACTAATCCAACATATTTTCAACTAGAGATGTTTAGATCAAGTCCTTTTGGCCCCAATCCCGTCCAGAGTCCCTTTATGTGTGTTTGTGTTTGTGTGTGTGTGTGTGTGTGTGTGGGGGGGGGGTATCTGTATAGTCCCATTTAAATGTTGATTAAAAGAAAGTATGCAAAGGTGTCAACGTGTGACACTGGAGCTAATTTCAAATAATAAAACATGACAAATAGCAATTTTTTAGATTATTTTTCGTTTGTGTGTTACATTGTTTTCCAAGACACCATCTTTCTCCCTTAAACTATCTGTGAGTAGATCTTCCATTTAAAGAATTAAGGTAAAGCCTAATCTCTGAATGGGGTAAATATAAATTCAGTTTTACAACTTCTTCTGTGCATCAGATTCCGTAGATGTTAGGAAGTTGACAATATTGAGTTTCTACATTTAAAAATAGAACAGACCTTTCAATCAGTACTCAAATACACAAGAGTTAAGAAGACTTGTACTCACAGTCGATGATGCCAAACATCACATAATCACATAATCATCAAGGACAGTATATCTAAATGCTCATTAGAAGCTTGACTGCAATTACAAAGAAACCACATTTAAGGACTTCAGAGGATAAACAGATATTAGGCTCCTTACTACCAGACTTGTATAGGCATTAATCATTTGCTATAATAAAGTGGAACTAAAAGGAACATTTTCTCTTCTTTATTTTTTTTATTTTTTATTTTTTACAATAACCATGATATTTACATAACCTAAGTTGCCTAAACTAGTGAGTGAACAGTGAGTAAGTTGTTTTCAGAGCCGTCATGCGAGTCATTTTGAAAGGCACTGACGGAGACTTCTCAAAGAAAACAGATTATAAAGTTGCATTTTTGACGCCATTTCTGATCAAGTCTGAACAAATTTTGGCCCCAAAAGTCAAAAATTTCCATCGGGCAGAGACTCCTCAATCAAGCTCCCCTGTGTGGGAAAGACCGGAGATCCATGACTCATCCAAACACATGGTCCTCTGATTCCCTCTGACTCCCTCTGGCTGATCTGTCTGCAGCATCTGTTGGTAAGTGCACCACACAGACAGGCACTGTGACCGACAGCATTGTGTAGATGTGTGTGTTAGTGTAAATGACACCAGAAGAGAATGCGGGGGGGGGGGGGCACCAAGGGTTGGGTAAAGGGGTACAGGGAGGGAACGGGGCTGGTGGCCGATGGGGTAAGGTGGGGGGGTACGAGGGCACCAGAAGGGCGTAAAGAGAAAGGCAGAGAATACAGTCATTACCCACCCAGGGCTATTCCTCTCTGGCCCATTAGTTGCTGGCGGCCGTGACCAATTGGGTTTTGTCGCTCCTAGCAGGGTCATCCAGTGGTGGTCTGGGCCTTTTCTATAATGGACGCTCACTCAGCCGTCCTCACACAAAACCTTTAAGACGGAGAGAAATTCTCTCCCTGACTCTCTCTCCTCTCCCTCTCATTTTAAAAAGACCCAGTCAGGCAAGAAAGAGAAAGAGTGAAAAGTGATCATGAAAAGAGATTTGTTGCGATGTGAGGCGCGCAAGGGAAGTGATCGTTTAGCCACACGTGGGGTGAAGGGACTCCATGGCGGTGGGTCTTGTTAACCCTCTTGACTCGTATGCCAGGAACCAAATCAAATTGTTCCGTGCCTCAAAGTCTGAGGACGTGGTTCCTTGTGGGAAAAGCTCACAACTTCACAACTGGCGGCGTGTGTAATTTTCAAAGTGGAAAGGAGGAATTTGAATAGGCCACAGCAGATTATCCAGTGTGTATGAACACTGATCCTTGAACTCAGATGGTTAAAACGGTGCCGCTGAAACAGGAAAGCTGTTTCTCTGCATTTGATTCCATGTGGTGGCTCAACAGAAACAGGTGTGAGAGAGGTGGCAAAGGCTGGAGGTTAATCTTTAAAGAAGCTGAGAAGTATTCATTTCATTTACCAGATTCTCAAAATGAACTAAAGCTCTTTCTTCCATGCTGATTTTTCCACCATATTGTCCTTTGAAATCCTCCGACATCTAGTCCATCGAGAAATGTAACGTTCCTCTAGCAGCTGAAAGACACTCATCTTCATCTTCTGGCTCAAAAACACACCGCCCCGCATTTTGGAGATTTGATGTTTCCATGCAGGGATTTGTACCGTTACAACACAAATGATTGCGTGTACATATATGCATATTCCATCAAGTTGTGTATGTCTGCTTGTGTGTGTGTGTGTGTGTGTGTGTGTGTGTGTGTGTGTGTCTGTGGGTGTGTTTTTTTGTCCAGTCCGAAGCTGAATAAAAGGCCAGTTAGCCACCTAGCGGGCTACTAATTCTCCATGTCAAATACAATGGCTGCAATTATATGGTAATCAGTGTTGGTGGCTCATACCTTTCTGCTGCTTTCTGTGAGTGTGTGTCTGGCCAAGCTGCTCCTCAGGGAGACGGTTAGTCACGGCTTATTATTGACCCATTAGACACCCGTCCCACTGCCAGAAAGAAACCAGTCGGCTCACAGGCCGCGCTGCATTCACTGAACAACAACAACGAGAGGGAGACTGAGAATGAAGTTAATCATTTTGTTATCTATGGGCGAAATGAATGAACTCATCTGTGCCAAAACTGTGATTCAGATTGTTATCTTTAAAGAACCATGCCAGTGGGTTTGCATTTATACAACGTAGCTAACCGTAGCTTAACTGTTCCAGACATCCATTTATTTATCCACTAGACATGAGAATCAATGTGCAAACTGTTTAAACACTTGAACTTGTGCAAACCTTGAAAGTCAACATCAAGTCTAAATTAATTTTAAATGAAAATTAAATTATTAAAAAGAGATAACAGTGAAGGCCTGTTCAAATTATAATGCACGTTAAGCGCATTGCCACTCGTCCAATTGAAAGTCAAAGTGTAAAGGAAAAGTAAAGGAAAAGATTTTCTCGGATAATAGATAATATGGTTGTTTTGATTATAAATCTAATGGAAATTGATTTGAACCAGGATGTTTTTTTTTTTGCTTGCTCGTTTTTTTCTTGTTTTGCACTTGATTTTGTTGTGATGAAGAACTCTGTCAATTCTAATTAAAATAATAATAATAAAAAAACAACTCCATTAAAGCTCATTGATGATGTAACTTTGACGGAAATAAAGAGACTTCACAATGGCGGCTTACCCAACTCGAACAAGTTTTAAGAGTGTGCTGATTTATTTTCATACAGAAATGCATGAATACCAACGGCTGCCTGGAACTGCAGAAAATGTGCATCTAAAAAATATGACGAAATGCAAACTACAGAGTTAAAACTTAAGGAGCTAAAATGTGCGTACACACTGGCCCTTCCACTGGCGCTGCAGCTGCAAATAAAAATCAACTTTGCCAGATTTTGTTTTTGTGTTTAAACAGTCTTTGTTTGTGTTACGGTTTACACTGCAGAACGAAGCGTTTACTACAAGTTAGAAGTAGATTATCATGCAAAGCACATTCATAACATGACGCAAGCCTGTGAAGATATTCTCTTTCAAAACATGCCCTCTCTTTGTCGCCTCCTCTCTTCGTCATATAATCGACAAATGTGTTGTTTTGATATAATCCCCCAGATCTGTCAACTCTGAAGCTTGCCCTCTGGTCCCCCATCCCTCCGCCCGAACCCCCCCCCCCACCACACACCCACACAGACCCCTCTGCCACCTCCTCTCCAGTCCCCACCCCTACAAAGCAAAGCTCTCTTTGTTAACCTAATGTGCTTTTACCAGTTGCTTTCTGCCAGGGAGACATCTGCTGTGTGCAACCAGTCAATATTGTGAGGACAGTTCAAAGCGGCCAGTTCATTATCTGTGTCAGCTTAACAACCCAAAGGTAGCGGTCTAAGGGACACAGGGAGGAGGAGGGGGGGGGGGGGGGGGGAGGAGAGGAGGGGGACACAATGTGTGAGGATACAATAGACTCCTCATTAACCAGTGATTTATCATGATAGGATGCCCGGTTCAACCTTTGCCCCCCCATCCCTCTGCCCCCACACACACCTCTAGAAAAAGATCTTATTGTTGGAGAAAAGAAGAGAAGACTGTGAAAGTGGAGTTGAAAGTGGAATGATATAGTTAAAATGTCAAATGAAAAGTAAAAGTGAAAGAAATTCATCCTCAGCTGAAGTGTGTCCTTGAGAGTGTGTGAGAATGAAGGTCGGTGAGGAGCAACACACACAAGCATCTGTGCTTTTCAGTTTTTTAATGGTGAAACTAATAAAAAACTGAAAAAAGCTGGTAACTTTCTCTAATTGTCACTTTTGCCGCTTTCATTCCATTTTGCTTCTCTCTTATAGTTTGTAACAATTTACCATGAAAGACTTGGATGCAGTTTTTGACTTCTCGGATCAACAAATTCTCACCCTTCTACTATTTTGTGAGAAAAGCCAGCTGCCCCTAAAAAGTCAACTTTATTAAACATTACAGACAATCTGATTCACAGCGTAAAAATTAGCCTCGCAATAGACACACCCTCCCTTTCCTGCGAGGCTTTGTGAAAGTCAAATCCCTCGGTCATGATGATATCATACATGTCAGAAAGCCTCTAAAAGATGCTCCATGCATGCATATGCAGGGAGATCATAGTCCATCCTCAGCCGCTCTGCCCTCACAGAGACAGAGCCTCCTCTTGCACATAAAGGCTGTATAATGAGCGTTTAATGTATGGCTTCTCAAAACGCAAGAGAAAAGGGAATATTCAACGTGGCCCATGTGGTGGTTTTGTAAAGCTGCTGCAGGAACACACCTCTTTTCAATTTCTCCTTTTCCATCCTTTCCATGCAATCCCCCCCCCACCCCCCCCCCCCCACCCCCCCACCCCCCCCTCCCTCCTCCTCTCCATCCCTCCCTCCCTTTCTGAATCCATTTGCTTAAATCAATCTCACAGGAGGCGGTCGTGGATAATGTACCAGCCAGGGTTTGTAAACCGTTTTGTTAACAATGCATTCTGAAAAGAAAAGAAAAGAGGAGGAGAGGAGAGAGATAAAGCGAGACAGGGAGAGTGAGAGAAGGAGAGAGGCAGAAACGGGCAGAAGGGTGCTGAAAGAGGAACAGTTGGGTGGGTGTGGTGCGCGGCGCTGTTTGGGACAGGCCCCGTCGACTGGTGACACCCCTGTCCCATCTCCTCCTCCCTCGGCTAAAGCCTGCATCCGCCCAATTCGGTCCAGTCCTTGCTTTAGTCACACCACCTGCCTTCACCATTCTTCACCATACACCCACCCGTTCGCTGACAGGACGAACAGACGGCATAAACCCCCGTAACTCAGCCTAAACGCCCCGCTCACATACACACACACACACACACACATTTAAGTATACACAGTGACAGGATAGTGTTCCCTTTATAGGATTATAGTGATCAATAATGAGCAATGAGAGAAGATCATGGTCAATTTCTCAATCATGTCAATATTCTGCTCAGTGGAGACAGAGAGGGACACATGTGACTACTCTGAACAGATCCATGTAGGAGTCATACGGACAGTACATTCGTATTATTTGTTTTTACCTTTACTTACAACTCACAAAGGAGTGTGAGCGCTGCCATAAAACTCAGCTTGCTTCTGTGACTTAAACTGCCAAGAGATTTCACATCCTAATAGCCATGACACCAGATCAGGATAGCCTTTAAAGTTCCTCATATCCACTGAACTTGATTTCTTTATGAATTTAAAAGCACAGCAGCTGAAAAGAGCATCTTGACACAAAAGTCCCAGAGGATAGACCTGACAAGCATTACTAAAAAAATTACTTCGAAAGTGGTTCTCAATGGAAATAATAAACAATAAAGGGAAACAAACAAATGACATCATAAACGTACTAGTCCTTCTTGCACCATAAACCTGAAACAAAACAATTGAAGTTTGAGACTGTCATTCCACTGAGGACTTTTCGTGTAGAAGTACTTGCTTGCTGATATTCCTAATGATTTGAGCTTGCTTTAGTTTGTGCGTGTGTGTGAAGGCCGTTTTGAAGTTTCTCTTGCAAAAGAGATCTTGATCTCTATGAGATTTATTCATGACTTAATGAATACATATGATAAATACAAGGATGCAAAGTTGCAGCCTTTGTGGAAGTTTGTATTGTTTATTGTTAGCTTTCCATCTATTTGTTTTCATCAGTGCAAGAAAATACAATGTGGATGCAACATTATAGTAGCAAACTTGGCAGACCTTTGTGTTGGACCTTCCAAACATTTAAGACTGAAGACTCACAACCTTTGAAATGCAAAACATCTCAATTTCAGATCAGAATCAAAATCTAAGATCAGCCGATAATTAGGTTGAGGATGATCTGCCATCCGCCAAATCCCAAAACAGACAAAAAAACTGTCAGATCATACAGAAAACATGGCACACACACACACACAGACACACTCCAGAGGTCTGTGTGTTGTAGAGTTGTACCAGTTACGTACTGTTGGCAGGAGCGGTGTTACCTTGGTGATGCTGCTGAGACTTTTTATTCTCTTCTCACTTCAATTTGGATAGTTAAAGATTGAAAAAAACTTAAAATGTGTCTAAATATACTACAAAGCAAGATGATCAGTGTTAATTCACCTCACTCACATTTAACACAACAAAAACATTCATGATCACTGAAAAATCTAACAAAAAAGTTTGTCTGTTCATGCTTTATATATGAAAAGGGTCAACTGCTAATGTACAAGTTAGGAGTGACACATCCTATTAGCAGGGACCTGTTCCTCCATGTTCTCTGTGCCGAGCTGCTTTGCCTATCAAAGCCCCTTTTAGCCTGAGGAAGCCTGGGCCAGTTTGACACCATATTCCCATGGGTCCCTCTCAGATCTCCACCAAAGCACCCATTACTGGATCATAAGCTCCAGAATCAGGCCATACTGGACAGGAATCCCCAGTAGAGTCTCGCAGATCGGGGCTGATTTGCAACATAAGCCCCCCTGTGATTGCCCATTAGCCCCTGTCCCCACTGACGGCGGCTAGCAGGGTAGCATGTGTAGCTCTAACCGGCTCCTGTGCATTGCCATTGAAGGTTCGCTGCCACTACTTTCCCTAATTGGCTGTGAGGGGTATTAGGAGAGGTCGTGGCTTCAGGGAATTGATAGTGACATCTGATCTGATGTCCACTTAAAATGAAGACGATGTTGAGTCATAGTGTGCTGACAGAAGAGGATCCCCCTGGGATGCAGCTTAAGATCTGATGATTGATGGGTTATTATAATACAATAATACAAGCCCCCTGTGTCAGGACTGATTTTACTTTACGTTCATTTTCTTTGGTCCGCGCCACAGTTGAAATTTGCACTGTACTGCAGTTTAACATTTGGTTTCTGACCAATTAAAAGCGAGTCAGCGCCTG
This sequence comes from Anarhichas minor, assembly GCF_050575085.1. Classification (NCBI taxonomy): domain Eukaryota; kingdom Metazoa; phylum Chordata; class Actinopteri; order Perciformes; family Anarhichadidae; genus Anarhichas; species Anarhichas minor. Next base: position 1,330,449 of record NW_027466513.1, read on the forward strand.
TAAATGAACTTGGACTGATTCAAAATGAACCTACTCCTTAGACAGCATTTCTGGTAACCTGTCATTCTGTCACAAAAAATATACAAAATCTGATTCCAGCTCCTCTTTAAGGATATTTGAAGAAATAGCTGAATATTAGCGTTAGTCTGAAGCATATTGCCACGTCACCATTTCTCTGTAAGGAAATACGTTATGTAGAAATCAGTTAAATTGTTGTAAGAGAGAAGCATGGCCCCTCAAGCAAAAAAAACAAAAGAATTTCATGACTGAACTACATGTGCGCAAATTCATGGCACTAGAAATTGATGGTAGAAGCCAAACATTACAGACCAAGTCAATAAAAACAATGAAAACCAAAACAGTTACATTTAAATATGGATATTCTCTTACATACTCTACTAGGATTGGGACACTCAGAGGATGACAATGCATCAATTTCATAGCAATCTAATACATTTGGCCCATGTATTAGTAAATTAGCAGTTTCAAATACACCCTCCCCCTCAGGTAAAACCTGTGTCAGCACTTTTGCCGTAGTCTGCAAGCTGCCAACTCAGCTGTATCCATGTTGACAGCCGGTGAGAAGCCAGTGAAATGCTTCCAATCTCGTATATGGCAACTTTAAAAGGCCGGTGTTTACATTAAGACAGCTCAATGTGTTCACAGAGAAAGAAAAAATTCAGGTAAGAAAATATTGATGACTCGCTGATTTGGGCATGAAACGTTTGTACGCACCCAGCGTTGAAAAGTACACACTGTTTGTGAATGAGGCCTATTGTGCACACATTTTTACTTTTAATTAATAAACTGGCATCTCCTCATTCATTTCCTGTAGCTTGGTATATTTTGTTGTCGCTGCATCAAAGTCTTGGGAAGAAGTAGAAACTCACATTTGAAAGCAATCTGGGAGAGTTTTTCCAGAGTTAAAATAGCACTGTTTTGTGCTTCCCTCACAGGTATTAAACAAAGACACAAGACAGAAAACAAGACAGAAAACATCAGCAATTATACAATACGGTCATTAAAGGACTTTTTTTTACTTGTTGTAAAAACGCAAACCAAAATAAGACCATCCATCGAAATGAGAGTGATTTATTTCAAGGAGGTGTGCCTGTATCATCTTGCACGGAGAAAGTTTAGCTGACCCGTGAATCTATGTAACTGAACAGCTGTCTGCTTCAGATTTCTTAAAAGTCATCTGAACAAGAACACTGAATCCTTGGTCGTGTAGACAGAAAGCATGACTGGGTTTATCAGCTTTTTGAATGTATAGAAATATAAGACAGATCAACGTATTGCTGTGACAACTGCGCGGGGGATGAAAGGAAAGATCTTGCATCCTCGTATTCTAAATGATTTAATTCTGCTGACTGTGTGAAAAATGTAACACATTCGTGCTGTGAGGAAAAACGGTGTTTCTCTTAATACAGAGCCTGTGCTCTTCTGGTGTTGCTGTGCATGTAAACTCATCTGATTTCTCTGAGTAACGTTTCTTCTCTCAGCTTTTGGTCCAAGACAAGTCGGCCACTACAGAACTTTCATCAGTTGTCAATCAGATATCTATGTTTCTTTATTTTAATAAATGCTTAGTTTCCTCCCCAGCTTCTATAAGAAAGACTCCAGGAAAAAGCATCTGAGAAACGTTGCATGTAGCAAGTGCTGCAGACACTGGGAAGGTCATACAATGCAGGATTCGGAAAAAAAGACTGCAAGAAGACTACTTATCGTACCTGTTATTTTGTGTCTGGCACTATTGAAGCAGCAAGAAAGACTTCATGTATCTGTTAAAAACTGTACAGGTCCACCACAGACCACAGAAGATCCACTCTGAGCCCTTCTAGTCACAGTCAGTCAGAACAGAGCGACGCATGAGCCGAGCTGCTCACAGTTTGCCTGCATGAGGTCTGCAGATCAGAGCCAGCAGACACCGAGTGTGGTCCATCGGCGGCTCTTCCTAATCAACCCCAGAGACCCCGGCCTTTTAGCCGCCAGCCCTCAACATGTCTCACTGTGTTTACACACACTGATTAGTTTCGTAAGTGTGCAGAATGTCCCGAGGACGGTGATCTCTGAATCAATGTGCCCCTCAGTCCCATCCTTTATCCTCCCCGTCCCTCCGTCACAAAAGCCAGAGATCCTCTTGGAATCGGTGAGAGAAATTAGAGGATCAGAGTCGGCCAACTCCTGAGCAAACAGACTGAGCTAATGGACCAGCCGCTTTCTCCTCCCCTCAAATTATTAGCAGAGCGAGGGAATGTAGCCAGTCCAGTCATGATGTTAATGCCAAAGCTCGCTAATCCCTTACACACACACTGGCCTCGCACTTGCCTTGATACACACACGGCTACTGGGTAATCACTCCACCACCCAGGCAGTGGGAGAGGATGGGAGAGCAAAGGAATGAGACGGAAAGTGAACACATACACATGGCCGAGTTCCCAGGGGCCTGGCAAATGTTGTAGGTGTGCAATATGTGAGGAAAAATTACAAAGGAGAGGATCCAGGACATTGTTCGGCGTCTGAAACTTTTCTCACAGATATTTTCATTTGTCATGGTTGTCCTCATGTGAGCTTGTCCGCAGGTTTCAAACTCTAATTGTTGTGGGATTTCAGAGGTTTGGTTCTTCTATTCTGGTAGTTTGCTGTGTTGATTCCAAATATGTCAACTTTGAGCCCCTTGAATTTCACAAAGTTAGAGCTTTGAAGCAATCGAAAAAGCCTTTGGACTCTTTAGTGGGAACGTGACGAACACACAGGTAACTCAAGACAAACTCTTCCTCCTCCTCTCCATCAATACATCACTGTGGAAGCCTGTCTCCTCCAGGTTTAGGTTGGCAACAGCTGGCTAAAGAAGAATATGCTAATGCCAGTTCTTGGGAGGAGTACTTTGGGCTTATGAGGGATTAACGCTTGTTGGCCAGCCCTGACTCCCTGCTGAGCGAGCACGCTAATACAGGTGTTAGTAAACTGGCATTAGACTCCAGCTAATTAGCTTCCATTCACGGAGTGATTGTCCAGCCAGCTCTGCCATTTGTAGTGGTGTTTGCTCATCGGCAGGGAGGTCTCCGTGCTGTGGTGGGTCCGTTATGATCCGACATGATCTCCCTTCTTCCGTCTTTCACTCTCCCTGTAGGCCACTGGACAGCAGGGCCCATCCGAGAGACAAACTCAGTTTTAGAAGAGCCAGAGAAACAGAGGGGAGCAACACACTGAGACAGTGTCCATCACAAAGTATAATGATATGAGAATGCAACTTTGTTTTGGCCTTCCACCCTAAACCAACATTTCCCAACATTTGAAACAGTCTTGTAATGTAAGTCAGTAACACAATAACATCATTATTACACCTAAAGTCCATATACGATGATATTAAATTACTGCCAAGCCCTGAGTTTAACCAAAGTCTATGAGATGAACACTTAAGGTGTTAGTAGTGCTATTTTTCTATTAACTTGGTATGCCATCGTAGACAGCAAATTTTAGGCGAATTATCACTTTTAGATTTACAGACACTTATTGTGGCTTGTGACGATCAGCTGCTTAAATCTAACCTTTGATCCGTGTCTCTATCTGACACTATTTCAGTTAGTCTTGTCACTAAAAAGACATTTTCAAAGGGTGCTACAGGGCTCAACATCCTACGTTTCCTAACACAACGGTTTGTATGATATCTTACGAAAAGTTGTTCCTCATTTGTAATGCATTGAATGCTTAGCAACACCTGTAAATAATGCTAATTACATCCATACAGTATTTTCAAAAATAAACTACCGTCTTCACAGGAAACCACTTTGTTAGGTCGAGTAGAAGATTGTGGTCTGGGTTCAAATAACTGCGGAGGGGGCTTTACTGTAGTATGGAAATTACGTGACAAATAAATCAACGATGACTTCTGGTTTCATAGAGGACATGACCAGCGGTCTCCTGGGTCCCCTCTTTATACTCATTGGTCCACGATTACGTGGATTACATACAAATAGATTTTGTGGGATATATACAAATTACAGTGCATTCGTTTTTGTAGGTATAGCCACGAACAATGTATGAGAACCGCCTGCAAAAGACTACAGGGTCAGAAACTGTCCTTAACACATACGAAGCATCATAACTGCAGTTATTATGAGGATTTCTGCATTTTGTCTTCCAGAGAAACAGAGTAGCATGTTTTCTGCAAAACAGGAAAAATGGGGTAGGTCTGTGATCCATGCGTATTATGCCATTGCCGTTTATTACGACAATTGTTCCCTGTTTGCATGCGTGATGGTCAAAATGAATATGGGAATTGAAAGATGGGTATTACGTGCCCTACACTGTTGCTGGATGTGGGAAAGAGACTAAAGGTTAGTTGGTTGACATTCTCGAAGCCATTCCGCCGGGGATATCGGCAGTTCAAAGGAGTCATTAAGCTTCACCGGTCCTGCCACAAAGGGGAGATTTAAGACAGCAAATAGATCTGATAGTGAAAACTCAAAGCCAAACACAAATATCCACTAAGAGGCTTTATGCCATTATTACCTCATACAAGACCGTACAGATTTAACTGTTTCAAGTAAAATTTTCTCCTGGGAAACTCTTCATAACTAATAATCTGTCCTTTTCATGTTCCCCATCGAGATAAATGATGAGCGTAAATGAAATGCAGAAAACAACCAATCATAAATATTGACATTTCATTAAGCCTTGGTGGTCCTGAACTCATGTGATAAAACAGTTTTGACTGAAAGAACATATCGGGTAACTATACTTCTGAAATATATCTAACATTGAGAAACGGGCTAGTAAACCCTGACTAATGTTAGCATAACCTCCAACGACTGAGAAAAAGAAATCGCCAGTCAATTAGTCGACTGACTCTAACAAAGGCATACTGATGAAAAGGACTCAGGGGCCAATACACATCCATTCAGACAAAGGTTTGCAGCTCAGCAGCAGAACAAAGTCTGTGTTACACTTTCAGTGCCTGTGACACAAGTGCATATTGGTGGGAAAAGAATGCACGACTTTGGTGTCAGAGTCGCCCAACATCAGAGTACATGATTTCAGCAGACGCTTACGGACACAAAGACATATTTGTAAGAAAGCAAAGCATTAGCTGGTCAAAGTATGGTGTGATTGTCTACAATTTGTCTAAAATTTCACTAGACTGTCATGTCCTCGCAGGATAGAATCTAATTTTCTGGTTTCTTTCCCCCCCCCAGCCTACATGCTCGCATATAGCTTATTGATCAATATGCTTATTGATGGCCAATATCAGTCAAACAAGCTTGGTATCATCAGACTGGTTTTACAGCCTCAGATTTATTCTTTAATTTTTGTGTGTATAGTAATAATATATAGGATAGTAATAATGTATTTTCACTTTCTTAAGATTGTGCAAGTAAACAAGAAATATAGAGGTGTAGTCAGGTGACATGGCAATATTCTTATTCAGGTAACTTGCACTTTGATGTTCGTCTGACTCTACAGATTTGTATAGCGTTACAATTAGCCTCCCATTGGCCATCTATTGTTCAGCGTCAGTTTGTAGCCCCATGTCACTGACTTCCATTGGAAATGACTTGTTGCTATATCGCTCAAGGTGTGAACAGTATATAACGGAAGAAAGCTCGGACAGTGGATGTGCAAGTGGCTCTGTTTAAACTAAGATACAGTGAATGCAGTAAAGTGTTCACACGTTTGTTGGCACAGACCCTCACAGGCAGGGAGAAAGCATCATTTGAGGAGCATTCTCTCCTTTCCACTCTTCACATATTCTGGACAGCCAGCATATTTGCAGATGATGTATAAAGGCTTGGATTCTTCCTTCTACTTGGATTTTAAAAAAAGGAAAAAAAGAACAAAATGTGTCTGTTTTCATTTGATGTTGTACCTCATGAACAACAACTTAATCACAGTGAACTTACAGCATTCTTTTGGTTGATCAACAGAAGTCTCCACAAGAAAGTAATCCTTCAAAAACATCTCATCTCACAAACCTCTGCCTTCCTTCATTTGTTGTTGAAAAAGCAGTTTATTTCAAGGTGCTTCATACGGTAAAGTTTGTGTTTTTCAAAATGAAATGTTGTCTGCACACATGAGGGAAACAAACTAAATCCAGAGTCATTAAGACATTTATATACTAAAATAGACAGATATGCAGATAGACTGACAGACGTAGTTAGTAGTTAGCAGCAGGTTGGCCAGATGTGCAAGTGTAGTCTTATCTCTACCTGCTGGGAGCTGCCATGGCCCCCAGACTCTTTTCAGCACCATCTATTGAAAAACAGTGATAATCTGTTTGCTCCTTTAATGAGCCCATTGTTCCTCAGAGGAGGGAAAGCAGGTCTCATTGCTGCTTAGCTGCGGCTCTTTGAGCAGGAAAGCTCCTCTGAGCACCAGTGATACTCCGCTTCGCCTCGAAACATATTGGGAAGGTCTGAGCCTCAAGTCTGAGCCTGCAGCAAAGCCAAACCTGAGGAAGACTCTGAGCCTCTGTCCCACTGTGGAGTCACTTTATTGTACTGCTTTTTTTTCACCGCTGATCACGGGATCTGGCAGCTGGTATGGTCCTTTTAACCCCTTTAACTTTTGAAGTTTCCTTTAAATTGAGACAAAACTGCTCCCACTGTAAGACAGTATTTTGTAATTATATATGATAATATTTAAAAGGTACCATGACTCGATTTTTGTATGTTATTGTATAACAAAACATACATTTTACTGTAGATAAAAACGATGATACAATATTACAATTTGCAACAAGACCACTACAGTTTACTTGGTTCTATTTTTTTCAATTCTTGCTGAATTCAATTCTAACTTTCTAATAACAGTACACTTTTTTAAACTGTGTTTTACTGTAAACTACATCAGTGTCTTTTTAGAGGGGGAAACAAATACATTTTAGTGCACGTGGACATGGTATCCAGGTGGAAATGAATTAAAAATTTAAAGATTTTAAATTTAATTAAACTGACAATCTGTATATTTTTCCAGAGAAAACCTGTAAAAATTAATTTAAAAATGAGCCTCGTGTATATTCTGTATCTGCTTGTTCCAACAATTCATTGAACGCACATACCCTAACTGTAAATCCTGTAAAAAAAAGTGAAAACCTAAAACTTGAAGTTTACAATCTTATTAGTGACAAATTATGAACTATGCTTAGCAAAATAAATGACAAAAAAAGAACGTTCTTGTTGCTATTTTACTGATAAAACTTGACCCGTAACAAGTTGACAAGAAGCACACTATGAAATATTCATGGTTCTGTTATCATTTGGACGATAAAACACATTGGAGATTAATTACCATTGAAATGCATGACGATAAATGGATATCTCAGCAGAAGGTCATCATCTTGACTATTGTGCGCAGCAGCTGCATCAGTAGACACAGCAACAAATAATGGCAACAGTCGGCTCTAATGATGGAGACTCCTCTCATAACACACGCACACACATCATAGGTACGAACCCTGCATCTTGATCAGACAGTGCCTGTCTAATTGAGCTAATCCCCACTTCAGGATCAGCTCTGTCCCCTGAGGTCTGAACCTACACCCTGCCAGTCTCCTGCTCTCCCCGTCTCAGCTTAAACCTCCTGTCCCCTCTGTGGCTCATGTGGACTGCAAAGCTGTTTATTGGGAGACAATGGGCAGCAGATTGTGCTGTCAGGCTCCATTAATTTCCATCATTAGCATCACACTCCAGAGTCTGTGGAATCAGGGTCCAAAGCCTTAAGCCAAGTTTGTGTACAGCATGCATGTGTGTGTGTGTGTGTGTGTGATATTTATATACAGGCATTCATGTGTATTCATGTGTTTCATTTGGATATATCCTTAAAATTCCAATCATATCAGTCGGTTTTACAAATAAAAATAACATTCAATAAATCATGTGGCACGATATATATCAAGAACACAAAAATGTGTCCATATAGATATGAAGCCGCAGAACAAATGATGGGAATACTAACTAAATCTGATGAGTTGTGACTCCTGATAAATGCTCATTTTAGTTAAATGCCAGAGAGCGCAATCAAATGTCATGGATTAACACGCTGACCTGTCAGAGGTCTCGACTGCTGCCTGAAAATGCTAACAAGCTTAAAACAATGCCCTACAGCAGAAATATAGAATTGTTTTTTTGTGTAAAGATGTAAACAAATCGGAGTTTGTGGCTGACTGAAGCGTTTGGAGACCCCAAGCTAGTTCAGACATTTGCTCTTCATCTACACATTACACTTTTCATCAATTAAGCTTCATGTGAAAGCTACTTTATTTGCATTTTGCACTAAAAGATTTAAGAAAGCTGAAGTTCAAAAATGTAAAAATGGAGAAACTTGGAAACAGATGTATGCACATTTCAGGAGGAAAGAATAAGGACTTTTGTAGTCAGTTTGTTTAATTCCCATTTATGTATATACTGTGAGCGGACTATCATTACACGTCTGAGATTGTTGTTGGACCTCATATCTTCACAATAAAAAGTTTGATAATGTTTCTATGACTAAAATCAATGTAGATACTGTACAGCTGAGGTTCAGCCAAATCTCCCAAACTTTGTTGAGCTGTGACTTTCCTTTGGTTGGAGTTTTATTGTTTGTGCATTTCAGTCTCTACAACAGAAGTTGAATGAGACACATTTTTGGTGTGAAGAAGCAGTCCTACTACAGTATTCTGCAATTATGTGCCACGGTCTCTCTAATCAGGTGCAAATCCATCCATCCACTGTTCTAAACTGTGTGTCAGAACAGCAGTGACAGAGACCTCAAACATTATGCAATGCTGAGGAAATGCAGGAGGGACTTTGATTGAGGTATTAAGAATGTGAAAGCCCAATGAAAACCAACTCTTTATGATCCATATGTCCTTTAGTGCGAGCTAATCAATGGTCAAACGCAATTGACCACTGACCACCATTGGTATTTCCACCTCCAGCAGCGGAGCTCTAAAAGGAAATTGAACCACGTTTCTGCCACGCACCCACTGAGGCATAAGCCTTCTTACTCCAACTTCCTGTCTGATCAATGTGAGAGACAATGACTCAACAGGTGCGACAGACAGGAGCCCAGCGGCAGCTTTCCTCCCCGCCGCTAGGCCCAATTAGCACCCGCGGCTAAGGAACAAAGAGGCGACATTTCATTTCAGCAGAGTGCCAGTTAAAGGCCTCTTCTCTCAACCTCAGCCTCTTTTCTTTCTGTCTCTGACTGCTGACAAATTTAAAGGATCAGATTCATCCCTGGCTCTATCATATTCTATTCTATTGGGTCGATGCCTTGTGTTCGAAGTGGCAGGGGTGTTAAAAACATGGGGTGTTGATGAATTCATTGCATGTGACTGGACTTGCTTTCTTTGTGTGGAGGTTCTGGCTAATGAACCCCCCTGATGGTCTGACAAAAGGCAAATACATTTTTCAGGGTTTGGTTAGCACTCCGGGTCCAGGCTGGATTTCCTGACCAAATTACACACAAGTGCTGCCATCCCAGACAACTTTTCTACTTATTTTAGAAAGAAAAGATTCAATGTATCCTAAACATGTTAAAAAGCTTTTCATTATTATTTTCATACAGTGCCCGATGTGTAAATGGCTTTTATCAGGATGTAAGTATGGAGAGCCATTCTCTGTCTCATGGCTTCAAGACCCTGCTTTCAGTATAGCTATTATCTATATTTAACATATTTTAAATGTTTTTCTGCACATATTTCTATGTAAAAGAAGCTCTTATTTTCCAGCAAGCATTTTGAGTGTGAACCAACCAGTTGGTATAAGAGACCACACTGGCTGAACAGCATCTTGCATTTAGCTTTTGTGAGACGAAAGAGGTTAGAATGAGTATTAAATGTATGTTGAGGGTCATATTTTTCTTTTATGTTTGAATCTCCTTCATCTGCTTTAAGAGAACTGTAAGTAAAATATTTGTATTTTAAACTCAATGTTGGTCTATTAAGGCTGGTCCAGCCTAATGGAGTTATTACAAATGACATTTAAAAGAAGAGGACAAACTCTTGACTTTCTGCTACATAAACTAAAAGGGTTTGATGATAGCAATCAAAATCCCTTAACCTACAGTTTTAGTTTGTTAGTTCCCTGCAACTATAAAGCTAAGCTCTCTGCAGTGGTAAACCAGGAAACCTGGGTGCAAATTAGAGTGCCGTATGCAAGGGTACTTAGAGCGCTGTAAGAGATTGTCTCTACTCTGTGGTATTGCTTTTGTACTTCTTCCACCACTGGGCAACATGCATCTCCATAACCGACAGTGAAGAAAGACACAAAACCACCATCTTAATGACGGATGGGGAAAATACAAGAAGACTGAATGAAAATGGTATTTTGATCTGTGCAAAAATACGGTTGGGCTTGCATTCAATACCTCGCAAAAAAAACACTTTCCTAAGGGCAAAAAATTAATTAAGTTATCTGACTTTTATCCTTAATGAGGACTGTGGTAATAGTTTACTATGTGATGTTTACGCATACACAAAGTTGCAAAATGCCCGGTCACGCTTATACACAAATTCAACCCCACTTTAAATACATGTTTGTAACTTTCCCTTGGAAGATTTGCATTATTAATCTAATATTGAGAGATAACGACGGTAAGTAGACTGTTACGTATGGTTCTATGTCCTGCTGTGAATGTTTGTGCTTGGGGGTGTGTGTGTGTGCATGTGTGTGTATTCTGTGTCTTTTGACTTCTAGGTGCAGCTCCCTAACGAGTGATTGAGGGCACCTGGATGAGGATGTGGTTTACCTATATAAGCACCTCCTTGCTCCGCCCTCGCTCTCTCTCTCATCTGCCTGGCACCAGACCCTGGTCTGCAGTGGGATTTGCACACTACAGTTTACTTGTGTCCTGTAAATAAACTGGCAGCTGTGGTTGTTTTTAACGTAACTTGGTGTTGTGTCCCTCCTATATGTTGCGACTCCCGAGCCGGTCGTAACAAGACCAAATAAGCAATTTAGTGCAACAGTTGGACACTAATTATGTTGTAATGGGCCATGATATTGAAATTAGAGTGGTTGGAAAATAAATACATAAAATTGTATTATTCTACGGTTGTAGGATATTCTTCTAATCTATTATATATATATATATATATATATATTCTTGCAGTTTTTTTTTTTAAATGCCAAGTGCGCATGCGCAAACGTTTTCCATGGTGGAAAATGAGGATGACTGTCTTGCTGAAGTTCAAAGATGTCTCCCTTTCTGTTGAATTAAAACTATAATACCAAATAAATAAAATACATAATTAACACTATTGCCATAAACTCGTGCAGTCTGTCGTTGACGGTGACGAGAATTGATACGTTTTCCCTCAGCCTATCAACGAGGCAGAAAGACAGCACCGTCTGTGAAGATGAAGCAACCAGGAAGTGTTCCAGCTATTTATCCATTGCTCCCAGCAACGTCTGTTATGAAAATACTAGACACTGCCCTCGGAAAAGCGACCGGGCTGTTAACGGTCTTTATTGTTGTCATTGCAGCGGTTTTGAATTATTTCGACGACCCTGATCCGGTGAAATACACGAGGTAAACACCGGGCGGGGGTCTTTAGTCAGCCAGCTCTGTCAGCTGGACTCTGCACACACATGCGTTAATTTAACTGCTAGCTGCTAACACCAGGAAATGGCTACAGGCAACGTTACGTCAGCTAAATGCGAATATGAGTAATGTTAGCCACGAGAAAAGCAACGACTTTATTACATTTTAGGAACGTTCCTCCCGGGGGTCTCCATGCTTTAACAAACAGGTGCATTTAAAGTTACTTTACTGTTTGGAGAACATACTCACCGTGTGAAACAAAACTACGACTGGATTCTAAATTATAGACATCTTCTCGTTGATTCGTCGTAAATCGTGTCGACTACATAAGAGTTTTTATTATTTTATATGGTCGATTGCTGCCCGTCCATTTCTGAAGTTAGCGCAATTCATTTCCAATTGATTGTCCAAATTAGTATGTGAAATCACGCCTTTATGCCAAGATAGTCAATAAACAATGTTCGCGCAGCATGTTTCACATTTGCATACATTGCCTGCATCTAATACACTTTGTTTGCGTTGAGCATTACCTGAACTCGTGCCTAAGAGCAGCCTGTTTGTTTTTGGCACACGCAGCATGGCGGAGGACATGAAGACTCTGGAGGAAAACTTCAGGCAGCAAAATAAAAGCTGCTTCATCCTTGGTGCCTCTGGAGAAACAGGCAAGAAGTTGCTTCAAGAGCTGCTGGGGCACAACATCTTCTCCAAGATCACCCTCATCGGGAGGAGACGGCTCTCCTTTGAAGACAAGGCATATGAAGACCTGGTCAGTGGGTTGATTCTCTAGTCGGTTGACAACATTGTCTGAGATTCATCATGTTGAGAGTGACATTTTCTTTTGTTTTCTATGCCTCCAGCTACAAGAGGTGGTGGACTTTGAGAAGCTTGACGATCATGCTGCAGCCTTCCAGGGCCATGATGTTGGCTACTGCTGCCTGGGAACAACCAAAGCAAAAGCAGGGACTGTAAGTTAAACATTACAAATCAAACGCTGATGGATCATTAGGATTTTACTGTTGAACTGTGGCACAAGTTACCAAAATACCTCCATATTCTCCGTGCAAAGTATTGTCAACTGTAGAATGTTCTGCTCTGGACATAGCTGGGTCACGACTATTAAAAAGGGTTAACCCTAACCGTATGTTAAATTTTTTATTTTTTTTAAAATATATATATAGTAAGAGTTTTAAAATCCTCAAATATTTATATCATATTGTCTTCAGAAGTTCAGTATTGGTCGGGGTGTATGTCAAAGTCATTTTCTTCTGTTACTTCAGGAAGGATTCATCCGCGTTGATCACGACTACGTCCTAAAATCAGCAGAGCTCGCCAAAGCAGGAGGCTGCACACAGTTCCACCTGGAGTCCTCCAGAGGAGCCGATAAAGACAGCAGCTTCCTCTACCTCAAAGTCAAGGTGTTTTATTTCCTTCCTCTACTGCAGGCCACTTACTGAAGTCTTCCTCTTTCTCTTGCCCGTTTTGTCTCATTAAATAATGACGTTGGACAATTACTGGAATTTTTTTATTTTTTTTCCCAGGGACAAGTGGAAGCAGAGATTGAGGCGCTGGGTTTTGACAGATATTCTATTTACAGACCAGGGTGAGTGAGCTCATTTACTGAATTAAAATAATGTTTTAAGACTTTCAAATCACCATTAACCATTTGACACTAATAATTAAACGCCAAAACACATCTAATTGTTGGCATGGATTAGGACATCTGATGGCTGTTCCCAATGCAAAGGCCCGGTGAGCAGAACAAAACAAAATCTGGATGGACTCTCATGTTCATCCGTGGCTTCATTCGCATCATCACTCGAGAAGAGGAGTGCAAACATTATGTTTCACTTATGTTTCAGGGACTGTGATTGAGGTTGTTTCAACTCCTCCCCTGCTGCTAATTTGGCAGTTTGACATGTTAGAATGTGATTTGATGCACCGATCGAACATCACGTTATCGTATAATTTAGCAGCTCATTTACGATACTGCACATGTTGCAAACTGTTGCTACGCACCTGTTAGCAGCTGGTGGGCAGCACAGTCCTTCTTGGCTAAATAACAGCTAAGGAAAGGGGCTGTTTGGCTGCAAGCGGTGAAAGTATTCTAAATAACATTTAAAACGGATGTTTGACTTTTTAGGTGAGCCTTTCTTATAGGTGGCTAAAATACTTCTTCTTTTTTTTTTTTTTTTCTCCGACAGGGTTTTGTTGGTAGACAGGCAGGAGAGTCGGCCCGGTGAGTGGCTGGCCAGGAAATTCTTCGGTGCCTTTTCTGCTGTGTCTTCCACGTCCATGTCCATCCCAATCGAAGTGGTGGCTAAAGCGATGGCGTCAAACACTCTGCTTCAACCTGAGCAGAAGTCTGAGATCCTGGAGAACAAAGACATCGCCAGTCTGGGGAAAAGTGCAGAGAAGTGAGAGAAGGAAATACCCAGAGGTGAGAACGATGATTCCCATTTACACTGATCAATTCAAGCAGTAATTTCCTGGTTGGACTCCTTGACATCTATATCTGACTATATGGATGTCAAGCCTTTTGCATTAGACACAAGACACTGAGGCAGTGCACCACACAAATGGGTGGTCATAGTCTCCACGTTATTAATCCTTTTTTGTGCAAGTACTAGTTTGTTTTTATGTCTTCATCTTAATGTTATTGCCCTATTTAGCTTCCATAGAAATGCTCTTCTTAAAAATTGCTGGGTGGTAAATATTGGTGCTCAGAAGTGGTTTTAAAATCCAGTTTTTCTGTGAAGTCGGATTAAAGATTCGCCACTAAAGGAATCACTGTTGCTTAAACAAGCAAAACAAAGGCTTTCAGCTGATTCATGATCCAAATTCCTAAAGCTGTACCTGTGCAAAGTTAAAGCGTAACTTTGGTATTTTTCAACCTGGACCCTTTTGTATTTGTGTCTAAGTGATTAATGGGGACAATTCTTTTTAAAAATTGGTCCAGTATTGAGCAAGACGGCGGGCGCTACATCTCGTTCTGCTGCAGTGTTCTCGCTCGATACTGGACCAATTTCAAAACTCTCCATTAGTCACTTAGACACAAAAACATGGGAACATAGGGTCCAGGCTTAAAAATACCAAAGACGGGTCAGAGTTCACTGTGATGTTCTGTGTCACCTGTATTCAAACTGCTCATTTTATTCTTCTCTTTTCAGGTCATTTCAGCGGATAAACAGAGACGACTCCATACTGCAAACACTGTTCAGGTCATCATCATCATGTCAAAGCATTTTCACATTACTTCAAATGTATCCATGAGGTTTTCAATAGTCAGAAAGCCTTACAACTGCCTTAAAGTAAATGCTTGAGTTTATTCGACACTAGATTAAAATATTGGATGGATTTAACATATTTTCATTATAATTATTTTACTGTGTGGGTGTTTAATTTTTAATATTGGGTAATATCAGATATATGCGCTATACTATATCTGTGCACTACAGCATGTAATATATTGGATGCATATCACCATATCTATGCTATTGTTTTTCCTGGTAAATTCTGAAATATTAAGACTCTTTATTTCTATTTCATTTATTGTTTTATTTCTGTTTCATAGTTGTACACAACTGTCTTCTACTTTAATACATTTTATTTCCTTTTTTTCTTCTTATACTTGTGTTTTGATGTATGTTGCTCTAAGTGAAGCACTTCAAATCGCCTTTTTTGAGAGATGATTTTCAAATAAACTTGCCTTTTCTCCGTGATCTAGCAGCGCCCCCTTGTGACTGAATGTGGTCACACTCATTGGGCTCTAAATACTGGTATGATATAGGGGTTGTTTTTTATTAAGTAGCTTTGGTTTATTTGCTGCTAAAAACATACAGTAAAAAACAGTCTATTTGAGGTCATCTTTGTAGCAAGACAATGGCAACACCAGTAAGAGGGTGAGGCCTTATGGTTAAGCAGATGTATTTTCTGCAACTTATCTGTATTTGTAGCTATAACGAGTGTGAATGTCAAGGTTATGATTAAAATATCCAAACATACCGTTTTCTCCCCCTACAGATTTTAAAGCTATGGGAGCTCTGCAGCTTGTCCACAAAAGGGTCGTTGAATAAATATTTTAAACTCTGCTGGATTTGTTCTTCTGTTTTTATTTAAAGTTAGCTAAACATCTGTTTTTCCTGACTATTAAAGTTAAGTTATTGTGTGTAACCACACACATAAATATAACTTACACTCACCAAAAAATACATGGAGCATTTGACAATACTTGATGTTTTGAAGCCATTTCCATGTTTTATAGAGACTTTGAACTGCGACAGTGACCCAATTGCCAAGTTGCTAACATTATGTCAATGGTTGCAACTGATTTTTTTTCGGCTAAACAATTGAAATTTTAGCCCAATCGATTATATTTTATAATCACTTTGCATTTTATTTAGATATTTTCTCCAATGTTTTGCCCATCAAGCTTAAGTCCACACACTACAGCTGTAACGCTAAATGTTTTCTTTGCAATTAATCCTTTATTGCTGAGCGGGTTCAAGGTTGTGCTCAGAGTTTTTGCAATCAATCTGTAATACAGTTGGAGATCTGCACTGTTCCATAGGTGACAATAAAACCTGTTAAATAGTGTGAGTGTCGTAAAATTATACCTTTCACCTTCATGGGCAGATAAAGTATCTAAGATCAGCAATTCATAAATTAAACTCTGGCGACATCTTGTGGTCGTTATCTGTAAGTGTCTCTTCTGACTCGGCCCGGCCCCCTTCTTTACGTCACCAAACGTCACCAGGAAGTCCACTGTAACCAAGGCGGCATCATGGCAGAATACACAGACCCACGTGAGTTTGGTAAATAGCAAATTTAAAACCCCCCCCTAAAAAACTATAGCTGGTATAAAAGCATGCGCTTATTGTGGCTGGCGAACCTTTCTATTGCGTATTGTCAATTTGTTGCGTCACACGATGCGTTAGCAGCCGTTTTCCCAGCTGTAATGGCTGTAACGGTGATGCTAACTCTTTTAAATAATTAGCTTTAGCCAAAGGACCTGTGTGCAAAGCGGCTGTAATGAATGAGGTTTCACTTTGACAGGCGGCGATGGAGCTGCCGACGAGATGCCGGAGCTCTCTGACGGTGATGATGAAGACATGGATAATGATGAAGAGCCGTGGCAGTGGGAGGAGGAGGAGGACGGTCTACCGGTTAACGTCACGTGTCTGTTCTGTGACAGGTGAGAGAGCTTTGTGTTTTCACATATACAGTATCAGACGGACAGTCCCAACTGTTTGTCTTCACTTTCAATAACTATACAATAATTGGATATCCATACTAAGTACTTATAAATACAATTCAAGGTTTACTTCTAAATGTTACTACTACACTGTACTCTTTTACCATGCAATAAAGCAAGGCATCTCAGATGCTGTTTTTGATTTTTAAAGATTTAATATGTGTAAATGTATATGTTTTATTTAAACAGATTTTCCTACCTGTGTCATTTTGTGTTTCAGGTTGCTGAACTCTGTGCCTGCCACCCTGCAGCACTGCACGGATGAGCACCAGGTCAACCTCGTGGACGTGATAAGAAAACACAGTAAGTAGAGTCAGAGGCTCTCCTGCGGCAAAGAAGAACCGGAGGATCCTTCGGTTCTGTTGAAATGGCTCACCTTCTTTCCTTTTCTCTCTCGTTAGATTTAGATGACTACGGTTACATAAAGATGATCAACTTCATACGGTCAACAGTAAGTATTGTAATGAGATGTGATTTATTTATTCAACATTATATTGTTGAGTTTCATTTTTGTATTCATGGGGCGTTGGAATTGTAAATATTTCATTTTAAAAAAACATCAGAAAACATCCACTAAAAGATAATTAAAAGAACTTAAGAAAATAAAAAAGTATGATAGGATTGCTGATTTATTTTTTTATAGAAATGCGATGCATCCGGTCTGACGGGGCTGCCAGACGCTCCTTTACCCTGGGAGAGCGAAGACTTCCTGAGACCAGTCCTGCAGGACGACCTTCTGCTGCAGACAGGTACAGCCAGTGTGGCAGTATTATGCTGAAGTCTCATTCTCAATAAGCAGTATCGCCTCCAAGATTTAATGGACTAAGCCAAGAAAATCAACGAGGCTATGCACGCTTTGCACACTCATCGCCGAGGCTGATATCGAAACAACTATGCCCTGCAACGAAATCTACACCGCACACTCGAACCTGACACACACGCACACGCACACACACCACACTAAACCACACATTTGCATTGCAGATCATTTGCAAAAGCTACACCCATGAAAGAAGGCCTGACCAGAAACGACTGTATTCAATGGCAATATAAGAGGAGACACCTAAGCAATATTTTTCTGAATTCATATTGTAAATAAATGTTTTACAGTTTGAATCATTAGCGCTGTTGGACAAGAAACCCCTTAAAACTTTGCTGATGAGGCTTTCAGTTGGTCTCACGAACTCCTTTACGTTTTATTTTAGCCTTTGATTTTCGAGTAATTGCCTGGAGTTTGACTAAAATCCTCATCAGATATGTCAACAGATAGTACCAGAAGAAGTTCATAGATGTTCCCAGCACCACGTGGAACTAGCTTATCACTCGCTCACATTTAGCACGTTGGTACTTGTTTGCAGTTTGTCCCTTTTTTATCAGCAGTGGTCCAGAGGAGAGAGGTGTAGAATTCAATGAAAGTGATTTGGACAAAGTGTCGAAAGAGGTTGAACGAAGTGGTTCAGGTTGCTGTTCTTTTGTAGATTTGCGGTGCAGCCTGCTGCTTGTCTATAGACTCTGCAGTCAGTGATTTGTTTCTCAGAATCCTCTTTGAAAAGCCCCTCAGAGAAGGAGCAGCTTTAGTATTCTGCGTCGGTGCAGAGAGCTCTAGTGGAGTGGCAGATATTCCGCTTGAGAAAATGCAACGGTGATGAACCGTATTCAGCCCCGCGGCCTGTTTGCAGAAACCGGCCTCCGTGCCTCCTCTGCGGTGCACATCTCCGCTCCCAGAAGCAACACTCATTTCTTGCATGGAGTTATTGTTTTCATAAGAGGTCTTTAAAACTACTGGAAGGTCTGAAAATCAGAATTTAGGCAGATTATCATTTTTAGATATGACCTGAATGGATTTAGTCTGATTCCACATCCACTTCACTTAACCGACCCTCCAAGGAAAATGTAACAGCCATTTAAAATATAACACAACTCATGCACGGCATGAATTTACAAAATTATATATATACAATGTATACTATGTTTTTAGTCACTGTGGTGAGCCTTGATGTTATACATCTCTGTTTGTCTCCCCCTCTCTGTGTTTCTGACAGACCTCGAGGAGCTCTGTGAGGGCTCCAGCCTGTCGATGTGCCCGTCGTCTGGGACCAAGTCCCATGATGCACTGCAGCAAAGGGCCCTGGCCGCTGAGGAGAGAGCCCGTACTGCAGAGGAGGCGCTGACCAGAGCCATGGACGACCTGCACAAACTCAAGTCAGTGAAGTTTCTGCATTTTTTACTTTCTCTGTATCACTACTATGTGTGATATGGTTGTCATATTAGTTTATTTCATGTCAGTCCTGGGTAGATTTTCTTTTCCTTTCCATGTTCTTGAGAGCTTGCGGTGTACTCGGTGTGGCGCTCTACTTCTGCACTACCCTCCTGAGGCCAGCAGGGGGACACAGTGAACCCAGTATTGCAGCAACATCAACTAGAGTACCTTGTTGAAGAAGTTTGGAGGAAGGGGAAGGATATAAAAAGAGAAAGGAAAATTCCACTGCAGCATGGAGGTTAAAGTGAGGAGGGGAGGTAGGAAAGGGGGGCAATAAGGGAAAATTACAGAAAGAGTGAGGTTGGGGCGGTTGGAAGAGAGTTAGAAAGATTAATGCCTCCCATCTCCTCCATTTACTGCTACGTCCTGCATGAAGGTTGTGTGTGCTTTCTGCTTTTCAGCTCGCTGCTTTTGTCCCAATAAGAGACGTTAAAGGCAGATATATCTGGTGTGCTTTCAGGCTCCTGGCTCAGGGTTTGGTACTGAACTCAGGGACGAGCAAACCAGGCAACCTGGGCGCGGTGGCCGAGCTCCGAGAGGACGAGGACGAGGCCTACTTCAGCTCCTACGGCCATTATAGCATCCACGAGGAGATGCTGAAGGTCTGAGTTGTGCAAACACACATAGCACCAACCCACGCACACACTGACCAGGCCTGCAGGTCTCATTACTGTCGTGTGACTCGCTTCTCCCCCGGGCGCAGCCGTCTCTGCAGAGCGAAATGGGGTTCATCAGTGTACGTCTTGGCTGAAAGATTTCCATGTAGCACGTATAGGAAAAATCATCATCTTTATGCACACATTGGTACTGAGGACAAGACATTTCCTCAAAAGTGATAAATCAGCAATAAGCGCTGAGCTCTCATGTGAGACACCGGCAGTGCCGCTGCATGGCGGATGCTCCAAACGTGGAAATACATCTTTACGCTGCTCAAGTGCTGAAACCTGAAAGTGTCAGCAAGCTGGGGGGGCTTTTTTGTGTGTGTGTGGGGGAGGGGGGGGGGGGTCAGCTCTGTCTCCTCCTTTCCTGTTCTACTTACCGCAGTGCTTAGACATATCCCTGTTGGCTGTCCTGATTGGTGCCAAGCACTGTTAAGTTTTGCGTCATTTGTTCCTGCGTCAGGCTCTAAACTCGCATCAGAGCCTCAGGAGGGGGAAAGAACACGTGAGGCGGGGGGGGGGGCTTTGCGGTAGAAAGTGTTTTCAACTCTTTCACAGGTCGTCGTGGAGTGCATCATCTATGACGTGTGTTTTAGAGACCGTATGAAAGGACGTCATGAATCCACTTTAAATTTGTTCCTGCTTTAATATAACAACTGGATGCTGGCCAATCAGTGGGACGAAGACGTCAGAATTGTTCCATCGTAAACCGACCTCTTTCGCTTGCTTTTGTGCTAACTTTTAGTTTAAGCGAAGACTTTTGGTGTCCCCTCGAACAATGAATTGTCTTTATACCGAACTTCGTATTTGAATTATAGCCTTCATTTCACAAAACATTGTCTTAGAAAACAGGTTCAGATTTTACATTTTTTGTTTATCTTAAAAACAATACCCATATATACAATATGTACAATAACAGAGTGAATTGTTTGCGATAATATTTCCTCCCTCACGCGATCACTACAACACTAATGTAAAATCCAAAGTCTTTGTTCTTTGGAGAAATCCATTGAAAAGATCCTCATCTGCTATATTGTGATGCAGCATAACTTATTAGCATTTATTTCACTGGTCCAGCGAAGTACAATGAACCGTGAATGAGTCTGTGGTTATCAGAGTAACTTTACTGAGGAGTTACTAATTGAAAACTTCCTTTTATGTAAATATCCTCCAAGAGCTCAGTATTGAATAAGAACCTCCTCAGTTCCACGGTGTCCTGCACTCAGCCATGTTACTGTCACGCTGAGTGTTTGTGGGCAGATTTGATTGGCAGGTTAATTAGCGAGTCCTGACCTGACCACTACAAATGCTAGGGTCCCTCCCGGTTGTATTTATCCCATTCCAAGAATCCCCCACCGTCTGTTTTGATCTGCTGTTATCTGTGAAGCAAAAGCTTTACATGCTCTGAGTTTTTTTTTTTTTTTCCAAGGTGGCTGATAAGGCCGCTGTATATCACAAGAACATAACATAACAACGTAAAAGTCGTAGAACTCCAAGAATGCAAATCATCTTTAAAAGGCGACATTCCCTTAACCTTTAGAAACCCTGCAGTAAATTGTGTATTTTCGTCAAACACGTTAACATGTTTTATTCTGTCTTTCAATTATTTTACTGTCCGTGTGTATTGTTCCTAAGTTTTGAATATTCTCAGCGCTCAACAATAATGAATGTCTGCTCGCAAGTCATAAAAAAAATAATTAAACACTTTTTCCAGGGCTGATGATGGAAGTGGCTACGTAGTGAGCCTGCTCGCTTCCCTGTTAGCTCTGTTGAGGCTCTGCACATGTGCAGTACCAATCGGACATGTGACAGCGGCGGCTAAAGATAAAGTTCACGAGCTGAAGCACAAGCGAGCATTTCAATTGTCCTGGAAACAGGAGTTTAGTTGGGTGGCATTAGAGAATGTGGGCAAAACTCCAGTTTTATTTATGATTTAAAAAATGAGAATGAACTTCTTCTTCTAGTCTTTGTTGTTATTTCATAACTGCTAATAAATAATACAGATTTTATAGGGGCAAGATAAAAAATTGCTGACATTGATCCCTGATTCTCTCTGCAGGATAAAGTGCGCACGGAGAGTTACCGCGACTTCATGTACCGCAACCCCGAAGTGTTCAGAGACAAGGTGAGCCAAATGCAAACAGATATGTGTATTAATGTGTGTGTGTACAGTTTTTGCAGGGTAGCCCGGCGGTTTAATGTACAGCCAAGCCTATTAACAGAGAAAAGGCGTGTGCGCTTTGCAGGAAAGACATTAATAAGGGGACGGTGTCTGATTTAAAACACAGTGTGACTTTATTAGCTCCTTGAATGTCGACTGCAGAGTGCTGATAACACACGCATGCAATCCACCACCAAACCCAGAACAACCCCCCCCCCCCAAAAGC
Organism: Anarhichas minor; assembly: GCF_050575085.1. Taxonomy (NCBI): domain Eukaryota; kingdom Metazoa; phylum Chordata; class Actinopteri; order Perciformes; family Anarhichadidae; genus Anarhichas; species Anarhichas minor. Next base: position 1,352,535 of record NW_027466513.1, read on the forward strand.
CCTCCCAACTGGCCCCCACTCATTCCCCTGCAGAAAGCAGCAGCCTGTATCATGACCATCCATTATGTGGGCGGCTGCTGGTTAGATGGGATGAGGCTGTAGAGTGGGGAGGCAGGTTTTGTTGATGAGAACGTACATTATCCCTGTCACAGCGACGCATTCGGCAGAGAGGGAAGTGTCACCTTCTAACAGGAAGTGCTAGACGGAGAACAAGCCAGGATGTTTGAGTACGGTTAAAGAGAGGCTACACAGAGTACAGGAAGATGGAGGAAAGAGAGGAGTTGTGTCAGCAGCGTGTCGGCGACCCTCTGTGAACCCATAAAGGCAGCGGGATGCTTGCAGGCAGGTTAAAGTGGCCTTAAATAGAGACGCACATTAACACCGTGATACATATAGAGGCCATATAGTCATTGCAGCTGTGCCTCGGCCGTTTAACACCAGTCGGGGGCGAAGATGAACAAATTAACTGTAGCCTAACCTGAAATAGAAGTGACTCAACAACAATGGCTTGATGAGGGGAAAAAAGATACTTTGGGGAGCAGTTAAGGTGCTGAAGACAGCATGCCAAACATACAGGCTGTTCATTTTGATGACTTGGTACAAACGTGGAAGTCAAAGCAGCTAGAGGTGACTTGGATGTTGAAGTTCATTTTGTCAGCCTCCCTGACAGTTGCTGCTTGTTCGTTTGTTCGTTATTTCTACATATTTTGGTTTTCCAATGCAAGAAAAATGTTTAAACGTAGCTCCTCAGAACTGATTTAAGCTCTTGGCTAAAATGCTTTGATAGATTTATAAAGCATACACAGTATACTGTATTAACACGTTTTTCTTATGCATAGCAAGTGTTGCGGCTCCTCAAAGTTCAAAGCCAACAGTTCCATTTCATCCTGATGAAGTTGCCTGGATTTTCAAATCAATTTGAGTGTTTTTGTCGAGCTCTTTTTTTTCCCCCCAGTGTTCATATTCTGCCCCTCTCCCCCACCCTCTCCCCCTCCCATCCTGCAGGTGGTGCTCGATGTGGGCTGTGGGACTGGCATACTGTCCATGTTCGCTGCCAGAGCTGGGGCCAAGCAGGTGATAGCAGTCGACCAATCGGCAATCATCTATCAGGCCATGGACATAGTCAGGTGAGACACACACACACTACGGTCAGTCACTTTTTAAAATTTTTTAAACCTTTGCCTCCACCCAAATACATTGGAGGTTAACGGAATCTCATGTATGTTGCTTACAACAATGAAAAACTCAACAGGAACTTGTCTTTCAGTCAGCAGCTAACATGCTGGCAGATTAGCTCACAAGCTGTAGTGCTAGCTCGGTCAGACGTGACCCTCGCCCTGCACGTCATAGCAGTCCTTCAAGAGTTGGGAAAGAGACGTCGGTAATTCGGCAGATTTGTGTTTTAAGGTAAATCAACTTCCCGGTATGAACACTTGAATATCCATCCATCCATCCATTTTCCACCGCTTATCCGGGGTCGGGTCGCGGTGGCAGTAGGTCAAGCAGGCCGACCCAGACCTCCCTCTCACCGGCAACATGTTCCAGCTCATTCTGGGGGATCCCGAGGCGTTCCCAGGCCAGCTGGGAGATGTAATCTCTCCAGCGTGTTCTGGGTCTTCCCCGGGGTCTCTTCCCAGTTGGACGTGCCTGGAAAACCTCCAGTGGGAGGCGTCCAGGAGGCATCCTAATTAGATGCCCGAACCACCTCAGCTGACTCCTTTCGACGCGAAGGAGTAGCGGCTCGACTCCAAGCTCCCTCCTGATGACCGAGCTCCTTACCCTATCTCTAAGGCTGAGCCCGGCCACCCTACGGAGGAAGCTCATTTCGGCCGCTTGTAGCCGCGACCTTGTCCTTTCGGTCACGACCCAGAGTTCGTGACCATAGGTGAGGGTAGGAACGTAGACCGAGTGGTAAATTGAAAGCTTTGCCTTCCGGCTCAGCTCCCTCTTCACCAAGACGGTCCGGTGCAGCGCCTGCTTTACTGCTGCAGCTGCACCGATCCGTCTGTCGATCTCCCGCTCCATCTTACCCTCACTCGTGAACAAGACCCCGAGATACTTAAACTCCTTCGCTTGAGGTAGGCACTCCGTCCCCACCTGGAGGGAGCAATCCACCGGTTTCCGGCAGAGCACCATGGCCTCAGATTTGGAGGTGCTAACTCTCATCCCCGCCGCTTCACACTCGGCTGCAAACCGTCCCAGTGAATGCTGGAGGTCACGATCCGAGGAGGCTAACAGGACCACATCATCCGCAAATAGCAGAGAGGCGATCCCGAGACCCCCGAAACTGACGTTCTCCGCCCCCAGGCTGCGCCTAGATATCCTGTCCATGAAAATCACGAACAGGACCGGTGACAAAGGGCAGCCCTGGCGGAGGCCAACACCCACCGGGAACGTGTCTGACTTATTGCCGAGAATGCGGACACAGCTCCTACTGCAGTCGTACAGAGACCGGATCGCCCGTTGTAATGGGTCCGGCACCCCATACTCCCGCAGCACCCCCCACAAGACCCCCCGAGGGACCCGGTCGAAAGCCTTCTCCAAGTCCACAAAGCACATGTAGACTGGTTGGGCAAACTCCCACTTGAATATCACTTATTTAAAACCCAGAATTACGTTCCGTCCTCCGTTCATGTGAATGAGGCGTCATTCTCCACTGAGCAGCTTTCATAGGAATGAACGGGGCGCCGCCACCGCCGCTGTATCAAGTTCTCTTTACGCAACCACGGAGCAGACGGGTCCTTTTTCCCTTTGTGTGCAGCAGAGGATTGTGGGAGTAGAGGTCTGTGTGACCTCCAGCCACCTTTTTATTTGTTGCAACTGGTTGACTTCAATAGAGCTGCTGTCAGTCGTGTGGCCAGAATGCAGATAATTTACACCTGCAGTCGGACTCATTCACCACTCATCTCTTCTTCTCTGCAGGGGCTTCAGTCTGAGGCCTGCATTCACACACACACACACACACACACACATGTAGATGACCCCCTGTTGGTACCTTTTAATACAGTCCTCAGTCCAATTTCAGGTGGTGTGTGTTTCCAGGCTTCCAGCAGCTGCCTCTCCACAGTAGAGTCATTTACCTCCACCAGAGCCTCCACCGTCCCTACGTCTACCTGCAACCACTTCCTCCATCACACCCCTGCCTCTAAAATGCATTTTTGAGTTAGGGGCCATTATGACTGCTATTATTACCGTTATGTAAGAGAGTGTCGTATAAGCAAAACAACAGGGTTTGCTGAAGGAAAGGGACGTTTTAATTTTACAGCCCACTGACTCGCTGTTGGAGAGTGTGTTGGCATGCTGGCTGCGTCGCAGGTTCGCCAGCGGTGAAGTTTCAGCTAAAAGAAGATGTGTAACCCCCCCCCTCCTACACACTCACACATTCAGACACACACACATCTTGCCCTTGGCTCCCTTTAAAGCCACTGTCCGCTTGGGTTGTGATTCTTAAGCTCTTACTTCTGTGTGTGTCTGTACGTGTGCAGATGGCCTTTGTGTGTCCGCCACTTCCTCTTGATGTTAATATCAGGATTGTAATTAAAGTGGCTCCTGTTGGTTGGGCAGGAGCATCCATCTCCTGTCTCCACTCCGTCGCCGAAGTTTAAATGAAAAGCTAGACGTGACTTCCTTCCTTCACAGTCACTTCCTTAATGGATAATGTCCAAATACGGGTTTTTTTCTTCTTCTTTTTAAATGGCTGGAATTGATGGATTATCCAATTGAATGCTTTGAATTGTGGCAACAAAGTGGAAAAACATTTTACATAGATTAATGAAATTCAACTTTCAATGGTGAAGGAAAGATAGACGGACAGATTATCGGTTTGAGGATGTTCAGCCAACATTTGACTTTGGTCAAAGAATGCTGATCAGCCAGAAACGGGCACCCATGAATACATGTAATTCAGGACAACTTCGTGTGTATTAAAGTTTGTGTCGCTCATTATCCCAAATTCCCATTAACCCAAATATGATTAAAATAAAACTTAGATAGTTCATTTCCTTGTTTTTTCATTTAGGTAGCAGTTATTTTTTAAGTAATTTAAAAATAATCTTAAATCCTATTTTCTTTATTACCTTTTTTGTTCATAAAGGTGCTCAATATGAACTTCAGAGCATATCTTTTGCTTCCACACGAGTCTCAACGTGGGAACGGCTGCAAGCGGCTAACTGTGCAGAGGGCGATGCGGCGTTATCAGCTGTCGGCCATCAGCTAACCAGTGGGGCACGCTCACATGCACTGACCTGCACTAAAGGACAAGTTCAGATTGCAACACACACAGAGGGAGGGTACTTAATTCTCTGCTCAGGATGTCATTATTCCACTATACTTTTGTTATATTAATGCTCTGAATAACGTTTAGAGAACCTTTAATGTTCAAGTCCTGAAAGAAGCAATATTTGTGTGTGTGTGTGTGTGTGTGTGTGTGTGTGTGTGTGTGTGTGTGTGTGTGTGTGTGTGTGTGTGTGTGTGTGTGTGTGTGTGTGTGTGTGTGTGTGTGTGTGTGTGTGTGTGTACATATTTGGTGATATGGATATATTTGTTATCAAAAACCCTTCTCAATGAAGTTCGGAATTGTTTAACAAGAACATAAATGTCTGAATTATGAAGAAAAAACACATTTGTATGTCGTGAAGGATAGATTCACCCTCTAAAGAAAGCAATTATTCGCAAACACTGGTTTCTTATGATAAAATGTACAACCTCTTCCCCCCTTCTCTCTCTCTCTCTTTCTCTCTCGCTCGCCCCTTTTACGCAGAGATTCCGCAATACTGCCGTAAAGAAGATTAAGCCGGCTTCACAACGGCATAACTCTGCCCCAGTGTGTATTTTTAGTTAGCATGAAGTGTAACGTGTGTGTGTGTGTGTGTGTGTGTGTGTGTGTGTGTGTGTGTGTGTGTGTGTGTGTGTGTGTGTGTGTGTGTGTGTGTGTGTGTGTGTGTGCGTGTGTGTGTGTGTGTGTGTTGTCCCTGTTGTCATCTGTTACACAGATGCCGATTCGGCTCTTTTACTAACTCCGCTGACGGCTAAACGGCGGAACAACTCTGTCCCCAAATTCCATGTTCGTACCTTTTATACATAACGGCAAAGCGGAATAACGATGCAATATTCCCGCCTTTAACATGCTGTATGAAAAGGGCTTCTCTCACACATACACACACACACCACTACAAAGCCACACAGATACTGACTCTCTCCCCAGAGTCCTGACATTGTCCTCTAAATTACCCCAATAATGAGATTAGTGTTTCCCTCTTGTGAAAGGTGTAGGAGGAGGGGAGGGGAGGGGAGGGGGGGGGGGGGGTTGGATCCTGTGAGGAGGTGATAGCAGCAGTAGCAGAGCATCAGAGAGGGGAGAGACAGTTCAAGATAAGGATCGCTGCCACAGAAATGCACTCTGGGCCGCTGTGAGTAATTGTTCTGTCCTCGGTAACATTAGCTGTCATGATAATGGAATATTCACAGAGATTGATACCCACACTGGCCGGTCTGAAAGGAAGGATCATTTAAACAGCAGCACTGATCTTACAGTCCCTACCTGAGCCTGACACCTCTGCAGCCCCACAGTTACAGTTTCCCCCCTTTCACACTCTCTGCAACACGGCTCAGGAAAGACTGGAAATATAATATATACGTTTTATGAGTAGAAGTTTGCAGTATCCACATTATTGAATGTGCACCACAGCAGCAAAACTACAAGCCCACTCTCCAACCATTGGTTTACTGGATGCTAGGTATAAACTTTATGAGTCGTTTTCTAGGTCCTCAGACTCTTACATGTTTCCCACAGGTTCAACCAGCTGGAGGACAAGATCACTGTGATCAAAGGCCGCATAGAAGACATCAAGCTCCCAGTGGAGAAGGTGGACATCATCATCTCAGAATGGATGGTCAGTGCACGTTTACGCACACATGTACATACTGTGGCAGTTTGATCGTGGGAATGCACTCACAAAGCCTCATGAAATAAGTTCAAGTCCCACTCAACAATATGTTTATTCAGATTGATAGCTGAGGATGTGAATCGGTAAACGTGAGTGACTCTCCACCAAAATCATCCTGTGTGAAAGGAAAACAACAGTTCGGTCAGAAGATCATCAACTTGAAATCTTCTGTTGTTTTGATCAAAGATGATTGAATACATAGAATCTCCTGTGCACGAACATGTGGGTTCAACCAGCTCCATGTATGCGTTTGGTTTTCCGAGACCTCGTACGGTCGCTCGAATAAACGTATTTCTAGCATGAGTGGTGTGGACAGCTCAGGTCAGACTCAAACTCCTCCCTGTCGTTAAAACCTTGTGGCTTTTTTATGACACGGTTGAAGTGGGCAGACCTAAAACGATGCAGGTGGATGAATGGTCGGAAGAGGAGGCGTGTGTGAATTAAGATGTTCATAGTGGAATGTTTATAATAATGACTAAAGCCTGGCCTTCATCACCATACATTCTCAAAGTCGAATACATCGAAATTCACAGGAGACAGTTTACTTGTCGCAGGAGCAGCTCAGGTGTAGGTAATAACGCTAACGATGGCTCGTTTCTCAGTGGTTCATGTCGGCATGCATAGCTAGAGCCCTGACAATGAACATCTAAATGGAATGCAGCCATTATTCATGTTGTTCGTTATACTGTGGTAAGTCAAAGACTCAACGACAACTTTTTGTTGGGAGCTTATTTTCCATCTTTGAACTCTTGGAGCACACTCATGCATTTACCCAAAATGTAAACGCTCAGCAAAATCTCAGATTGGTCCGCTACCAGCCAATGAGCGCGCAGAATCCCAAGGTGCCAGCAGCTGTAATGCATGATTTTTAAACATGCCTTAAACGGGGCTAAACTCGACCATGAGCTCCTCTGAATACCTAACCAGGAAGAGCAGTCTTCCTTCCCCTTGATGCCCATTTATCAGGGAGATTCTCTGTGGCGATACAGGCGGGACGGCCAAAGTTGAACGCACCGCTGAAGTCATACCTAATTCATGAGCATCCCGTATCTGTCCCCCCTCCACCTCCCCCATCCATCGTGAAACCCAGGGTCACGAGCAGGGGTCGCCAGCCAGAGCCTTCCCATCCTCTCACCGGGGAAATTGAAATTGGGTGGTTGACGTGTCGGTGGAACGGTGAAGGATAGGGGGCGTAATCTCTGATGACACCGGCTCACAGAGCGCTAATAAATCTAAGAATCCTCCAGTCACTTCTCATCATGGCGGCGATGGCAGACATTTCTCAGAGTGGCCAGAACTTCCAAAGCTGCCGTCCAATCTGCCTGTATAAAATGAAGAAATGACAGGTGTCACAGGAGTAGACTCTCTGGCCAGAGTAAATGGCTTCAGGCTGTATTAAATTTAAGTGTCTGATTACCACGGGAATATTCTTTATTTTGTTTTTTGCTTCACATGCCTTGTTTTTTATTGTCATATAAATCACTTGTCACAATTCACTTCATCACACATAAACATCATTGAATTTTTATATTTTTTTTAAATTAATAATTAATTATAAAATGTTAATTTTCTCAACATACAGCTAGTGTTGGATGGGAATTTCCCACGTGGGGATGCAAGATTGAGCTCTCATTACCCACTGACTCTCTAAAATAACCTTTTATTACTAAATCAGATTTCCAATGTGTTTTACAAAAATACAATTTGACCTCATGTTAATTACCAGATAAACCTTTTTTATGTTTCTCTCTAAACAGTATGCATATAATCCAGCATTACTGTTTGCTGGTAGTTCTCTCACAGCCGTGTCAGAGCAGTGTTAAGTTACTGCGAATGCAAGCTTCAACTGGCTTTTATTGTGAAGCAATCACAGGAAATGCAAAAGTGTCACTGAGGTTTACGCATCTAAAAATGTGCAACCAAAAGAAGAACGTCCTTTTCAGTAATTACTTTGACAGTTTAATATTACAGGGAGTAATAGAACGAGAAGGAGCTGCAGCATTACATTCAATCAAACAAGTCCAATCATCGAGTATCTTTTCCTGTTTGTTTGGCTGCTCTGTAAATAGATACAACAGTTGCTCTTCTGTTTTTCTGACAAAAAAACTTCTCAATTAGTGTTTGTTACCCACAAATCTTTAGGACTTGGAGTATTCAACAGCACTTGCCATTACCACTGTAACTACGGGTGTCGCCCAATCAACCAGAACTGAAATCTGCAGGACTTTAAAGTCACGTTGATTATTCTTGTACCACCCAGTTCCTCCCTGTAATAAACCCAAAGATCCTGTTTCAACTGTAAATACGGCAAATAATGGAGGAAGACCCACATCAAGGTGCTGTATCTTTGTGACTTTGATCAGGGTCTAATACCATGGTCTGACATGGCTTTAATGCATGCGGCTGATCTAATCAGACCCTGCTCAAATTACACACACACACACACACACACACACTGATTGGAGGCTTGCTAAGGTTTCCTACAGAGAATGGCCAAATTGGGTCAAAGCAATGGCAGGGATGCACACGAGGGAATTCTGTAACTAAGAATAGATTAGCATCCAGCATTTCTTCTGTGCAGAGAAGTTGCTGGCTTTGTATTCCTTCCTCTGGTTTGAAGGAATATTGGATTGGCGACATAAAACTAAAAGGTATGAGGGGGAAAAACTCAATTGGAAACCAGAACTGAAGACTGAGAACATTTCACACAGCCCCACTGTAGTTAGTCGAGATAGAAAATGTATTATAACACTTTGTTTGTTGTCACTGAACAATGTAATTAATCTGAAATCTGTAAAATGAATTGGTCTACAAACCCATGCTCTGTGGATCACGAGAGAGAGCCTTGGGCTTACTGTGGCAAAGAAAAGCATCAGTCCTTAAAAAAAGCAAAAACTAGATTCATCTGTCATCACGTGTGTTGTGATTGAAAATGTTGTTCTCTGGCCTGGAAAGTAGTCTGTATCGAGTGGAAGGAATTCAGTGACAAATGTTTGAGACTTTGAAAAGGTATTGCTTCCAGAGAGACTGTGAACAAATGTAGTGGATCATTTCAAAAACGGAAAATAACTGTTGAACAAAAGGAGAGTTTGTTGGGTGGGATGGTAAAAATATCATAGCACTCATTTTTACAGGCAGCATAACGATCCACGATCTTATCATGTTTGATGACATTTTCACACGTAGTGATGGCGCTGCTCTGCTGTGTGCAGAAACCATAGAGCTGCAACTGATAGAATGTGTGCTGTTGCTCGAATGATCTACTAATTATCTCCCTCTTTAATCTTTAACGTTGATATACATGTTTGTCGAAAATTTTGATATTAAACATATTTGGGGTTCAGAAATGTCGAGATTCAACGTATGCGTGGTTTGCAGAAACATACAGCGCCATCATTTTATTCTGGTGTCTGGGTTGAAAGTTAACACCACAATACAGTAGATGACTTACATTAGTATGTAGTTGTAGACACGTATTGACATCTGTAATACTCACATTTTATATTGGTGCAAATAAACAACAGATGTTGAAATTGTGAAAAAGGGTTTTAAAAAAAGAGATAACCTTGCAAGTTTCATCATGAAGTTATAAGTTACTTATCTGACAATTAATGCTGTTTATGAAAGCAAAACGAAGGATTTCATCACTGAAGTGATGAGCGAGCGGACCGGCCGTGGTTACAGGGCTAATAAACAGAGATGGGTGATGAATGTCTTGTATCTGTGGTGGTGGTGGATGAAAAGGGGGAAAATGAGTGTCTGTCTGTTGTGGCAGTGTTTGAGAGACTGCCTTTAGCAGCACCACTGTCATTTCATAACTCACAACATTGATCGCTTCTCTTTCTCAGCACACGGAAAAAACAAACCGTCCAGAGCAGATAAGAGAGTGGGGGGCTGACGGGGAGGAGGAGAGCCGAGTCCGCCGAAGGCTAAATAAAGTCTGTCACTCCAAGATCAATCACAGGTGATGGGCCTGCTAGCTCGATAGTGTTTAATGGTGCCACGGACGCTCAAATACGGACATGAGAGTACTGCTGTCAGAGCGGAGTTGGCTTTAACAAACTTTAGTTACATAATAGGAACAGCATTGTGAACTAAAGCCTGAAATGATTGACTTTATTAAGTCATTTCTGTACAAGATGCCTCTGTTTTTGTTCACTTGCAGTTATGTTCTAGACTAGGCTTCACTTAGAAACGGGCCAAGACCGTCCCTCTGTGACGGTTGTTTAGGTCCGCACCAAAGTACGATAGCTGTCTTCACAACTGCCCAAAACAAGCCGCACAAACTTTGAGGAGTTTGAGAATGTCGGTTTGCCACGAAGAGGGACCCGCATGGAGTATAAAAGATCCAAGCGTTTCCTCGTCACGTATTTTGCATCAGCTGATTGTTTGTGTGACCGTCCTTGCGCAAAGTATAACCCAGGCTTAACTCCGAGCATTTGAATGTTAAAACCTGATCAGTCTTGAAACCAAGTCAGTATCGTGCATAAGAAGACATTTTGAATCGTAATCTGCACAAAATGACTTGGATTCTCTACGTACCACACAAAAAGCTCTCTGTGTATTTATTTCCCACCTACTGTAGTACAAATCCACTCAACCTTTCTCTTGTCCATATTACAAAATGTCTCTGGCAACATGTTACATTGGGCTAAAGCAGTCCTGGCCATATTTTGTATTCACACGTTCTCTATTTCTGCTGTCCATCAAACCTACATAGGTAATACGATCGCCCTTATAAGTGCCCCTGCCCAAAAACTGAAGATATGGACTGAAATATTTACAATTATTCTTTACATGTGAAATAAAAACTGATGATACAGAAAACTATGATAAACACTAAGTGTTGTTGTAGACTTTTACTGCGGATGCTGAATCTGCATCATATATCATGTTCTTGATATCAGTTTGGGTAGAGAGGCGAAGGCCGGTGTCCCTAAACAGTTTGAGGTATGTGCTAACTCACCTTGGAGAAACTCTCCCAGAATGTCAAATTGGTCTTCAGCAACAGTGTTCACTTTCATTCAAAGGTGAGAAGAACCCTGAACAAGAAGAGTGTCAAAGAGAACTCTGTTGCGGAGGATTTCTCTGATATTTTACCTTGAGGGGAACATAGTTTGACTACAAAACAAGTATCATTGGAGCGCACACACACACACACACAAACACACAAAGTCTGAATACTTGTGTGTGGTAGAGGTGTGAAGTCAAATTAATGGCAGCTCTTCCTCTTTAGCCTCATTATCAGTGCTGGGAGACTCACCTGCCCAAGAAGAGGACGGTAGTCATCAGTCATCCTGTCCTTCAGTCTGACTGACTGTCAGTCACACACTCGCGCACACACACACGCACAGACACACACAGTTAGAGAGACTCAGGAAGTGGTTTTCAGCCAGCTGCCTGCGTACCAAAACCTCTGATGTCCACACACTCCTAAAAGTTATTAGCTTTGGTTACATGGACACTAAATAATTAAATTATATATATAAATGACCATAGAAATATGAAAGATAATGATTTTGTTTTCCTATTAAACGTATTATCAAAGTATTTCACCACCTCTCTCAACCCGTTTGGAAACCCCTTCTGATCGGACCACACTCTTCAGATTGAGGTGGTTACGTGATTATTCTGATTGGAATATTATTCTGATTATTAATTGAATATTAGGCAATAAGCACAGCTCAGAACATCTTCCTGTTTAGTAAAATGTCAAAAAATTAGGAGTAAAATCTAAATGAGTTGCTCATTATACAATGTTAGTAAATGACAACACAAGAAATGGTTAAAGCAAAGTTTAAAAACGATCCTCAGTCATCCATCTCTCACATCACATAGGCCTATATGTTCATAAATGTGACAATCCACAACAAGTCAGAGAGACACGTTTCCTGTTAGTGCACCACCTCTCTGTTTTTATACAACTCTATTTTTCGCCCTACGCGCCTAGTGAAGCATAGGCATATGGCCATATAGGCAGCCATTTACAACGAGCAGGGTGGTACATAAAGACCTGCAATGCAATTCAGTATTATATTATATACTGTATGCATCTAAAATGCAATGTTGCATTTCACTCATCCCGGCAAAACATCCGCAGGAGAAGAGTGACTTCTCTCTGGTTTGAATAACAATTCTACATGCAGAACATGAACTTGACGACCTGAAATATCCCTCAAACAGACATTCTCATAAACCCAACCCCACAATCCGTCGACATTGTTTTTGTGGAGAGAAATGTCCTCAGTGTTCCCCTCAAAATGATGAATTTAATAACGGCTTGTGAATGCTTGGACAAGTACACCGCCGAATACAAGTATATTAGGATTTTTATAGGCTATGTGTCAATTCAAAGCTATAACTTTTTTATTTCACAAAGGCAGGCATTGTTTTGTTATGCGGCTCACTTTGACCTTAAAACAAAAATGAGTTTTCATGTAAAGGTGCCTTTCCCAAAATCCAAACGTTGGGAAATGATGTGTGGCTGTATTCATGTCATCATTATCTGGTCTTGACGTCTGCAGCTGACATGATGGACTTTCCCTCCTCATTACAGCCACCATAAAGCCTGTAAAACCTAACAAGACTTTTAATTAGGTCGTGCTCTCTTTATCTAAATACTAATGAACAAATTAATGAATAAAGACTTTGTGCTGCTCAACTTAAGGAGTGACTTCACTATAATTCACTGCCTTCTCTCGTTGAAGGTTTGCACATTGATGCGAAGACGCAGCTGCACAGCTAATGCCTGTCTTACAAGATAGAATTTGGGAAATAAAAATTTGGTAGCATGAAATTGGACAAAAGAGACATGCGTGTCCTAGTGAAAATGTGCCATTTTCCATCAAATCGTTCATGTCATCAATTCCTTTCCATACATGATTGAAATGTTTTCCCGGCCATGGAAATTATCGTTCCATCTTCTAAAAACACACAATGTTCTTCTCATTGATTTCAGGAGAGCCGCTGCTTGTAATAACCTTGTAGCTATACTGCAAATTACTTTGCTGTTACACTATCTTTCCCCTCTATCTCTCATTTGCATGCCTTTAAATGGAAATTAGGCTGTTATTGGAACCCGCACAATGTACACCCACCGAGCGTTAACGCACCAAAAATCTATTACTCGGGTGTGTGTGATATGTTTATGCTAATTTGGAGTCGCCCGATCATAAACTAGCATAGAGAAGTCTTGTTGACGGAAGAGGCGCTGCCTTCAGTATTCAGTGAAGCCTGGAAGTGCTCCTGGAAACACACACATTCACGTGTGCACACCAACTCGGCCCTCCTGGGACTGGAAGTGATGATGATCTGCAGTAATTGAGTAAGACGTATGTTGAATGCAGTAGGATAGAGGAGGTACTGGAGGGCGGAGGAAAGTGTAAACTGCTGACACAGATTTTGTTCCAAAACGCCTCTTGGTACCTATAATTGACAGCCTTTCAGTCTCCCATGGGTTGATGGACATAAAATCTGTAAATTGTACCACACCAACACTCTGCCTCCAGCGACTAAAGACAGACAAACATTGCAGGAGTTATTGTAAAAGTTATATCTGTAGAGTTTATAAATACAACTCAAACTTAATAGCATTTGTGTAAAGTTAAAGGCAGTGACAACTCCAATATTCTACACATAAGTAACACAGCTGTAAAAGTGTATTTGCCGGTTTTCTTTGTGTGTGTGTGTGTGTGTGTGTGTGTGTGTGTGTGTGTGTGTGTGTGTGTGTGTGTGTGTGTGTGTGTGTGTGTGTGTGTGTGTGTGTGTGTGTGTGTGTGTGTGTGTGTGTGCATATATAGATGTGTATGTGAGAGTGTGTGTGTGGTAGCCAACTCGAGAATGTGTTTTATATGCTAATTCTGTTAATGTGTATAAGCTGCTCCAGCCCGTTCTCATTAGGATTTCATTAGTCCCTTTTATGGAAATGCACAGCGACTATACTGCAGAGCATCGCCTGCACCAGCCAAGCTGCCTGGCAGTAAAGCTGAGCTGCTTCCTCACACTAAAGCCCAAGTTATACCTTCCACGTCAGAGAGTGCGCAAAGTTCCGCTGGGGTTAGTGTGACGTAAATTTTGATTGCTAACATTAGCAGAGTACGTTAGCACATTATTCTAGCATTAGCACTTCTATGCTTTTCAGGCTACTAAAGGTATACTGAATAAATGCTGCTTTTGCTTTTTAATGATTGTAAAGGTAAATAAAGACCAAGACCTACCCGGCTTTAAAGTAACAGGGTTGTTCCTTAATTTCATTGTCTTCTGTCTCGTTCGCCAGGTGACTTTTACGCTGTGATCCGTAGGCTTTAGCTTCTATCTTTATCTTTTTAATCTGTTTTGGCTGCTGAATCAGTTTGACATCCTGGATAAATCCTTCAAAGACATTGTAGACCCTTTTGTCAGTGTCTCTCTGAAGTAACCTTTTTGTTTTTCCAAAAATTTGATCATATTTAGTCAGGGAGTGCAGTTAGTGACAGTGTGGGCTCCATGGTAGCTCTCACAGCTTGACTGAGTCGCAGAGGGGGGTGGTGCTTAGTTGAGGTAATTTTCAGCAACATCAGATGTGTAGTCTTATCAGGAGCTTATCTACAGTTTTCTCGTTTAGGATGTCGGTGCTACAACTGAGTCCAGAATGTGGAATAGAATTGACAAACTTCACCGGTCAGACGGGGATAAAACGTAAAGAGGTGACTCATCTTCACACCGCCCTGTGGCATTTTGCTGAATGTGTAGTATCGGTAGGAATTATTTTAAAACTTGAACTTTTAATTAAAACGCTGAGACGCTGTTGGTCGGAGTTTGATGAAACTGTGAGGGATATTACATTTCAGCGCCGTGTTCTCGTAATTAGAATATCAGCACTGACTGGCCCGAAGGCTGAAGCCGAAGATTCAACTTTTAGTGACGACACATGGCTCATGATTACCTGTGTCGTTCAGGAGTCACATTAACACTGTTGGATTGTTACGGCAGATTTTATTTATGTCAAGGTGGAAGCATTCTGGCAAGATCTAATCAGACTCGGACAAACTTCAGTACTTTTAGTTCCAGCAGTCCTCGCATCCCATTCTAATGGCACGGACTGTGTTTTGGGTAATTAACATTGCAGATGTATAAATAAAGGGGGTGTGGTGCATGCTGCTGGGAGGACATGGAAGGCAGCAGGGTGGGGGGGGCAGTAATCCTGGAGCATTGTTGACAATAAAAGTAAGGTGCAACTCCGCTTTCAGGCATCTCTCTCTCTCTCTCATATCCTCTTCCCTTCAAGAGAAGCAGTGTGCCGTGAAATTGGGATCTAAATTACGAGGCTAGTGTTCTCTGTGTGAGGGTTTTAAAAACGACCCGCTTGGCTGCTAAGGACATCGGCTGGACCACAGCAGTCAGCAGCAGACGATTCGCCGGCCCGACTTCGGTTCGAGTCCGGTCCACTGTCGTCGATAGACAGAGAGAATGTTTCCCTTTATCGCCTCACGGAGGATGAGTCGGTTATATCAGCTTCATCGCTGTCATCATTATCAGCTGAGGCCCATAACAGAGATGGTGACGATTTTGGAGTTGGTTATAAATCAGGGCTGCTTCCCCTGTTTGCCTGCCGCTTGCTCTCCTCTCCTTTCTCCAATGAGAGGTTGTCTTTATTTGAATAATAAGCTTCTTATCTCGGGGAATTACTATTCTGCTGGCCACTGCATCCTCTCTACATCACTCTGTCTCCCCTTTCCCCTCTCTCCTCCTCTTCTACTTACCCTTAATCATACCCACCCCCCCCCCCCCCCCCCCCTTCCCTCGTTCAGTACTTATCTTTTGTCCTGGCCCTCACCTCTCCTTGTCCCCTTCGTCCCCCAACTGAAGAGAACGTAGAGATATTGGAATCTTAAACATAACTCAGGCCATTCTGTTTGCTTATTTTTCCACACTAAAGGCCTTCACACACCGTGGGATGTGACACTTAACGGCATGAAAATGCGAAATATTCGCCTGTGAATAATTCACATCAAAACTATTCATGCTGGCAGCAATGCAAATTTGCAACAGTTCCAGCACTGTTTCAGTAAAATAGATTTGCGCAGAGGACCAACTACTGAGATCCCTTTGACCCGGAGCAGCGTCTGGCACTCTGTCGGAGGTATATCGGTATGTAGCCTAAGCTACTGTGAGCTGTTTTATTGAATTTCCCTTTAGCGAAATGTTCCCTCTTGTTAACAGTTAAGCAGTGAACTGTATACGTCCAGGGCTTTTATTGTGAAAGGTAAGAACGAAAGTAGAGGATATGGTCTGCGTTTCCTTTGTCAATATTGAAGAAGTAAAGTTTCCTGTCTTGGTTCAGGTCACAGAGCCTCTGTGTTGTCGTACGCTATAATGTACACTCTGAACATGTCCATTCCGCACAACGTGATTGGTTGATGCCTGTATTTAAATAGATGAAGTTGCTTTTGGTGACGGTGTTTTTGTGTGGACAGTTTGCTGGTAATGGCATACTTAACCTTTTAATGTAGCAGCCAGTATCAAGTATATACTGATTGAGTATGTAGTATGCAGTACGTGAGTATGCAATTTCGAACACAGCCTTGTTTATAACATTTGTGAGGATCTGACTGCTTGTGTTTGTTCCCCCTTCGGCCCTTTATTTAAGAGATGTTGCCATGTTCTAAGATGTTTGGTAGGTATGTTATCAAAACCAATAGAACCGATGGTCTGACTTACTTATGACAATAAAATCCAGCTTGTTTATAATTAGTCTTCCCTCGAGAATCTCTTATTTCCTCTACTCTGGACCTGTAAAGCTGTACAAAATACAAAATAATAAACGTTGTCAGATCATGGATAAACTGACGATTAAGCGCTAATGTGATTTATTCCAGAATTAATGACAATGTCAGATGTCCCATCAGAACTGCACCATAAATCCATATCAATCCATGTAAGGCTTCGTGGATCCACAGTGAACATGCAGTCAAATTTATCATTGTGAAGGAAAATGATGGGAACCAAATATCCAGATTGAAAATTGAAGGGGTTGTACTTTCGACATTCTACATGGAGCTTTTGCTTTGATCGTAAAACACAGATGAAAGCATTGATGGGTGTTTTTGTGCCTGAAGGAGCCAGTCAGTGTTGAAATAACTGATACGGGTCATCAGTTACAGGACAAATGTACATGTAGTGATTTGACTCCACCTCCTTGTCCCAGATGGAGATATTCCCTCCCATATGTTTGAACCCGCCCAAAATGTGCACATAAATACCATATTGAAGGGGCCAGCGTTGCAGCTCGGGCTTATCCGATTGGTTGGAGAGGTAGGAGGATGAAAAAGCCATTTGTCAGCAGTACCCGCCAGTCAGGTCGAAGCCAACATGATGTGGACAAAACTCAATTTCAGCATTAATGGAATAATCCCACGGTTAATGTGCCACCTACTGGAGCAGAACAGGAGCTCAACCCAGGGTCAAGCCTTTGGATGTTGGGTGGCAGACCACGAAGGGCACGTCGCCTAATTCACAGTCACGGCTAATTCACATTTCCACCATAGTGATCTTGAATTAAAAAATAATTGGATTGTCCAGCTGTTCTGTAGTCTTCTCCTTTGCACACATGTTATTACCTGCCTCGAACTGTCAGTCAGCTTGTTCCAGAAGATTCTTCGGTAGTAATGAGTTTTTTCCTCTCTTTCTAGGGTTACTTCCTGCTGTTTGAGTCCATGTTGGACTCTGTCCTGTACGCCAGAGACCACTACCTGGCGGACAACGGCTCAGGTAGGTCGCATCTTCTCCTCACCACAAAATCAAGGCAGCACAAAGGGTTGTTTACGTCAAAGTTGGCGATTATCTCTCAGGTACATGATATATGCCACGTAAAAACTGCACAGAAAATAACTTTTCTCCTGGCATTGTCATTGAATTTCTCCATAATGTAGTTTGTGAATGAATGCTTCATTTTAATGGTGTTCTGCTTTGTTAACACTAAAGTGACGCCAAAGCCACCTTCCACCGTTTGGGGGCATAAACTTTACAAAAGCTCTACAAAACCCACTTGCGTCAACTTCAAATCAATCAAAGGCTCAGTGCGCCAAGTTAACACAACATGATGTGAACCAACAGCATTGTAACCAATAGACAGCATTGTAACCAATAGACAGCATTGTAGACCATTGACAGACAGACAGACAGACAGACAGACATGTGTCTGTCTGTCTGTCTGCTTCTCAGTCTCCAAGGGTCATCCCCTCCATGCCACTGACCACATTTAATGGCTTGTGCCAAATGTGACCCAACTAAGGAACGGTTCCACCACACTGCTTTTAGTGGCTCCTTGGGACACGAGGGAGAGGTCACACTCTCACACACACACACACACATGGAATGACCCCACCTATAGAGACAGATCTGTTAGTGAGGGAGACTGGACAGGCGAGGGTGTGACCGGAGTGAGGCAGAAAGTGACAGGTCAGAGGACATCGTATGGTTCGTCATGAGCCTTTAACCCCGACGCTCCCAGAACTGGATGCTCTCTCCGGATCTACTGCCACTCAAAACCAAGAAAAATGTCAGGTAGCCCCTTCCACTTCCCCCGATGGCGCTGGTTTGATATGGGAATGTAAATATGTTTTCTTTTAAAGCTCTACAGCCTAAAACAATCATTACATATTCCCAGTACAAATGATAAGTCCCTCCAGGTGGCTTTATTTTTATTTATATTGTGTTAGACCGCGTCTACCGAGATTATTAAACTTAAGTTGGCCAGTTTTTATGAGCATTATTTTCACACTTCTCTGAAGTAGCAGTGTCATTGTATAAGCCAGGACCAGGATGATCGTCTCTAGTCCTAACCCTGCGTCACTATTGTTGAAGGAGTAACGTTGACAAGCACTTTACTTACAAAAGTACAGCACATGGCTGGAAAAAGTCCCAAAAATAGTCCAATAGTTTGTCCAGATAAACTACAGTCTGACCAGTTAAAGATTCTGCTTTCATGTCATTGGTTGTTGCAGAAGCTAACAGAAACAATTCTGTTATCAAAAATCATAAATTTAGCTCATTGATAGTTTCACTAATTTGATCAATTCAGTTAATTCCCCATGTCTCATTCAGCATGCATGGTGCCTGGCACTAAACAGAGGTTAGTTACCTGTGTCAATACTACGAGTGGAGGCTCCTCCATGTTGTTGGTTGTTTTTTTTCAGAAGTAAACATGCCCAAGGCGGTATTAATGTGCAAATCTGTGAAGCGAATATTCCTGCATTTCAGTACAGCCAGACCAACCAACCTTACAAACCTTTTTAATTTATTGAGTGTTGATCCTAATGCAATTATTGTGTCACATTAGATTCATCAACTTTTTTCTGTCGTATATTTTCAGATTTTGAGTGAACATTGGCCGGCCCTGCAGCACTGCTGCTGTAAATGTGTGTTTAAGCTACATAAGAAGAGAGTTAAAGTGGCTCGCTCATTCTCCCCACTACATTAACCTCCCCCTTCATCCTTAAATGTGTCCCTGCATGCCTGGCACAGCACAGCGTCCAGGGAAAAGGGATCTGTTTTGTCCCATGCCCGCCCCCCCCACACACACACACACACAGTCTTTCTCTCTTTTACAGCCGACCAATGGGGGAGAGGGAGATAGCAAGAGAAGGGTGGGGGGGTATGACAAACGGGCTGTGAGCAGCGAGTCGAGAAGGACGCAGATGTCAAAGCCATGAATCTGGGGACGCCCGTGTACCCCCGCTCCTCCTCCCCTCCTTTCTCTTCGTCTTTCTCCCTTTCCATCCACACCACAGCACTCCTCTCTGTCTCTGTCTCCATTTCCTTTTCAGTGTGTCTCAGACGGGCCTGTCCCGATTCTGCCCAATCAGCAGCTCTCTCACCCCCCCCCCCCCCTCTCACCTGGCCCTCGTAATTACTCACTCGGTTCAGTAATCGGAGTATAACGAAGTGACAAATCTGCTGTATGCGTGTGTGAATATGTGTGTGCACAGTCATCAGGTACGGTGACACTCACAGGGTCACGAGCTCGCTCCAGCTAATAATGACAGGGCCATGAGTTGCCCATCACTGAGCTGTCACCATCCATTCACACATTCTATGGTCCGATGAGTCGAAGGTGACTGAGCACCAACACACATGCCAGGTAAAATGAATAAAACGTGCTCACTGGAAGGCTTGTATTTTTTATAAACTATAATAAGTAGATTCCTCCTGATGGAGGATAAAAGGTTTGGGCCTGCTTGGTTGTTGCAGAAGTTAGAATGGATTCCAATTCTCTGGACTATTCTTTGTTTCTTCTGTCCTTCTCTTTCCCCTTTTCTTCTTCCCGTAAAACACTTGTATAACTCTTGTTTTTAAAAAGTTATTCAGGTCCGCTCTGTACATCCGTCCGGTCCGTTCTCGTGAACGTGCTATCTCAGGAATGCGTTGAGGGAATTTTTTTTCAAATTTGGCACAAATGTCTGCTTGGAGATTTTGGTGGTCAAAGATCTCTGTGACTTCACAAAACACGTTTTTGGCCATAACTTAAGAATTCATTCAAGTTATATTTTGAAAGAAGCCGCATGCATGTAATAAGCGAATAAATGTACGTGTTGCTAGACTTTCGTAGGAAAACGCGCGAAAAATGAGATATCATACGAACTGTTGTATGAGAATACCTTGAATTATGACAATTTCACACAAATATCTATCAGGATTAAATGATGGAGTGAGGCCATTTTGGACAAACATGGATGTAAACTGCAACATGACTGATTGGCGGAGCAATACAACCTTGAGTCGGTAATCGTAGTCTCATTAGAAGTTATCATGATGCCATGGTTAGATATACTCGCCACTACGGTTACCTATGCTTTTCTTTTTTTCTTACTCTCCTGTTATGAACATCTATTCTTACCTAACTGCTACTAGTAGCAGTAAGTTGTATGTTAAAATATTAAGTTTGATATACCCTCATGAGTGTATTCTAAACTCTAGTTTCGGCCCGAGGCCTCTGAGTTGTCTAATGTTACTTCACAGTAGGGGTACCAATGGCTTCAAGCATCTCAGCTCTGGCTTAATCACCAAGCATATTACCCACACAAAGGAATCTATTCAGATGTGAAAACACAATGAAAAGGACATTAAGGCTCATGTTTAATGCTCATTTAAGACATGGATAATGTTTATTCAATAGACAGTATTACAGTATGTAATATGAGCAGCTTCAATAATCACTGCCTATACTCAGTGCTTTGAAAAATGAAAAACTAGAAACACAGTTCCCCAGTGACTGACTGACATCTTTTAAGAAAAATAGTTTATCCGAAGCTTGTTTGACCAAAATACATCCAGGGTGATTTTGAGCAGCAGTCATTTCTCTGAGGTGATGGAGACGCTGTCATCTGTGAAACCTAGTGTTTAACTCTTCTGGCCACTGGCACAAGCTTCAAAACCTTCCAAATGATTCCAAGTCACAAGTTTCCCCATCAACTCAGAATGTGTTCCACTCCGAGTAACGCACCTTTAGGACATGACCACATCAATTTATTGTTGAGAGGCTGTGCAACTTTCATTAAGACACCTACCGGAAGTAATGAAGGGGATAATGGACAAAACGATGGTGGTTGCTCTTGTCTTTGTGTTTGCCATTTTGTATCTCCTCTGTTGTAATTTAATTTGTGCAGCGGAGAAAGTTTACTCATTCAACTTGGAGTGCCTGTGAAGTCGCTCAAAATGCCATTTAAGGCTCATAGTATCGAGGCGATGCACACCTGCCTGCTGTGACCATCACATTGGAAATGCACTAGATGTATTTATCAAATCCCATATTGTTGCATATATGACTCCAACTTTGTAGCTTTGGTCTGGGGAAGGACTTTTCCTGTTTCAATATGACAAGACCACCATGCGCAAATCCAGCTCCGTTAAGAAATGCTTTCCTCCAGTTTTGTGCGGAAGAACACGACTGGCCTGTGCAGAGCGCTGGTCTCAAGCCCATCTAACACCTTTGGGATGAACCAGAATACCAACTTGTGCTTGACTTCACTGATGCTCTTGTGCTTTAGCATGAGCTCTTCTTATTTATATAGGGAGCAGGTCCTCTTCCACGGAGCCCGCCATGTTTCTACAGTAGCCCAGAACGGACAAATCCAACACTGGCTTTTAGATAGGACCTTTGCGTTTTTGCAAATACAGGTACCTGTTAAATGCCACTAAATCCTACACACTGGACCTTTAAGAGTGCTGTTCTATTATGTTAGCCCAGTGCTCATGGGTCAATGAAATCTTTAACAATCACAGATGGTAATATTTGGGTGTCCACATTTTTGCCATCTAGTGTAAAGTATGAAGTATTAAAGTGGGACAAAATGACCATCAGGCCTGTTTTGTGTTCAAGTGATGGATACAGTCATTACAGCAGCCTCATGGAATTGATGCAAAGCTCCACGCCCCCAAGATGTTAAGGCGTTCTCTGATTAAATCCGTTGAATGGTTTTCAAGCCATTACATTTGTTGATATTAAGCTTGTCTCAGCACTGAGAGAAGTTTATGGGACCAGAATTTTCCCATGATTAATGATCTTTAGTTTAGCGGAAAATACATCCCCAAAGGGATGCACTCATTGCTGACCAGGCTGCCTTGCAATAGTTGAGCCCACTTAAACAAACCTCCAAAAATATGGACTGTGGTGCATTTGTTAGGTGTTTCTTTTTGATGTGTAGCGCATTATTTGGAGGTTCAAGCAATATTCAGGTTCAATTCAAGTGCATTGTCAAATTTTAGAAATAGACGAGAGACCATCTTGAGACAGGATCACACCTGCCATGATGCTACATCGGACCAGGGGCATAAAACGGCGCCATTGCATGGTGAAAACAATACCAACCGGGCAGCCACACGCTGCCAGCTCCCACCAGCTCTGGACAAAGCCTCTCTGCTGGTCGTGGAATTTTTCATTTTTTTGGCGGAGGCATTTTTTTGATGGCTGGTGTCCAGGGCCCTCCCTCTGGCTGCCGGCCGGCTAACATCGCTAACAGCACTGCCAGGAGTGAGCAGCACCAGAGGAGCTGTTGTAGCATGTCACAGGTGGTCTCCCCCTGCTCTTCTAACTCTTTCTCTGTCTCTGTGTCTGCCTCCACTTTCCCATTTTCTCTTTTATCTGGTTCCTCTTGATGAGGTCGTTTAATGGTGAAATGAAGCCTTTTTATCACACTGCTAACATACCAAAGCAAACTGATAAACAGATTTCTTCAATAAATATGTCGGTGACGTGAGCAACGGGAAGTCACCCAGGTGATTGCAGTGCAAAGAAGGTTGTTTAGGTAATATGGGAATATACGGTAATGTATTCACCATCTAATGTATTCCTCTCTTTTCTCCACAGTCTATCCAGACCTTTGTAACATCAGCCTGGCTGCAGTTGGAGACGCACATAAGCACCAAGACCACATTGCATTCTGGGATGACGTGTATGGCTTCAACATGGCGTGCATGAAGAGGGTTGTGTTGCCTGAGTCTATGGTGGAGATGGTGAAAGAAGACACGCTCATCTCTGAACCTGCAGTCATACAGGTGAGCATGCTTATAAGTGTTTCACTTCTACATTCAACCTGCAATGTGGTGGCTTTGGAGGTCCAATAATAATACTGATATTTGAAACCACAAGTACACAAAATGTTTTACTAATATTCATTATTTTTCGAAAATGACAATAAAATGCAACAGTGATTTTTTCTAAAATAATAGAAAATGTACTTGTATATCCTAACACTGTAAGTCAGGCTAAAGTTGTCCTCCGTTTAGCCCTGTAATGAACAGTTCAGCTGAGGTCTGAGATTTTTTCTTCTTCTTCTTTTTGGAAAAAACATTTATATTGATTGAGTATTGGTTCCCAACTTGGGGGTCTGGACCCTTTGAGGGGTCGTAAGATGATTACTGGTGTTGGAAATAATAATTTAAAAAAACTTCTGCTCCAAAAGATGTTTTTAAAGCTAGTATCTAATCTTTGGTTTGTTTTTGTGAAATACTGTGTTTCATCTTCAGGCATCTAAAAATGATTAAAATCAAACAACCTGAGAAGGCTAAATCACTCTTCTATTGACCTGCTTACAAATCGTAGACAATGCAAACGGGGCTGAGGGATTCACTATTTACCATTATGATAAACAAAATCATTTTTAAAAAGTTATTAAATGTTCCTGCCAGAGGTTTCACTGAGACTAAACCTTTAGCACAGACTCTTGAGGCTTTTTTTCTGTTGCAGTGATCAGAGTGGATCTTTAATTTTGTCATCTGTGGAGGACACCAACTACCCAACATCTGATATTTAACACCTGTATCAGCTGGACATATTTGCAAACCAATATGTCTGATCCTAATGTACAAGGATCTTGGAGGCTACAAGTCGGAGAAATAGAGTTTGTGGGGCCCAAGCTGTTAGGCCACAGACAGGGAATGAGAGCAGGAGTTAGCTGTGGAGAGAGAGATAGGGCCCTGTGTGTGTGTGTGTGTGTGTGTGTGTGTGTGTGTGTGTGTGTGTGTGTGTGTGTGTGTGTGTGTGTGTGTGTGTGTGTGTGTGTGTGTGTGTGTGTGTGTGTGTGTGTGTGTGTGTGTGTGTGTGTGTGTGTGTCTCTATGATGCTGTAGCACTGGGTGATTGATCTGTCTAATCCTTGTTTAAGTTCCTCTTAAGGAAACTTCATTACTCTCAGCCCCCTGTGGATAGAGCGGTTTTCACTGACGGCAGAGCTCACACATAACGCAGAGATAAAACAAACACAGTCCAACACATATAAGAGCACAGATACCTCTTCTGAATCTTTCTGTGTAAGAATGCTCTCCCTCTTGTCTCACACGCCATCGTGTGTTTCTTCGCCGGTTGGCCCGCTTGCTAAGCAGCATGTCCTCCACCCATCTGTGGATGTGATGAATGAGGGGAGAACTTGATATAATGGAATTTGAATCCTCTAATCGATAGTTTCTCCCCTCCAGTGACAAATAGACAGCCCCGCTGCCCAAATTACATGGACTCTCATCTATTGCCTCCCGTTGATACGATCCAATAACATTCCATTAAGGCTGGCTGCTACTCCGTAAAATTGAGAGCCCTTCCATGGAATTATAAATTCCAGCAAAACAGATGAGTTTTGTTTTTTTCTCAGTGGGGACAGATAGCAATGTTCAACTTGAGGAAACTCGCAACCGTTTGTACTCTTTTATTGCAGCTGTTTTCTGTTTGTTGATTTGTGATTTAGTAGAATGTAGTTATTCTATTCTATTCAGATGAAAAAGTGTGTTTCCATCGACCTGTTTTTTTTGCACATTTGTTAAATTGTCCCATAAAAAAACTAGAAGAAAAATTGAAATGTCACAAAAACGTTTTTAGGCTTGGCTGAGGTGGGAAAGTTGATGAGTCGCATTGATTACCAGCAGGCTGTCGTTCTGTTCTTACAGATACTTGTTTTTATCCCCCAAAAAACGAGCATGGAACTATTGATGATAAGAAGACGTAGAAGACTATTACGTACAAGACTCCATCCTTTTTTTCTGTCACGGTTTACACTTAAGGTCAATTAAAACCTGCTTTTTTTTTTTTGTTACAGCTGCGAACCAACTGTTCGGGTTGCGAACCAAATTATTTTTGTTGATATTCTCAGAGTAATTCAAAATTAGGTGCACAAACCAGAGACGAACCCCGTTCCATGTTAGTATTAGTTAGTCTGATGCTTCAGCCAAAACAAAGAGCTGCTTCTTATTGTCTAGTAGTTTATTATTGCTTGATCACTGTTCATATTGTCATCTGTATTTATCTTCTTTTTTTAAAGTTGTGCATTATATGCTGTGTTTATTTCTGTCTTTCAACAGACGTTTGACTGTAACAGAGTGTGTCTGTCTGAGCTGGAGTTTGATTCAGATTTCAGCCTGAAGATAACAAACACCGCCGACTGCACAGTAAGTACACACGCATACAGACACTGCCCTCTCGCACACTGATGCATCCATAATGCTTTTGATGAAAATTGAAGAGTTTGTAAAATTGATAACGAATCGCAAAATTGATCTTAAAATTATGATCTTTGAAATATATTTCTCTGATAGAATGCGGCGCCTCTGCAGTAATCAAACACCACCCTTGTTAAGCAAAAGGTTAAAGATTAAAGATCCAGTGTTTAGGATTTAGAGGCATCTCTAATCACACCTCTCTTTCCAAGCGTGTCGGGGAACTACGGCGGCCTTTAGGTAACATGTCAAAGGCCCTCTGTAGAGTCAGTGTTTAGTTTGTCCATTCTGGCTTACTGTAGAAACATAGCAGACTACGTGAAGAGGACCGGCTCCCTCTGTAGATATGAAGGGCTCATTCTAAGCTAACGAAAACACAACGGCTCTTAGTTTCAGGTGATTTTACACTAATGAGAACATAATAATGAATATTGTATTTAGTTTCTGCATATTGATCCCCCAAAATCCTACACACTGGACCTTTTGTAAGGGGCTACACAAAAAAATTACCTGAAACAAACATTTGCCCACCCGCCATCATTTATCAGAGCCACTGTGTGAAAGGAACAAGGCAGTACAACCAGCAGAGACATCAGTCAGCTCATGTTGATGGATCGTGTTCCTGTATTTAAGAGGATGTCTGTCAGTGTGATATTTAATAGAGTTTCAGATTGAATCAGAGCAAGGAGGCTAATGTGACTTTGAATTACATGTCATACAACATAGTGGATGTTCACAGCCTGTTTGCCCCGTCATTCTCTCAAACACACACTCGCTCACACAATCACAAGCCGCCTCTCACGTTGGAGCCTTAACTAGTCGCAGTGTGTTAAAAACACATGTTTGTGTCGCCTGTTGACTCCTGTAGGGGGCGGCTAGGGGCGGTAAAGCGGGCCGTCCTTTGAAGGGGGGAGGGGGGGGTTTGATTCCCGGCTCCTACTGTCCGCAAGTGTCCTTGAGCGAGACAATGAACCCTGAAGCTGCTCCACGGGGGGCTTTACCGCAGCCCACTGCTCCTAAATGCTTTTGATGGGTTAAATGCAAAAGGTCAGATTCTATGCATGTACCTGAAAGTATGACACGAAGGTAATTAAGTTTTACGTCCGGTTTCCTCCATCCACTGATCCGAAGCGGAGTTACTCTTCATGTTTCAGCCTTGTCCACTTGTACGTACTCGTCTTACGACGCACTATGGATTTAATAACGTCATAAGTCCTCAGACGAATAGGTAGCCATGATAATTTATTCAACAGATTGTTTGTGACCTCCACAAATCTTTCAACCGTTTGGGAAAACACAGTCATGATAAAAATTAAAGAAACGGTTTGGATGTTTAGAAGTAGGGTTGTATGAGGTAATTATTCATAGTCAGTGTGTTACGCGGGCAAAAGCATGTACTGCTACGGATGGGGGCAGCAGCTAAACACATTTTAGCTAGCTAAAAAGAAAATCTGTGTAAGTGTACGCTATACTTAAAATATTTTTACCGCTTTATCTTGCCGTCAGACAGCCCTTCCAGATGGGGAACTGATGCAGTTCCATATAGGGCCTCTTCAAAGCCACCAGCCTCCATTGAAGAAAACAGTCATTTTACCCCGCAGAGCACAGGAGCTGCTGCTCTACAGCTGCATCCATCGGTTAGTTTGTTTGTGTTATTGTGTGACTTTGGTGAATCCGAACAAACGCTTTGAAACACCAAATACACACAATACCACAAACGAACTAACCGAGCAAGGCAGCAGTAGAGCAGCAGCTCCCTTGTTCTGCGAGGTAAAATGAAGGAGTCCTGATTTGAGCCGTTCTTCCTCTTTTATTTACATATTTGATATGCAGGTAATCCTAACGTAACTGAAAGTAATCCATAATCTGGAAAGTTACTTTACTTTAATATTGTGATTCTTGGAATAGGTTCCTGACTACATTTTTTTTAAACAGCTAATTAGTAATTGTATTGTCATCGTAAAAATGTAGACATGATTACTGTGAATATGATGGATTAATCGTATGACCTGATAATGCGCAACGTGTTTTTGGTGTTTAATCAGTCATAGGGGGAAACAGATTAGGAATCTTTAATTACCTAATTTATGCTTTCTAATTAATAACACGTGTGCATATATTAACAGAACATAGTGTTAAAACTAAAATAATTTGACCCTGATAACCGACAACACCCGCAACATATTCATGCATCTCTGTCCAAAAGTAAAACTCTATTAAACCAGAGGACACTTTTATTCCCATCCCTGAAAATAAATGCAGTTAATTAACCCAAAGACAAAAACCAGGAGTCCCATGTGAGACCCTCACAGAGTCGTGTTGTGTAGGTCAGTTTGACCAACGACAGCAACACTAAATTAAAGTGTATGTCCTCAGTGAGGGTCAGCTACAGGCACCAAAGCATGGAGAATGGTTTATGATTCTATTTGGTGAGGTGCTGGCAGCCACCATAACCCCCCCCCCCCCCCCCCCCCCCCACTCCCCTCCAGGCCATCCCCACCCACTTCCCCTGAACTTCTTCCAGCGTCTGAGCCACATTCCTCTCTGTAGTCCCGGCCCACTACAGAACAGCCTCACTACTGCAGGCTCTGGCGCTCTGCACCGTGAGAAGTGATCCGTCTGTAGAAAAAGCCCATTGTGTCGGAGCAGCTTTGTGTTGTGCTGCAGTGTTACTGCACTGGTCTGGTGTATTGGTTTAATGGATAATCAATAGGTGGTTATCATCTGGCCCGCGCTCACGGGGTAAGGCCGGTGAATTTAATGGGATTTTTCTGCTCTGTAATTGAAAACATCCAGTTTCTGTATCTAGAGTATAAGTCCAGTCATGTTAGGGGTCCGGCAGCAAAACAGATTATGGGATCACATGCTACGGAGGTGTGATTATTTTTATTTTGTTTTATCGTTTTTAGGTGCTAACCACTCTTTCCCTGCTTTTCTTCCTGCTATTTATTCTAACCATCCTCAGTTATTGTGCTGATTTGCAAGAACATACACAAAGACACACTGAATGTGTCTTTGTATCTCATGTGTGTGATTCATCATTCAGTCGTGCTATCAGACTGCTTTTATCCTGGCGTCTCTGGCTTTTATAATGCACGTATATTTTAGAAAGTATCCACTTGTACACATTGTAGATGCTTGCCTCCTGCATCCAGCCTGCTCGCCCCAGGATTTACAGATGGATTATTGACCTGCAGGAGTTAGTGTGTGGCTACCATAAAGATACTGATCTGTAGTCAGTATTGGCTGCAGCTCCTCAATAGCAGTTAAGGTTAGGATGTGTGAAGGGTAAACCGCTCCTGGACCAGTGGATCGGTGAGGGAGTGCTGCTGCGCCTCTCGTCCTGTGATGGAGCGCCTGCTTTTGTTCTCCTGTCGACAGTCCATTCATCAGCTCAGCCTGCCTAACCTTGCATTAAATGAACAGCACAACCCCATGTGTCTGCGCCGTTCACACACAAGACAAATCCTTTTTTTTTTTTTTTTTTTAAATCCCTCCTTTCCTCGCCTCTCTTATGCATCTCACATGCTCTGCACCTTGTATACATCGTGTCTGCTTTTGCAATCCGTGGTGCCTAATACAGGATATGTGCTGAAACTTTCATTAAAACTTGGATCAGAAATTCTCTCAGGGCGTCTATACCCATGCCTTTTTTTAAATGTTATCCCCACAGCGCCATGATCCACTTACCTCAACTGTAGAACAGGTAGCATAAAAGCCTCGTCCCTGCGTTAAGGCTGAAAATTATGTATGCTGAAGGTGTTGCAGGAGAGAATAAGTTTCTGTCTGTAATTAATTTTAACTCTGCTGTCTCACTGCTGCTGAAGTGGCTACTGTAGCGCTTCAGAGGAAAATGTCCCCGCAATCCATCTCTAACCTGCTTTCCATCAAATTTAAATTGTGTGTGTGGGGGGGGGGGGGCTTCTAGAGGGTCGGGCCAGGCACTCGTCAACTTCAAGGACGACGATTTTGAGCACATTAAGAAGAGAATGTTAATGGAAAAATCCACTCCAACTCTCAGCAGTACATACATTCAGAGTTCGCTGATCATCTGACTGTCAATAAGAATTGTTTTGGCAGGCAAGTTCCAGTGGACTATCAACCAACGTTCTACATACTGATTTATGTCAACGTCCTTGAAGTTAAAGGGGAAATGCACTGATTTTGAGCTTAAAAGTCGGTTTACACACTTCGGAAAAAACTGTCTTATGTGTACTAGTTGCTGAAATATATTTAATGGTAATGCAGATTTATTTTAAATGTGTTTTTCCTTGGTAACTGTAAAGCATTGGTAACATTGAAACGTGCTATAGGTGCTACCAAACTGTCTGCGGTTAAATTGCATTGTGGGTAATTTAGATGCCAGGTTTATGGTTCTGCGGCATTAGACTTGATTTGTTTTTAAGAAACTGTCCACCTTGAATCCGACAATGTTTAGTGCAATACTAAATCTATGGAGACTCTTTTACTGCGATTATTTGCTATCCCGCGGAACACACAACCCAGGCACTGCTACCAGGACGTAATCCCCAGAGACCGAAGTTGGAAAAAGATATTTCAGAAATTATTTTTTCAGAGCCAGCATCTAGTGGCAACTAGATGAACTGCAGCTTAAGATGGGTCACTCAATCAATCAATCACGTTTTATTTACATAGCACCTTTCAAGCAAATCAAATGCAATTGAAAGTGCTTTATAGTAAATGATTGACAAATCAAAAGAGACGTAAGCATTTGGACCAGTTTTACCAGTTATACACATAGAAATCCATCTCAGAAGAGACATAGGACAGGGTCTTAAACACACATCGCAGCTAAAACTTCAACAATTCATTATCACCCTGTCATCCAACATGAGCTAGATGCATCAATTTGAGGCACAGTGAAGGTTGTCTAAAGGCATTGTGAAAAATGTGAGCAATCACTAAGAGGGATGGTGGTTACACTAAATAAATTCCCATCAAAGGTGCTCCCAGGAATTTACTGAATATCCCAGATTATTGATACAACATAACAGCACAAGCACACATGAAGGTTGACCTGCTCTCTGTTTATCAGCAGTGGTGGGCGAGCTGGGTTATCCTCATGTTATACAGTGCTGGTCATGATAACATGCTTTCTCTGTGTTCACTTCCAGTAGCACTGAAAGGCTTTGAGGTCTGAGATAGAAATTTAAATTATGTTTTTTGGAAAATCTGTAGGAGGAATGTGCCTGTTGTCTTGATGCCAGAGTTTGGGTTTCCCAAATCTCTATAACAGAAAAAGTTATTATGACCATTTGTCATAAAAAAGGGGGAAAAAAATGAATAACAGCCAGTTTACCAAAAGCTAAAATTTCACTTAAACTTGCAAAATGCACACTTTCACCTTAACTGTGTTCATTGCTTCAATTCCTCGAGAGTACATGAACAAAGCTCAGCTGACCACCGTCAGTTTTGCACAGCGTGAATCTGGATCAGCTCTGACTGTTACAATTCAGTTGTTTTGTGTGTATAAGAGTGAAGAATGGAGGTGCGCTGCAGCCGTGTCCGATTCCTGCTCCACCTCACTGGAGTGGCAGCAGTCGGGTGGGGAGGCTGAGAGGAGAGATGGGGGGGGGGGGGGGGGGGGGGATGGAGGGGAGGGGGATTCACACCAACCCGCCCGTGAGGTGGTCGTGCTTGAAGCCTCCATGCCTGGATAAACCCCATCAAAAGCGCATTAGCCCTCTCTTCTCCCTCCCCCTCCCTCCCTCCGTTCCCTCCCCTTAACCCCCCCCCCCCCCCCCCCCCCCCTCCCTACGTCGTATAATAGTATCTGGCCGGGCCACGCAGCTCGCTGACACAGCCGGCGAAAGGGGAGCGATGATGAATTGCTCCCTGTTGGTGTTATCCATGATGATAATTATTAATTTTCTCCCCCCCGCTCTTCCCAGAGAATGGGGGCCGGAGAGCTTCAGTGTTGCGGAGCCTCCTCCGTGGGCCGTCACGAAGCCCACTGTCATCACTTATCACAGACAGAGCCGGGGCCCAAGGCTAAACGCTGATGAAAATGAAAAGCGCTCATTCTGATTCGTCCTGTTTTTGGTGTGTGTGTGTGTGTGTGTGTGTGTGTGTGTGTGTGCGTGTGTGTGTGCGTGTGTGTGTGTGTGTGTGTGTGTGTGTGTGTGTGTGTGTGTGTGTGTGTGTGTGTGTGTGTGTGTGTGTGTGTGTGTGTGTGTGTGTGTGTGTGTGTGTGTGTGTGTGTGTGTGTGTGTGTCTCTCTCTTGTGTTTCAAGTTTACCCTCTCTTTTCCTTGCACTCTCTGTTTGTCTCGCTTGCCTCTTTAAACCTCCCTCCCTTCGTCCATCATGGGATGGGAAATAGAGGCCTTAATCTGTCAGGGGATCTTCTCAGATACAATTTAATAACAGGGTTGTTCAAATTACCATAAATTAATGGAACATACATTTTGAACATAAGTCTGTGAGGGGGCACAATTTTTTATTTAAGCTTTCTGATCATTCAAGCACAAGAGGACAACCGGAACCGTGTTCATATTTTTGGGTTTTAAATCTTTGTGTAATGTGAAATGCGTTGCTCACGGCAGTGTTGTAGTCTAGACCCCCCCCCCCCCCCGAACCGAGACCAAGTCATGACCAAGACCAGAGTGTATCGAGACTGAGACAAGACCAAGACCAAGGCAGGGCTAGATCAAGTCAAGACCGAGACCAGACCAGCAGTGCAACACTGCACAACACATTTTACAATAAAATGTGGAACATGCAAACTATATTTACTTCTCACATTGATCTGAAAGATCCACATTCACATAAAAGCAACCACAGAAAACACATTTCAAAGATTCCTCCTCATTCACCTCTTTTATTGCCATTTATATGTGTGTATGTACGAGTGTACCATGAGAAATGCCTTCTATGAGCAATCACAGTGAGGATGTCAACAAATACATCAGACAATTCTCTTTGTATGAGACCGAGAAAAGAGGGGGAGTAGATATCCGGTTGATTCCAAGACGAGACCTTCAAAAAGGTTTTTTTTTTACTTGAGTACGGTCTCGGGTGCAGTTTTTAGCAAACCAGCTCAGATAACTCGCTGTACGCTACCTGCTTAGCACCAAACAGCGGACAAATTTGGCAAATTAGCAATGAGCAAGTGAAGAAAGTGGAACATGTAGCAGCTAAAGACCCTGGTATTTTTCTGAGGAGTTGTGAAAACTAGAAGAACTATTGGTCTTCATCAGGTGGACAGAAACATCAGTGAATGCTAATGTTGCTCTGTTTGATGGACGTAGATAGAAAAACATGTTTTCTAACATGTTAGCCATCACAACTTAATGAGCTGCGATAGGTTGAAGGCTGTGTATCTATCGGCTTTAAGGATATTTAGCTTCTTTTGTAATGCTCACTTTCCATACATCGATGTTTGAGACAGTTAGGCAAAAGTCAGAAACACAATACTGCAGTCCATACGTTTTTTTGCAGGTGTCTTTAAATAGTATAAAGTGAAGATAGCTGCAGCTGAACTCCTTCTGCTGTTGAAAAACTGTTTTTAGTTCCCATCTGGAGGGAAAGTTTGAATCGTGAAATACCTGTTTTACTGGCTGTTGTAAAAGCTATCATTAAATTCTTTCAAAGGGCCCCGAGAAGTTTGATCAACTCCCTTTCCTTCAGCCTGTTTAAATCAGGATGCATTAACAGCCGGTGATCAGCTATAGGCTCGGTACAGTCCGGATCAGATGTGAGTCATCAAGGTCTTTATTGCTTATTGCTTAAACTTCCACATCTTTGGTGTTTTATACATGAGGCAGTTACAATACTTTTTTTTTCTTTCTTTCAAATGGGATTTTAATGGAGAAGCTCGCCAAGCTTCTCCTGTTTTTTGTTTTTTTGTATTTGCAAGTTTCACTCAGTGGCCTACATTTTAATTTGCCCGTCTCGCTGCTGTGTGTGAAAGTTGCACAACGTCGAAGTGACAATCAATCTCGCTTACGAGGCGTTGTCATCGGCGAGGCGCATTGAGGATGATCTCTGCCTCCCCGGCGAGGAGAGGTGAATCCGCTCTGCCTGACGAGTAATTACGGCTAATTTCCTAATTACCTCAGTACCGAGCGTCTCCGTAGCGTTCATTAAAAGCCATAATTGCATTGGGTTGACATGCTCTTTTATCCACTTCGGGTTCTTTTCTGGCGGTTTAGTTGTGAGCTAGCGTTCCGCCCCTGCCTGTCTGAGTCGATAAAGGTTGATTGAAGCCTCTGTGCGGGGAAGTGTCGAACACGGCTTCTGACGGCATTCCGGATTATCTGAGTCTGCATGTGTGTATCTTTGTGTGTGTACGCTGTATGTAGATGCATTGTAAAAAATATATCGCTCTTGGCCAGTTTTACTTGCAGAAATTATTGAATTTCAATTTGGGAGACTTTTACAGAAGCTTTGAACAGATGCTAAAAACCCTAAAGAGGAAACCCTCTCCCCAGCTTTCACATTATATTACAGCCCCTTTCCCTTTTCCTGCTCCTTCCCTTGTTGTTCCAATGCTCTGTATGTCTTCCCCATGTCTGTTTTCCTGTCTTTACCTCCTTTCTTTCCTCTCCTCTGTTCCCTTGTTTTCCTCTTTCCCCCTCTTCCATTGATTCGGCTCTTCTTTGTCTCAGAGAGCTGGCCTCCAAGTTGTCAGCTGCGTCAGGATTAAAAGCTATTAGTTCTGCATCATTGCCACTACAAGTGCGCTCCTGAGATTGATAGAGTGCCTCTCTCCTCCTCCAGCGGGGGGAGAAATGGGAGGAAAACAAGCCTGGGGGGTGGTTTTTACCTCACATATCTGACAGCGGTCACCTACAGGCACTCTGGCACTGGACTCTCCCTTCAGTTTGTTGTAGATGTGTGAATTGGTTTTCACTCAGTTGTGTTTATTGCTCTGTAAATCCACATCAGCAGAGAGTGTATTTCATAAAAGACTACATTTCCACGCAGGCATTTAGTGAATTGGAAACCCCAGTGTGAAGGAAAAGAAGTCTGTCACATCTAAGACTTAAAAAAGCTTTAGTGAAGCTTCGGACTGGCTAGTTTCTTCTTCTGTGGTTTGCCAAACTATTATCTACACAACAATGGATTCCGTGGGCATTATTCAGATGAACACGCCTTCCTATTCATTTGGACTAAAAAACACATTAGTGTTTATTTTCCTGTACCCATTCCTCCTCTGTGCAGACTGTTTTCACATTGCTGTCACCAAAATAGCCACCTTTGCTAATTTCATGTAACACGTTGGAATTCTTTTTTTTTTTTATTGTCAGCAAAATTGCCTCGGTGTCGTTGGAGGCAGCCTCATAATTTATTTCTTTTGTCCGATGACAAGTCTCCCAGATGAGGTGGAGCGGGAGCACATGGGAGCTGTTGTTGACTCAGCCTGAAGGAGAAACCCAGTTGGTTTTGAGAAGGAAGGAGGGTTGAAGAGTGCAGTTCTCACATGAGTCGTATCAATACCCATGCTCTGTAACAGAGAAGCCAATACAGTTACCAGACCATACACACACACACACACACACACACACACACACACACACACACACACACACACACACACAATGACGTGGTAAGCATGGCAAGCAAGCTAATCTAAATCCTTGTCTCCTTGAAGGTAGGTAAGTACAGTAAAGATAACTGTAAATATTTGAACAGTAAAATGTGTTCCCAGTGTGGTTTTACTGCCTTATTCCTCAACTCATTCATTATTTTGCTCATTAAAACCCTGAGACTTTGTTGTGCCTCCCGCCTCTCTCAGCGCTGCGTGCCAAGAGTTGCAGCGTAGTCAAACAAATCCAGGGGTTTATCGTTCTGTCACATTCTAACACGCCCCTCATATTTCATTGCAGGCAATTGTCGGCTACTTTGACATTTTCTTTGACAAAGGCTGCGGCAACAAGGTAAGCGACGGCCACAGCCAAGCCATTTAACGGAAACTCAATTATGTTCACGCTTTAGCGTGTTCCTCCTCCCCGAGGCGTCCGCTGGCAATCGACATGCGTCCTAGCCGACTGCTGATATAAGCACTTACCCAGCAGAGCCGGCCAGTTGGAACAGCCGATGCCAAGCTCTGTGAGCAACACAGATATGCCTTTCGTTTGCACTTCCTATTGTACCTGAGACTCTAACTGCATGCTATGGATGGTCCACTAAATGTTCATCCCCACTAGCACCTAAGGCTGGAGCAGTGTAACATGGTACTATCTGTTTGCTTCATGAACACAGTACAATTCGGTTTCATTTATAATGCAGAGTAAGCTATAAATGGTTTAGTTTAAGCGTGGATTGGCCCCAACAGAAACCATGAAATAGAAGATTGGTTCTTGTGCAGATTTATTTGAATCCCAGCAAGACTCCTACAGAACCTCCAGTAAGCTTTCCTTGTTTTGACACTTTTTATAGTCTGTTTTTTTATAAATTAAGAATATCTTCAAAAGTTTAAACCGATTTATAAACCGATTTCATGTCCCGAAACATCCAAAAAGTGGTTTTGTGTTTGCGAAATGCTGCAACATGACAAAGTGTTCCGTGCTGTAAGGTAGCACCAGTTTGTGATGTTTGTGCTCTTGTTTTTTTTCACATATTATCACACCAGGTGATGTTCTCCACGGGTCCTCAGGTCACAAAGACGCACTGGAAACAGACAGTCTTCCTACTGGAGAGGCCTCTCTCTGTCCAAGCAGGTCAGTGAAAACACTCTGCAACACTGTTTCTACATGCACAGGGAGGTTTTACACTTTTGTCCGCTCTCACGTACATATTCTTAGCCCAAGAGGAGTTTACATGCGTGGTTGAGTTCCATTTAGGTTGTATGGCTCTATTTTCTTTCATGGTTTTATTTGCCTCTCTGGCGGTGCGTCATAGCGAGCTGCGGCAGGTAATCTGTCTGTGGTGGAGATGTAGTCAGGCTGGTTGACACCCGTTATCTGTCACCCACAGAGACGGCGAGGGATCAAAACAAATCTCATTCAGCCATCGGAGACAGCATGTAGAACTTCATCTGATTGCCAGGTTGCAGGCCTCTGAATCATGACACGCTACCAGAGCAGCGCTTTGTAACTGACCAGTGAAATGTAATCGCTGTATCAGCACAGTTACGTGTTTTGAGCTGGTGCAGCTTGCTGTGACGCATAGCAGTGTGGATGTTCTTTGAAACAACTGTCAAACTCCAGCAAACATAACAGTGAAAATGTCATCAACCGGCCATGAACGTGGAAACCTTAGTACATATATTTTTTATTGTAGTGAAGAAATAGTCGACAGCTGTGGCATTGCCAACCTGACAAGTACGACCCAACAAATCCAATCAACTTAAAAAAAAGTACACGATGTAAAATCACCCGTAAAGTCTCGAGTTGATGTCTAACACGGTGGACTTCACCTTAAAACGATGTTAAAGACGATGTTACTTTTAAATGAAGAAATTGCTATTCCACTTACCATTAGCAATAAAAAAGCACCCTTGCTCAATTATACACTAAAAGGTTTTGCTGCCACAGCATTAAACCTATTTCATGCTCATTACGACGGCGTGCACGGTCCCAGCAAACGTGTGGTCGTTCATGCTGATTGCAAACAAACACGAACGAATCTCCTCTCTTCTGTAGTCCTGCTCACTTGTTGTAGACGAGTCTACTTTTTTGAAAAGTGATTGACAGCTGCTCTGCCTGCAAGAAGCATGAAACCGGTTTTACTTGGTCTGAAATGACTTCTAGCTCATGGAGGCTAATACATTTGATAAATACGACTATTTAACAGACATCACTGAATCTTCTCAACTTGTTCTACTGTTACTCTATACTTTAAGCATTTACGGTTCAGCAAAAGTTACTTAGTCTGTCTTTAATAGGAAGTCCAACAAACAAACAAACACAATAACGAGGAGGCAAAATATAAACTCACATCAGCATGTTGTCCTGACTTTTCCCCTTCGAAACCTTTTCATCTCGTAAAGGAAGA
Source organism: Anarhichas minor (assembly GCF_050575085.1). Classification (NCBI taxonomy): domain Eukaryota; kingdom Metazoa; phylum Chordata; class Actinopteri; order Perciformes; family Anarhichadidae; genus Anarhichas; species Anarhichas minor. The sequence continues at coordinate 1,390,398 of NW_027466513.1, forward strand.
AGAGTATTTAAAGGAAACACAAATGCACCACTTCCTGTGTGTGCCAGAGCATTTTGTCCCATGAAGAACCAGTCAGAGTGATTTAGATCAGAGAAGGTTAAAGCTTTAATAAACTTAAGAGATCCGAACTAACCCTTTCAGTTATTTTCAAACTTTGTTCCTGTAGAGCAGGGGTCTTCAACGTGTTTCAGGCCAAGGACCCCCAAACTGATAGAGAGATGGAGCAGGTACCCCCGACTATATATATTGTATAAAATTGTGTTTTATATTAAACTGGACCTAGTGCCATGTATAAACATACCTCTTTATTGTGCATTCAATACTAAGCTATTCAAATAATACACAGGTTCATATATCCATGTTTTTATTTTAAACATGTGCAAGGTACAGTGAGTAGGGGGGCCGTGCCACTGCCTTTTATAAACATACCTTGTCAACTGATACCAATACCAATATCAACATTGTCTGTCAATTGCATGATAATCATGCATACAAGCTATTCAAACTGATGTTTTCATTTTAAACATAAATGTGGAAACCAAAATGAGTGATGGCCTATTAGTGCCACTGCCATGCATAAACATACCTGTTATCTTTCATACAATACTGAACTATTAAAATAATGGACAGATTCATGTTTAGAGAAAACTAATTTAAATTATTATTTTTTATTTTTTTTAATTGTCTCATCAACCAAAAATTTCGCGGACCCCCTGTTGAAGACCTCTGCTGTAGAGGAATGAAGCAGCACATTTTTATTTTGTGCAAGAAGAGAAAAGCACCAGACTGATATTGGTCAAAAAATAAAATATAGAGTTTATATTATACTGAAATGGACGATGGATAATGTTCTGAGAAGACACATTTTTCCATTGTTCTCCTTTTCATGTATTTGGGGCCTCTTGAGGTCCCGGGGCCCCTCAGCAGCAGCTTAGTTTCTGCTTGTTTCTCTGGGAAAAAAACACTCGTTGCTTGTTGTTTTGAGACGGCGCAGCAGCAGAAGAAGAAGAAGGAAACGTTTCCTCATCCTGGACGGAGCGGCGAGCGGACAGACGGCGGCTCCGTGCTGTCGGGGCTCCGCCACTAATTGTGAGGGAGAAGAAGATTGTTTTGGCTATAATGAAGGATGTGTTTGTTAACCTTGTGACTTTGCTGTAGATTGGGACCTCATTGTGTGCCAGCTGAGCACTGTCTTGGAGGTGATTTGAGCTTCTTACAGTTTTGATTAAGTAGAATTAAGCCTTAGATAAAGGTAAAAACGGCCCATGGGAGTCATGTGACCAGATTGATAAATTCATGAATGTTGTAGCTGAAGCAATTGTCATTGTTGGTGTTTTTCTTATCACTGTCAGCCTCTTAGATTAAATTTGAGATTGATGACAATGAAACCTCATTAGTCACATTGTCAAGCATCTGCTGCCACAGATCCTGCGTCCATGCTTGTACTCGGAGAATCATCCTTCTTCCAGGTCTTTGGCCTCGAAGGGTCGATCCATGATGGAGATGGATGTTGGAGGAGTCGGTTGACGTTCGGTGTCGTGGTTGGATAAGGAGGACAGGATTAATAGAAAACTATAGTGGATGTATTTAATGAAACCAAGCAAAAAGCTTTAATCGTGTAATCCTATAAAACACTCTCACCTATGAGTTGTACAGAAACAAACATCCAGTCATTTATTGGCTCAATGTTACAGAAAGTTAACACTTTCAGCGCTGTGCTGTTTGCTGACAAAGACACTGATGATGTAATGTCAACAAATGACACGTGGAGTATCGATAGGCGCACACATGAGTACTGATAAGCAGTATACTGCAAAAATTAAACTCTAAGTAAGATGAAATATCTTAAATCAAGGCAATATATGCTTGTTTTTTGTCTGACACGATATTTCTTCTCACCAGGCAGTTTTTATGTTCGAGCATTTCACTTGTTTCAAGCGTTTCAGTCCTTAATTATCTTAATAAGGTATTATAACTTGTTACTGAGATTTTATCACTGGTTCTGAGCAAGTTAATGCTTGAAACTAGAATTGCCATAATTATAAGGCTGTTTGATCATTTGCCTGATCGCTGACGAGCACAAAACTGCTTTGTCCAAGTCAGAATTTCTTATTTCAAGCATCATAACCTTTTCATCAACGACCAAATGGAATTCATTGTTTTATTGTGAATCTTACAACACAGCACTGCAATTATGTATTCCTGTAAACAAAATACAGTACAGAGCAAAGACAGTACTTAACAAAGTCAAACTGTTGCTTTAAGAACAAACGTTCTCCTCGGCCTGTCTCCTCCTTTAGCGAGTTGAAGTGAGTGAGCGCTGTGCTAACATCTCATTTGGAATATAAAGGTTGCCGTTACATCCATCTGGCCAAGATGTGGTTATGAACATGAGCATAAAATGCCATGTGATAATTCTGTACATCTAAATGGACTCTTAATACATTTGATCTAACAGACATTTAAAACAACCTCCAATAAACGCAGCCAGTATTATACCAAGATTCAGATGATTTACTGTATTTACAGCTATCTTTATAATTACGTATTTTCACAGCCGTATACTTCAACAGTTTAACTACAGAAATGATGTGTAAAAGGCTGAGGGTTAACCGAACCCTTTTATTTTTAGATGGAGCCATTATTTTACTTGAAATGAGAGAACATTTATTTATGTATTATTTATAATCCATCCAGTTAAATTGGACAACTGAGAATAATGATTGTTAAAATATAATTGATGTCTACTTTCTTTATTTGATTTGACAGTTGTTGACTACACAGAGACGCTATATGGCACTAAATAGCGCAAATTATATATTACCTCAGAGCTGTCCAGGTGTCTTCTGTGGAGTTGTTGAAAACAGTAGGTGCAGGTACAAGTAAATTCAATTTATTTTGTATAGCTCAAAATCACGAATCACATATTTGCCTCAGAGGGCTTTACAATCAGTACACATACGACATTCTCTGTCCCAGGACCCTCACATCGGAACAGGAAAAACTCCCCCAAAAACCCTTTAACGGGGAGAAGAGAGGAAGAGACCTGTGGGAGAGCAACAGAGGAGGGATCCCTCTCCCAGGATGGACAGAAGTGCAATAGATGTCATGTGTACAGAATGAACAACATTTACAGAGTTACAACACATTCAATCCACGAAAACCTGCGAGGTGGGAAAGCACAGAGAGTGAGTGAATGAGAGCATAAAAACACTGTCTTAATGTACATCGGACACCGGAAGTACCCTAACGCATGTTTGCACATGATTTGAAGACTGGCCACCCCCCCTATGACACTATTGAAACAGCAGCCCAACACAGCGACATGTCACCGTGCAGGACTTAAGACTGTCTCTCCCCGACAGTTCACGCTCACTGTCACGATCCGAGCAACCAGGGAAATTACTCTTGCATATGTCACAACTATGTTAGAGGCAAGACCAGTGTCCAGATATAACGATGATCCGTAGAAACCTGTGAGAGAAAGTACAACGAGTGAGTGAATGAGAGCATACAAACACTGTCCTAATGTAGGAGGTTAGAGTAAATCCCAACATTTTACAGAGTTAGTTCATTATTTTACAACTGTACGTTTATAAATACTATATTTCAAAATATCCCTCCTATAAGCAAAGCTCTCTAAGTTTTACTGTACTTTACTCTCAGTAAATAATTTTAACAATTTGATATTCAAGGAGGGATTTGTTAATCCTTAAATCATTATGGTGGCACCAAACATACTAAGCTAAATTACGAAAAATACTAACGGACAAAATCTATTCTGAATCCAAAGTTACAGGTCAGATATGCTACTGGTTTACGCGACAGGAGTTTGGTGAGAGTATATTACCCCATCATCCTACATCGGACACCGGAAGTACCGCTAACGCATGTTGGCACATGATTTGAAGACTGGTGGCCCATTATTAACGCTGTTCAAGCGGCAGCCCAACACAGCAACATGCCAGAGTAGATTATCATTTTCATTTAAATAATTGAACTGGATTGAATGCATATTAATTGCAAATAGAAGATCAATTCTAACAGCTTTAGAGTAACAGTGGAAGTTAATATGAAGCCATACAGTAACAGGGTTCAATGAAAACTAATCACTTTATTTTGTACAGCCGATAGTTCTCACTACTCTTACTATCTTTGTTTTTATATGACTAAAACTTTTGAAAATGAGACCTCGGTCTCTATTGATTTTGTCTAAAAAAAAGGTTAATAATAATAATGATTTAAAAAAAAAAAAAAAAGAAAGAAGCTAACTAGCCAGCTGTTCAACTAGAGCTGAAATACTGATTAATCACTGAATAATAAATTCGTTTTTTGCTTAAAGTAAAATTGTCCTATCACTTAATTTGATTCTCAGAGTACATCAGAATGCTACATGTTAAAGCTCATATTTAAAATAAAATTCTCGGAGCATTCGGGCTTGTCACCTTTTTCACCTCTCATGAGTTTGCAGGTATGAAACTAGTTACAGGACAAAACTCTGCTGTTATTGGTACTGTTGTAATGAATCATAGCAAACTGGTATAATGATCCCTTTTTCTGTGTATGTTGTGAGTGTGTGTGCTACTGCTGTTCACTCTGGCCGTCTGTGCGCGTTATCATAATGGGAATCGCAGATGTGTCTGCTGATGTGGGGATGGATGATTCCGGGGGCCGGCTGTCCACCCGCTGACCAGATATTAGATGGGAGTCTGCTGTAATAAATGACCAGCGCTTGATGTCCGGCGGCCCTTAGCCACGCTCAGCCGGGACGATAACGGCGTCAAAACGTCTGACGCCGCTCAAACGCTATCGCAGGCTTCCGTGCTCCGCCGGGTCAGATAAACGCAGCTGAGTGTGAGCGCTGAGGACGACAGAATGCTAACACAGTGCAGACGTGAGGAAGCCACGGAGCGGAGCGGACGCGGACGCGGATTTCATTTGATTATCTGGCGCAGCATGTCGGGGCTCTGTTCCCTGTCTCACTTGTGCGGAGCGGAGAAACATAATGAATGCAGATGCGTCCATACAGGGCTCCAGGGGTTCACCAAATGGTGTGATGGAAATGGAAGCGAATCATTCGCTGTGGCCTTCACAGTCACCATGCAGAGCATCGGGTGGGTCAGACAACCGCAGAGGCCGCTGTTCCTGTGAAACCAAAAGTCAACGTTGACTTATTGAAGTGTCCGTCCGTTACCTCAATAACGTAACAGACTTATTTTAAGCCAACAACAATAATGTTGTTGCATTTTCTTTTCTTTTCTTCAATTTACAACGTTGACCACGTATTTAAAACTGCCACCGTAATCCAGGAGAAAAATACGTTCCCCCCGAAACGTAGCTGAGAATGCAGTTTAGTTGTATGGGAATGTAATTTGTAGGAGACGGGGCTGCACATGCTGTCTTACAAACTCGTGCAACACATACACACAATTTAAAACTGATTTTTCTTTCTCTCCCTTACTCTCTCTGTCTCTCTGTCTCTCTGTCTCTCTCTGTCTCTCTCTCTCTCTCTCTCTTTTTGAACTGTGTGCCTCATTTTACAGTCAGCAGAGCATCTGGGCTCTTGGGGTTGCTTGGGGGCATAGTGACAAATCACGGCATTAGCCAACACACACACACACACTCCCACACACACGCACATGTTCACAGCCCAAGCTCACAACCAGCCGGTTTCTGATCCAGCCAAGTCTAGCTTAAACTGACGTGGAAACTGTAAAGATCCGCTCAGTCTGTGCTTTATATGTGAGCCGCACCAAGTGCGAGGAGGACAAGTTTATCAGAAGAACAAAACGAAGGAGGAAGAGTGCGAGTTGAGGGAGTGAGCGGCGTGTTATTGATGAGCTCGCTCCACCCCGGCACCCTGACGGTCCCCAGCCTCCTCCAGGGGCCGTAAACCAGAAATTGAGTTTTTAACAGCATTCTGGCTGCCTGCTAGACTCCTATGGTGTACTTTATAACACACACAAACACACACACACACACTGTTCCTCCACACACTCAAATTCACAAGAGTACTTGAATGCTTCTATACTAAACTCCCCTCTGGCTGTAAGAGAAAACTTCCTAAAGTCACCTTGAAGATCACCAAACTCTTTCCTACACTCACACACACACACACACACACACACACACAGTGGCCTCTCCTCCTGGGTGTTGACTGAGAAGCACATTCAGCTCTGATCGGCTGTGGTGAGGGCCGGGCATAAACATCCAGCGGTTTGTTTTTTAATACCGACTGTGTCTGTGGTGATTCATCACGGCGAGAGACCGAATCCCATTTGATGTGTTTGTACGAGTGCAGCAGTAATTAACTCCGAGGCTGCGCTTCTTGTGGGAGGTGCCGGCAGAAGAGAGAGAAGGCACGCAGCAGGCTGGAACAAAACATCCCTGCAAATCCTCGCGACTGGCAGCGTAATAAATTAAACAGCGAATCATTTGTCATGCTCTGGTGTGTTTGTGTAGCTCCAGTATTGAAGAGGAGGGTCCTTTTTTTTCACAGCTTTACCTCCTTAATGTACCCGGAGAAAGGAGGTCACTTTTTTTTCTTTTTTTTCTTTGCAAGAAAAGTCCCATGATCCTCGAGGTGAGGCGGTGGCCTGGTTACCTGCGCCGTGGGCGTTTGTTCCAATCAGGACTCTCATTGGACAATGTTTTTTTGTTTTTTTTGTTCCCACCCACTTTCACGAGTCACCTCCTCTGTCCCGAGTGGTGCTGTGGCTGTTCTAAATCTCCTCTTCTCCTCCACCCTCACCTGTCCAGGATCACATACTCGCTCACCCCCTCCCCCCTCGTTGGAACTCCGGCGGTCCTTGAGCCTGTCCAACCTTCAGCTTCTTCAGCTGTGATTCAACGCACTGGTTTTGTGTCTGCACAGTGGTGCTTGGGACACAACGCCCAAATCTGCTTCTTAGCTCTGCAATGAACAGGAAAGGCCTGAGATGTAAAAATAAAATAAAATAAATGAAGGTATACTAAGAGGGAGGATGTCAACGAGATGTGGCCGTGAGCATCGCTGCAGTGCCAGGGAGGAGGCTGAAGGGGAAGTCAGTGTGTCTTGTCCGAAATGCTCTTGGTATTTTCGATAACCGCGAGAGTTCCCAAGAGCATCTTCACTGAACTGTGTGTCTGATGTTAACACTCATCCGCCAACTGACAGCAAAAACATATGTCTCTCCTTGCACTTTAGAGAAACTGGAATGATTTTGTTGAATGCGCACTCAGGATGAACCAGTCCTGTGTTTTTACACTCCTGAAATAAGAACATCGTCGTATGTTTCTGTGAAAATGAGTTAGTATTGAAGTACTTCAGCTCAGTCCACACTTACTGTAGGAGAGTGAAATGGTTAAAATGTAGATGGCAACAGTTTAACTGAAGCACTAACGCGAGCCGTGTATTTCCTGTGTAATTTCATGGAGAGAGGCTGCGTCGGGCTGTTTCTTGTGCTTAATGACACTGGCATGTTGATGTACGACATCGTGGCGAAAAGCCCGGCTCCATTCCCCGGCTCATTTCCACACATGGTTAACTCTTTCCTCCAGCATCTGAGTGGCCGGTGTACTGAAGCCTCCTCCACGGGGAGTTTGGTCTGACTGATTACAGCCGCGCTGCAGTAGCCGCACCGCGTCTGAGCAGACAATACTTTAATGTGGAACACGAGGGGTTAGTCGGACGGTTCTCTGTGAAGTTACTTTGTGGGTAAACGTCTTTGCTCCCACACCTCTTTTTTTTTTCTTTTTCTTTTTCTTCGGTCACCAAAGGGCAAGCAATTATTGCTTTAACCTTTTTATTAGCCTTTCTCCAAGTTGAGTTTGACTTCAGCCGTCCGCTGCCTCCCATGAGCTCTGTTGCTGTTCCCACTATAGCTGGTGCGAAGTTGAGGCTCCGTGTGTCTTTCCTATGAAATGAAAGCAAATGTAGTTGTTGTTTTTTTAAGTATCCTTGAGGCCCATCATCACCAGTGTTGCCACACAGAAAACACAAACCAGGCACATGTCCTTATCTATTACTGCTGGGTTTGACCCAGTTCGTCACATTCGCCGTAATGTTATTGGGACAGCCTCGGACATTTCTATCTGTTGGGGACAGTAAACAGCCACTGGTCAAAGGCTCAGACAGTGTTTTGCAAGTTATTCAAGAAAGCCAGAAATCGAACCGTTCTGTTTGATCAGGACTCTAAAAGGGACATACCATAAAAGTCTCGTATATAAAATATACCGCTCCCCATCTGAGTATCTCCACCCACGACATGAGAGCTACGTTTGCAAAGGTGCACCATATATCTTCCAAAAGCCAATCGGAGCTTTGGGCTATTTTGGGAGGGGGGCCTTAACGAGACAGGATGAATACAGGTATATTCAGACAGACAGTATGTGAAAAATAATATTTTTTCTGTTCTAGTAGAAACCCAAAAACCGAGCACGATATGTCACCTTCAACTTTGATTCTCAAATGATTTCTGTTGTCCGACCGTGCTTTCAGCATTTATGAAATACAGCCAAAACACAGCATCACTTTGGTCTACTGAAAGTAATTCACAAAGTTATTAAATCTATTAAGACATTTCTATTAATATCATAACCTCCAAAGCCCAGAATGAGGACTGAATGCTTTGGAACAACCTGGTTTCCTGGTCCTCCCTAATATTATCTGCCATGCTTGAGATTTTTTACCAAAGTCCCGATAGAGTTTGTCGTTTGCGTGTTTTTGGTTCGGTTACTTGTTTGCTTTAAATGCTGTGAAGCACTTTGTTATGTTATTTTGAAAAAGAGCTTTATTAATAAAGATTGACTCTCCAGTTTGTAAAGTTTGTGCTCGGAGTCTGCAGCACCTCACTAGCAGAAGGACTTCATGTTCAGCACCCACCATCTGAAATGTACCCACGTACATGCTCATTGGTCACACTCTGGTTTTCTGGTGAAGCGCCCCCACAGTGTCAGCGCCGCGTCCGTCTGTCCTCCTCTGCAGTGGACCGGCGGACCCGGAGAGCGGCGCCAGCACCAAAGACTCGGGCGACAGCGGCGTTGGCATGGTAACGAGTGAGACGTGACAGCAGCGATGGCGAACGCTTCGATGGAGAAAAGCGCCACAGTCAGCATTTTCTCTCGTCCTCCTCTAACCTCCAGCTGATGGAGAGCATGTTGAGGGGGGGGGCTTGTTTGCCGTGTGGGTAAACATTCATTTGCCTCCAGCAGTCAAACGTGAAGTTAATCAGAGTGATTATGCGTCATAATAATCAGCGTCCTTTTTTCCCCGGCCTCCCCGTTCGCTCGCGCGTCGTACCATAGATGCACTTCCTCCTCGCTGCCATCTAGAGACTTCGGCGTCGTCTGCGCGTGCTCTTGCACCACCATCTTGCTTATTAACATACATTAAACCACATTTCCTTTACACACTTCATCATTTCTATAAGCACCAGTGGGTCTCTGCTCATGCTGCAGAGGCCTGATCTCAGCAGCACTGTCCTGCCGCAGGGCATCAGGAAGACTTTATTTTATGAGCAGTTAGTCATTTCTCTTTTATTACGAACACACTGATCGATGTTGTCTGCCTTTTTTTTTTTTTTTAAGAGTCTGATATAAAGGCAAAGACGCTACGGTCAAGATATACTGATGACGGTTATCAGATGGAAATCAAATGATTAACAGTTTTATTTACTTCACCTTTCTCTGGAGGTGAACAAAAACTAAATCCAGACACAACCTGTTCCATCCCAAAGCAAATGTAACTGGTTTCAAGGAGAGAGAAAAAACACAAAGTTGATTTTATAATTTATTGACAACACCAATGACACTGTTACTTTAGGTGCCAAGCTGTTAAAGGAAATCACTGAGCCTTCTTTAAAAATACAACTCTACATATGTGACCTGTTTTTAATCATTTCAGTCGGAGTCATCGGGCTTGGAGCTTTTGTTTTTACCTCTAGCAGACAGTGTAGGGATATGTACTGCACATATCTTTTTCTGTCCTGTGAACCATCTGCAGTGCATACGATCAGATTGTAGTTTGATCTTGAGACATGAAAACAGGTACAGTATGTCTTTATATGGCATGTATTAATCATATCAACGACTTGTTTATCCCCAGTCCAAGGTCTTCTGGTTGCCCCCCCCCCCCCCCCCCCCCACAGACTACCGCCACCTGCTGGTATGGAGAGTTATTTCCTGTCATGCAGGCGCTGAGCGTACGTGCTAGTTGGCCGTTGGCTGTGGTCTTTGCAGTGTGTTCAAGTGCAACTTTATGGCCAAGACACGTGAGACGACGCTAGTCCTTTGATGACTGTCTGGTGTGTCAGGGACTTTGTTTGCAGGCAATCATTTTGAGTCTATCTTTGTGGAAACTCCACAATTTCATTCCAAATAAAACCTGCCGCAGTTGCGTTTTTCATCCTCACACCTTCACACACAGAGGGAAGAGCTCTCCTGTCTCCAAAGTGAATCAAACCGTGTACTGATGCTAGTATTTCTCCTTTCCTCAGGGGAGGAGCTCCGGGGAAAGATCACCGTGCGGAAAAACAAGAAGGACCCTCGCTCACTGTGGGTCACCTTTGACCTCGGAGACAGGAAGCAGACTTACTGCATGCAGTAACGTCAGCCATCGCGTGATAGAACATCCAGCAAACATATTCCACTTTTTAATTGACCGGTCATGTATACACTTGATTTTGATGTTTGGAATGTTCGGATTGTTTCTGTGCCTTGTAATAATAAAGACATAACGTTAAACATAAAGATTTTCTCCTTGTGAGTGTGTTTAATTAAGCAAAAGTCAACATGATTAGACTTGAATAGGATCGTTTGTAGATGTCTAAGTTACAGGTAATCGTTGTTTGAAGGCAGTCAAATTACGATGTGAAGCAACTGCATAGAAATGTCAATTTTATTTTTATAGCCCAATATCACCAATCATAAATTGACCTCAGGGGGTTTTACAATCTGTACAGCCCACGACAACCTCTTTCCTCTCTGACCCTCGCTTGTATGCCACATATGCAACCTAGATGTCTGGAAATCCTTAACTTTTAAATCCAGTTACGCCCAGTTTTATCATTAAATGTCTTTTAGACCTGCAAATTACAAAAAAAAAACACATTTACCTAGTCGGCCAGACCATGTTCATCGTGCACCATTACGCTCGTGCGTCTCCCGTCTGATCAAAATGTCCAACAAAAGAAAAAACACTTGGAGGACCTGGCTGCCAGCTCTCCTTTTTAAAGAGATTGTATGCTTTTGCCAAGTATTTCTCTTAATGTCCCTCCATATCCTCTTCCTTATTGTCCCACTTTGAACTGCGTGATATCTCACCGGGGACGACATCCATCTTCCATGAGTTTACTGGGACAATGCGAAATTAATTTTAAGCCTTAAAAAGGCTGACTGAAGCCTCTTTACATGCTTCATTAAGCAGCTCTGGTTACAATTAAAGTTTTTTCTTTCTTCCTTCTCTGTCTGAGATGATGAAAGAGTAGTGGTCTGTGAGGAGGAGGAGGAGGAGGAAGAGCAGGCTGAGGGGCTGACTGTCTTATTGGTGATTTGACAGTCGCCTCCTCTGATGTATTTCTACAGCTTCTGTGTCCTCTGCTTTTACATTAATACAGTCTGCTCTGACAACAAACAGGGCGTATTCTCACAGGAACAGCCTTTTTCCGTACTGATTTTGTGGCGCTTGAAGCTTTTAAAAGTGCTTTTGAGAAGCTGCCTTTGTTCAGAATGCAGATGTTATTTATGGTCATTGTCTAACAGGCAGCCTTCCATTTACTGAGGCACTTAGTGAAAGACTCGATTTTATTATTCTATCTATTTTCATGAATAGTCGATTTTGGTCTATATATGGACATTTATTGTTCATATAAAAAGTCAAAATACATGCAGCATTTTTGTGTTTTTTTTAGCTTTGCATTCTAGTTTCTCAAACAGACACTTTGTGTTTAGATGCAACATTTATTTAGTGCGTTTCTTTGGGGGGGGGGGGACATGTTGGCTTACTGCCTGAACATCTCCTGACACGTTGTGTTGTAAATTGAGAACAAAAAACACCTTAAAGGAATTCGCTTCATGTTCTTGTTTAAAACGAAAATCCTCAAATCCCCCGAACATAAAGTGTGAGGCTCCGTCAGCCAGGACTGATGATGATGAGGGTAATGATGATGATGATGAGCCGTGGGCCCCTGGGCCCCTGGGTGACCTCCTCACGCTGAATCACTGCTTTCCAGGCGCTTCAGATGGATGCGGCTTCTTATCACTCGGGCGACAGTGGGAGTGATCAATTAATTACACGAGCTCGTGTAAATAACGAGCACGAGGAGAAACCCCTCCGCGTTAGTTCGGCTCGCTGATCAGGGCTTAGTCTCCAAATTAAAAAAAATGAGAACGATTACAGATGGGAAACCAGAATCATGAAACCAGCAGAGCCTTGTTAAAAACATTCTTTTTTTTACAACCGTTGTTTTGGACATTCTGCTGCAGAGACAGACACGTGAGCTTGATTTAGCTGCACGTGTGTAAAGCTCTGCAAAACCATGTTCTGTTACTTATTGCACTTAAAATCCTCGTGAGAAACCAAACTAAGTGTGCGTGCGTGCGTGTGTGTGTGTGTGTGTGTGTGTGTGTGCGCGCGCGCGCGTGTGTGTGTTCAGAGGACTCTGGAAGACGAGCATAAATCAATTACAATTATTCTCTGTTGACAATGTAATTAAACTGGAGGCGGCGGCTAATACTCCCGCTTCAGCCTCTTATCTGGCGCGGACGGAGCGCAGCGGCGCATAGTGAGTGAAGGACGGCCCCGAGTGGGACTCTGCGTGTCCCGGTGTAACCACAGCTGATCCTAGCAGGGACACTGCTGGGATCTGCAGGAACTGCAGGAACACCCCTCGGCTGTCGTGAAATCAGCGCAGGTTAAAAACAATCAATTATAAAAACAGGACAATCAGTAGCAGACAAGTGCATTGGCCACTTTAATTCAATGAGCCTTCAGAAAAACGCAGATGAGGATTTGGATGAAACATTAGCCTATATTAATTAAAGTTGTTTGTTACTTTATTACACAGGCCCATTGGGTTTGTGGTGGTGCATTAATATGATACAGATATTTTAAAAAATAGTATCTGTATTTAATGAGATATTTATCCTGTCTTGTAGCATATGCTTTAAATGGCATAAAATAATTCTAATTATTTTAGATAATAAATATGAAAACACCAATTAAATAATCTAATGGTAATATAATATTACGAAAATTATGACATTATTACTATTATTATTTGCCCACCTATTTGTTTCGCTGATGGCCCGTAACATTAGCTAGCTAAACAGCGTGGTTGCTAAGCAACTAACGGTCTGTCTTCGCTGAAACTCGTTCATAATTGGAGGTCTGAGATTAGCGTCCAGTGTTGACTCAGCCAATCAGAGACGGCCGGAGCTATTTCGCTTTATTAAGCAAAAATATTTTAATGTTGCCGCAAAGTGTCACGATTAAACACTTAACACGAAGTCTATTTTCCCTTACGTGTGTTTTTAATGCAGGCCAATGTAGCTTCCTTATTGAGGCCTTAACTGTTTATAACGAACGTTTTTAAAGTTATCCTCAATTGATGAGACAAACGAGGTCGCTTGGTGTCTTTTTTAGTATTTTGGTAAATCACATTCAGGACTTTCATACCCGTTAAAAATGGAGACTTGGAGGATGGTATATGCGCAATGCAGTGTTTTAGAATCTATGGCACCTATTTTCTTCTCCCCTCCACTGTCACTGCTTCCAGTCCAGCTCCAGTGGTTCCTCCTGACACACGTGATTTAAGGAGAAAAAAAAGAGGCCTCGTCTCTTGCGTAAAACTTTAACAAATGAGTAGCTTCATAAAGACCTCGCCCACTTTTCTTTTTCACTTCAATCAATGCTCCTGTCGGTGACGCACGTAGAGCCTGGAGCGTGTACCGTACGTGCGTAAAACCCATGTAAAAACTATTTATAGTTCAGACCACTTATAGCACATGGTCTTTAAATGTCTATTTAACTTCTACAACTTAAATTTATGTATGCATATTTATGGTATGTTTATGTATAATAATATTTACAAAGAATACCAGCCGTATTTGTAGTATAACTCAAATAAACACGTCTCCAATAATGCACTCTTTGCTTTCCTATTGTCCCCATTTGCAGGCCTAAATGCTGATGAAGGTGAGGAACAAAGTTTTTCTGCATAAAACCAAGAATCGTGTGCACCGCAAATGCCTCTTTCTGAGTGGCTACTGTAATTGTTACTGTACCAGAGAAACCCGACTCAGTAGCACAGTGCAAACATTATTTAGACCCTGCATGCACCCTGATGCATTAGATCTTCTCCAATAACAGCCTAAACCTGGAAATCTTTATCCCAAACGAGCTGCGTTTGCTCGCGTGGGATGCTTCCGTGTACGTGTGTAAAGCATCCTACACACATCCCCCAGAGATAAGTGTATTAATCAGCGTTGGAGAGCCCGTCCAGCGCTCACGCATGCCGTGCGTAACCACAACGCACACAATTCACGCACGCACGCACACAAACGTCGTCTTGGCTCCGGTTGTCCCTTTAAAATCCGAATCCGAGGCCAATGATTTATCAAACTCCTATTATCAAGAAAATGTCACGCGAAGGGCACCTTGCGCTGCACTGACGCAAAACTCCGGTCTTTCCCACGGAGCTATAGAAAAGCTTTGCACTTGGTGCTTTTGCGCGGCGACAAGCAGTCTGCTTCCAGTCCTCTCTGCTCGTCTCCTCACAGCTGTTTCCAGCCTGCCAGCAGACACCTGCAAAAAAACATGGTAAGTGTCCGAAAACACTTTCTTTGCTTTTCCACCTGCACTTTCATCTGTTTAGTGGACTTGTTCTGAGCTGATTTCATGTTAATTTGACACTTTTCTTTAAAAAAGCAGTTTGCCACGTTGCGGTTATTGTGCTGTCCTTGGTGCTGAAATGCAGCTGCGGCTCAACATTAAACTTAACATTAACTTTTTTTTTCTCCACTTGCTTCTGTCACCAAATTGGCTGGTTTTATATCTTTTAAAATTCTGAATTCTGACTTTTAAAAAGTTTTAATTGGGAACAAATGTTGAATTTTAGACCACTTTTCCTACTTTTGGATTATTTGTGTTTTATTTCAGGATAAGCGATTACAACCAGATGTCCTCGTTTTTTCTCACAACACAACGATGCATTGATCAATCAACATCTTTTTTTAAATAGACCCACATCCCCCCCTTTTTTTTTTTAGAACCTGGATGCTTTTCCGGTTGCTTTCCCGCCCCCGTCACCGCTAAAATGTCAGGGAGTCATTTGTAATTCCGCCGCCCCGGGTCCGCTCGCTGCTGTAACGCCGGTGATCTTGCATGCCTGCCGGGGAGAGCGGAGCCACAGAGAGACCCGCAGCAGCTTGCCTATTGCCCATAAAATCAGTGGATGTGTGTGGCTGAATGACATGAGGGGGGAAATGGGGCGTAAAATTAAAGAATCTTGCAGAAAGCGAGAACTGGAGAAGCAAAGCACCCCCCCCTCTCCCTCCCTTCCTCCAACACACACACGCACACACCAACACCCCCCGGTAGACTAAAGAGCAGCCAGAGCCAGAACATGCTGCAGAATAAAGACAATTGAGCAATTTTTTAGTCCCATAGATGGGCTGCAGCGGCCTCGCGGCTTCATGGTTTTCTGCCGTTCTGCTGCATTTTGTCTCGCTGATCTTTCGCTCCCATGTTCCAGGATCTCTCTGACCAGAGAGAAATGGCCAAACAGCCGGCCGGCGCCAGCGCTCCAGCCGGCTACATCCCGACGCAGCAGCCCGATGGAGCTGCGGGATTTACAGCAAACAAACCGGACAACACGGCCGCGTGCCCGCCGGCCACCCCCCACCACCACCCGGCGCCGCAGCCGCCGCCTCCGTGCAACGAGAGCAAAACTTTTTCGAACACGGAAAATAAACCGGGAGAACTGGACAGCAATAAAGCGTACGGGACGTTTAAAAGCGCCGCGCCGGCGGCCCCTGCATCCGTGGCCGTCAACTCGGCCTTCAGGAAGGATTCCGCCGGTTCGGCCCTCGGAGGGTCCGCCCAGTACGGCGACCCGCTCCGGGCCGCCGCGGAGCAGAACAACACCGCGGGCAACTGGACGGCTATGAGCCAGACCACCATCGTACTGGGAACAGATGGGAACACGTCTGTTCAGCCCGGCGCCGTGGCGGGGGTAAGTCAGCTTAAAGGAACCGTTTCCTTAACGAAGAGCGGCTGGTCTGAGAGCGGAGCGGCTGGAAGCAGGTGCGGATGTTTCCGCGTGTCGCTGACTGGATTAACCCCAAAACAGGGAAGGTGCAAACCCCTTCGGGGAGCTCTCAGATCAGGGCTGCTGATGTGTGATGGAGTGAAAGAGGGGGAATCCAGAGTCTGTGGTGCTGAGCTGTAATGTGAATCCCTTAAAAAAATGTGCAGGCTGGTTTTGTGTGTTTTCTGCACAGATGTGCTTTAAAAAGTGTTGCAGCTCGACAACTTCCGAGCTGAATCAGCAGAAGCTTGTGGCCTGACAATCGGATCAATCATGAGGCCATAGACTAGACCGATCGTTCATTATGGTGGTTTTTAAACTAAATGTTATTTAGCAATCCGAGAAAAGACAATAATTGATTTGATTATTTTCTTCCCTGTTGTAATTCAGGCTGTATTAATATTCCCACACAGCAGAGCTTCTGTGTACATGTGGGTGGACCCTGAGCTATTTGGCGTCCCTGCTGCGGTCCTCTGCACCATTCTGATCATGCAGGGATCAAAACTTTCAAACCCGCTAAATATTCGGAAACGAAACGAGCAAATGAATCCGTGTGGTGGATGATCAGATCAGCAGTCAGTGCAGAGGGAACCACACTACTAGTGTTTTTTTAAAAAATATATAAACCGATTTCCGGTGATTTGTTCTGCCTGATTTTTGATCACAGTTACAATGGTACCACGATTTGTGATAAAGGGGAATCAATTACGCTCTCGCAGTGTTTTTCGGTGTCCCCCCTGCGCCCACAGACACACTTGGTATGGCCCAGAAGCCCAGGTGTTACCCGGCAGACAGCACTGTAGTACATGAGACTGCGGATTGTTTCCAATCCCCCGCGAGGGCAGCCCCCCCCCCCACACACACACACACACTCACACACCCACCCCTCACACATTCTCACACGTACTGACGCACACGCACGCAAACACACACTCACACACACACACATATTCCCATGCATGGTGTTGTTTATGCATCTGAATATTCGTGCAGTTTCTTTTATGAATCTGCTCAGATCCCGCGGTGCAGCTGTGGGCTAATTGTGCATTTCTGTTCGTATTTGCTCACATTATATTAGTGGACCATTAGCAGCTTTTTTAATCATTACATCTTAGATTTAGGAGGTGCTTTCAAGCGAGGTTGTGGCAGTAATGGGCCTATTGAAGAGGAGTTTAATATACAGGCTTGTCATCGGAAAGCTGGTGCTGATCTCTGATTGTCAAACACATCTGTAACTGAGAACGAAAGTATCATTATGGAGACAGACAGAAATATTTTGTGAGGAAAAAAAAAAGGAAACTGCACCCAAAAACGTTTCTGTTCTCTGATGGGATACATTTGTATTTTTCAAAAAAGGAAATGTTTCTTTTGTTAGTAAAATGTATGTGTGCTTTTTCTCAAAAGAGTTGCATATTGTTGGTGGTTGTTGACTAAAGAATAGGTTCAGATTTCGTTATTAAATCCTTTCAGACCCAGACGCAGTGCTTTTATTAGTATTTGTTTAATGGTTAAACTTGGAGTGTGGGACAAGGCTATAGGTTTTATTCTGGAGAATAAATATTGTTTTTTCCCTCTTAGACTGACGATGATGACGAGAGTGGAGATGAGAATAAGGTCAGAGGAAACTGGTCCAATAAAATGGATTTTATTCTGTCCATGGTTGGCTACGCGGTGGGACTGGGGAACGTGTGGAGGTTCCCTTATCTTGCCTTCCAAAATGGTGGAGGTAAGAGTTTTAGGTCAATGCTTTTTAAACACGGAAACAAACCACAAATTCAGCTCAGAGAATGCAAATTGTTACCTGGTTTTAAGTCAGGCAGGGTTTGAATTATTTCCTATTGTGTTTTAGATGTTTCCTCCAATAGTAGGCCTTTAACCACGAGAAATTAGTACACAAAAAATGATAAATAAATAAAAAATCGGTTGTACAGGTGAGATTTTGTTCAGTGATTATTTCCATATGAAAAAAAACAAAAAAAGGAATAAAATGCACCACAATAATATAAATTGAACATAAAAACAGCTGTATAATATTAGTAATTCATAATAAAGTTCCTTAGATATGTTACAACAGTCATTATTATTATTAGTGTTAATGCACTAATTTGTTCAGCTATGCCTGAAGCCATTTACAGCTCATGTATGTGTTTAATCATTAATAAATGTAGCTAATGATCCACACTGTGTGCGTTGTTTAAACATAAACAGATGAGACGCAGACACCTGCAGCTTTTTCATTTGCGCTGATATTTCAGGCTTTTCCTGCCTCTTAAAGTGCGCTCTGTCAGCCTGCTGTTTCGTTTCCATGCAGGAGCCTTTTTGATCCCCTACCTGATGATGCTGGGCATCGCCGGCATCCCCATCTTTTTGATGGAGGTGTCCCTGGGCCAGTTTGCCAGCCAGGGGCCCGTGTCCGTGTGGAAGTGCATCCCAGCTCTGCAAGGTAAACTGCCACAAGTAAAAAAAAAAACTAAAAAAAAACGAACATTCAAAAATAAACCTCATATATTATCATCACGAGTTCTCTACTTTTCTTAAGAGTAATTTATATATTTCGTCTCATTTATTTATTTTAGGTTGCGGGATTGCCATGTTGATAATATCTGTCTTGATAGCCATATACTATAATATTATAATGTGCTGGACACTGTACTACCTGTTCGCTTCGTTGAAGGGCTCACTGCCATGGGCTAACTGTAGGAATGAGTGGAACACGGTGGAATGTAAGGACAAAGACATGCTGCTGTTAGGTAAGACGCACACCTTCACACACACACACACACACCTTCACACACACACACACACACACACACACACACACACACACACACACACACACACACACGCACACACCAAAAGCACCTCTCTCTCTCCACAATGCGCAATGCGTCATGACTCCCTCAGCTGAGGTGTCCTGCAGTATAATGAATCCTGACCTGTGATCTCTGCGGTGTTTTCACTCCTAAAAAAACACTTTGAAACCAGAGCACGTCTTTTATTTTGAATGATGCAGGCCAATCATATTTAAGGAGGCCCCCTGTGTGGCAGATTAAACTTAGAAAACATTTTATACAGTTTCGATTCTTCTTTTTGATATTTTACCTTTTAAATCTGCAGTGCAGCTGAAACAGTCTGTCTTTCAGCTTTTAAAAAAAAAAAATATTTTTATAAAATCATGGTCTCACTGTGAGTAACATGTGCGGGCAGGGCTTTGATGTCGATCCGCGTCGAATAAATATCGAAATTCCGTTCTTTTCGTGTAATATCTGCTCTGAGCGATTCTGTGAATTCAGCACAAAAAACTGCTTGCTTGACAAATTTACTGTACAGTCTGAGCTGCTGCAGTGCTGCAGTGAGCCCCGAGACTGACCCCTGCTGGCCGCTACACGAAGTACAGGCCGCCCGTTCAGCGCTGTGGTCGCTCTGCCACTCTCTCACCCTCATGGAGGAAAATATGTTATGAAGGAGAAATATTAGCAATAATATAGATCCGTTTAATGGACATGATTGATGAAGTACCCATGCAAGACGTGGTGCATTAATACGTCCACATCATATATTATATATTGCATATATCATGTAGTGGGGGTGGACAGAAATACATGAACATCTTTACAATCTCATACAACAGCCCTGCAAAAATAATAGAAATACTATGTTTACTTAGTTTTTATTTTTCCCATTTTTGTGTCAAAAAAGACGGCTATCAAGTCGGATTTTTTTAAAGCTATATTTTCATATTTTCTTTATTATTTCAACCCCATTTAGTTACAGAAAACTCTGTCTTTCTCTGCCTCTGAGTGTTTAAGTCATTGCTTTGTAAAAGATAATATGCAGTTGTTTTTTTTGTCGTGAATTTAGACAAATACATTCTCAGTGGAATTACATGTGTTCTGCATTAAAATGCCTTAAAAGCAGGATATAAAGAATGTAAGATATACAAATATATATATATATATATATATAACTCTTGTCTTCACATTCTGATGTGTTTGCATGAACAATTGTGGTTTTCTTATCTAATCTTTCCTGGAGCATCTGAAATGAGACACACATTCAGTATAATCATTTCTGTTATTCACATCTGGCCGCTCGGTCCAGTTCTCACTGAGGAAGTCTCCAGACAGGCCTCCTGTCAGCACCTCCTCTCTCCTCAAAGCCAGATCCATCTGTTTGCTCTCAGTGTGAACAGCTGAGCGGACAGTAAGCTCTGTCCCACAGCAGCACTCTGCCGTGTCTCTCCCAGTTGACGTGTGTTGGTTTCTGATTGGAACAGACACGTGCATCCTGCGGGACAGAAACATCACCTCCATCAAGAACTCCACTTTCTGTCTGTCCGAGAACGCCGTGGGAAACCTGACGAAGCTGATAAACATGACCGTGGACAGCAACAAGACCTACGTCAGCCCCAGCGAGGAGTACTTCAAGTGAGTGTATGAGCTTCTGGCTGATGAAAAAACGCCTTTTAAAGTAGTATGAGGAACACAAAGTAGACCTGTACAGTTTGGTTTACGGTCTAATTTACATTGTTCTTTATATGTCCACAGATGAGACATTAAACCAAAAATATTTTCAGTTACTCTCTCTTGGTCGTGAGGAGGACCTGTAAATCTTTGAATTCAACACACACACAAAAAAAACTAGAGTTTTATAAAAGTTTCCCCTGTCAATGTTCTGCAAAACATTTCCTAGAAGTGTTCTTCTCTTTAAACAAGTGCGTAATTCGCCATTGTAGTAAAAGTATTACCGATCATTTCTGTTAAAACGCACAAATATTACAACTGCAACTCAACAAAATACAAAACTGCAAGATATAATAACGCAACGATCTGCAAAAAGAATAAAGATGAATAGGTTGATTTGTGTTGAAATAATCTTACTGCCCTATTGCGTTATGTTTAAGTTTACCGAGATGTGTTTTCAGGCTGAGTTTGGCTGTTTGAATCACACCTGCAGGTACAATGTGTTGCACATCTCTAAAGGAATCGAATACCCAGGAGACATCCGCTGGCCTCTGGCAGGCTGTCTGCTCCTGGCCTGGTTCATCGTCTACTGCTCTTTAGCCAAAGGAATCAAGTCATCAGGGAAGGTAACAGCACGCACAAAAACTCCTCTTCTGCTTTTTGCACCTTTTTTGTTGCCAGCTGTAGAAGAAACAACCTGTGGGGGGGGGGGGGGGGGGGGGGCTTCCCTAACCCTTCACAGATGAAAGTGGCCCCTAGTGATGAAATGTGGCACATTTAAGAAGTGAGCCCTCAGCAAGGGAAAGCACTCATGTTTAGATTGGACAGCTCTTGATGTTACCAAGGGTTTGCTTCTCACAGCTCGTTGTATTTCGAATCGACCTCTCAGAGAGTAAAATGCCCAGATTCATCCACAGCCGAGAGAGCGTTGTTCCCTTGTGAGTCTGTGTGTTTGTATGTCCGTGGACAGAGGCAGTCACAAATCTTACCAGGTTTGTAGTTGAGATCAAATTGAAGGCCGGGTTCGAAGATGGTTGTGGTCTGAACAAGGGTGCTAGAAGTAACACACATAACACACATAACACACATTTCTGCCAATAGATCTCCCTAAATGCTCCACACTGTTCCTTTAAAGTTGTTCAAGGCCTGAAATTAATTATCTTTCAAATAAGAAGCGAACAAAACAACACATAAATACTTTTGATAGTGGTTTCTAGAAAATGTGTGTATCTATTTTCCTCTCTTGAAGGAGGACAGGCAACATGCAGAGGAAACGTTTGACAGTTTATTCAGATTCTTGTGTAATGACGCCCTCTACTGGAGGTAGAGGTGACACACACTGTGGCAACTTTTAGAGACCTCAGTTTGCACAGTTAAAACTGCACCAATAGATTTGCATGTTTCATCATGGGAAAACATGGACATCTTCAATTTTATGAGGTGGTGAGTGAGTTACTTATTACATTACAATGCAGCTGCAGAAATGCTTTGACAACTCTTATTGTTGGTGCATCAGGAAGACGCTTAATTATGATCATAATCTATATGTGGGGAAAATTAAGGTTTAAGTCTATTATGACTGTACCAAAAATTGAATATGGCATACATTGCAGAAAGGGAGAAATAAGAATTCAATATGAAATTAAGTAAATCAGACACAAAAGAACACAAAATAAATGAATGTGTGTGAGATGACGGAGTTGACACACTGCTACGTGACTTCACACTGAATGCTCTCTCATAATAATCAGAAGCAGCTCTCTCCACAGCTGCTTCTTTTCAGAACCTCTGATTTCCAGTAATTCTCCTCCTCTCTCTCTCTCTTATTTGGTCTCCTCTCTGCTCAGGTGGTGTATTTCACAGCCACGTTTCCCTACGTGGTGCTGGTCATCCTGCTCATCAGAGGGGTAACCCTCCCCGGTGCCTTCGACGGCATCCTCTACTTTATCACACCGAAGTGGGAGAAGCTGAGCGATGCAAAGGTACCCGACGCCCACGCGTTTAATTCACCCGTGATGTGCGCTTTGCTCCGTCCTTTCCTGCTCTTGACCTGCAGCTCTCTCCCCCCCCCCCCCCCTCCTCTGTCAGGTGTGGAAAGACGCAGCCACTCAGATCTTCTTCTCTCTGTCGGCGTCTTGGGGAGGCCTCATCACTCTCTCTTCCTACAATAAGTTCCACAATAACTGCTACAGGTAAACACACAAAAGGTAAACCATGCTTCTGGCAGACACATTCAAACTGTCTCCGTAGACACTGTATCTGTCCTGTACGTCTGATAGAAATGTCAATAATAAATGTCACTCTTTGCAGCCTGCAGTTCAGTGTTTCTGTCATTTCCTCTCACCTGAAGCATTCCCCCGCTGAAATATTGTTGTGTTTTATTTATCACACATCCCTCACTCAGTTCAAAACATATATTAAAGGTACTTTTTATTGTAAACACCTGAACGCACAAAACATCTCTCTTGTGTGCTGAAAACAGATTTGAAAATGAACAAATTTAAAGAAAATATTTTGTAGAAATATATTTCTTTCATGTGAACACAACTCAGCAAATGAAAAAGATGCGTGAGATCATTTTAGATATTTATATACACACACATAATTATCTTTATATGTGTGCATATTTTCTGCAAAGTTTTGCTATGAAAATACCTTCAATAAAGGTGTACACCTTCTGTAAATTCCCCACAGCTTTTAGAGGTCTCTATGTGCAATATATATTCCTGCCACCAGATGGCGCCATTGTGCCATCACTTGTTATATGTAGCATGTTTTTCTGCGTGATTTCAGTTACTCAAGCAGATTTGTGCTTATTCGGCTTCTGTTTCTCTCTTTCCTCTTTCTCCATGCAGTGATACTATTATTGTGACATGTACAAACAGTGCCACCAGTATATTTGCTGGGTTTGTCATCTTCTCGGTCATTGGTTTCATGGCACATGAGTTGAAAGTGCCGATAGAGCAGGTGGCAGATGAAGGTAAGACACCAAAGCGGCAGGCAGCAGCCGCTGCTCACTGAAACACGCCTGAAAGTTTGACCTCATGATCTGCTGTGGAGAATGTGTGTGTGTGCATCGTTATTTACTTGTGTGTGTGTGTGTGTGTGTGTGTCAGGTCCAGGCATAGCGTTCGTGGTGTATCCGGAGGCTCTGACCAGACTTCCCCTGTCTCCTTTCTGGGCGATCATCTTCTTCCTCATGCTCCTGACTCTTGGCCTGGATACCATGGTAACCACTGCTCCCTCAATCTGTGTGTGTGTGTGTGTGTGTGTGTGTGTGTGTGCTTTTTTATGTCTAGAATTAAGTAGTTCCTATGTCCTTATAATAAAGATGAGGAAACTCTTCCAGAGGATAGCTAATAATGCCAGCTTTAAAGACACAATCTGACATTTAGGAATTAAAAGCATGTATGGAAAAATTCAACATCACTGTAAAGAAACCTGTTTGTCATCTGAGCCAGATTGAAACTAATTCTCTTTACATCCCGACAGCAATCAATTAATCAAAGGCTGTGACAAAAAAAGACACAAATCTGTCTGTCGCAGCACTGTAACAAGCCCGTCCAATCAGTTCCTGCCTGCACGCACTCTGTTTTCATTTGTTTACATGTTGTGTTGTTAGCTGCCAAGCTAGCCGCTAGTCCATCCAAACATCAGTTGGGTTTTGTTCATGGTAGCTTGAAAGCTAATTATATACAATACAGTATAGTTAATATGTGCAGTGGTTGTTTGTCAAGAAATAGCTTGTGTGCTAACGCTAAGCGTTCAGAAATCCACAATGTCTTCTTTCAATTCCACGACTTACGACCTACATCAATCCTACGACCCACATTTAGAAAGAAGATACAGAGAAACACGAGCTACTTTAGCTGCTACATGTTCCACTTTACACTTTAGCATCTAGTTGCTCAATTTGTTTGGTTCTGTTGTTTGTTGCTGGACAGGAAGTGTACAGTTGGTCTATCAGGACCTGATCAATACAAAACAAAACAAGAAAATCAGCTAAGACAGACACGTTCTATTGCTGTAAAAACAAAATATTGGGTTGACAGAGGCTAACAATTGCAGCTGCAGAGTTGGGGATAATTCTCTCTTGGTTTGTCACAGCAAATTCAGATTATGCATGTTCATGCGATTTAATTTCAATATCAATATCGTTAAATTAAAAGTAATGAAAATGGTCCTTTAGTTCATATTTTTTTTAAAGCATTTGTAAATTCATTTTTTGGGTGTCGGTTTGTGAGAGAAGACAGTTTAACTAGTGACTGCAACTCCAAACAGTCTGCTGGTTGAGGATCTCTTTAGTTTCATAACATCAGCAACCTTTATGTCAGAGACAAGAGTTTCTTAAGTAAACACTCAACTTTGGCAGCGGCATCCAGCTATGTTTAAACGCTGCACACATTGACCCAATTAACATAATTACCCATACACACCACCCACTGGGACTGATTTCAGCTGAAGTGCTGGAGCTCTCCGGGTACTTGAGCAAGAAGGGGGTCTGTGTGATTGGAGTGAGCGAAATTAAGTTGACCTTAAAGTCAACAACACTGACGTAAGTTTAAATACAATTAAAGTACTTGCGTTTTTTAGTCAACATTTTTCCCTATTTTCTGACATCGTGTAGACTAAATAATAAAAACGGCTTTAGCCAGTTTAAGGTGAATGTACACTAATGAAAACACAAATTAATATAATATTCCATTTCAGCTAATAGAGCCCAGAAAATGCTACACACTGGCCCTTTAAATGATACATTACGAAACTCAATATACAATTAATTTAGATTCCTTATCTTGTCTTTCTATTATTAATCAATAATTGCATTTTAAAAAGGAATCACAAAATGTTTATTTCCCAAAGGATTACTGTTTGCTATCTTAATTTTTTTCTTTTGGAAAATTGATTGAAAACCATAATTTTATACACTTTTAAAACTGCACTAACTAGTTTTTTTTTATATTAACAATGGATCAAATGCGTATTTGTAATGTGAAAGATGTCCCTCTTCGTGACAAGCCCACAGTGAATTACCACCCAACTCTGCTGCTCCCTTCAGCTCGGAAGAGCGTTTTAGTGTCTTTCAGCTAACTGTTTGTTTTTTTCCTCCAAAGCCTCATCACCTGTGTTTTGGGGCTCAGGGGAAAGAGAAAGTTTTTCTTTCATCACAAGGTTGTTGCTTCGAACCCCTTCTTTTCCGTTCCACATATCGAAGTGTGACACTTAACCCCAACTTGCTCCCTCTTTACAGCAGCCCACTGCTCCTAAAAAATGCTGAGAATGTGTTAAATACAGATATCAAATTAGATGTTTTTATAAGACGATTGTAATAAACATTACATTTATTTTATTATTCTTTTTTTCAGCAGCATGCGGGCTGTAATCAGATAAACCCACTGTATACTACCTGCTCAAGACCAAACAGCAAACAAACAAAGTTATCAATTAGCTAATGAATAACATTTAGCTTCCAAAGAGCCACATATTTCCCTCAGGGGTTGATGGGGACCACATTGGAGCAATAAGAGAGTGAATATTGAACCTAATCCATGTCTCTAAATGAGAAATAATGTTGCTTTGTGGCTCCTGGATTTGCAAATTTGTTTGCCACGATAATTAGATATTGTGATATTTGTTATTTATGCTCCGCTACACTTCGAAGTTAAACAACTGTAAATGTGTCGGTTACTTCACTGATTGATTCCCGATGTAACTTCAGTGAACAAACACTTCAGTCTCCGGGATGTTTTCAAAGTCCAGACCAGCTCCAGATACAATCCTGGGCAAAGAGTTCCAGATGAAACACCAACTCCTTTAAGTGCACCGCGATGCTCCTGGGCCGAGCGGAGGAGCAGAGGGCACAGCGGCGCATTAAGACTCAAGTCAACAGTAATAGTAATGATGATGTTACTTTGCCTTGGCAGCGGGCAGCTCCGAGGGGAGGGCTGGTGGCGTTGTTGAAGAAAGGAGCTCGACGGTAATAGGCTTGGGATGTTGATGGGAAATTAGTTTTGGGAGCTCAGGAGGAAGTGGAGGAACGGAGGGGAGGCAACGGGTTTCTACAGTACGCACACACATACACAAACTATACCAACCTCCCGCAATTTGCCTGATTGTATATTCATCCACTGCTGTCCTCTGGGTTCTGAGCCCATTTTACCATCATGTTACGTTTGCTAATGAAATCTGCTCCTCCTCGGGATTAGGATAATGTTCTTTATTTGTTTTGGAAATAAATGAAATTACGGTAAAATAATGTTTATATTGAATAAATCGTAGACGAACGGCTCACAACACTGGATACTGAATTTCTACAGCGGCACCTGCTCTGATTCAAATGAGGCAAACCTGCTGACGGGAGGCTTTTCAGTTGAAACGCTGCTGCACACGGGGCACTTTTCAGTAATTCTGCATTGGAGACAGCCAATCAGGATCTGCAGAACTGTTTTTTTTTGTTTGCTCAAACATATGATTAAACATGGAGAAATTGACTTTTTCCCTTCCTTATCCCCTCTTCTCTTTTTCTTCCCTTTCTCTCTTCTTCCTCCCGCTCATCTCCATCCCCAGTTTGCCACCATTGAGACCATCGTAACCTCCGTGTCAGACGAGTTCCCCAAATACTTGAGGAAACACAAACCCGTCTTCACCCTGGTCTGCTGCTTCTGCTTCTTCTTCCTGGGCTTTCCCATGATCACAGAGGTACGACACAATAACACACATCTATGTACGTACACACTGATGCAACCCCCCCCTCCGCGCGGGGACACTTTTTGAGCGTCCTGCTGCGACCCTGTCTTTGAATAAGACGACAGGTTTCTGCATGTAAAGCGAAGCCGCGGCCCTCAGAGGGACAGGCTCAGTGAGTGGAACAAGAGAGGCTGAGTCTTATTAAAATCTCCCCAGACAGCTTCAGAGGGCAAAATCCAGCCTAAAGCTGGATTCATACATGTCGTTTCTTTTGATCTGGTACAAGTCTGTGTGAAAGTTATGGCCATGGACAAGTCAGAGGGGAGGAGGGGAGGGGTGTCGTTGTAAGATGAAGCCTTGCATTGTTTTTGGTAACACTTTGTTTGTGTGTTATTGACAGAGTGGGATGTTCATGCTGCAGTTGGTGGACACATTCGCAGCCTCCTACTCTTTGATGATCATTGCGATCTGCGAGCTGGTGGGGATTTCGTACCTCTATGGTGAGTAAAGCTGCTCCTGCTTCATCTCAAAACTGAAAGTCTGAAGCCCTGCTAGTGGCCACTCGAGGGTGTAATGTTAGTGTTACATCCCATAATGTGGAAATGAACAAACGCCGTTCTGACAGTTTTGTTGTTGTCTCTTTGTTAAAAGAGTAAAACGCATTAGGATTCATACTGAGGATATTTACACCAAATTGATGCTGATCTGGTTAGTTTTTGTCAACATATCTTGTTATGGAGCTAAAAGTTGGAGGGATTGACTGAACGATCCTTAGAATCGGTTGTTTGCAGGTCAAAATAACAAATATCAGATAACCTCGATCACACTTTTGATTATGTCCCTTAAAAAAACTTTTTCCGTTTTGAAGATAAAATTCTTTATTTAGATTAGAAGCAATGACCTATCTAACATTTGCAGCACGATAGTTAGACCCTTGAAGCCCGGTGAAGACACTTTAGAACTGTTTTCACAGACTGCATAGTCCTCCTTATAACTAGTGAACTCCCTTCGACATGTACATTCAGTGGAGTGACCCTTTAACGATTTCCTAAACCTAAAGTAATTTCATCAGTTAAACTGCTGGTTTTGGTGTCTTGACTTTGTCTAGGGCCCAATCCCAGTGCTTCCACTGGTAACCCCGTGTTTAACGTTACATTGCCGTAAAATGTGGGTATTTCCCTTGGGCAAAGTCTGCAGAAATGCGGATTTACGGAAAGGGTTCATAAAGAGCTAAAAATGTCTGCAAGACAGCCCTCAAACGCTCGATGATTTGACAGTGGGACAGCCCTAAACCCTCACGGACCTGTGGGAGCGCGCCTTTAATATCCGTGGGTCCGTGAGTGTGGAGATTGGGATTGGGCCTATGTGTAAAAGGTACAACGTGTTATTCCAGCCGTGACCACTAGGGGTCTCTGTTGTAATGTATAAGTCACACAATCACGTGCGCGCACACACACACACACCTAAAAACACACACGCAGGCAGAGAGAGCTCAGGTGTGTGTCAGAAAGGCCGTTACCAAGCAGCCAAGCGAACGGCTCTCCTCCAGTTTGTCAGAGCATCAGTTCAGGTGACATATTGAAATGATTGTGTGACTCTGCCTCTTCATGTCACTCAGTGTTATCCGTCAATAAAGTCAAAGAGGAATGAAGCCATCTGCTCCCGGGCTTTTTCTCAGGGACGACAGAAACCGATACACTCTCTCTCTCTCTCTCTCTCTCTCTCTCTCTCTCTCTCTCTCTCTCTCTCTCCGTCCCTCTCTCTCTCTAGTCCTTTTTAATGAACCTTATTAAACCCAGGTCACTCTCTGTACACCCTCAGTCTGACTACCTCCCATGTTCTTTTATTTCATTTCTCTTCTGCTTCATTTTTGTCTCTGCAGGGCTGCAGAGGTTCTGTGAGGACATTGAAATGATGGTTGGTTTCCAGCCAAACCGATTCTGGAGAATCTGCTGGGCCTTTGTGACTCCAACCATTCTGACGGTACGTTTCTTTTCGCTCATCTCATTCTGTCTCAGACACACACACACACACACACACACACACACACACACACTCACAAAAACACATATTGTAAAGTCAAGACAATTTTATTTATATCGGCCTATATAACAAATCACACATTTGCCTCAGGGGGGCTTTACAATCCCTACAGCACACGACACCCTCTGTCTTTTTCGACCCTCGCTTCGACATGTGCGGCCTAAAATGTTTCCATTTTCACTGCCGCCTTTCAAGTCCATTGATTTGCAGTCGGAACGGAACAGAGGAGAAATTGCCCCTGCTGCACAAAAAAATGGAAAATGATTTCTTCCTTCCAATTCCTGTCACGTCACCAAGTCTGGAGTTGTTTTTGTTTTTCAAAAGGGTACCTTGCCAAATAGTTGGTGTGATGTCAGTTCAGCTGCCGTTTCTAGAGAAACTGTGTATGCTGCGTATTAGAGTCTGTACACTCTAATGCGAAGGGGTTTAGCAGCATTCATGTTAGAAATTGTAATGGAATCCACTGTAGCTCTAAAGCAGAGGTGATGATGACAAATGGAGCAGCAGTCGGGCCGCTGGTCATCTTGCTGCTCTCTCTCTCTCTCTCTCTCTCTCTCTCTCTCTCTCTCTCTCTCTCTCTCTCTTTCTCTCTCTCTCGCTCTCTCTCTCTCTCTCTCTCTTTGAGAGATCAGATTTCCTCGGGGAGCCCATTGATGCACGACCCCAAGCTAATCTATTTCTGTCTGCCTTCCTTTTTTTCTGTTTGTTTTCATTTTCTTCCACTTATTCTAATCCTTCTCAGACAAATTTGCTGTAGATAGGAGGTATATATTTCTTTCCAACCCTGTCCCTTTTTTTGTACTCACTGCACATATAGTAAAAAGGAA
The DNA here is from genome assembly GCF_050575085.1 of Anarhichas minor. Taxonomy (NCBI): domain Eukaryota; kingdom Metazoa; phylum Chordata; class Actinopteri; order Perciformes; family Anarhichadidae; genus Anarhichas; species Anarhichas minor. Next base: position 1,420,704 of record NW_027466513.1, read on the forward strand.
GGTCTCATTTACACCGTCATCCATCCTCTTATTGATATGGAACAGTGGACACAGCTTTAGCTGTGTGTCCTGACTGAGTCCAGTACAGTTAATTGGGAAGAAACCTACTGTACAGTCCTTGTTGACTACATCAGACCATAAGTCCAAAAATGTTGGCCATTATTTCAAGATTTACAGTCATTTTTATTCTTAGGATTTACATCTGACGGATGCAGAGATGGCAAGTTATTTAGTGATCAATTACAGAAGTAATCCCTCATATTTGCTTTCATAGTTTAGCCTCACACTAGCTTTGCATGAGTGATTTGTTTCCCTGAAGGCTTGTGGGGTTTTCTGACATTACTTGTATTGAACTCTAGTAAACTTTAACCGTGTGTCCCGTACATAGTGGTAGAAGTTATGAGGAGCATGAAGTTGGAACACAACTTGCAGACTTGTGCGTCAGTCAGTAAAACCAGTCCATTCGTGACGGTCCCGTTCCAGAACCGGAGGTCATCTTGGTTTTTCTCTGCAGCTTGACAGTGACCTTCAGACAAAGAACTTACGAGATGTTTCTGTGGGACCAAACTGTCCAAATGGCTGCAAATGTTTTATAGAGTTCTCAAAAGGAAACTAGTGCTTTCAAAATCTTAGGAAAAGCTACAAAATAGCTACAACTATAGAATTATGCATTTCCAGGTTGTGTTGACAATTTACAGCACAACCAGGCGGCAACCTTCGGTTCTGACAAGTGAAGCCAATGCTGAGGTGCCTTAAACTTACATTATTTCTAATGGCCAGCAGGGGGCGACTCCTCTGATTCATTCCCTCAGTAAACGGTGTAATTATCAGTTTATGTTCTCAATCACTAGTTCCAAGTCTTCCATACAACATGATGTTCATTTAGTAAACTATGGTCCCATTTAGAGTCAAATAGGCCATGAAGCAGAGTATGCTTTAGGGCGGGGCTTACTGTGATTGACAGGTTCCCGCTACCAGACATCTGCGTCTCTACGTCACTCCTTTGCAAAACAATTATGATCACTTCCCTTCACTCAAAGCAAAGACGGCGACGGCCAAAACTCCGAACTCCAGGCTTCAAAACCGCAGTCCACAAACGACTACAGTCTATGAGCACAACATGCACAGAGTTACAGCTTTACACCAGTAATGAATAGTATAATACTGTATATACTATATAATGCTAGTATTGACATATTGCAAATGATAAACGTGGGTATTTTTATACATTTAGCAGTTTATTATACCTGTGGAGCTGACCAGTACAACCACAGCCTTAGCTGTCGCCACTCAGCAGCGTCACTGAAGCATTAGCTGAAGCTCGAGGACACTGCTGCAGTAGTTCTTGAAGGTAACAGAGAAGGCATCTGACCTAACGCACATTTCCTGGATTCCCTGGTCTGTGCAGGGCATCCTGGGACTTAGTCTGTACCAGTGGAAGGGGATGACGTACGAGGACTACACCTACCCCAACTGGTCCATGGTTATGGGCTGGCTCATGGTCTCCTGCTCCGTCATCTGGATCCCCATCATGTTCGCCGTTAAGATGTACCTCGCCCCCGGCACCTTCAGAGAGGTAATAATGGAGACAAAGCTGTGACCAGACATTTTTTCATGTACACACACACACACACACACACACACACACACACACACACACACACACACACACACATCCTGTCGGCGAAATCAATATTCTCAACCTTCGCTCATTAGCAGGGAGAGGCGGACTGCTGGTTGAGTATTAATTTGACCATTCTTTTTCTGCGAGTCCATAGGTCCCTTTTAAATACTCAGAATGATGGATGATGATGATCGTGGCTTTATCTCCCAACGTCTCTGTTCCCTCAGCAGCTCTCACAGCTGCCTCAGTCAAAGGCCGTCCTCCAACTTCACATTTAAATCTCTTTCCTTTCTTTGACTGTAAGAAGTACATGATCATCATTGTTTTCACTCATACATTAGGGCAGGGGTTCTCAACCAAAATCCATTTTGTGTCACTGCATCCGAGGGAAAGTAAGCTACCAGTGGCCAAACGTGTTTGTCTGCACCTATTGGCGTGGTGAGATTCAAACTTAACTGTAAATGACAATACAAGCGGAGTGCTTGTTCAGAACACGTTCAGAACAGGTCGAACGCTCGGCCTGTAGTGTTGCTGCTTGCAGCTTTTTTCGAGAACCGCTCATACAAACACCTTCACACCGGTCATGACACAGTTGCGTCACACACCCACGTCTATTACACGCCCCGAGGCTACTCACGGATCAGTGGTGAAATACACTCTGGTTCAGGGGGAAAAACACCAGGGGCAGACTTTACCGATGACAACCTGGGCCTGGGGCCCCCAACTAGATATGAAAATAATTGAATGATGTTACTATTCTAAGTGATTGTACGCCAGAGTAACTTACAAAGGGCCACAACAGCAGTTAAAAAATATGCGACTAATCTATATACTACTTACTGTGTACTTCTACATCGCAGTCATACTTTTACCTGACAGAGAAATGTTCTGTTAATACTTAAAATATAATGAATTATTATTCATAAAACTATCCAGCATTATATTGGAATTGATAGCTCTACCTTGAACAGACATGAAGTTATTTATGCAAGTAAATCTATTTCACACATTTCAGACCCAGAGGCAACCCTAAGTGCTTCACAGATTACACAATAAATGCATACAAACAATAAAAGCAAGCAAGTACTTACTTGCATTTAAGAGCATTTAAGTGCATTGTGCTGATAGCGCCTCTATTTCACTCTTCACTTGAAGTGCAAATTTGAATGCAGTACTTTTACTGTTAAATAAGCTATAAATGGAATTCAGAGCACATCTATGATTCAGTCAGTGCCGGCCGGGATTCCCAGAGCGCCGTTCGCTTGTCTGTTCAAAGTTTAATACTGTTGAACATGTCACGTGTCCAAATTGCACCAAATTTGCCACTGGGTCACCAGCAAAACACCCGCCCTGTGTGAAGTGAATTCAGATGAGCAGCTGTCGAGATACGCGGAGAAAACGCAGACAGACGAGTGGATTCCTTGCTTTATAAAACAACAACAACAAAACAACTCAACCTGTTTTGATGCTTTATTGATTTTGAGATGAGGCATGAAATCCGTCTTTACATCAGGAGCTTCAACAACCAAGCTATTGTTAGAGACAACAATTCTGTGCCCCACCCCCCCACTTCAGGTCAGACTTGATGTATCTGCTCCTCCCGTATAAACCTCCCCTGTGTGTTGCCTCTCCTCTCGCAGCGCCTGAAGCTGGTCTGCTCCCCTCAGCCCGACTGGGGTCCGTTCCTGATGAAGCACCGCGGAGAACGCTACAAGAACATGACCGACCCTCTGGGAACCAACTCCCTGGGCCTCAAGCTGCCCCCCAAGGACTTCCAGCTCGGCTCCTACCAGTAGCAGCCGCCCGTGCAGCACCGCACGCACCACCTCCAACCCCTGCAGGGAGCACCGGGAGCGGGTCAACCTCCATCTCTTGTTCTCCCTCCTCCTCCTCTCTCTTTCTCCCGTCCGTACGTCACCCTCTTTGTTCCCTGTCTTCCCCCCTGTATCATGGATGTGGAAACAGGCCCCCTTTCCTCTTCCTTCTCTTCTTCTTCACCACTTCCTCTCTTCTCTCACGGAGGAGTGGAGTCTACTCCTCCGCTGCTGCTTTGTACTCGGTTAACGGGCTATCATTGCCCCCCACACATGACCACTGATTACTTCAGAACCCTTCCCAGGGATTGTTATTCCAAGAGAAAATTGTGTCATAAAGTGGCACAGCTCAGACTGCACTTGCAATATTAGACTCACCATAGCTGCTCCCTATGGAGTCCTGTATGTATGTGTGTTTGTGTGTGCGTGTGCTCTCATATTTGTGTGTAGAGATAATGAATCATCTTGGTGCGAGCAGACACAGGAAAACAAAAAGAAAATTGAGCGACAGAGAAGCAGCGTTTCAACGAGCTCGGCAGGGTGTTTTGTTCCATCTGTGTATAAAATTTCCAACGGCAATACAAATAATATCAACTGCCTTGGGGAGAAAAAAAAAAGCAGCAAAAACAAAAAAAAAGCACTGGTGTCACATTTTGTTCCTATCCAACAGTATATATGTATATTCACTCTAGCTACTGCTCAGTTGCTCTTGCTTTGTCAGAATCTGCAATGTGTGCCTCCTACGTCCCAGTAGAGTAGCGGATGCATCCTGATTACCACTTTCAGATAGGCCTGGATGACTCTGCAGTATGATAGAAGCTTGGATCTAATTTATCTCTCCGAGTCCGAGGGACCATTTGTGATACCCTCTCTCTTTGTCTGTTTAGTAAGTGTTATTCCACCTCGTATTCTCCTCTATTGTATTATCCTAGAATGTAAAGGACACATTCCTAACGTAGGAAACCACTAGAGTCGTCTATCCTCCCTCTAGTAACATGGCCATTTAACCCTTTTAAGTCTCGAAGATCTGACCCGATAGTCACTCTGTGCATATATTTTAGACGCCGTATTTATCTCTGTATGTGTCGTGAACTTGTCAAGCCATTTGTGAAAACCATCTTTACAATGTGCATCACATCAGTAGAGTAACAGTATAATATATATATATATATAAATAATTACATGCATATACAGATATATATAAATAGCCTTCAGCCGAGGAGAGAACTAGAAACATAAGCGATTGAGAGTGTGAGTGCATTTGTGTGTGTGTGTTCATGTCTCTCTGAACACCACGTTTCTCTTGCTAGCTGTGTAATATCTTGTACAAAGTGTACACTTCTTTAAAAAAAAAAATGGCCTCCCTCTTTCCTGGAAGTGTACTTTGTCTCTTGTTGTTTGTGGTAGACCTCTGGAGACCTCTTTGCCATTTCAGACTTAAGCCTCTTGCTTCTCTGTATGTCCACGTGAAAACAGGGTCTCAGGTATACTCGATTCCATCCGACTACCCCGGTAGTTGCAGGAATAGCAGCATTCAGTGCATAGGAAACACAGAGTAGAGCCATCCTTATGCTAAACTATATTGGAAGCAGTGTGCAAGTGTGTCGCAAAGGAGTGGAATCAAGATACTACTTCCTGATGACCTCACTGCAGCATCACTTTGCTTTTTGCTTGCTGTTGCTTAAACGCGCCTTGCGATGATTATAAGGGTGAGTTAACCTATTTTGACGAACTGCGTGCAATGCTAAATCAAGTATCTTGGTTTATCTAACATAGTTAGATGGAAAACAAAAGTAAGAAAATCTAATTTCCTTAATAGCCTTGTAATCATTTTAAATTCAATGGCACTTGAGCCAGTTTGTTGACCGTCGATACACTGACCAGCTTTATTTTACATATGCAGAAAACAAAAAGGCTTGCAGGGACCTTCTGGTCACCTTTCTGATACTGTGGCCCATCACAATCAGTCAAATTACTGTAATTTAGAACACAACGTCCCTTTAAGTTGTGCTGTCAAGACATCATCAGCACAAATGAGCTACTGTGAGTGTGTTTCAGGTTGTGTGTGTGTGTGTGTGTGTAAAAAGTAGTCTCCAGATGTAACAGCGCAGCAGCCTGAATGAACAGCCCGGTGCAGCCCAGCAGGCGTCCGAATGGCTTTGCAGCCTTTTTAAATGTGACATGACAGGCAGACAACTTTTACTTCGTGGGCTGCCAACCAATTATCGACACAGTAACACTATGTTGCCACTCAGAAGCAATTAGTCCTTTCCACGCTTTGACCAGTTGGATAAGTTGCATAACAAGTTGCGTAACCGATCGGCTTTGTTATGCTTTTAACGCTGCAGGCGTTCACTTGATGGTGTTGAGTGGTTTGAAAGGAAGTTGCAGATATGGATGCAGTTACAGTCGCTCAGAGGTTTAATTAAGGGTCTCCCGAACCATTTCAGGTCATCATTGAAAATGAGAATTCGTTCTCAATTGATTTTACCTGGTTAAATAAAGGTTAAATAAATAAAGGTTAAATTTCTCTAAGCCATGTATTTTCATGATCTTGACATGAAAATAGCACAGATATGATTTTAGAGGTTGTAAGAAAAAAAAAGCATAATCAATTAATGAGCACAAAAGCCCTGTTGTTAAATAGCTTGCTTATTCCACTGTGTTGCTTTTGTTAAGACTTAGTGCGTTTAGCTCTATTTGTTCAAACGTGATAACAATGTGTGTCTGTGTATGCCCGTGTGTGTGTGTGTGTGTGTTTGTCTCTGTATTAGTTTTTACTGAACTCCACTAAACTGTCAGAAAACAGATGTTTGCATGGTCAGTCTCAGAGTAAATCGCTGAAAGAACCAGAGGAGATTTACAATATTTCCTTTTCCTTGGATGCCTCGGCCCGATGCTCCCCTTCCTCTGTTGTGATGGGCTTGAGGATCTTAGACCACCAATTGTGAACCTGAGCTGATTAAAACTGTTAATGATGTGCTCAAAAAGAAATCAATCCAATGGCAACCATTTACTTGAGAGCAGGCTGGCATTTAAAATCATGTGTTGGATGTAGTGGACAGTATGCTCTTTTGAGTAAGACTTGAATGACAAAAGCCTTTTCATGCCCTGAGATAGATTTGAATGATCTCCTTTATGGCCACAGATAAATAGCTATAAGTTCTGTGTTTTGTCTTTCCATTTCTACTGGACTTTTCTGCTTTTGGTTTGAGGAAAAAAACAAAAAAACAGCTAAAACCACATTGCGTCATAAAATATACCACCGAAGAGCTTGCATGTGCAGTTTGTGTTGCTGTAACCTAATGTCCATGTATAGTAATCCTTCTCCTTTCTCTCTCAATAGTACAAGTCGATGCATGTTTTCGTCAGGGAGCTTTTTGTTCTACATAATGTTAAGAAACATAGGGTTGCACTTCTTACAGAGAAGGACGACAAAAGAAAAAAAAAAAAAGGAAAATTAACTGTCAATTTGCTTTGCCTGCAAGTCAACTTTGGGCAGTATAGGTAACCAAAGAAAGAGTACTGTTGTAGTGAAAACAGAAAACAAACTTTAGAAGAAAAAGGGAATGTGTCATCTGCGTATAGGAGGTTGAGATACTGCCATTCATATCCCACGTAGTGTTCCTCGATGTTTGCCAATACGTTACAAAACATCTTCAGGTAACCATTGGCCTTATAGATGTCCTCTAATGGTATAATATTGTATGTATTTCAAAAATAACACCACAGAATAGCTTATCGTCTGTCTCATATGGTACAAGTATTCCTATTGTTATGTCTGTTGTGTCTTTTTGGCACTTTATTGTCTGACCTATGAATGCATAGGTTAAATTTCTAATTACTTGAGTAATGTCATATATTTCTGCGTGTTCTATGTGAGGTACTGCTGCCTATGGATATAGATATGTGCCTCCAACAACCCACGACGTCTTTTTTATTTGAAAATAGAGAGTAGATATACAATAAAAATGTTTTAAAATAATGAAAAAAAGAAAAGGATATATATAAATCATATATGTGAAATGCATTCGTTTATTTTCAGTGTCATCAATCTTTGAGGCCCTACCTCAGATTTTGTATTTATGTATAGAAATGCAATTGGATTATATTATCTTTGCCAATAATAATATATCGCTATTATATCATGAAATGTATAACCTATGAATCAATAAATAAATGTTATTGTTTTCTTTGTTGTCACTGTCTTTAAGACAAGCCTCCTGCTGTGTAAGGGGAGCTATAAACAATGACGACAAGGATATTACGAGAAGATAATAAGTCACGTCTCTGACCTGTCAATCAACTTTTATATTAAGCTGCTAAATGACTGAAGGCATCGCGGCTGTTTGAAAAATGTTACATGCTGTTTGTTGTTTGCAGGAAAATCATGATCAAAGAGGAGATGGAAAAGGAAGACGCTCCTGCAGGCATTTTGTTTGTTGGTCCATAGCGTGCGCTGCTGAACACCACTGACTGTGACAGACAAGCCTGCATATTTCATGTCAAACTAATTTGCAATTTAAATTAACTTGGGTGGCGCACACCGGTTTGTACAATACATCATGTGCACACCTTCTTTGGGATGAAAATAATTCCAAACACACATTTGACTGTACATAACTTAAAACAGGATGTGAGGCTAGCAGCTCTGTGGAGCTGTACTTAGTAACAGAGGTGGTAAAAGCTTGTATGCTAATGTTTAGGTGGTAAATATCAAGTATTTTCCAGAACTTTTACTAATTAGCACAAAAAGCAAAGAACAGCTGAGGGGCGTGCCAATGTCATTAGTTTTGCACGTATCTGGTAATACACCTGCAATTTTAAACGTCAGAGGATCACCAAAGTCAGCAGGAGTCATCCTCTGGGGACCATGCATATCTGTACAAAATGTAATGGAAATCCATCCAATTGTTTTTGAAATATTTCAGTCTTGGACCAAAGTGGTGAACCGACAGACCAACTCTGTCATTCACAGCTTATAAAATGGGGGAAAAAAAACAATTTCTGAATCGGCGTATGGCATTTTAAAGTATTTCAATTCTTTTTAATTGGTTCATACCAATTCCATTGTGATAAACAGCTTGAGTAAAGTGCCATATCAGGGGAGCTGATCTATGAAGTCACTTTGTGTAGTTTTTGGTTGAAATAAAAACCTTCACACTCTTATCCTGCTGTGGCACATCTGCCTACGGGAATAGTTAACAGCAATAAGAGATGGATCACACCCACACATCCATGTCAGTCAACACTCTGAAAACACTTAACCGACGTAGTTTCACTTTACACTTCTGTCATACTGTTGAGGTAAACAGGACGACGGCTCTTTTTACTGCTCATGCACAGCGTTATGAATCAATCAAATTTTCTTTGATACATCAGCTGTCCAGCATGAAGCAGAAAAAAAAACATGTACCTCATTATATTTGGCCTTGTCCTCCCTGACAATCTTTTGTTCCACAAATCCCCAACAGTCACCCTACAGGAGCAAAGAGACTCTTGTTTCAGGAGAAATTAAACGTGTGATTTCTGCATTTTACTACAGAACACGCTGCATGACTATAAGATCCAGCTCATTATTAGATTTTAGCTGCTGCAGCTTTTTCACCAAAGGGGTGTTCATTCTGAGTCGCTACATGAGTCCTGAATTTACACCTAGAACTTCCCCCAGCTCCTTCCGCTTCAGCTGTTTGACAGTCTACCCGGAGGATGAGCACTTACATACGGACAAATTTGTGCTGAAAGGCAAAAAAAAAAAGCTACAAATCTATACGACAGAAATTGAACAAAGTTCCGTTATTTACCCAACTAACACAATTTACTTAAATGATGCAATTTACCCAGATTAACATGGGACTATAATTATCAGGGGATATTCATTAGAAGATCCAGAGAACAAAAGACCTGCAATTATTACAAATCAGAGGGGAAATTCTGTTTTTTAAGATATAGCTTCATTTACCATCTGTTGAACACACTTAGACCTGAAAGTTTTGTTGAGGAAAAGTGCTGCCATCTGCGCTGTCAGCCCCGTCCTTCTCTTCTCAGCCTGCTAATGTAAGATCAAAGATCTCTGCGGGAGTGAAAAATAAAGTTTGACGTGTTCAAGAACACTTTGTCTCCTTTTCGCAGGTGGTGACATTCAGACATTTATCATTCTGACCGCGGCAGTCTCGCCGACAGCCTGTTTGTTTACTTCACCATCAGTTAAAAGTTACCAGGCCCCCGGCTTGAAGACGCCAGACCCTGCTCACAGTTTCCTGTCTGTATTCAGCTGACAAGAAAATCCTTCATGATTTATCTCATCAGCTGATGAAAGCTGATGAGATAAGGCAGGAAGTGAGCTGACCTTGAGGAGCAGAAAACCTCGCCACCACACCATTAGTCATGCTTTTGTGCTTTTAAATCCCCCTTTCTGTGTTACCATGACAAATAAGAATGCTGCTGAGACAAACATGACATGATTAAAGGATAGCTGTCATTGTGAACTTTGCTAAAATGATTTAATCACTGCTTTAAATATTTAATTGTATCTTATCGTCTCTTTCTAATGGCCAGCAGGGGGCGACTCCTTTTGTTGCAAAAACAAGTCCGATTGTATAAAAGTCTATGAGAAAATGACCCTACTTCTCACTTGATTTATTACTTCAGTAAACATCGTAAACATTTCCACCAGGACAGACGAGTCAGATAAAGACAAGATAATTGTTTATTATTAACAGATGACATGTGATGATAAAGTCTTGACAGAGTCTTTGGTGCTTGGAGTCTACAGGGAGATTTGAAATCGAGCAACAGCAGCAAGATAAACCCCCCCCCCCCCTGTGAAGTCCAGACACTGGTGATGATGGTGGCAGATAGAATGATGAGTTGATGAAGCGGATGAATCTGCGAAGACTGGGCGGTGATGGGGAGGTGGAGGGGCGCATAACAGCAGCATGAACGTACTGAAGGTAGAGAGACAATCATATTTAAAAAGAGACAGCAGCAAGATGATAGGCTAGCGATGTAATTGTTTCGTTGTGCTATTGGATAGAAGAGACCAGCTGATCCAAACAGCCGATATGGAGCCGACATGCGTGAGGAGTGCTTTAAATATTTAATTGGATCTTATTGTCTCTTTCTAATGGCCAGCAGGGGGCGACTCCTTTGGTTGCAAAAAGAAGTCCGATTGTATAAAAGTCTATGAGAAAATGACTCTACTTCTCACTTGATTTATTACTTCAGTAAACACATTAAACATGAGTTTATGGTCTCAATCTCCAGTTTCAAGTCTTCTTCAATACAGCATGATGTTCATTTAGTAATTTTTTGTCCCATTTCGAGTCAAATAGACCATAAAGCAGGGTATGCTTTAGGGCGGGGCTACCCTGTGATTGACAGGTCACTACTAAGGCATGGTCAGCTCTGTATGTTGCCTATGTTAAACAGCGTTCGGTTGTACTTAGCTAAACCATCTCGTCTGGTTGCAAAAAGATGCAGACGGCCTGAATGCCAAACTCAACAACCAATGAATGATGTTACGGTTGCTACACTTCTTACTAACAGTCTGTGGGTCTATTTGAATGATCTTGGTGTGATGCTTAAAGTAACACTTGTGAGATTTCTGAAGAGGTGTATGCATCATATATGTCACGGTATATGTAAATGGAGATGGAACGCAGCATAACCTGTGCACACACTGAAGCAGTTGCGGAAGAAGAAGTTGTATAGGCATGTTAAGGCAGACTCTTCAAATTGACCATATGTGTACATTTTGGTACCGTCTGTCAATCAGACCTCTATTCATGTTCCCATTCAAAGAAAACAAGGCATTGGTTGATTTGACCAGCGCATGCCTGTGTTTGATTCTGCCAAAATATATACTATGCACTCTGTGATTCAGGGCAGTTAGATATGTGTATGCAGTGAATGTATCTGCATGTGTATATATACAGTATATACTGTATGTCGGCAAGTCGTACCGCTTTAAGGACAACAAAATGTATTATATTTTGTTATTTTTCACTTTATTGAGAAAAATTGTTATTGCAATTCTCTATACATGTTGTATTTTTCCCAATCAAATAAACCTGAAATCCATCCCCCAGAAATAGATGTACTTTCACTTTTAGGCTGCAAATAGGCTGTTCGATACTGGAAGAGTGCAGCGTGCAAGTTCTCCTCCACACCAGACAATTTAATGCAAACAGCTGAAATGGCGTCAAAAACGAGCCACAGTACCTGGAGAAGCCATAGGCAGCGTTAGTGTGCCCTCGGTCGGAAAGAAACACAAAGGTAAGACATGATGTATAGGTTATGGCTGCATGATGTGATGTTTTTTTTCCTGTTTGGCTGCAGGTTCTAGTGAGTTTAGGTTGTCGCGTGATTTATACTGTTGGAATCTGCGGAGTTTCAGCTTTCACAACGAAATATCCTCTGCATGAAGTCACGTTAGCATGAAGTAGCATGAGGTAGCTAACTTGCAAGCACCACTACGCACCGCTAACATGATTTTGCTGTGTGCTCGTTTAGTTGCTTGGTGTTGGAATTGCGCTTGGTTAAAGTTAAAGTTGCATCCGAACTGTCGTAGACAATAGAGTGCCTGTACTTTTTTATTGAATTACTTATTTATTTATTTGACTTTCTGCTCATAAAACATATGCTCAGTAATTGAATAGCAGTGAATTAGAGAATGCTTTCCTGTCTTAACGCACTTTAAAGCCAGTGGTGAGTTAATTGTTTCCTCTTGACTTGAGGGCATCATTCACGAGACACACTGTGTGAACGTTGCTTTAATTTGCACCATTGTCAGATTCAGCGACAGACACACAGACACTTTCTTCCCCTTTCTTTTGTCTTTGTTTGGCTGTTTGAGTTGCAAACCCTCAGTGTTGTGTCAATCTAAGGCAACACCACAGAGCAGCGGATGTATTTTCTGAAAACCCACCACATGCAGTGCACGCCCATGTTTTGATTATGATTATGGTATTTACATTTAGACTTAAATACATACTGTAACGTCCCATCAGATGAAAGTTCAAAAAACCTTTTGAAAATGTGCATCCTAAAATAAAGTACTTCATTTTAGAAAAATTAATTTAACTGATTCAGTTTATTCAGGGTGGTGTGTTGTTAACCAAGAAAACCATGATATTATATTTTTTTTACATTTGTGTGCAGGGACTTTATGTGTGGTTATTAAACCACTTCTTTCAGCTCTATTCTCTCTGTTAACATCATTGTTGGTGAGTGAATTCATGTGTTAGCATTCTGATCATATTGGGCTCTTCTGTTTATTTTTCTGTGACTTCATTTTGGATGTGAGTGGGTACGTTTGCTCAAAAGGTGTGTGCTTTGTCTCGTAGTGGCGCTTATCATTGCTGCTTTTAATAATCGCCACGGTCTCTGAACATATATGAGATGAGACATACTGGTTTTAAACTGCCCGTAGGAAGAATGAAGATATAAGAGTCTGTCCATTCTTGGTTAAAGGCTCTGGTTAAACTGTCCACATTTCTCTTTTTGGAGACCACCATGTGAAATAACTGCTCTCAACTCACGTAATTCTCCTGTGGGGTCTCTCTCCACATCTCTCCCCTGTGTGTGTAAATCTCACAGGAGTTGCGATGCTTATCGGATTAAACATATTTGATTGTCTGAGTAGCATCACGTGATACGATTTACAACGCATGTCATTGGTTGGTGCCGTAAAGGCTAGAAAAGCTGCACCGGGTAAAATAGAAGAGCTCCTTCAAAAGTAAATAAGTTTCAGTTTCAGGTCCTGACAGACGGCATCGTTGCGTAAGCTTGGGGCCCACTCCCTGGTTCCCCCTCAGGGAAACATTATTAACTCTGGCAGCACTATTGCCAGTTTTCCGCTGTTGGCACCGTTAGCCGCTGGCTCAGCCGTTGCCCTTATTAAAAGGCAATAGACGTTCTCAATTTTGTGTTTAGCACCTATAACTACTTCTCATGGCAGCCTCCAGCTTCCATCTAATCTGCTTAATGATCACGCTATCTAACACGTAGCCCTTCAGGTATGATAACCTAAGCCGTGATTGGCCTGCTGTGGGGTAAAAGGCTTTCCTGATGTTTGGATACAATGATCACAGGGTCTTTCTCACTTTTGTGTCAAATCAAAGCAAAGAGCTGGCCATTATCGATAGCCTTTTCAAAGGAACTAATGTATTTCAGGGAGGCTGCACTCTGAAGTAGTGAAAGGTTACTCTGTCTGAGTACCAGATACTCACCTGTTTGAACCCATCTTTTTGTCTCCGCCACTTACATTCTGCTGTTAGAACAGCCCCCACTGTCCTGGGAAGGCTTTTTAGAAAAGATTTTGGAATCTGGCTGCGGGAATTTTATCCACAGGTCCCGAGATTGGGCAGTGATGTTTTCGTTGAAAAGGCAAGGCTTGTAGTCTGCGTTCCAGCTCATTCGAATGGTGTTTGTCGGGGTTGAAATTGGGGATCTGTGCAGGCCAGCCAAGTTCTTTTACACTTAACTCTGAAAACAATTTCTTCAGTCATGAGAGGACTTGATCAATGTGTGCTGTAGCATTAAGATTTTCCTTTTCGGACCTAGAGAGTCTAGCCTAACTCAAAAGCCTGAGAACATAACTACACAAAAGCTGCATTTAAGCAACACGTGTGCATAGAGTGCAGGAGGAATGAGTCGTAAAACCCAGAAATAAGTTACAATTTCTGCACTTCTGGTATTTTTGAATGGGTTTTTGGTTAGATGCCCCAGTTAAAGGTCTGTGGTTAACAGAAGCTTAAGAGATTTTAACGTTTTGTTCTACGATATAAAATATGTCAGTTAATACCCCCACCTGCTAATTTTGAAGCCTTTACGTGTCTTGATAAAGACTTGCCAACAAGTGGCTAAATGAGACTAGAAATCCTCATCACACCGACTAGTCTGCTTTCACAGCCTCCTCGTCTGCTGATGGCATTCACGATTCAAAAATCATAAAAGTGGTGATCAGTTTTGAAGATTGTCTTGCTGAACAAAACATGCAAGTGTAATAAACTTGTTTGCCACAGAGCTTTTTTACTGCAAAAATGCAGAATCCACTAAAAAAAAAATCCCTTTGTGTTTTATTGTTGAGGGAACCAGTGCTTCTGGGGTTTTGCCTACAAAAATATGTCCTCCCTGCAGCACTCTATAGCTTACACCTGAATACATTATGCCCCTTTCTGGGGGAATCTATAAGAATACATATAAGAAATCATCAACTGAAGCAGGAGTAGACAGGGTGGATGGGTACAAGATGAGTACAAAGGAACATACACAAAGTAGCCTAACAACTAGAATCCAGTGAACATCGCAAATGTAACGGTGTAAGAGCGTCTGACAGCTGATTTCCTCACAATGTTCGTAAACAGACTGTGAAATTGATGTAGCAAGAATGAATTGCAAATCAGTCAAAAAAGAGAAGAATAAGTTGCTCTTAAATCAAAGTAATTAAGAACATAACGGTTTTAAGTAAGCAGCTTGGTTGGAAACGTACTTGGCAGCATGTGTATTACATCATTGTGGTTTCTCCCTGAACATGTACCCACAGTCTCCTCTAAAGTTGTCCTTCGATCTTTGTAGATATAATCTCCACTGTGTAAATGAAGGTTTTTCGCTATGCGCCCTCTCTGCTATTGTTAAAGCCATATCTGAGCTAGCCACAGCCACTCGGCTGGCTTCATTCTGACTGCTGGTGTTTAACCTGCAAAGACCCTGGGCTTGTGGGGAATGGATTGTTAAAGGACAGTAAAACCAGAGGTTGTTAAAGATTTATTCTAGACAAATAGAGAGAACAGCATGTCACAGTGAACAAAGTAATAGCTTGTACGTCTGGATTTTTAGTCATTTGCATTATTACAAATGCCAATGTGGTTGTGAACGAGGTTTTCTTGCTCTGAAGGCAGTGTTGTTGTCTGCTCTGTGGGGCGCCTCCTTCTTGCTTCTTTGTTTATTTCCTCAGATAACTTTGCATATTTCCTATATATATATATATATATATATATATATATATATATATATATATATATATATATATATATATATATATATATATATATATATATATATATATATATATATATATATATAAAGAAACAAACAAGACGGAGCGCTCAGCAAAAAGACGTTGGGTGCACCGTGTTTTCTGGCGCCTACGATCTCTCCTCATTGGAAACAATTGAAAAGAGACGCTGGTGCTTAGAAAAAGATGCCATGTGGACACAGGCTCTTAATCTGTAGTGCACGTGACATTGGGGCCGTACTACTGTGGGATTGACCCTCCTGTTTCAACTGACATGTGTATTGTCTGATGAGATGATAATTCATTAATTTCCTTAATTTCTCATATTGACAAGACCGGTCAATGTGACGTGGAAGTGGAGCTTTGTGGAGACAGTGAGCTGTGGAGAGTAAAAAGTATTAAAGCTGCGTTACATTGTGATCTGTCGAATTGAAAATAGTGTGACGTCTAATGCAGGCAGCCAGCTCAATGTTTCAAAATACCTTTCGGGCCGACTTCCATCATCCATATTTTGTTACATCTGTGAGCTGCTTAAAGAGACCTAAAGAAAGCAGAGCGCCTCAGATATCTAAAAATATGTGTTTGCCACTGATCCAACAGAGCAAGACAGACATCTGAGGTCTGTCGCTGTGTGTAATACAGCCCTTCAACAGACTGCACCTGCTCTGCTGACAAGAGCATATTAAATCTCAAATAAAGTCTCCTTTAGTAACAAGAACAGAGGTGCAGATGTGCCCATCTCATGCCGCGCTCAAGCCGTTATGGAGGTCAGTGCTGTGCTTCATGCTGTTGTTGTTTTCTGAACTGTGTGTCGAGATAAAGACAGTCTCCTGTGTCTTAAAGCGAGGCCGCTACAGAACTGTCAGGCTAGACCACATCGCTTCTTGGTAACTAACACGGTAGTATTTTCCAGCAATAATCCTGAAAATTGAAGAAGGTATTCTTGATCCAAACGCAAATTAAACGACTGCTCCGCCAAGCGAAATCAAATTATACGATCCGAGGCGTCCTTCCAATGTGAAATAGACTGGCAGCGCTCCAATCATTGGCAGTGACAGTGCAAATTTACTGAGATTTCAAGCATTAAGCTTTCATGAAGTTTATAATGATTAGTTCTGAAGTGGTCCAGATTTGTCCCTGAGAGGGTTTAGACAAGCATCATGACGAGAATCAAGTCTAGACGGAACAATTGTTTGTAAATCCTTTGGCTTTAAAATGTTGAAACGGTGTTCAGTGAAACCCCAAAGGATTGCCTCAGTCTCTGAAATATCAATAATACTTCCGTAACCTCAGTCACAGTGTCATGTCTGACTACTGCACAACTGTGATAACATGTTGTATGGTCAACATATGTGCTTTGTGTGATAATTCATGCAGGCAAGTTTCATCAGTAACTTAAACAACGACCAGAGAGCATAAAGCTTAACTTTACACATGACACCCGCTAGCACCATGCTGCGTCTTGTCTTTTGGATTAACAGTGGTAACGTTAGTTGTGCCAGCGGCGCTAGCGGCCTCTTTGCTAACAATCCCGGAGACAAAGTTGCTGGACAATGTTTTCCTGAAAATGTCGGCCATATTATCTGCCCAAAGAATTGTTTTTGTTGCTGCTGTTTACATTCCTTATGATGCAAATTCAAAAAATGTTCTACAGGGAATGTACATTTTGTTTTCTTCTGTTTGACATGTTTTTCTTGCAAATGGGCTACAACTGCATTTCGTTGCACATCCCTGTGTTGCACAATGACAATATTTCAACAACGAAATCCCTCTGTTTCATGAGTACTTGTTCCTTCCATAGTCTCCTCTTGTTCGATTGAGATAATTGAGATAATTTTGCTCATTAAGACTGCTGCAGTATTTCTTTACCCACAGTCAAACTTGGTGTCAGTAGGCTGTGCAGCATTATTGGCACCTTCCTCAGCAGCTAAAATGCTAAAATGCTGCCTTCGGCAATGGCCTCTTTTGCCTATATACGGACGCGCCGGCGCTGTTTGCAACGACCACTGCTGTAATGCTTGATTGCGTGAATACAAACCACAATTGCCAACTAGTCTGGACTGCAAGCATTACCAGACGCCTTTTGGGGGGTTTTGTGTGTCATGCTTCATGTCAGCCAAACAGACCGTAGGACTCCCACCGGCGGCTAACGGCTAGTTCTCCTCCTGACGACTTAAGACATAAGTCATTTTGTTTGAGTGGAAGAGTTTGAACTCTTCCTGTGGCTGCTGACGCATGGGGCATTTAACCATGAAGCAATATTGTCAGTAAACAAGTACAAGCTGCTGAAAATAAAAGAAGATGTACCACCTGAGGCCTTCTTCTTTGCTGGAACTAGTAATTACAATGATATTAGTCTGAGTGCTTGACACGTCTTTTTTAAGTTTTATAAAGGTTTCTTTTACAAGGGTGTTTGTATATCGTAAACACATCAATAAATCCTTTGTTTCCGAGCCTTTTAAAAACCTTTCCATCTGCAAGTGAAATATAATTTAAAAAAAACAACATAAACATCGTATACTTGAAGTTTTTCTGGTCAGATAAATTACAGGTTGTATCGTGTAAATTCATATGCTCTTCCATGCACACTTCCAAGGGAATGATGATTTATGGTTGTACAGCCGAGCCAGGGGTGTTTGGAGAAAAATATGCCAGGGAAAATAACAATGTTATCCTTTAATGAGCCCTTCAAAATAAATTGCCTTGGCAAAACAAGAATGTTCCCTCTCTGGAACTGACAATTTTGTCTGTGCTTGAAAAGCCTTGGCAGTGTGCAAGTGAGTGCTTGTATTTGAAAGTAAACAACAGTTAATTAGTACACAATGGTCTGTATCGTCGGTAGGAAACGACTCAACGATTTTTGGAGGAAAGGGGTATAGGCCTTTACACAATGTGACGAATTATCGACACGAAAATGCGAAAACTACTCGGCTGCGAATATTTTGCATCAAAACTATTCATACCGGCAGCGATGCAAATTTGCAACTCTTTCAGCACTTTTTAAATAAAAGGTTCAAATAGATCAACCAATAAATAGATCGGACCAACCGGGATCCTCTTCGCCCAGAGCAGCGTCTGTCTGAGGTAAATTGTTTGTTACCCCTTTTTTCCGTCCTCTCCTGTCCAGATTTGTTGAGTGTGTACCCGTTGTAACCTCAGTGTCCTGCTCTTAGCTGACAGCAGTGGAACCTGCTGTGGTCTTCTGCTGCTGTGGTTTACTCAAGGTTCCACGTGTTGTGTGTTCAGAGATGTTGTTCTGCACGCTAGCACTGAGGAGACGCCTGGTTATTTGGGTTCCTGTGGTCCTGACAGCTTGAACCAGTCCAGCCAGTCTCCTCTGACCCCTCTCTTTATCGTTCGTATCCACGGAACCGACGCTCACTGGATGGTTTTGTTTTTTCCTCTCATTCCCACAACAAACTCTGAAGGCTGTTGCGATGGAAATCAGGACATCAGCAGTTTGTGAGCTACTCAAATCATCAGCAATCGTTCCTCGGTCAGAGTCACTTAAATCACATTCTGATGTTTGGTCTGATTAACTGAACCTTTTCACCATGCCTGCATGCTTTTATGCATTGAGCTGATTATTTTACTGATTACAGAATATTTTGTATATTTTAAAGATAATGCATCTATCTGGTGCACTTTAAGAGCAAAATTAAGAGGCTAGATCTATGAAGAACTCTGTGCTCTTGTAATCAATGTTGTGCTCCTGCTTCAGCAATGGTGGAATGTAATTAAGTACATTTACTCAAGTACTCTACAAAAGTTTAATTTAGTCATAGTAGTACATGTCTGTCTGCAACTACAGGGATGTCAGTGACAAGGACTGCAGTGCAGAATGTGAGGGAACATTCCAGATGATATGGGAGAGAAATAATCTGCAAAAATACAATTCAGTCATGCAGTGTTTTAAGAATGCTTTTCATGCTAATTTATTCTTTACATGTTATGATATTAAAGCATTTTAAATGTTCTCTGCATCTATAGCAGGTTGAGAAACACATCAGAAAGGCTTTCCTTTGTGAATATAGGTAAAACAACACAGGCAGACAGATTTGCTGTTGCGACAATGTTGTCTGAGAAAATGAATGTATGTAACCTAAAGGTGAGAACGGTCGGGACGTATACGTACGTGTTGATGGATCTTTAGCACAGACCGCATGTGTGGTTGTACTCTGAGAGCCCCTACAGCTGTCATTTAGAGGCTTCGCCGACAGATGAGCTGAATAAGTGTGAGGAAGGCATGTAGTAAGGTAATTAGTCGAGACAATGTCATTGCTTCACTTTGTGCCGTACACCATGAACCTCATGGTAGAACATCTCTTGAAATGTTTTCTGTTTGTATCAGCTTTTCTTCTTTTTTTTTTTTTTAAAACAATTTTAATTAGACTTCTAATAGAATTATTATGCTGGCAACCTCACATGTACCAGCAGGAAAAAACATTGTCCAACCTGTGAAACTGATGCTCCAGGTAGATTAAGAAATAATTAACAATGTACTTTTGCCATATGGTGAGAGATATCCGAGACTTACTTCCAGTTCATTATCGGGGAAATGGTTACAGATGCATGTTTAATGAAGAATTATTGGCGTCCAAAATGATTTACACGTGTTGGTGGAAGCTGTATTGCACTAGTTTTTATGGCTACATCACAGTGAAAGCCTTCATTTGTCACCGTGAGGTCCAGGACTGAGGCAGATAACATCCAATATCCAATTCCCTTAGGCCCGGGGCTTTACTGAGGTGTGTGTGCGTTTCCTTTAGAATTAGCACCCGTGTATTACGGTGCAGTACTGAGCAGCAACAACAGAGCAGGAGAAATCAATGACCTTCTTGCCCTCGTGAAAGAAGTGGGTTAGCGAGGTCATTCATCAGATCACAGAGGTGGATCAAACAGAGCATACAGCCGTTGGAGACATGGTTAAGACGCAGCAGACCTTTGAACCTCACGGTCTCCATCATTTTGTCTCACACAAAATACCATATTCTGAGAGCACAAGCTTTACAGAGGTCGGGTTATGTAGTTATTGGCACACAATCTCAGTGATAGTAATATTTTCTTTAAATGGTAAATGGACTGTACTTGTACAGGGCTTTTCTCGTCTTTCCGATCACTCAAAGTGCTTTCACTACATGCCATCATTCACCTAATCACACCCATTCATACACTGATAGCAGGGGCTACCATGCAAGGTGGCACCTGCCCATCAGGACTAACTAACATTCACACACATTCACACACCGTAGCTACGGGAGTGATTTGGGGTTAAGTGTCTTGCCCAAGGACACATCGATATGCGACTAACGGAGCCGGGGATCGACCCTGCTCTCCGCTGAGCCACAATCGCCATTTTGTTTTAGTAAACATGGACACACATGATGCCTTTGCTTATGATTGCTTATGGACATGTTTTGACTTAAATCTAATAATGTTTTCCTGCAATGACATTAACATTACAGCATCGTCCGTGATAATTCTGGTGGCATACGTTTTTAGTTTTCTTTTGAAAAATGAGACATTCCTGATAAAAAAAATTGGCAGTTTTTGTGCCGCTTTCAGTTTATTCAGTCTCAGTCTCCTGTAGGGGCTTTAAGTGGACATGTATACAGAAACACCAGCAAATGAATTCAGTCTGAAGGAGATGCCCTCAGGTACCTCCGGGCCCTGAAGTTTCGGACGTTTCCTCTGTCTATCAGATTAGGGAAAGCTGTCTGTAGTAGCTTAATAGCCTGCATACATGGAGTGTCTGGCTGTATGGCGGGATTAAGTTATTGATATTGTCAGATTCTGGTGAACATGTGGCGTTTTAAGTGTGATGAGAGAACATACACACACAGAGACACTCGGGTTCTTTAAAAGCTGATTACAGAGAGCGCTGACAATTCAACAACTCAACTTGCATCCAAAATCCAATTTGTTTCGTACCTTTAAACGTCACGTTGCTCTGGTTTAAACACTACTGTAAAAGTAAAGCGGAGAGCCGTTTGTTTTAAATGTCAACTCCACGTTTGCCTTCGCCGTTTTTCTTCAGTCATAATCAAACGGAAGGTGGCTGGTACATTCCACTCTGTGACTTGAGCCAGAGGGCATACAACAGAAATCCGATGGAAGTTTTGACATAAGAAAACTGCCTTTTCTTTACCACCACATCTCCATCCTAGCATCATGTACAGCTTGAGAAGCACAATGTCTAAAAGTAGCTGTCAAAACACAAAACAGATTCAAAAATAATGAGTTGGTACAGATGTTAACCGGATGTTTTTAGTTTAGCTGGCTGTATGAAATCGCTGTGCATTAGATGTTTAACTTTGCTTGCCTTCTTGGCCAGATGGTCATTGAGAAATTGATTTTTTTCTCAATGGATTTTATCTGGTTAAATACAGGTTAGATTAAATTATGTTCAGATGACTAAAATGTAGAATCAGCTGCTCACGTACAGTTTACCGCTAAAGGAGGACTTTCAGTAGGACTGCCCGACAGTTTGCTTTCACCTGAAAGCCCCCGATAGAGTTTGGATTATGCATACATTTAATTTGATCGCTGTGTCCCTGAAGGGAAATTGTGTGGACATTCTGTGCACAGTGTACACAGTGTACTGTGTGAAATGTGCTAATTACATTGTAATATATAACCTTGTCTTGGAACATTATTTCTTGCCATCACAGGCGGAATGTGTGAATGGAATCAAATATTTGTCCGCATCGGCGCAGAAAGGGGTGTGGGCAGACAGAGGACAACATCTGTCTGCTGTATTATGGACTCTTTGATTTGTGCCTGGTCCAGATGGGCCGTCGCGCCTCGTGGTTTCACACGGCAAACGCTACAGTAACAAATGACTCGGGCTGTGATCCAATGATGGGGACTCTCACTAGGACAAACAAAAGGCCAGATGAATGGGCATCTGTGGCTGACTGCGGCAGTAGATTGCCCCTCCTGTCCTATGAAGCCTGGCGAAGGAAAACTTTAAATGTCAAAAACGTGAAAGAACGAGTGATGAGAAAGTACTAAAGTGCAGGCCAGTTATTGATACACCCCGAGTGTTATAGCTATTTTTTATACAATCGTTATTGATAGAGTAATGTCATTTTCATAGCTGAATTTAGAGTTTCTAAATCAGATATGCTTTATTCTGAACCTAAAAGAAAACCTGTTTTTAAGGAGCAATAAAGGATGATCTGTCCTGAATGATGACTGTACCTCACACCCGTTGTTTTAATAAAGTAAGTCAATTTGGAGTATTGCTGAGGGTGATGTGTGAAAGTCCTTATTGTACCAGGGAGCCACTGAACAGTCAGCGGCTAGCAGCTAACAGTGCTAACTGCACTAACAACGGCAACAGTGGGGAAAGAGCTAACCGTTTTATCCTAGGGGGAACCAGGAGAGTGGGCCTTATGATTCAGCAACAACCCGTCCCACCGCCGTGGGTCAGGGGGACGGCATTATCCGCTGCATCCAGTCTATGATCGCTGTGCAGTGACTTCAGCCAGAGTTTGATGGGCAGACGGTTCATCCAGTCACCTGCGTAGTATTTTAAGTGCCTGCACTTTCCCAAAATAGTTTCCAACGATGAATCTGTGAAGTCTCAGCTTTCACAATGACACACGTGGAAACAAGAAGTAACAAAATCTCCAGTTTCATGGCTCCTTCTGTGTTGGATTTCCTGCGCCAGTTGTTATGGAGTGGGCTGATGCTGTCCAGCTGTGTTGAACCCACCAGCAGCAGCTGGATTGTAGCAAGAGAGGCCTGCAGGAGTCCTCCATCTGGATCTGATGCACATCTTAAAGCAAGAGAGAGCATCTGACACACTTGTATTATAATTATACAAGCAACAATGTTGTAAGATGGAAAGCAATTTCATCAGTGTCATATTGTGTACACAATTAAAGTTTACAAAATTCGGCGGGGCTTCTTCCACCTGCAGAAGGGAGAGAATGTTGCCATCTGAAATTAATTTACTCATGAATGCAGGCAGCTCCGTCATCACATAAAATCCCCATTGTTCCCCCGTGTTCTCTAGATTATTCTGTCAGATGAAATAATTATTTATCGTTACGATCAACATCAATGTGGTATTATGAATATTGTGAACTTCCAGCACTCAGGGCGGCACTCTTTATTCTGTGTGTGTGTGTGGATGATCCTCTGAATCCCATTCTAGCACTTTATTATTTTATTCATGAGATCTGCTGATACATTATCAGGGTTGGATGGAGACATGTGAATCCATTTGGTGCCGTTTCCTCCGCTGGAGGTTGATCAGTGGCATTGGGCGTGCGGGCCATTGTCATGTTTCAAAGTGCCTGTCGTGGCTTTGCTTCAGCGGAGATCTTCATTTCCTTTTTCGCTTGTGTTGCTTGTTCCTGATGCTTGTCTCCTGTCTTTTGCTTCCTGACTGGAATATTCATACATTTTTAAATTCTGTTCCCCTTCTTTTTGTTGTTTCCTCTTTTAACTTTTTGGACCAAACTGAGAAACATTTCCATGTTTTGTTCTTCCCTTCTCTTCATCTGAGAAGGATTTTTCCCCATCATGAGTTTTTTTTTTTTCCATCCCTACTCAGAATTAATAATTCATCCGTACATAATTATGGAGCAAAACATAACACACCAGTGAACTGCAGATATACATTTTTATACATTCCATGATCTGCAGTACTTTGTGCAAGTTGAACATGTTTGTGATCTTGAAACCATTTAATGCTACTTTCCTGGAGTTGCTCTGTAAGAATCTAATGGCTTTAAATAAATCCGGTTGCATATTTCCCAGGATGCAAAGCTTGCTTGATTCGATTTTTGGAAAACATTTCCATCCTTTATTAATAACTGAAATGAAGAAATACTTGCCGTATGCCATATGAGTAAGTTGTCTAATAAACTTATTCTATTAAAACAAATGACGAGAGCACAATTGAGAAACCTTCTACCTCTATCCATCAATTAAATTGAAATTTGTGTCCAACAGAGACTTTTATTTATTCAATTAACTGGATTTCAGTTTTTCAAGTGGAAATGCCAAGCTGGCCTCATAGGTTTGCCTCATTAAGAAAGGTTTTTCAAAACAGGTCCATCTGCTGCATCTGCAGCTGTCATATGTTAATTAAATCCATTGAAGCTGATTTCAAAAACCTTCATTAATTACTCCAGTAATAGATGAACCCAACAATATGATTATTGGAGATGTCTTTTTATGCAACGCTAACCTTTAAGCGGTTGTTTCTCTGAACAAGTAATCTGTTCTTCAAAGAGTGCTCCAGGAAGCGTGTGTGCTTTCTTACAGAGAGTTGGATGAAAGTTGTATTGTATCTGTTGTATCGTTGTACACAGTAGTGGCCAACCTCTCTAATGCAGCATCGCTAAAAAATCCTTTGCCCGGCATCACACACATTCATGACAAAAAGAACAGCTATGAAACGTTGAACACATGTTTCTGAGCATCGCAAACAATGACGAGTCAAAAGAAAAAGCTGCATCACAGGATGTACGGTTGAAACACGTGAGCGAAAGCCGTGGAAACTTTTCCGGGACCCAGTGGAAATCATGGAAGCTTCACATATTCTCTACCAATTTCTCGACAGAAAAGAGATATTACAGAATTGATATTTGTCTTCTCATCTAATTCCCAGTGAGACATACTTGTTTCCCCGAAATGTCAGAATATTCCTTGAAGCTGCTGCTCGTCTTCCTTCGTCTCATTGCGCAGAACTCTTCTAAATTATATCAGAAAATGTAACTGGCCGTGCAGAGACGGAACAGAAAGCAAGTGGGGGGGAAAACAAGAAATCAGTTCTCTATTGTGTTGCTGTTTGCATCTCTTGAGTCATCAATGCAAATTGCACAGAGAAGAAGAGCATTATTGGCCTTTTCTCCTTTTCCTTCTCAAACAGTCATAGTGTGAGAATCTCATTAATGCCCGTTTCATCATGGCTGGTATTTTTTTTCCTTTTCTTTGCCCTCATTTATAGAGGTGTAAATCAACCCCTACACCTCAAATCCACCAAATTGAGCTCCTGATGCCGTCTGGGCCCCAGAGCAGTGAACACAAATGTCAGCTAGATTACCAGCCTAATTGGCACGCCGTTAGCCGTGCTTTCCGAAGCAGAGATCTAGCCTGAGAGCTGAAATACTGCAGTGAGGACAGTAATTCACAGAAGCCCACATCTGAACCGAGCAGAGCAGCGAGGGGGAGGAATCTCCCCTCTCTCTTCTCGGTTTCATATTCTGCAGACACGGATGCACATGCATGCATAAACGATGACACACAACAACACACACAGGATGTTGAACCCACACCCTAACCCCCTCCGATTTGCGTGCTTGGTCTCCTGAAATTTCATGAAATGAGAATAATTCCTAAAATAAATGCAAATATCTGCCCTGTGTGGAATATAGAGAAGGAAAGGTAATTTGATAACTTGTTCCAGGCAGTAAAGGTTATAATATTTGCCTGAATTACATTTTCAGTTCAACACACTGTTTAATAAAACATTTTATATTCCAAAGACACTTGTTCCCGACCTCACTAATGTTTTTTATTTCATATATATTAACTGCAATGTGATGTGAAATGGGACACTTGCAGTAATAAACTCCCAGAGAAATATCACTAACTCTGCAGCTCTTCGGAGCTTTTTAACCTTTTTTTTTAGCAAATTGTTTTCTTTGTGCAGTAAATTAAATACACTTCAGTCTCGGTACACTCATCAAGCCCATTGCAGCAGCGGCAGACAGCTGTTTTCAGCAAACAAGTTCTGATAAACCAGCTGTACGCTAGCGGACCAGCACCAAATAAGTGCTGCAGGGATGACGTATTTTAGTAGTATCGCACTGGTTCTCTTGAAAAAGGCAATGTAACATGGGATTATTGCAGAAAATATATTCTGTGGCAAACAACTGTTCATGATACTGACATTTTCTTGTTCAGCCAGATAATCTTTACAAAACAACACCCACTTTTATGATTTTTGAAGTGT
Source organism: Anarhichas minor (assembly GCF_050575085.1). Taxonomy (NCBI): domain Eukaryota; kingdom Metazoa; phylum Chordata; class Actinopteri; order Perciformes; family Anarhichadidae; genus Anarhichas; species Anarhichas minor. Next base: position 1,447,136 of record NW_027466513.1, read on the forward strand.
AAATGTAATTGCCAGATGTAAAAAGCCTTCATTCGTCACCAGCACAAAGCTAGATTTGGAGTGGAATGACGTTTAGCTTCACGCGAAAGCTTAAAATTCCCGAGAGGGGTAATAATTGATCTCTTTTAAGTCGTAGAACGAAACGTTAAAATCTCTTAAGCTTATCTACGGATCTAACCAAAAACCCAATAAAAAAACGACAGAACTCATTCATGCAGCACTCTATGACAGACGGACACAATGAGTAGCTATCTGGAGAAGGATGAAGAGCGTTGGAAGCAAACGATTTTAGAACTAAATCCTCCCACGATGCATGCGGTGATCCTGTTGTCGGTGCTTCAGAGTCAGTCTGCACATTTCACAAAGTAGGAGACTGTATTGTGTTCGTACAACAATCCACTTTGTCAGACGGCAGCGATGGCAACGGGCTAAGTCCCATCAGCTCGTTTGTCAGGGAAATCAAAAAGAGAGAGAGAGCTGTCAGGGAAATTGCCTCGTTAATGCATTACAGTTTGCAGGTAAACAAACTGACGCGGCTAATTTGATGCAGCAGATTAATCCAGTGATGCTGGCGGCGCAAGGCCACGACGCAGATCTCAGTACAACAAGCTTCACTTCACATGTTTACCTGTGAAGCAATAGGAAGACTGGGAGCAACACATGACGCCATGTTTCTGGTGGGCAGGTTACCGGGATGCTCGGCTGTATTTGATCAAGTATTTTCACTAACTGTGCTGTGACTGTAAGTGGTTAATCAAAACCAAGTTTAAACCTTCTTCATAGTCAAATCATTTATGTTCGCTTTTGGGACAATAAGGCACAAACATTAGAGGAACTCTAGCAGAAAGCAAATTCACTTCCTCTCAGGGAAACATCTATTATTTGTACAGAATTCAAGAAGAATACCTCTATTGTTAGATATTGGTTTTATGTCTATTGGGAGAGAACAAATAATGTTTGCATTGTTTGAGCAAGGGAGCAAGCTCTTACAAATATGAAAGTAATTGCACTTATACTTAAAGTGTAACAATGGATTTCTTCCATTTGGCTGCTGAATGTCAGCGCTAAATGGCTGCACTAGAGGAATCGGCCCTCCTGCTAAAGATGTTTAGTTCGCTGAAACATTTCCTGCTGTCGGGCTCCATACCGAGAATCTCTTGTGTATAGGAGCCGGGGTTAATGCTGTCACAATATTGGAACAGATAGACACTGATGCATAACAGGACTCAAACTACGTTTAAAAAAGAAGTGCTGTCTGTACTTTGATATGCTCATTGTTAAAGTACATCCGGTATATGTTTATTTGCCTTTTATCACTTCACATCTTCCTGTGTAGCCTGGCATTTACAATGGCTGAGTACTTCTCTGCAGGTGTTCTCGTGATACCAGCGTGGAAGATTAGACGATTCTTTGTCCTCTCCATTACCTGCCACTTGTGGTGTGTGTAGGTGCTCTCAGAGGTTGTAGCCTCTGACCTCTGTATTAACAGAATCACCAGGCTCTTCTCAGCCAAGCAGGACCAGTAGCCCTCCGGTTCCTCACTCATCTGTTGGGGTTAATTATTAGTTTATTGTGATCATCAGAAGTATGAAATGACAAGTCCTCTTTCAGATAGTTTCGATGACACTACAGCCACCGACCTGTTTTTAAAAAATGAATCAGTACTTTTATGAAAATAATCTGTACTTAAGAACAGCAGTGCTTAGAGCTAAAGGCTAACTTTGGCCCGCTGACATACTCCCAGTGACAATGCTCACATGGTGATGTTGTCTTAAATGTCTAAATCATAAATTACACTCATTGTCTCGCGCTGTAACCTCGGCTGCACCTGCAGGGATTTGCTGCCTCTTCCCACAATGCATTTGCCCAAGCGAACAAACCGGCCCATTACCCCTGAAGTCTCTGCCAGTTAACAATCAAACTCCACTCAGTAATTTCTGAGATCTGATTGAACAGCAATTTTGGTGTGATGCAGACATCAGCAGTGGTTTTCAGACTGCTGTTAAATGTGTAGCAAGCAACAGCGGGCAAAAAGAAAACCATCCCGCCTGCAATTTACTGAGTTGTTATGATAAAAGTGCACTTTGATGCTTGTAAATAGAACAGAGGCATCTGTACTGGCCTGTTTGGCTAACATTACAATAGGTGCAGGAGTTTTCACGCACAGTATGTTACAAGTTGCCGTTGTGTGCTGACAAAAAGACCTGCGCTTTTTGCACGATAATAACAAAATCTCACAGAGATTTTCATGGAATTCTTAGTGAGTAGAGATTGGAAATGAATCATAATATGGAACCGGCCCCACAGATGAATACACCTGCGCACAGAAATAGAAGCCACAGTTCACTAAACTAGACGATCTAGTGATTTTTGTTTGTGTCTCTGTTAGTGGTTTAACGGACCACTGTCGATCCGGGATCCATACGGATCCCCCCTCCCGGTTCAGCATGCATGTGAACCGCAGGTTAATTACACAGTTTAACGTTAACCATCACAGTGGGAAATCAAGTTTTACTGACGATTGTTACCCCCCAATGTTCAGTCAAATATCCGATCAGGACATCGGCATTTAAAAAGAAAAAAGCCCTATAGACGACTATAACAAAGTAAAAGGATAGCATTTAGAATTGTTGTTGGTTTACCCAGATTTCAGAGCAGTTAAACAGCTGTATAATCAAACAACAAAGGGATCAGTATCTGGCAATATGGATCATCAATGATCGGCAATTGGTATTGGCGGCAAAAAAACGTAACCATGGATTTCTAAAAATTATATTTGCTTCTTTTTTTCTTTTGTGCTGATCCGATCTGTGACTCTGATCCGTGATACGCTCCGATCCGTGTGTTTTATGACCCGTTGCACCACTAGTCTCTGTTCTGTGTTCACTCATCAACAACACATTAAAAAAGCAGATTGCATACTGAATCTGCCGTCAGTCCGCTGACAACAGAAAGAGTATATTATTCTCCGTTGCTAAGTCATGGAGGTTAATTGTTTGTTAAACGACAGCACTATGATTCTGAATCCACTGAAAGGATGGATTTCTTTCTCAGACTTTGGAAGAATGGCAGCGTGAGTCTCCTACAGGAGTGGCCATACAATATGTGATGTGGGTGTTATTTACATGCAGGCACCGCTGTAGGGGATCTGAAAAATGGAAAGATGATGTGGACAACACGACTGACCAGACACAACAACAGCATACAAATAAATGGCATCATTAATTCTGATATATCCAGCTGCTGCATCCTCCATGACCCTCGGTGGACACACGGTCTTGCAGAGAAATTCTAAAACAAAGCCAGAATAATTGTTTTAAAAAGTTTATTCTTTAACATTTTCTTTTTTTCAGATTCTTCCTTAAAATTTGCCCCATATTTTTCCAGAAAAAAGATCACATAAAACTTAATTTGCAATAAAAAAAATAACACAGGCTTGGTTTGAAGAGCAATTTAAATTTTGCCTCAATCTTTATTTTTTAAACAATTTAAATCCCAAGAGCTTTCAAATAGAATTTTAAGTGTGTGTATCAGATTTTATAACAGGCTAAAAATATAGCTCTTCTCTCCCTTATGTTATTTTCAAGCCAACGCCCCCTCATCCTTTGTCTGAGACTATGGCATGTTCTCTTTGATATATTAGCTCTGACACCCGGGTCATATTTTCATTAATTAAACATGGCTTGTAATAATTTCGTACTGATAGAGACCCATTTCACCACCGACTTTAGGCACACAAGATATGCCTTTGCCACGTAACTTAATTAGAAAATGATAAATGCCCTAGTAGTGTGTCCATACATTTTCTAAAGGTCAGGGGCACCTTTGTCTTTACTCATTTTAATCCATCACACATTTGCAAAGGAGTTGTTGAGCGTATGGAGGCATTGTCTCCAACTATTACATCTGTGTGTCTTTTAGGTCCACTACATCTTTAACATAATGGGGACCGCTGATTATATTTGTGTGCATGTTTTTTAAATTTTATTAAAGGTGCAATGTGTAGCCACAGGCTCCAAACAAATAGGGGTCAGCAATTCACCTGTGCTGCTGGGTCCAAACAATGTAAACAGCAGGGCAGGAACATGCAGAATTCTACCAAAGTGCTGAAACTCTGAGAGCCGGTCAAAATAACTCTGCTCTCCTAATAATCCCCACGTGTGCGTCGGTCTATAGTTTCCCATCTTTGTGTTTACTGAGACTTCTACGCCAGGAGGCAGCGGTACTGTAGCAACTCAAAATCAGCCAGCACAAACCCCGGTGCCGGGGGTCTGATCCCAGGGGACTGTCACGGATCCTCCAAACTTTCGGTTTGAGAAGTTACGCAGGTTTTAGACCCAGCGGCAGCCTGCTGTGACTCCCAGCGTTTGGGTTTGCACTGGGGACCGCTAGATGCTACAGCTAACCGCTAACTGAGGGTCCGTCTCCCAGAGCCGCTGCTTGCCCTCCTCCCAGTAGTGTCCTGTAGTCTCTCCTAGGTTTTAGTAGATATCCCTGCAACACAATAAATACACGTTTTTGACACAACGTCAACACTGCAACCTCTTCACATTCTGTTGATAATGCTTTAAATTACAATTCTGGCCGTATCTTACACATTGCACCTTGTTAAACTTTAGAAAGTCCCATAGCATCTGGTGAAGCTAAGTATTGCTGCTCAGACTATGAATGTGAGAAAGTAACCCCAGGTCACCATTCATTCCAGACTACAAGAGTGTGATGTGACTGATACCATCCTTTTTTTTTCTTTTGCAGTGACATGCCCCCTAGTCAGTGCTTGTTTTGTGCAAATGAGTTTTACAGACTTTCAAGGGCTTGTGCTTTTTTCTTTTTTAATTTCCCACAGAATGATGGGCGATGCCCTGCTGCCATCACTGCATGTCTTCTAATTTCCTACTGATAAAAAAAACATCACAAGAAAATGTCAAACTGTAGTCTTGTCTATTCATCAGCTGACCATTTGCAGGTTAGGACCATGATAATCAAAGCAGCTTGGCTTACAACTTGCATAAACAAGCATGTCAGACTTGTCTTGTGATTAGGGACACAGCACAATTGGGAAAACTGTTTTTGTTTTTTTGTTTTTTTGGTAAGGCCTAGCTTAAGGGCTGCTAACTGTAGCTGATACTTAGCTGAAATCAGCCTGGGGCCACACCCATCGCAACACATTTAATGAATATATTTGCGAGAACTTGCTCACCTGGTCTGCTGGTACCAGAACACAGTTTGTTATGCAGACCAAGCCTCAGGAATGGCACCAGGATGTGAAGCGTATACTTAAAACAATGTATACATTTTTTCTTTGCGTGATGGTCCAAATCCATGTGTCAAAGTTCACCAAATTTGCTGAGCAGGTAAAACAAACAGGATACTGCTGTTTCCATCCTGTTTTTTTTCTGACAATGATCACTATCTCCCCTAAAGAAAGTCGTTTTTGTTCAAAACTTAACCAAATAGTAACTTTAGAGCTAGACATGGGAATAGTTAAATAACATCTTTTTCTAACGGTCATTTGCAACTGTGTTGGAAGGCTCTGATAAAGATGTTGTCCTGCTGAATGGAGCGACAGATCAGTAAACGGTCATATCGATCACTTTGGAAGGCGATGACAAATAGCCCATTCTACTGTTCAGTGTGGAGGGCTTGTGTGGAGGGACAGGAAGGTATAAGGAGAGGAAGGGGTTGATGGCCATGGACCAAAACCAAACGAGCTTCTCACTCTGTTAATTTTGGATGTCCCTCTGTCCCATCACTGCCTCAGTCTCCCTCCTACCCAGTAATCCCTGAAAGAGAAGCATGCCAAACACGTGACTACAATCCCCACATACATTTTCTTCTGTGAAGAAAAAGCCGGATTGTTTTACCATTTGCCAAATTTTTATATTTCTGGTGTGACTGTCTTGATGATAATGTTTCTTGAGAAATCATTACATATTTAACACATGACTTCAAGAAATTTCGAAAAAACCTTCATGTTGATTCATTGCAACTGAAGAATCCTGTCACATGAGAAGAATGGAAGTCTAGTATCTAAAGTTTTAATGGAGCTTTTTCACATTTCTGTGTGAAGCTGTTTCTTGCTTGCAGTTGGAAGGCCACCCATGAGCCCGTTTTGAGCAGGTCGATTGATTGCTTCAGCCCCTAAAGTGCTGCTTGCAGCATTGTCGAGAACCGATCCTCTTTCGTTGAACAAAAGGGGACTGCTGTTAGGGATGTCACGAGAACTGATACTTGGGTCCCCAAGTCGAGGCCCAAATTTTGAAAACGTAACCCTGACGTAACGGTACTGCAGAGAAACGAGTACCGTTACGTCAGGGCTTGAGATTATTGGCGTCCAAGAGACAATAGAACGTGTGTTTGAGACGCAGTGCACCCAATATCGATGCTTCCAGGGGGTGCACCGTATTTTTCCCCTGAAAACGGAACATCGTGAACAACAAATGCATGCTGACGATGGACGAGAGTTAGCTGAAATTAGCTAACGTTAACGGGAGTTGCCATTGTTTTTACATTATGATACGTTCAGTTGCTATTCCGTAAAAATGAGTATTAGACAAAGGTCAATTGTAACGTTGTCATGATGTGTTCAAATGTAATCTTGTAAAATGTAGTTTTTGGAGTGAAACTTGAAGAAATGCAGTTTTTTTTGTCACAGCAATATCAAATAGATGTTAGAGAGGGAATGACCAGTGTGCAAATGGTAATAAAGGAGCGCATGTATAAATATATATTGTTTTACTTTTGTTTTTTACCATGGTGCCGTGGTACCTTCTAGTACTCTACATGTACAAACAATTTGTGTGATGTATAAAATTACAACAGAAATGTCTACATCACCCAGAGAGGGACCTTTCGGTTTGGGTATTAGCTGGAAAACTACACCGCCATTGCCTTTGGCTTGGGTCATCTTCTAAACAATGAGACGACATCTGTTCATGAAACCTGTGCATGACATTTACAAAGAAGTGTGAAATGTGTAGGTAGTGCGAGGTGGAGTCGGTGCTTTGTGTTCTGAGCAGAGCAGTGACTCCAAGCCATCCATCACTGTAAGGGATTGTTGTGCGCATTGACATTTTATATGCTGTGAAGGGAGCAAAGTGGGCTGCTGTTGCCTGTGATTCATTCGTGGTTGTTTTTCATCGGGATCCTGCAGAGGAGTGGAGGAGCCAGCGCTTTGTTTGAATGTCAGCAGCTCAGACGGAAAGAGACTGCTGTGCCCACTGAGCTATGTACAGTATGCCCCCATGATTATGATGGATTGTCCACTGTGAGTGCACGTTTATGAATGCTAAGAGCGCCTTTTATTCTGAGTGCATGTTCTGTAAGTCGGGCTGTCACGAAGAATCCTGAAATGCTGAAGTGTTTCATTCTGATCCATATGGAGGAGATGGATGAGAAGACGGAATTTAATACTTTAAAACCGCCCACAGCTCAGGCGATAATCCTTCTAATTCAAGTCTCGCATGAAAGTTTATTTGGGACTTATAGACAATCTCTCATAAGTCATGTCCTCACTCAGTCCAGGCCTTGTACTTGACCTCATGGCACTTTCATCGATGATTTCCTTTTATATATTACAAATTATCGAACCACTAAAAATGCAGTATTGCAGCTGTTTGAAATTTAAATTGTCACTTTTTAACTAGATAGGTGTTAATTGTTTTGTTGTACTTGTAGAAATTTCATCAGTAACACCTCAGTGTTTCCCTGCTGTTGTTTTATTACATTTTATTCAAACTTTTAACAGTTAAGAATTGTTTTTCTAAATATGAATTACTTCTCCTGTGCGTTGTCTCAGACGTGTAAATGAAGCGTTAATTATTTAGAGAGATAGACTTTAGAGAATAGCGACGTGCCAACCTCCTGTAGTGTTACATACAGCCTGTTATTTTGCTGGATTTCTCTCCATATATTTATATGCATCATGTATTATAACCAGGACTCGATACAAACCAACCAAGCTTTTCTAAACAAGAGTTGGTGCTGAATGTGAAATGGCAGATCCACTGCTGCCTGTTTGTGGAGCTCAGCAACAGATGAGTGTCTCTAAATGAGGTGAGAGCTGTCGGTGTTCAAATATTTTACTGTTAAATAGACTGAACAACTAGAACGCCACATGTTTTATTGATATATCCATAGCTCTGTGTAGATGTGTAACGTTAAACAGCATGTCGGGCATCAATAAACATACAATTAAATACGGGCCGTTCACTGGGTTGTTGGTGAATCAATTTGGGGCACTTAACGTACGGTCGGCTCAAATTCTAGCTCCATAAGCATTCAGCACATTTCAGTAAATACACAGTTACTTGTTGTTACTGTTCTGGCACAGTCCTGCTATCCTGCTACTGAACTAGTTGCTTTGGCTACCCTTTCTGTTTACATGTACGTCCCAGATTGTGCCTTTTTAGAAAGACTTTGACAACATCTCCCTCGGTTTACTGTATCCTCTCAGGCATGGGATGATGAGAAAGAAATCGGTCCGCTTGGCTGGGTTTGGAAACGCTTCCTAATCTTGGAAGAAACCTGTGAGAAAGCAGTGTCTTCAAAGGCCTCTGACAAGGGTTACTGCCAGCCTGCCGACTCAGCACAGGAGTAAAGGCTTCAGTCCTACTTGTGTGGAGTTGCTGTAGAGTGGCACTTCTCACGTCGGTCAATATGTTCCTTAGAGCCACCACACCGTCTTTTCGACTCTTCCTGTTTAGCATCATCACAGCTGTGTTACAAGGAACTTTCATTTTGTGTTGATTTTGGCGGTCCTGTAGACCAAAGTGGTGTTGTTTCCAAGCACCAGAGTCCCTTCAGAAAGCCTCTCTTCTGCCCCCCCCACTCAGTCCTGGGTCAGGTTCTCCTGGGACTCCCTTCCCTCCAGCGGAACCGGCAATACATCCAACCATCAATGAGCGAAAGATAGAGAGTTTATCAGCAATTCATTTCTATTGGGCGCACGTTTTAATTGTTCCTTCATCTCAGCTTATATTATGTTTCATGCTGTCCAGAGACGAAAACAAGCATTTGCATGGGAGTATCCGAGATGACGCTGACAGCAGAAACAGCTGATCGTGTGTCATGTGAGTTGATTGATTAATTGTTGTTGATTGTTTAATGTTAGGCACCACCCGTCATGTCAAATTCCTTGTATGTGCAATAAATGGTTCTAATTCTGATTCTAAATTTTCGCTATGTCATAATACTGTGTATTTGAAAGGGTGTTCCCATAACCATGAATATGCCCTGAATAAACTGCCAGTCTTAAATAAAGCACCATTTTTGATTTGGTCTGTTTTCTGTCTGGAGGGAACCAATTTAGTCATATTCTTCTCCCTGTGCAGAAAATCTTTTTTATTTGTGGCCCAAAATGTTTTAGTGCTCATTTTAATATCACTCACTCATAATACACCATAAGATTGGTGTTATTTTACTTTCTTGTACTGCCCTGAAATGGGGTGAAAAATATCTCTGGATTCTTCTCTTTCACTCAGATAGCATCTCTCTATATAAACTTCTGCTCATAGTTATTACTAACCTTTCAAAATCATTGCATTTAAATGTATCTAATTTTGTACTGAAACACTGATAACATAATGGAGGCTATCTACATGGATCTGAAATTATTGATACAAAAGCTAATTAAACCTCATACTCATGTTTAATATTCTCAAATTTACATCTAATTTATCCTTATCTCTCAAATAAAAAAACATGAAACCACTGCAATCCTGTCCCATAAATTAAAGGTGCTTAATACGAAATTCAAAACATAACGCCACACGGCTCTCAACATGGCCGCCGGCCTGAGCTAACGGTGCTAACGGCGCTAACAGTGCAAGCAACGGAAGCAGTGCTAACGATGTTAACCTGAAGGGGAACCGGAGCGTGGGCGTTATGCTTCCGTGACGACGCTGTTATCAGCTGTAAGCTAGCCAGTGGGGCGCGCTCACATGCACTAACATGCACCACAAGGCACACACGGCCGGCCCGGCTATGTCAACAAATCAAAGCACAGAGAAACTGGGATTACAACACACTCAGAGGGAAAGTGACTTTTCTGCTCAGGTAGACATTACACATCTATATTGTTACACAGCAAATGGTAGTTAACTGCTGTATTAATGTATATGCATTCATGAAAAAAGACATATCTATAATCTTGCAAGTGCAACGACATAGCAGTAGGTATTGGGTGCGCGGACTGTGTGGGCGTCTGTAAGCGCATCTGTCATTTTGGTTTTATGTGCAGCAGCACAAAGTACAATATGGCTGGGTCAAAACTGAATATAGATTGGAGGGTGTGTGTTAATAAATAAATAAGTACGCTCTCAGCCACTCACATCTCTGCTCTCGTCTCACTGGCAGGGCACATTTCAGGGTCAGGAAAGTCGGGAACATACCAAACAGTCGGAGCGCTGCTTGTGCTGATTATAGACTTAGTTTACAATTTTCACTCACAAATATTCCTGCCTACATGTCTGGGTGAACCCCGGCGCACATCACCACGGAAACTGACATATTAACTGACAACATTTATTTTGTTATTGTGCTGAGTGTCCTTGTAAATAATGACGTGTCTTACTTAGGTAGCTCGTGATTAAGAGAAGCGATTCACATTGTGGTGAACGCTGTTTTTTTTCGATCCTCGGGGGCATGAATCAGTGCCATTTCGCTGGCTGCCTCCGTCCACTGCCTCTATTGTTAGTGTGGCCATTTTGCTTCGCCTTGTGGAGCCAAAGTACATAAACACCATTATCAGAGGAGCAGTTGGAGGGAGTGTGGTGCTGTCTAACAAACAATGGCCCTGTGGAATTACCTGCCACGACTCATACATGTCGGGGAGCCGCTATCGTCCTCCTTTAGACCTCAGTCTGGGAGCCCTTAAGTTTTTGTTGTGTTCATTTGGCTTCTGAGTGATTGAGGAGGACCTGACTACAAATTAAGAATGTTGATTACTGTAATTTGTAATCATTCCTCCTATAATTTCTGCAGTGTGCAGCAGTGCACAGAGGGAGGTCCATGAACAGAAACAATGTCCCATTTTTGATTTTAATTCTGTGCGTGTATTTTCTTGGCCCGACTTTGAATACCTTGATTTAATAATACAGATAATTAATTAGTGGTATGGTGTTAGGGTTTTATAAAACCAATTAAAGTAAAATTGAGGTAATTGTGTTAGCCGGAAAAGTACACACAATTTGCATCTGTTTTAAGCCTCTGATGTGAAATGCGTGTTACTCCTTGCAATCAGACATCAAGTTGTTTTGTTTTTGCGCAGCTTTTATGCTCAGCTTTTAACTCTAAAAGTTCAGAGCAGCAGACTTTCACTCGCATAACTATAAGCAGATCAGATGAGGACGTTGTTTTTAATCAGAAGTCCCAGCTGCCAGGTTGTACAAGGCTATTACCTATTCAGTCGGCCCTGCTCAATGGCTTGTTTTATACTGCTATCATTCAAGGTTATGCTGAACCTGATTTGTACTGTCATTAAACGGGTTCTGTTGACATTTCAAGTACTCTCACTTTATGAAATGCCCTCCTGTGGAAAGAAACAATAACTTGCGTGAAGATTATTGTATGGTGATAGTGCAAGCCGTGAGATGTGTTGTTTGAAGGTTCAAGTTCAGTAGAGTTTAATCAGATCTTAGGATCACAGTTCCTGTTTCATCTGAAATGATGCATTATTTTAACAGCTGTTTCAGTTTTTCTGGTAAGAGTTTCCAGTCAGACATGATATCTCACAGTATTTGGGTTTGAATTGCCCCAAAGCATTATCGATTTGCTAGTCTTCTGTATTTACAAGCTTTCTTTCTGCATTAGCCCTCCACTCGGTTTCTGCTGCAGCTCAATAATGTAGAGTTGAGCTAAAGTTCGTAGTGATAATTTAATCTATGTATAATCATCAAACTGCAGAAAATAAAAGGCACACGCAGATTTGAGAAGAAATGTTTTGACACCTGAAGCTTCACTGCGTGTCGTCGTCTTAGGCTATCTGTATTTCTGGCGCTGGGACGAGCATTTGGCGGCCAAAACGGCTAAACAGACAAAGTTATTGTGGTGAGATTCTTTATCGTTACGCACCACCTCCCATTGATTTTCTGTGAAGAGCACTGGAAGGATGTGGTTAAAACAATCGCACACACACAGACCGTTTGTGTATACAGTGAATGTAACTGGCAGCCTTTTATTGCTCTCCCTGTAGCCCTCCTCTGGGACAGGCCTCTGCACCAAGCTCTTTCACCTACCAAACGATAAGAACTGGAAGCAGTCAGCACTGCATCTGGATCTTCATGACAGTGATCCACCCTCAAATGACCAATTCTGAGAGGCATTGGCAGAGCCCGGTAATCTGGATGTACTGTTACTATTTAAAAAAAAAAAGAACTATATCTGAATGTAATATATTCCATATTGGTCTTAATGTTCTTCTGCAGTGGCAGTTGCTGCTTGTTCTAACCCTCCTGTCCACACATACAGACTCAAAAACACGAGACGAGACATGATGCTCTTTTGAATTGAACCTAAAAAAACCACCCACCAGGACTCAAAAACTCGTTGAGGCTCGTAGAAGAGCGATATAGGGAAGCTGAGAAAGGTTCAACTTTATGCAGGTGTCCACGAACATGCAGGGATGACAACCAATCCTTGTTTGGATTCCCTCATGAATCCACCTTTAAACAACGGCTTCCCACAGTAAAACTTTAGCCAGCTACCAGGACTTGGAAAAGAAAAAAACGATGGATGGAAACACATCACTTGGGAAACTTACTGCTTTGTCTTGTACCAGTGTAGTGGTGCAAGACGGCGCTATTAACTGCCCAAAGAGATGATGAGATTGTAAATTACAAACATGCCTGCAAGCTTCAAACTCATAAAAGGCAAGAGAGAGCCCACCACTTTGAATCCATGTGTGAACAAGGCGTAGCTCCTTAAAGGGCCAGTGTGTAGGATTTAGTGGCATCTAGTGGTAAGGTTGTTCGCTTCGCTCAAAGGCCATCTTTACCATAATGACACTACTTTAAGAGTAACGGAAGTCAGACGGCGTTTGGCGATACGACGCTTTCGCACTCTGTGGCTCACAGTTATCGCAGTTTCACAAGCATGTCAGAAAACTACGGTGGCCTTCAGGTGATGTAAAAACACAAAAGGCCCTCTCTAAAGCCAGTGTTGGATTTATTCCGGCTGCTGTAGAAACATGGCAGTGCAACACGTTGGACTCCGCGAAGAAGACCTCCCTATGTAGATGAGAAAGGATCACTTTAAGGTAACGAAAACACTACGATTTCTTAGTTTCAGGTGACAAATGAAAACATAAAAATATATATTATATTTCATTTCTGCTAATAGAGCCACCAAAATCCTTCACACTGGCATTTTAAAAGTGTCATTAGCTGTTTCTAATTTCCAAGATTACATCAGTTACTAAAATTAAATAAGGCAAGAAAAAAGGAGCTGAATGTCATGCAGAATTACAATTTGATACGCTTTATAATCAAGATTAAAATGTTCACATTTCTGATCTTAGCGACTACTAATGTTAGTCTATAAAATATAGACCGTACCTGCGTACACAAAGTAAAACAAACTAATGCCAACAGAATTTAAAAGCATCACCGCATCCAGTCTATCACTGTAAACACACATGGAAAGTAGAAATGAACAACCAAGCACTGTACATGACCGTGTAGTGGTGCAGCTAGTATTCCCCTCACTCTAGCCCGAAGGGCGTAGAAATGTTTCTCTGAGCGCTGGGGTTGACTAGCTTGCAGGGAAACGTGTTTCTTCGTGTAGCCTATTTTCTCTCAGCAGTTGGAGGCGACTCTGTGTGTTTGTGTGCTGTGATGGTGGAGTGGAGCGGATGCTGCTCTTTCTTTTGCTCTGAGATTTCGGCTCCCAACCAGCCCCAGTGTGCACTCCCAGCGCTGCGGCCCTGAATGGGAAGCACCAGCAGCCCCTCACTGCGAGGTGCACACCTCACAAGCCTGCATTGACAGATAAGGCAGAGCGGCTTCGGTCAACAACAGAGCGGCACAATACAAATGCTAATATCAAACTGTAGGGTTGTACCAAGACGGGTTCCGCTGAGATTTGATTGAATTCCACCTCAAGATCCGACATGGCCAAATCAGATCCCCGCTGCTTATCTGTGAGAGCCTTGCTGATGGCTAAAATAGGAAATGATAATCATTGTGGCCTTGGTCAGCACAGGGTCCAAGTGCAAACATCTCCTTCTGGGTCCTTACGGAGGAACAAGCTGGTCCTCGGGGCCATTACTGGCTGTCCTCTCTTTGTTCCTAATGCGTCTTTTGTGTCTGCTAGAGAGAAATGTCATTCTTTAAACTCTGTCCCTGCCTTCTCCGTCTGACTTTTTAAACATATTGAAGGTCACTTAAAGGGCTAACTTAATAAGTGAACCACAGGTTCCCGTGTCTCTATAAAGTAGAGCCGAACAGGCTGATATTATCGGCTGATATTATCTTATCGCAGATAAATCGGCATTGCCCCATATTGTCCGATATCAAACACAGATTTTTAAAGAATCTTAGAGAGCTGCATGGGCGTTTCAGAAACTGTATCATTACATATTTTATCCAGAAGAGTGCACTCCTACTGATACCGTGACAGTCCGGCTGGCATGAAAAGCAAGACGGGTGCTGTCTGCAGTGTCAACCCAAGGTTTCACAACATAGAGCACAAAACCTCTGCCAGTCATTTGTGAGGAGCTCTGGATTCAAGGGATTGAACCAATCCCAACAGAGACCACTTGTGGATGCAGTGTTTAAATGAAGGTAAAGCGTGGTCTTTACTCACTGCAGTGAAGCAGGCACGAGGTGAGCGCACAAGAAAATGAGTGCAAGTGGTAACTAGAAAAATGAATCTAAACTAGCGTAGCGTTCATCCCATTGGAGAGATGGGCCCAGTCTCCACACTCACCGACTCCCGCAATTCGGTTGAGGTTTAGGGCTGTCCCACTGTCAAATCGTCGAGTGTTTGAGGGCTCTCTCGCAGACATTTTGAGCCCTTTATGAACCCTTTCCGTAAGTCAGCATTGGATGCAGACTTTGCCCAAGGGGATTACCCACAATTCATTGCAATAGGGCGTTAAACACGGGGTTACTAGTGGAAGCATGGAGACGTAACAAAACAAAAAAGGACGGCACATGGGTGTTCAGCCTGGCAAATTTAATTTACACAGAAACATAACGGATTAAAGATGAATAAGAAAACAACACATCGATTTATTTATTTAAATTATTTATTTATTCATCAAATATTTCATTTTGTCATTGAAGCTGTTTTGACAAAAACGAGTAAATGTATTATTTGAAATTACCTCTCATCTTGTGAGGAAAGAGCCTGGAAGACGTTCAAATCAGGGAGTACAAAGTACAAAATAAATACCCACAATTGTACATCATAATCTTTGACGTTGTCATGGTAACTCGATATGTTGCAGAGTAGTGCTGTCCCATTCGTATTTACACCATTTCAAGCCCTCACAGTCTCTCACACTCAACCACTTACCAGGTGACGTCAGTAAGTCACTGAGGGTTCAACAATCTTAAAAATGACGGTCCAACACAACTTAACTGTATTCTCAATTACCTTTCGATGGAAATGTATCAGAATGTCCTGCTTCTCTCTGAGTGACACCTTGAGGTGGTCTGCTATTAACCTGTCGTGAAATGATTTTGTAACTATGCACCATTTCCTCTCAAATCTAATCTGAAATAAGACAAATTGACTCTTTGAAGTGCTTTCATTGAAATGCTACATCAGAATGTCCTGGTTCTCTCCGAGTGACACCTTGACTATTAAATCACAAATACTATGTTAGCTTTTGTAAAAAACATCACGGTTTGTCTTGAATTAAGTACGTTTGCCACATTATTTAAATGATGGAATTAAAATAACATTTGGTTTCTCACGGGGACACAAATAGCGGCCTCATGGGTGAAATCCTGTGTTTGTTTGACCCATCTGTCCACCTCGACCTCCGCTGCACGGGGACGTATTTGTGATACATCAAAAACAAAGATAATCTGGGAGAGTTGCCCTCGAAAGAGACCAATCCTTTTTTCTCATATTAACCCCCTCAACACATAATTGAACAGTACTGAACATAGTGTAGATGTAAGGTAATTGAATTACAAATATCAGACCAGATAATGACTAGTATTGTGATTTGGATAAGTAAAACGTTTGACGAGAGATCACATGCATTATCACAGTTTGTGGGTATTAAAACGCCAACTTGCTGCATCATCTCGAGCTGTCGTTAGAGGAATGGTAATGACTTGTATTGAGTTCAACACAGCATCTCTGTCTCTTCGCTGCCTCGGGCTGGAAAATGTCAGTATGTTAAGAGCCTTGACTTCTTGCATCTATAATAAACTCTTGCTCTCATTACTCGCAACACTTGCAGAAAGATTCAAGTCTGAGTTATTGGCCCAAGATGAACATAAATAAATGTCTGTTTCAACAAACTTTTAAATCAGTCATTCTGTCAATACTAATTTGGCGGCATATTTGGAGCTGTAATGCAAGGAGTTCCTGTTTTATTTATTAGTACAGTCTCAATCTTTGGTGTGCATCACTCTTCGGATGGTGTTTCTGCTGGGATTTCCTGTCAGTCAAACAACGTGGGCATGGACTGTTGCATCTTTCTCTTTGGATTTTCTATTGATAAAGTTTGAGTTTCTGTATTGTAGTTTGTGCTCGGCCAAAGAAGAGCCAGGGAGAATATACTACTAGCAAAGTATTATGTGCACAAATGAAATGAAGTGAAATTAAAGACACTTTTATAAGACTATCCTTTCTCCATGTCCCTTACCTCCATGTAGCTCAGGGAAAACTTCAGAGCACACTGAAAAAGCGATCCCTTTCACATTATAGTCATTTGATCCAGTGTTATAACCTTGAAAACGAATGCTACTACACGTCTCCCTGATGTGTACACAGCCCACTGCTCGCTGCCACATTAGCCACATCAAGTTTATACGGTAATAATATATTAATATTATGTTTATAGCTTGTTGTGCTACCCCTAATAGGCCAAAAAAACTAACAAACAAAACCAAAATAAAGGTCAATGAATGCAGTTTTGAATGAGTCAGACTACAGGCTACGGACATGGAACAGAATAATTCTGCCACAGGTTTTTACCAGTTCCCAGGTCCTTGTCTGCAAAAACTGGAAGCATATATTTACGCTTCTGATGCACATATATTAACAAACTCGCTCACAGACCAAAAGACAAACATCAGAGTGGCTGGCACTAGTTGGCCCCTATCTGCCCATCGGTGCCAGTGGCAACCGGTAAGAGAGAGAAAGCTCTGTCGCTATTCAGCTAAACTTTCACCCATTTTCTAAAGTTTCTCCTTAGAGTTTGCTTCGCCGTTGTCTTGTCTTCTAGCACAAACAAAATACCACAGAATGATGAGCAAAACAAAATGTCTCGGCAGCAACTGCAACTTTATCTCTTTATCTGTTTTTTTCAAAGCATACAACAAGACGGTTAACGCATCTTGAGAGAAAACGGTTGGCTAGTTTGTTTTGTTTGCCCCTCTGTGGCGTGTTTTTAGATTATGAAAACAGACTGCTGATTATAGAAGATATTTCTTCTCACACAAACACAGAACATACATTTCAGCAGTCAGCCCGGCAGACTGCTGTAGCGTGTGCAATCAGCTGAAGTGCAACTTATAACAGAAGAGAGAGAGTGTGTCAGCCTGTGTCGGCGCCAGTTTTATGTGGTCAGCTTGTCAGGACCTCGTGTTACTGCGGTCTGTTTCGGAGAGGTTGAGACGTTCTCATTAAAAGGTTTTCTTGTCTTGCTGCAGCGGACTGATGATTATGACCTGGACACCAGATTTACTTCCTTACTTCCTGTAAATCTGGTGCCCAGGTCACAGGGATTACTTTCCGTCCTTTTGCCAACAGCGTGGAGACCGTTGCACTTAGCATGTTCTGGCAGAAGAATGGGCGGCACAATATATTTCTATGAATGTCAAAGAAAAGAGTATCGAAACAAGCATTTATTTCTTACAAAAGTGTCACATGTTATTACAGTATAATACACATACTTTTTGCCCCCCCAAGGTTGTTGCACTGTGATGCAGCTTGTTGTTTTTGTTCATCATTACTGCAGACAGTTTGCACTTTGGCTCTGCTCAGTGGGCACTGTTAGGGGTGGTGGGTTTGAAACCCAGCTTCTCGCTGTATGGATAATTATGCCCTCTGCTTGTTATGCTTCAAGCCTCAATCACACGGGCAGCTGAAATGGAACAGAGAGCAAACATTTAGCCTCACAACGTAAACATCAGGCCTCGTGTGTGCTGGGAGTGTCATGGTTCATCTCGAGCAGAGGTTTCACTGAGCTGGAACCAGGCTAGGAATTCTAAAAAGTATTCCCCCCCCCCCCCCCCCACTGTCTAAACAATTGAGGCATTCACAACATTTTGGGGGCACTTTTAAAAGATTGTAATTAGTACATAGAGTTGGTTATTGTTTATTAACGCATCTTGTTTTGTCAAATGTATCTATTAACAAAATGCTTTTTTCTTAATTTTCTGTCAGTCTACCCCAAACGTAGCCCCGCTGACATTTTGAGCATTGATTTAATATAATTTTAGACTCGACTATCCAGCACTGCATCATTGGTTAGTAGACCAAAAGAATATGTTCTAGAATGGGGACTTCAAAGCCAACATCCCATCCATCCACCAGACAGCAGGACCCAAAGCTGTAGCGTTTATGCTAGCTAGCTAATCTCTACTGACAACTTAATGACACTGTTGGCTACCGCGCTCGACCGAAGACATTTTAAAGTCTCTAGTTTTAATGTTACTTGTACACAAAAAGATGACACTTGCTTGTTTGGTATCAACATTGTCACTCGCTGCCCTCCGACATCATCAGCCAGCACTTAATGCTTTTCACAACATGAAATTACAGCCAAATCTTATTCAAATGTTTTAAAGTGAGTGCATACATTGAAGTGGAGCGGCATGCAAGTCACGTTGACATGTTATATACAAGCAAACACAGTCCATCAAATAATTCTCTAATGAGCAACATTAGACCTTGACTGAAAGCCGTTGATTGAATAAAATATGATCAACAGAAATATTGGCCTGTAATTATTATTCATTAAACAGCGCGTGCTAAAGCGTTAATCACACCTGTATAGACTTAAGTGATGTTTTGAAGATGGTCCCAGACTTCCAGACTCTAAATGATTGTCGGGAGCCAGTCATTTTGCGTTAAAAACACTCCGCTCTGTCAGAGTGAAGGTACTTTACGCCGAGCCACTGAAATACACATTGGCTTTTCATGGCCATAAAACGTCTTTTCAGTTTCAAGCCTCACCACTGCTGCCTCTGTACACGTTCGTCAGCCCACCTGCCAGCCGCTGTGAATCAGGGCTCCCCCAAATCACTAATCCCAATGTAACCCTTGGCAATAAGGATGTTTTTTATTGCCCCATACCACAAAATGACCGCAATACATCACCAGGAGTTGAAAGGATTTTTGATCAATCCCAGTGAATCAAAGCTCGCTTCCTCTGAGGCTAAGCTATCTTGTTTGTTTTCCTTTCTGAAAAATAAAAATGCTTTGACTCAGCAATTGGAGGACAGTGCTAAGACTTAGTGAGTCTTCAAAGGACAACAGCGTTATTATGACAATGAAAACAGACTTTTAGACAAACTCACTTCTGTAACCACACAAACAGGACATGCAATAGAATAAAATGTAAGGAACAACCCTAAAGCGAGTTGCATCGGGTACATTCTACAAAACCACTGCCATCATTCTCACACTTTGCCTATAGTACCTATAATGTTGTCAATGCTTTCTTTTTTTCTTGGATTTCAGGTAAAAAAAATCCCAAACTGAAAAAGAAGCAGGGAAAGCAGGATTCAATTAGAATAAAAGTGAGAACACAGCAAATGTACTAATCACAGTATTGAATCACAGTATGGATCCTTGAATGCGTTCTTTCAGAAACGCAGAAGGAGGTCTGAGAATTCGTTGAGCCGGGGTTGATTATTAATGTTTAACCTGCCTGCACTGTGGCGCGCTCACACCGAGGACACTTCAGTGAATGATTCACCTCACTATGCAACGACGGAACATCTTCAAAGGGTGATTGGTTGTATTGAGTGCTGCTTTCTACGGGAGAGTTCTGTATGTGCCGCAGTCTCTGAAAAGAGACGAACACAATGTTGATGCACTTCAAAATCACAAAAGGTGTTAGAAAGGAATGTTTACTTTATCAGTATAGTACTTGTATGAAGTAGTGCATAAGCTCAATTGACATATGGTTCAAACGCCCTTGAAAATACATTTTGAAGCTGCAATCAAAATATTTTTGGCAGAAGAATCCTCAAACAAGCTTACAACCCCGACATTATCACCTTTCAAAGCTCATATGGCTAATTCATTAAAAGTCTGACCTTCCCATTTACATCTTTTGGTATTTTCTTTCTATAATGACAGCAAGGCTCCAAATTTAACTTCTTTGACCACCGTCCCAAAAATTAATTTCAACCATCAAGAAGTTTTACATTGAGCTACAATAAGCTCCTACTGCAATGTGCATGATTCTTGATACAATGTAATTACAGATTCTTATCAGACAGAGAGGACTTTGATTTTCAAACCACACGTTTGTTGTATGATGATGAATCCCATTTTGTTGAATCTCCAACAAAATGCTGACAAAACAAGAAAAGACCATCAATAATCGTAGCGATCGTATCGGCTTCCCTTTTCCACCTTTATCTTTTCTTTTTATTGTCCTCAGTGGGAGCAATCTGATAAGATAAAGTGCATCTCCGCAAAAATGATGACACAAATGTTATTTCCTTAAGGTCATCCCCGGCCTATGCAGACAAATGGTCTTTGTTGTCATTTCTTTGTGTTTTGCTGACAAAATTGTTTTAACTCTGAGAATTGTGCTGCAAAAAGTCTTCGAAAACGTGCGCCTGTGACAGAAGCAGTTTGCTTTAACTTCAATCTGCAGGAGGCTGTTTGCGTTTTGGAACAATGAAGCAGGTCTTCATGAGGCTGCAAGCGGAGGGAGGGGGTGCTCCTGTGATCAATAATGTGTTTGGTTGTTTTCGGGGAGAGATTTAAAGAGAAAGGAGAGCTCCGACACAGCCTCTACCCTGGAAATTCAAAAAATGCCTCTAGAACGTGACAATACTCTCAACATGGGCAGGACGGGAGGTACAGGGACGTGGAGGGCGACCAGCGGCGTCTATTGTCGCCTCATTATCTGCAACCAGTGTAGCATTACTATAACAGCACAGCACAAACACTTTCTCTCATTCCTCTCATATCAATGGGCTTTCCTACGCCGGGAATAGAGTGTGTGGTTGAAGCATTAAGCTGTTAAATTAGACGTATTTAGCGGCTGGCTAGTTAGCTAGCTCACTTTCTAATTGCACCATGCTGTCATGCTACAGTTCCAGAACAAAGCACCTCATGAACTGCTTGGCTGGGTTTACGTGACTTTAACATTTAGTGGGACTGTTTTCAAATTTCCACTCATGGTAGCTTTTACCCTTTCAGTTATCTTGTGCTAATTGCTAGAGCTCATGCTGGCTATTGTTATGATTATGGTTAGGTAGGAGTGCTGTAAAGAAACTTACAGTAGTAACTGTAATACAGTATAAACTCATAAATATTTGTGAAGGGGAGTTGACTTATTAGCTATATATTAAGTATATATAACAGAGTTATTCGACTTCAAAGACCTAAATCCTTCAACAACATGACTAAGTACACATGCATTGGTTTTAGTGAGTTAAGTTACTCAATAATCCTCTGAGATGTACTTTAAAAGTCAAAACTATGAGATAAAACTGCAGGACCTCTGAGTGCAGTCAGTCAGTGCTCTCACTGTCGGCAGGTTGAAAGGTGGAAACCATTTAAGGGTCCCACAGTGGAACCCATATGTGCTGTTTATGTCTGTCCATGTACTTTTGGCCATATAGTGTATTATTCTATGTTGCACTTCTGTGGGCATTTTTCATGTGCACTGACCACTTGTCAGTAATACTACAAGCCTACAAAAATACTGGGTGAGCCTCTTGATTCTTTACATGTGTGAAATTGTAAACGTAGTGTACTGTATGTTGGATTTCTGGATGGAACAAATAATACATTTAATACATTTGAAAATAGAATGGGGAAAAAATTGAATCGTGTGCAGCAGCATTTTGGTATCATCCAGCCCCTCTCAGCCTGCCCTCTCACAGGGCGACGCCATGCCAAACTGACTCTGAGGTTCAGAACAGGACACAGAAGGGATGCCAAGCTGGGCACCTGCCATTACAACCCTTATCTCTGTCTGGCCTCTCTCTTCTTTCTAGGTCTCCTTCCAGCTATTCTTTTTGGTGATCATCCAACAGAATTGGAGTCGTTGGACAGCTGCAAAATGTGATAGAATTTCCCCAAGTCACAAAAGTGTTTTTGTGTTTGCTTAGAGCATTCAATGTAGTGTTTGCTGCTAAATCAATTATGGGATGAATGGCAGTGGAAATAAATGTATTAATAAAGGATAACTTAACCTGTTTTTGTGTCTCAGGGAAATATGAGGACAATTGTTCCAGTATTGAGGGACAACGCTGTAACCGACAGCCACTAAAACGAGCTGCGAGGACAATTTCGCAGCGTCAATGTAGCGGTACATTAACTAAAAGTGCTTGTTGTTGCAGCTGACAGGCTCAGATTGTGATTACAAGTGTCTGGCATCATGGAGAGGAGCCTACAGAGAAATGCGTCTTTCGTTACCTTTTGATAGATCCAGTCTGTTTGTTTTTGTGTCCAAGTCCCGCTCAAGGAGACGTCTCGTTATGAAATATAAATATTGGGCAGCAACACGTCTCACTCTTTACAGCATTCTTCCTCTGTGGTCATATAAGGTCACAGCACCCACAGGAACACCAGCTGGCTCTCTCTCTCTCTCTCTCTCTCTCTCTCTCTCTCTCATATCCACATTGTCTAAATAATGTCAATATTCAGCCGTGACATGACAATATTTTAGACGAAACAAAGCTACACTTTCTGTACTCCGACACAACAAACTCTGCCCGGCCGGCACTCGCCTTTCCTCTGTTCCGACAAGAAGTCACCTCTTGAGATTTCAGAACGAGACTTTTCCCTGAGTGCACTCTTGCCATAACAATCAGAGCCTGTCAGTGGCAAAAACAAGCACTTTTAGTGGACTTAAATGACAGTGCCAGCTGATAGGATTAGCCCGTGAGCAGCTGCTGTCTACAGCGCTCTTGCTCAATACTGAAACTGTTGTCGCTATTAGTCACAAAAACACGGGAAAATATGGTCCAGGTTGAAAAGTTAGTGTTTAAATATTTGATGCAGCCCAAACAAGCATTATCTTCGCACAGCAGTGTAAAAGTGACATCAGATGTCCTGACATGTCTTTGGTACAATAATTGTCCACTGCAGCCTGCCAGAAACTTCAAACCTGCTGTGTCAGTCTGTTTTTGGCCCAGTTTATGGCCAACATGAGCTGACAGCAAGTCGGAAAAAGCAATCATTGAGTCTTTTCTTCTTCCTCTGTTTTTTTTGGGGGATGCCATTTTAGTTTTTAGGAGCCTTTTATATAACCAAACTGGTATTAACACCCGTCTAGTGTGCATACCTTCTGCTCAACGTTGCTGAGGTTTGTGGAGTCACACGTGTCCAGTTGATAATACCACTGCTGTCTAACTTAACCGCCTGTCAATAGTTCAAAAATAATTATTCAAATATATTCCTTGAAGACATTTTTATAAATCGATCAACAACACATTGCAACACTAGATCATCTGCAGAAAGGTGTGGATCTCCAATTTAGAGAGTAAGTTATGTAACTGTGGTGGTCAAAACAGTACATCTCACATCTCTCACAGAAGCAGCAATTCTTAGACGTTACGCTGCCTTCAATTCTTATCTTTGACAATATGCTGAATATTACTATTTTGTGTTTTATGCTTTGCAGAGACTTGGCTGGATCCTGGAGTGCCGGTGGACAGCGCCGTCCAGCCAGGTGACTCTTTTTCTGGTGGAGCAGAGACTCATTCAGAAAGGCTCATGCTTATGATAAATAATGTACAAACTTCACAGATGAAACAGAAATGCGCACTGTTCTCAGTTCATGGTTTATGTTAATAAAAACAACGTAATGTAACAACAGCAACAATGTAACTAGTCTAAATGCATCACAAATGTCCTTAGCGGACTTTCTTAACTTATGTAACAAACATAACAACTTTGAGAAATGAGTAAAGTCAGCATTTCCTTGTGGTTCCACATGACATGAACAGCGACCTCCTGGGTGAAAGTCCTGTGTTTGAATTTAACTGGACTTGTAGTCACAAGACTTTTCAAGGTTAACCCCAAGCTGGAGTGCAATCATGCTGCCAGTCATGTTTTCTACTCTCCAAACTTAATCTCAAATAATTCAATAAGATCAGTTATGATTTAGTTAGCTAGAATCACATTAGCCTGGATGAATTAAACCCCATGAGTAGAATAGAATGAGAATGAGTTGAATATTTCTGACTTTGGTGACACTGTCGCAAAAAGCACAGCTCGCCAATGCGTGTGAGGCTTCCGTTGGGCCAGACAGCGATGTTCTGCCAACTTCATTATGATAATACGTCAAACATAAAAGCCAAAACGGCTTGAATACTCCAAAAGCAACATAAACACAAGGGCAGCCAGCAGAGAAGCTTGAGGTCCTGTACATATCACAAAGGGTGTCTATGTACATGATCCCCCACTTGTGCAGTCGTCTGTGCCACTCAATCTTTGGCGCTGCAAGGACGACCAAATAAATGACATGAACAGATGATATTCACATCATGCCCACCTTTGCAGGTACTAATTCAGTAACAGGAATGTAATGTTTTTTGGGGTCAAGAATTACAACCCCAGAACCAAAGTTTAAGCCTAAGCTCTGCAGTTGAAAATCTTACATTTCTAAAAATGTTCCTGGCCAAGTAGAAGAGATTAACGTTATTTGTCATAGTATGGGTGTATACTATAGACGAGTGGTGGCAAGGGCAGCTTTTATATTACTGTGTCGTATACTTTGTATTTATTTAGTAAAGCTCTTTGGCAGAAACCTCTGAGCTCTATGTACAGGTATTCTATTCTCATCAGCCTTTTGGCAGCTTTCACACGTCATCACAGGAGGGTGATAATAAGTATGAATTTATATTCCACTATCGGCACTTTAAAGAAAGCCTCGCACTAGCATATTGAAATATTCAGTAGCTAAAATTTATCTTACAGATAATGAGTTGTTAATCACAGCAGCTCTGGGTGTTTAATCCATCTACAGTAAAGAGAGCTGGAGTTCTCCAGAGAACAGAGAGGCCTTTTCAGATGTGGGCGAGTAGTTTACTCTCTGTCCTTCCTCTGAGCACCAGCATACAGAAACGTACAGACCTCGAGCTATATCTTCAATATAAATCTGGCCTTTTTTCCTATCCTACCTGTCTTAACTTCGTGTCTTTACCAGCTGTGACAGCGACACTGGTGTTGTTTTCACCTTGTGAGTCTGTGTGCGAGTCATCGTGGCAAAGATGTGGAGCTGGAGAAACCTACTGAAGCAGTTTTGAGTGGTGCTTATATTTCTGTCAATGGACGGATTTTGTCAGGGCGAACGCAACCGTGCAGGATGCAGTCACGAAACTTTACACATGTGTAGAGGGCTGAGTTTGAAGATGGATGTGGTCCAAGCAAAGGCACCGTATGTATCTGGAAGGGGCCATTGGCCCACCGAAAGATGGTCTCTAGTTTTCCATTATTCTCAAAAGAAATGCATGGCATAAGTATCTGTGTAGCATCAGCATATTGCCTCCAGAAAAACAACAACTCAATCGTACTTATTAAAGGAGTCCCAGTTATTCCAGATAACAAGGCAGGAAATGCCTGCCACGACAGCTGATTTGATCTGGTGTGATATGTAGGATGGCAGGGTCCTATCAGGAAGCTGTCAATCCCAATAAACAAACGACTCCTTTAATTACATTTAATCCAGGAAAAAAACAAAACATAGCCAGTCATACCACACATGTCACATTTGGCAGCTAAATATGCTTGTCCTTTCAACAGGAGAGACATTCAGACAATTTTCAGACATTGCTCATGTTGGAATCCAAAGGGTGTGTTTCTATTCAAACTACTCAGCTGTCACCCTGTTTATTCAGTGTTGCTGGAGAGGGACAAAAACACATTTTCAGAGACCTGGGTTGCGAATGGGAGGAGGGGAAATGTACGCGAGAGGGAGGAAAGGCAGATTTATCCTTTAACGGGATGTGGACACGGACAAGAGAGATGCACCATTGAGTGGTTAATGGTAGAGAGGTGACATACAGTGCTGTGACACCTTGAATGAAAATTATCAAAAGAAAGAGAAGGAAATTGAAGAGACAGAAAATCAGCCAAATGACTGAGGAGTCCAACAACAACAACAACAACGGAGATGAGGTTAATTCTGGTTTATGATATCTTGGTTGTTATTTTAATGAAAAACACATCATCAGCCAGACAATAAGAAAGGTTGTAAACAAGGCACCATTTAGGAGAGATTATTATTAGTTTAATTAAGAACTCCTTTTAAAGATTCCAGGAATTGAACCGAAAAGTCATCACTTGTTCTTTTGCCAGTGGCCTGACGTTCTACCAAAAAATGCATTACACTTTCTGATTTTGAGATATCTAACTCAATAGCAAGAAGACAACATTGAAACCACTCGGGCAGACGTTTAACCCAAACAATAGTGTTTTCACATCAAAAATCAATGAAGGAATAACTTCTAGAGAGCTCAAACCAAACATTTTCGATACTCAAAACCTCACATTATCATCTTGACTGTAGTGGAGATTTGATGAGATGACATGTTGTTAGTCGGCTTCACTTGACCTCTGGTGTCATTTCCTCTCTGATGGTCTCAGTCTGACTGAATAACCGAGGTCAGGCTGTGGAGCTGATGGAGAAACACAGCGTCTGTGTTCATCTTCATTTTTCTCTTCAATCAAAGACGCCATAGAAAGTAGAAATAACATTTTTGCAAAAGGCGCATCAGTAGTGACTGGCAGTAATGTCACCATTGCTTCCGTTGTGAAAGGCATATGGGAGAAACATTGACGTACACGCGTACAAATGTGCGAGGAGGTGAAAATCAATCATCTGAGAGACAGATTGGTTACAGAGCTGTCATGTCGTGCGGGTTGTATTTCATTCTGTGAAGTCGCAGTATGCTTGTCGTGGGTTTATATCTGGAGTATCTGCTCAGTAACAGGGCTCAAACTTAGGCTTCACCTGTCCTCGCCAAGCCTTTGCTTTGTGGCAAAAATATTTAAATTATTATGTACAGCACTTTGTAAAACTCTTACTGTCTTTCTTTACAGCTTTTAGCCTAGAAAAGCCTGCTCACTATTACACTGTAACAATTTTAATTGTCAACGTTTAATGAGGATTCTTTTGTGGGTTTTAAAATATATTTTTCTTTCTGAAACGACAAAAACAATGTCTGCTGATGTCTGCATTTGGGCGGTGGTAAATCAGCGCCGTGACAGATGTCACTGTTGTGATGAATGCTTTCATCGCAGAGCGAGACATGAGGGGCTTTGCTCTTCTGTCTGTGGATGCCATGGCAACGCAGACAGAGCGGTGTGTGCGCGTGTGTGTGTGTGTGTGTGCGTGTGCGTGTGTCTGTGTGTGTGTGACCTGCCCACTTTCCAAACCAGATTGACTTCTGTGTTCTGTCGCTGCGTCTGCCTGCCAGCATGGGCTCGGCTGATAGGCCAGATCTGCCCATCTGGCCTGGTCATCGACTGTCAGAGAAATCAAAGTATTTTCTCTGCCACAGTCGCACATAGATTGATGCAGTTCAAAGAGGACTTTGAAATTACTTGACGTGTGTGTGTGTGTGTGTGTGTTCTACTTTTGAGTTTTACGCCTCGAGTTTTGCCAAAGTTTTGAACATTTTTGCAAATAATCCAAGCGATCCTCTCTTCTGTTTCAAAAATCACTCAAAGACACTGGCACTTGAAACAGATCTTAAAGTAAAGCATCCTTAGAATTTAACATTCATTTATTACACATGCATACAATTTGAATAGTGCAAAGTCTTTGGCGATTAATATAACTGAGGGGTAGTGATGCTGGGGTCAGAGGAGGCAGAATCCCCCTGGAGTCCGGACACTGGTGGTGGTGAAGGGAGTTGCTGCAATCCGATGATGAATGAGGAAGATGTCTGTGATGCCGACTGGAGGCGACTTGGGTGGAGGAGGGTCGCATCCGATTTGAGCTGAAATGACAACTGACAGCAGCAGAGAGGAGAACGATGTGATTGGCTTTAGGAAACTGTGCAGAATCTGGTTGGTCCATTTAAAGTGAACGCCCACAATCAGCTGATAGAGTAATCACAGGGAGAGAGAGAGAGAGAGAGATTATGAATAAAAAGGAGAGTAAAGAGAGTTTCCCTGGTTCCTATCTGGTTCCACTGGGCACACGGGAGTTTGGTTCGTGTTACTGCTCAGCAACATGATTTGGCAAAAAGGGTTCAGTTTTGTACATTTTGTACATCTTCGTCCTCTACCAGGACAGGCATCTTTGTCCCTTTGCTGCTGTGCACCTCGCCCACAGGGTTTAGACTTGTGGTTACTGTTTCTGGGAAGCCATTCATAATCCTTTTCCCACTTTGTGTGCCTTTTGTGAAGACGGCGTGTGCTGCCATGTCTGTTTGTGAACCCAAAACGTGTTCTTTAACTGGTTCTGTGAGTTTTTAATGCGAGCTGGCTATGTCTATGGTTTTTTTTTTCAGTGTTAAACCTGAGGCAATAGGCTTAACAGTTTTTCTCTCACCTTCAGTGAGTTGGTGGCGAATACAATCCTGTATTTCCTCACTGTTATACTGTCGCCACACTGCTGCACAAGTAGCCTTAACTGACAGAATCTTTGCTTTCAGGGGAAAATGCTCTTCAAATCTGTCAGAATAGGTCTGCAGCTTCTTCAGCTGTCAGGACCCACGTGTTGAATATCTCTATCCTCTTTTGGGACTCCCCACACGTTCACTTTTGTGCATATTTTTAAAAAATTCATTACTAAACATATATATGTGAGACATAAAGTAAAACTTAAATAAATTAAATCATCTTGTTTGACTTGAAAAAGGTGTACTTATGTTGTGGGCTCACTGGCAGACAATCACATAGAGCTTTGAAATATCGTTTATAAAATATCTGTTTTGAGTTTGGTATCAGGTCTGGGCTCCGGTAAATATAAAGCCTTGCAGTTTGCCTTCGACACTCACTCGTTCTTCTGACCTTCTCCCGCCCACTCGCCTTTTGTGATCGACATGGAAGCATTACGACCTTAAACAGAGGTACAAAATGAAACGAGTACTGTGGCAAAGCGTGGCCTACTTTAAGCAATGCAGGTGATGACTGACATGTTTTAACCCCTTGGTGCTTGCCGTAGCTGTATGAAATATGTAGTGTTTGCTGCTGAGATCGTTCAGTACTACTGCAAAGCCGTACATGCTGATGATACAGCTTCCATACATACTCGATGTCCTCGACATTTCCTGTTCAAACCAAACTGCTGTCTCGCATGCTGAGTCTCACCAAAGATGCTGCTTGGGTGTCAGAGAGTACATTCAGCGGCGATTTGGCAAAAGTATTGCCCGGCATTCTGCCACCTCTAAACCTGCACAAGTGTGACAAAACACTGCCAAGCAAAGAGTGTCCCTGTGCTATTTGCACATATTTAAATGAGGTATTATGCATACATTTGGTGTAAAATTGGCCCTTCAGCAAATGAGCCTAATTGCAAATACAGTGCTAATAAGGCTGGGAAATATATGGACATAATATCAATATTATGTCCACATATTCACCCGTCGCTAGCTCTGTGAATACCATTCCTGGGTGCCTGGATGTAAATCGGTTGATCAGTTATGCTACTTATTGGGAGTGTTGGCGTAATTAATTATTTTGCGTATTGATTTAATAAATACTTTGTGTCTCCATTCAGTTCTTACTTCTGGTACGTTTATGATCCAATCCATTAATTTGTAGATTTTTGTTTTAACTACTGGAAAGATAATACACAGTTGGGATCGACACATTTATCAAAGTAAACAAAGTGAAGAATACCATTCAATACCAGCACAGCGGAGCACCCTGTTTTGGCCTAAAAGGTGCGCAGCGCCGACTGTAAGATTTGAAAATCTTAAACGCAGTTTGGACTTGGTATGGCCCAAAGCTTAAAGTTAAGGACCGGAACGTAAGATTCAAACTAGTTGGCACTAACCCCAAACAACAGTCCTGTATCCGGACTATGTCCATTAGAAATTTGACAATAGAATCAACAGAATCCCCCCACTGCTGATTGCAGTGCGGTTAATGTGGTCAAGATGTCAACACACTGAAATGAGTTGCTGTTGTAGCTCAGCTCCTCTGTTGCTATGACTTTCCTCCTTTCTTTTCCAATTTTGTCAACTTATTTATTTTTATATGGCAACAAAGCTTTAAATCTTGAATCTCTTCTTTGCTTTTTTCTTCATATTCTTCCTCGCTTTGTTTCTTAATAAGAGGTGTTACTTTCGTAAAATGAAGCCTCAGCAGAAGTCTGTTCCTTGATTAAATGACGACACGGGGTGGCTTAAAGGGTACGAAGCTACTTAAAGATTGCATCTCCGTTTATGCTATGATGGTTTCGAATGCCTTTTACTAATTTCATACAACCGTAGAAGTGCTGCATTAAACAAACAGTCAGCTCGGTGCAGTAGATGTTCTCTGAATGTACGCGTAAGTGGTTCGCGTTTTTATTACGCACTAGTATTCCTCTTCCAATAAAAAAAAAAGTCTCGCGACTAGAGATATTACTCTAATGGTCTATTAGTGAGGAAAATCTGCGTAACAGTGCACTTTAGTGGTGTGTTTCCTGAGATGTCGAAACGCAGATCTCATTTCTATTCTGAAGTGGTGCAAGTTTTTGAGGCTTTCAAACCCGTTTTATCGAATGAGGATCGAGTAGTTAATTCTCCTCTGCTCCACAGATTCTGGCAGGAGACAGTCTTGGAGGTCAATTTGTTTACAAGGCAGGAGGTAATTGCAAGGCTCGACCTCTCAGCTCAGCCGAGGAAATATCCAGGCTGGTTTTTAGACTCACTGAGTGGTGGTGGTGGTGGGGGGGGGGGGGGGGCAGACAATTAGCCACCTCTGAAAACACCTCTGGTGAAGCGAGCACACCGTGGTTTCTTGCTTCCGAGCTGCGCAGCATATCCGGTGATGCTTTTCTTTGATTACCTCAGCGTTGGCAGTCGAGACATTTGATGTATTTTTCTCCTTGCAAAATATCTCCACTGAGGCTCAAGCCACCGAGCAGCATTGTCTACCTCAGCTGGGACAGAGCAGACCAGTCCTGCCACGTCTTCCCGCTCTCTGTACCACAATCAAAGACACGAGGCTTGTGGTCTCTAAGAACCGGATTCTTATCTCGTTACCAACTTCTTTAGATTTGATCTTTTTTCTTCTCAAGTAATTCATTAAGTTGTGTGAAAACAATTCCCTCTGTGACCACTTTGTATTCACTTTGAATTCCTTTGTCCCAGAATACGCAGACGTCTCAGCTCTTGGATCACCGAGCCCTTTTATGAATCACAGAGTGGTTATCGGCAGTTTGGGAAACGGATCCAGCTGAACTGGAAACTACATGAAGTAGCTTTTTGAATGTGCATTTTTGCTGCTAAAGCAGCATGTACTGGTTCAAACAGGCAGAACTTGTATCAATGGTTAATTGTTTCGAGGGTAAAAGGTAAAGCACATCAAGCAATTGATGAATGGAGGATTAAAAAGAGTTTTTTTGTTCCATTATTTCACTTTCATTTTCACTTACTTTCTGCATGTGAACATTGTACAAATTGTATACATTCCCTCTCTTTAGTGGCATTCGTTGATCTAGGATGGAAAGTTAATTATATTTTTGAGATTATGGGAGACACATTTTAAGGAACTTTTTCTAAAACTTGAAATTACTTTTTCAGAAAAAACATCTCTTTCGTTCCTCCTTCATTCCAGAGAAAATGTCTGCTGCTAATCTCCACATTTTCATTCTCAATGATGTGAAGCACACAGAACAGCGCGGACTCGGTACAATGGGGAGAAATGAGCGTGGGGGCTGAAATAAGCCGCATTTTGCATCTTGGGATGCTATGGCAAAATACATCATATGAAGTAGTTTTGTTTTTTTAAATTAACACACACACATATTTGATTGTAGTTTGTCCATTTGTAGTTGATGGAATTTCATTAGTGGAGCGCACGTGCTAAAATAAGTGGGACTTTTGAAGGTAAAACACCAGAGTCTTGACAACCTTTTTCTGATAATCACATTATGGTCTCATTCAGCATTCGTAGCTATACCTACAAAAACGAATGCGTATCCCACTAAATCATTTCATGTCTTCTGTCCACGTAATCAGGAACGAGGAAGTATAAAGGCTGCCAAAGCCCACACATGGAGGGTCAAACTATCTTTCATCCAGGAGACAGCTTGTCGATGTAAAATGACAAGTCAACGTTAATTCAACAACTGCACTTAAATAACTTCCTTTCTTGGTAGTTTTGTTGCCTAAACCTAACCGAGTTGCCTGTGAAGACGGAATTTTATTTTGAAAAGACTGTATGCGTGTAACAAGCGGAACATGACAAGTGCTGCTGGCTTTCTTTAGAAAACGCATAATAAGATATCATACAAACCGCTGCATGCATGTTGCGTGCATTGTCGTGGACACGTGCAGCCACTTTAGTCTCCACCACATCAATTAGTTTAGCGATCAACAGAGAGAGCGCTAGTGTGATGATAAATAGGAAACGGTAACATTATTGCTGTGAACGTAGCAGTGCAGCGTTTCCACTGAATATGAAGGAGGATGAATACCAACATTTTTGGTAACCTCCATGGTCATTCTTTGTGCATCAGCATTAAGGTAAATAAGCATCTCAAAACTCGTTGTTTTCTATTCATCTATGGAGCTGAGCTGACTATGAGAAGCTCATGTACAGTATATTGATGCTGCAGCTGCTGGCATACTGGCGTCCTTGCAGTTGTGTAAATTATGAATACAGGCTAACTAATAAATTTAAACTCCTCTGCATATTTTAAAAGCTCCCTTCATGTCATTAAATTCCAATTAACATTAATGAGTCCATATGCAAAATAGTCCTTATTTATCCAATAAGAACGAAACCATAGCCATAAAATATCCTTTTATAAATATAGAACATGTGTTGGTAGAGGGCATATTCTATTGAAAACATGGAGGGCCCCTCTGGCTCTGCAATTTGCATGTTTCATTGCATTATTGTTCATTAACAGTCTCTCTGTCATTTGATTATTTCTCCTGGTTGTTGTAATGCCTTTCAGTAACTTTGCAGCCCAAGCTTACTGCCCAGCAACACCTGCACAGCCTGTATTTGACTCCGGGACAGGTGGGGTCCCTAACTGATAGAGATGTAATTGTACGTAACAGATTGTTTCCAGAGTTTGAAGTCATTGGACCACTAAACTGTAGCCTGATAAGATGCTACAGAGTTCTGTCTCCACACAGCACCCTTGGTGCAAAAAAAGAAAGAAAAAAGGTTGGTAGTGACGTAAGCACACCAAACATTTTGTTTTACTGGAAGAAAATATGATTGATTTTGATGTAAAAATGTAAAGTTTTGCATTTTCTTTTCTTTCCTTTACATTTATTGTTGAAAATATTCACAATATAACTGGGGATCTGATCTAAAAGTGTTAGAAGGGCATTTCTTCATTTCATCTTGGCATTAACACAAACCAGACAGGACCCCCCGATTGTATTTCGCACACTGGGTCAAATATGCAATACATGTACACTAGAAATATCAAAATATAAAAGGCAGATTGCCATTAACCATAATCTATTAGCAGAAATGGAATAAAATATTCACAACTATGTTTTTATTAGTATATATTAACCTGAAAATAAGAATCTTTGTCTATTTGCTTAAAATGAGCCCTTCATATCTCCACAGGAGGCGGGTCTTCTTCACGGAGTCCTCCATGTTGCACCGCCATCTTTCTACAGAAGCCCAGAACGGACAAACCAAACACTGGCTCTAGAGAGGGCCTTTTACGTTTGTATAATACCTGGAGGCCACAGTAGTTCTCCAACACAAGCAGAGTGCAAAACCGTGGTAACGCCAGCCACCGTCTGACTTCCGTTGCTCCTAAACTTCTACGGGAAGGATGACCTCTGAGGTCAACCCCCCACGGTTTTGCTCTGTTAACACCAAACCGTTGCGTTAACCCGGTTAGCTCACGTTCACGCAGTCTTGGAAAGGGAGGAATGAGGGGAGTAGTATTCAGTTGTTTGAAATCTGCAACCACACCTCTAGATGCATCCAAATCCTACACACTGTACCTTTAAGCTTGTATAGATCTTTTTAGGCGGGCCTTTCTTCTAGGAGGCTGAACGTTTCGCTGCTGCCCCTGTCCACAGCAGTACATTGCTTTGCTCCCGTGGTGTTACTCCTGTCTGTTTATCCAAGCTGCAACCTCACACACACACACACGCACATACACACACACACACACACACACCTGAGAAATCGATGGACCTATGCACTGCTACAGCAGGAACCTGCCTCTTGAACTTATTTTGCAGCACGAGGAATATTCTCCCACTGATCCGATAGAAATCAATATTCCCCGAGCTAAGTGCAATGACAGTCAGCCAATAGCAGTCAGCAGCAATGTTTCTATACAACGGCCGCAAGTGGATCTCTGCAGAGCTGCGATTGATCAGCGAGGCTGGATCTGCATCAGAGTTTCACATAATGAGCCTGACTGTGGGAGGTCTGCGGCAGTGAACGAGCAGCACAAACTCTCAGAAAACCTTGCAGATTGTTTAGTCTGTGACTGCCTCTGGAGGAAGACGATTGTTTAAAGAATTGACAACCTTAATTCTACTTAATTGCCCTGTCAATGAGGATGCATTTAATACAAACAACTGTTTGGTAACTCCTTTTTTTCTGTAGCTGCTTTAAAAAAACAAACAGAAGTCAGTTAATTTATCTTCCATTTGGTGCACTTTCCCCTGCAGAAAATGATTCAGTGTTTTGAATAAGAATTCAAACTTTTAATTTACCTTAAAACACCTCTTGAGCTTGACTGAGTTAGTTATGTCAACAAATAGGCCCTTGGAAAATCCCTGAATCCTGTGAAGATTCAAATGTTCACAATCATCTGCTTTATTTAAAAGCACATTGACTATGCATGTCCTTTTCTTCTATAATTGATTTGCTTGTAAACAGCTTATTAGTGCAAAGATTGCTTTAGGACTCGATAAACTCATCTCATTAGGAGGGAAATGCATTAGTGCTGATTAATATGAAGCTTGAATACTGATGATGCGTCACGCAGGAGCACGGAGGAGCTTTTTCTTCTTCACCTGGAAAACTCGCATAATCCTCCTTTTTTTTTTTTTTTACCCGAGACAAACAAACAATGCATTTTCGGCCTGCATGGGGCATCCGAAAGCATGTTAGCATCCATCTCAGCTGTTCAGTCCATCTGCGGGCTCTCTTTGTCTCCAAGCCACACACACACACACACACACACTCACGCTCACACACTCTGCAGTATGCCAGTGGGCAGTGCCGGTGTGAGAATGCCATCTGTACTCACACCATCAGATCCACCCTGGCGGCTGTCCACGCCATGCCCTGGTGCTTATTTATCACCGCCTGGCACATGGCGATGATGGTAATTGATTTTTATTGAGGCCTCCCCTGCTCCTCAACGCCTCCCCAGCTTTCTACCGAGCTCCTCTTGCCCTCCACGCGGCAGCATCCCGCCGCCTCACCGCAAGCAGCTTCGGCAACCGCGAGATTCTTTCTTTTCTTTTTCTTCCTTTGCGTCGAGGAGAGACGTGGCTGGTGGCATTGCACAATGATGGGTTGTGGAGAGAATACGCTCATAGCAGCATTGATTGCATTGCATGTTCAGTGGGCTGTGCATAGGGTGTGATTGTGCACTCCGGCTTGAGGCTCTGTACATCTGAAGGAGAAGGAGGGTGATGGAGGAGGCGTGACAGTGCGGCTGCACGATGACCGACAGCGCCGGTCGAGGCCGGAAGAACCAGGACGGTCAATAACACTCGATGACAGCCGCAGAGGCTCTGTGTTAGGGGCCTCGTGGAGCCCGAGGTCACTCATTAGGAGTCAGGTACACTGAGTGATAGAGCGCTTCCCCTGGCAATTAACACCATGAAGCCGACTCCACTTTATTGGGACTTTGTAAAAGTGCAGTAAAACACTGAGTTACCCTAACAACCGTGATTACGTAGTAAATAACAGCAAACAAGACGGCGCGTTGAATCCTGCTGAGCACAAATAGCGCGACAGGCAAACGACCTGCCCTCTGTCTCCCGCTCTGCTCGTCTGCACACTGCAGCAAAATCAACAGTTTCATATTTGAAAGATTTTAATCGCTGTCAATAGAGATGCACCGATCGGAAACCGGTTGGTTTCGGCCGTCTCAAGAATCAGAATTTAACATTTACAAACATGCACCGCTTGATGGTTTTCAGTCAGCACACGGTGGCACAGCCTGAAGAAGACATACAGCTTGCAATCTGTCACAACTGCAAGTCCCAAAATAGTGGGAGGTTAAAGGTTAAACTTAATCAAAGACTTCATTTGTTTTTGGCGATAAACTTGAAATAAAGTACAGTTGTTTGAAGGAGATGCTTTCACAGCTATATAAAATAGATATAAGATAGAGAAGTATGACCTGTTTTACCTCCCCCCCCTCCCAAAATGTTTTTATACATATATATACATATATTATATATAATGTTTATGATTTTTGACGGTTTACAGTGACTTCACTCAGACTATAAAAAAATCGGGATTTGGCCCAGAAAATTGCAAGCGCTGCATCTGTAGCTGTCAAAGTTGCAGAATGTGCGCGCTAACACGTGCACAAGCTTCAAGATGCTAACTGCTATCTGAATGTCATTGCACTCGGCTCACAGAACAGATATCCATCAGATCCGTAGCAGAATATTTAATTGCTCGGGGGACGTGGAGGAATCTCTGCTGCTCGTGTCACTGCTTACATCTGACAGCAGATAACAGCTTTTATAGGCCACTAGAGCTGTTTTTATTGAGACTGAAAACTGTTTTAAAAACCAGTTTTATTAAAATAGTATTCTGAAAGGACTGTGACAATATTGTCCAATATCACAAATGTGCCTCAGAGGGGCCTCCTTGTAATTCTTGTTTCGGATAAAGAAAAACAGACGTGCAATCGATGTCATGTGTACAGAATGGACCAACTTAATAAAATTACAATATAGATGAATCCTTATGACAAAATTATACTCGGGACGTGAAGATATATGAAAAAGAAGAGATCCAGGAGAATGTCAAGCACCTTCCAGGTGTCGTCAAACAGCTTTCCTCACCACCATGTAACCTGAAAGAGGACACTGAAAAACACATCCACAGTATGTTGCTGGTGTTCTCCGTATGTAAACACGCAGAACACCAGTTTCATCTTCTGACTGCGACTATGATTAGGTCTTTGAAATATATAATAATATTCATATTCAGATGCAGGAACATCTCTTAGCACATGTGCACATGTTTTGTGTGCACGTGCGTGCTCGACCAGGTTTCTTTTTCCTTTTTTTTGTATCCGAGCGGTGCCATCTCAGGCTGTCATTACCTATCTCGGTGCACAGCGGCGGAGAATGAGCCATGCATTAGGATAGGTGGCAGGTGGGAGGCAGGTCCGGGGGAAAGATCAATGCAATTTGCAAAGTGCCTTCCATACCATTTGAGGGTTGGATCGTCTCCAGCAGTAAGAGACACTGCGAAGGAGGAAAGCCATGACTCAACTTCACTTCAGCAAAACTTTAGCCGTTTTTGGTTTTTTTTGTACCCTGACTGTCAGCGAACGACACGGGCTAACGGATAGAAAGAAAATGTGCGATCTGCATCACTTGTCTGCCATGCGGGCGTACATCTCTACTTGTTGTAGAGAAACAGGGCAACTCTCAGGACATCCTGGCACGGCAGGATTGATACCATCGCGCGTGTTCCACTTTCCACCTCAAACTGTAAATGACTGCTCTTCTCCCGCTTCGCCCCAAAGAGTGAATCTTTTAAAAAAATCTAGCTTTGTCCTCTCTTCACCTGTAAGAGGGGACAGGCAATGATCTGCAGTGATTTCTGGTACCGGATCCTCATCCAATGTGACTCTTAATAGAGAACAGCCTGCAGGGTGTCTTGCAAAGTAAAAGATAATGTGCATTAAGCCAGTGCCTTATGTTATATCAATGATCATTGTTTCCTTACAATTGGGAGATTGGGAGCCATCATTGCAGATAGGGACACGGCAGACTTCTCAGACTATTATTTTATCGAGTTTAAAGCTCGGCAGATGTGGCACCTAAGTTCTCAACCTGATAGAAACACTGGGCCCTCGATTATTTCTAGGTCAAGGACAGACACCATTTGGGCCTCCCCCTCCCCCAGTCCGTGGCTGGATCTTTGCCTCACAGATCTTCAGAGACTGGAGCCGCAGTCGGACTCTAAAATAAGTCTGATGTGCTCGGGCGCAATCAATGGCTGGTCCACAGCTGGCCTACTTTAGCTGCCTCACACACAAACAGCATCGAAACACATTCAGAAGCCTCACACTACTCACCAGATCTCATTTATTTTTCCTTTTCTCTCCATCTTTCTGTCAGTGGCACGGTTCTCAAGCACACGGTTTGGGAATAGTTCGCTTCACGCAATTAACATTTTTTTCTTCAAGGTTTATGATTTGATTTGGTTTTGACATTCTGAGTTGCAATTAGTTTTGGCTGTTGGGAAAAGGAAGGGACTGCATATTATTCAGATTCTTTTTTCACGCTGTATTAATATATTAAAAGAATACTTTATCAAGGCTACTCTGAAACAGGAGGCCGCTTTGTAGAATATGAAACATCCTTACAGCATTACGTTGTGATGATTTGGATGATCATTTATATTAATATGTTGGTTCATTTAGATAAATAGGGCAAAGCTGGGGTGCTGATCCCCCCCCCCCCCCCCCCCCCCAAAAAAAATCTTGAACTCTTCTTGAACGTAAATTTCAGGACTTTATTGGAATCATTTTACATTTTGATTTGACTTGATTTATTAGCACACACATAAGACTTTAAAAAATAAAAAAACAAATAATGTGACGGGAGAGGTCAAGAAGCAGCAAGCTTATACAACGAACCTCACACCAACATAGCGAGAAAGGCAAGTCAGGTTTATTTATAGGGCACAATTCATACACGAGTGCTTTACAGGGAAGCAGATAAAATAATTATCAAAACAATTCATATCAGGTCAGCTACATCAGGAAAGAACAGCAAGAATGACTTCATACGAACCAGAGGAATCAAAAAGTTCTATCATGTAAATGGACCTGTGAGCCCTATTCCTAGCCGGACTCTGCAATAGCTCACGCTGTTGGCAATAGAGTCTGGTGAGATTGAGACTCTCTGGGTGAGAAACTGCAGAATGAGTTGTTTGCCTGAGAGGGGAAGTGTGCCGCGGCGTTTCATCTTGTGAAGAAATTGAGAGGAGAAAGACCGGCAGAACTGTTGATTGGAAAACTTTCTTGGTTTCCTTTGTGTCATCCGTTGTATTGTTACACATTGGTACAGCGTCTCACTGCCCACATCTGATAGAATGATGTATGATTGTATATGACAAAAGATAAGGAAATGTCGCAATGCATAATCGACGCTATCCTTAGTTTAAAGAAAGAAAAAGTGTGTATGAAGCTCATGGGCCAGAAAAAAACTGTTTTTAGCACATTCTTAAGGTTTCAAATAATTCATGTATTTGATATTCATGCATTTCAGCACAAAATCTACTACTAACCAAAATCCAAAGAAGTCTGAGGTCTGCAAGTATTTACAAATGCATGAGAGCAAATCTATTTTTAATTGTATCTCTTTTATCCATCCCGAGCAGCTTTTTATTTTCTACCAGGAGCCAGCTCAGGAATGGAGCATAATATATATATACATATATATATATATATATATGTGCATATACTTAATCATGTGATACTACGCACACAGGTGCTTGGGTCCGGCTTAGGCAAGAAATAGAGTAGAATAGTGCCAAGATTTCACATTGGAGCAAAAGTGTTTCTGTTGTGTTTTTGCTCTCTCTCCATCTCCCTCTCTGTCCCTCTCTCTCTCTGTCTCTCTCCCTCTCTCTCTCCCTCTCCCTCTCTCTCTCTGTCTCTCTCCCTCTCCCTCTCCCTCTCTCTCTGTCTCTCTCCCTCTCTCTCTGTCTCTCTCTCCGTCTCTCTCCCTCTCCCTCTCTCTCTGTCTCTCTCTCCGTCTCTCTCCCTCTCCCTCTCTGTCTCTCTCTTTTTCGCTCACTCGTTTCTCTGTTGAGTGCTGTTTTTACAAACAGCAACTCCCAACTATATATCATACCTCTGAGGATAAGCCCTGCATAGTGCTCTATGAGGTATCCACAGATGTGTCAAAGCAAGCTGAAGAGAATGATATAAGGTGTGATGGTGTGAGTGCTCTACAATAGCGACAAATGAGCCAATGAAAAGGCTGGGAAAGAGCGGTTGTGACCGATGAAGAAGAATGGGCCAGATGATGTGTGCAAAGTCTGCAAGCTTGACAGGATTGTTTGTGAGGATTGAGATGGGACTTGGGAGTCCTCTGGGGACCATGAATGTCTGTGCAAGTATAGTCTGCATGCTAGATTTTAATTTAAAAAAAGCTAGTGTTTTTAAGTCATCCATTAATTAAAAAAACTTTGAAGGTGGCCTTTATTTTTCCCAAATCCATAGACTTTCCAGGTTTTTCAAGTGTTGCATGGGCTTAGTAACTGAGCAAAATTCTATATTGATGTGTTACTCTCACTATATGGGCTGAGGGACACTCTCAATAAGAGAGAGAAAGAGTAAGAGAGTAAGAGAGAGGTGCATGACTGGCAGCCATGAGAATGTCATTAGGATTAGCTGTAAAATGTAGGCCATCCTCCATTTTCCTGGTACGGCCCACCGAGCAGAGAGCAGCAGAGAACACCTTATGTGTGCAGCAAAGCAAATACACAGCACAGAGAGAAGGAAATATCAAGCAATTCACTCATTTTTTTTAAGAGGTATCGCTTTGGTTTATTACTTTCACTGTGTTTTTATAGATTTTAATCATCATACATCTTTGGGAGGAAGACAACTAGGAAAATAACATGGGAGTGTGTCCTTGATCTTTTAAGAGGTACTTCATTCTGTTCAATTCCAGGTTAACTGAACAATGATATAAAACATTTGCATTGCATTTTGGCAAGAAATCACCAGCAATAAGCCACGAGACGCCGTGATTTATAGTGATTTTACAACAGCTAAGGGGCGTACTTGCACGACGCGGAGCCTTGAGCGGCCTATTGCTTTTAGAAAACGGTTATATGCACGGCAAGGTTTCACAAAATACACACACGGCAACAAAAAAATGCAATAATGTATCGATAACAAGTAATCACTTTCCACCAAGCAATGTAGTTCTCCAGCAACATTTAACAGAAGAGTTGCCGAGCAACACACAGGTGCAGCAACACACAGACGCAGTGAGAAGCACGCTTAATT
The DNA here is from genome assembly GCF_050575085.1 of Anarhichas minor. Lineage (NCBI taxonomy): Eukaryota > Metazoa > Chordata > Actinopteri > Perciformes > Anarhichadidae > Anarhichas > Anarhichas minor. Next base: position 1,488,855 of record NW_027466513.1, read on the forward strand.
AAAGATTGGGCTGATTACGAACATTTATCTGGATGTGAGCATTAATTGTGCACTTGTTGAAGAAGTGTTCAGTCATGTTTGCACTCTTCTCTGCTAGTACAGGTGTGTTTGTCTCTCGACAGGTGCTTTTATGAAAGCAAAGACAAGGCTCCAGCATCGTCTCTCGCTGTAGTTCTGGCGCGGGTAAGATTGCGGGGATCAGCTCACATTTATGCCCCATTTATGCAAGCATCAGAAAGTTTTTGCACGGTGGTACTTTGCAAGTAGCGCTTGGTGTAGACTGTAGCGGTGCCTGCTGCTCTAAAAATCCCTGGCAACATGAAGCCAATTTGGTTCACCAGCATGGGCTCTTTAGTATACCAAACGTGAAGGCAATGTTAAGACATTGTGTTGCAGTTAGATTATAACCACATATATAACTATCATGCTGAATTTCCCCTGTTGTCACTTGCCAGCTCCCATGAACTTCTCCAATTTCTTTGTTTTAACGTGACATGCGCCCACTAGACGAGCGTCTAGTGTGTCTCGGTGTGATCTGCACTCCCTGCTGTGATGAGTCTGGTGCTTCCTTGTTTGGTGTGACAATGTCAAGAGACCGGATGCCAAATAGCAATACTGAAGATTTTCGATATTTACGTCGTCATTCCATTCCACTGGCTAAAAGTCATGTGTTGCATTGCATCCCTCATATTAAACATATTGGATAATGCAGGCCTCTTTCAAGAGGTAAATGAATGTTCGGTTACAGCTGCAGGCATCGACCTTCTCACAGCAGGGTGCTGACGAGACCATGTCAAAAGTCCACAACTCAAACTGCCCTGATGTCGCTCTCACACGTTCCCAAATCCTAATAACAATCGCAACCTGGTGGTTGTTGATTTCTGACTTTGAACATGAGAGTACTACTAAGCTGTTGGAGATGAAATGTTAGTGCTCATCTGAGCATTCAGGGAAGATGTCAGTGTTCATTTCACACCATAATCATTTGTAGAGCAACAGAGGCACAAGACTTGTCTGTCGAATGAAAAAACGCACCAGAGTCAAAAGAACAAAACGCCACCGCAAGTGTTTATTCTGCGGAGGCTGAGAGAATATGCTGATCTCAGTCAGACTTTAGTAAAGCTCAGACACGTGTAAATTAAAACAGCAGTATGTGACGGAGACACTGAACTACAATATTTTGTGGTTATGAGTAATGCTGATTACTGAGAAGTGGAAACAGCAGATTATTCACCCACTAAGAGCTGAGTGAAAAGGTGTTTAAACATTGTTAGACCGTCTGTATTCACGTCTAAGGCGTTGTTAAAAATGCTATGCTGTATTATAGCATACAGTACAGTAATATTTTGATATCTTGTATGCTTGAAGAAGATGGCTTGGAAGAATCCAATAACATTTTTACAATGGTTTGAAAAATGTAAAAGTTAGCATTACCCTGAGCATTTTCCCACAATACTCCTGTGTCTCTCTCAGAGACAGCAAAAGGGAACACCTGCAGGTGACGTTCATTTATCTAATGTGACAATAAAAGTTTAGCAGCAGCAAATAATCCCTTAAAAAGCCTCAAGTGGCTCATTGAATGCAGCCAGGCCCACAGAGTCCAGCACTGGATCGAGGATTTAGAACGTTTTTCAACCATCGGTAGATGAATTGCAGTTTTATTGTAAACTTCTACCTCATTGAATTGACTGTAACTGTATCTGTGTGACAGGCTACACCAATGGAGTCACATTTTGATCGGATAGAATGCGATAAAAGGTATAAATAGAGAGAAATAGATCCAGTAAGGTCTGCCATTAAATGATCTGCATGAGACCGTACCATCATTTGCACTCTTACTTTGTGATACTGCATTTGTAGCTCATACGATCGACTTTACTGTTGTAATAAAATTACTGAGCTGTGAATGTTAATTGGAACCGCTACAATATGCAATTGTTTTTTTGGAAAGTTTATATTTGGTGCTAGTTGGCAAACTGCTGTAGCTGGTGAGTCGGCGGCTAACACACTATCGACTCTGGGACATCAGTAACGATGGCTCTTCAGGCTTCTTTCTATTGTCTATGAACTGTGGTGTTTACTTCCCCCGGGCATGTTGTTCCCAGGATTAAACATAGTTTATTGAAGGGCGTAAAAAAGACAACCTCTTGTTAACTTGATCGCAAACCATAACTTCACACAGTTTATGATATTTGTACTATTGGCTCTAGCCTCATAACTGCCAAACAATAATCCCAAAAAAGACTTTCCTACTCCGAAAGAGCATGTAAGTGAAACACGGCAAATAAACTACGATAACTTTCTTCATTTGGGATTATTCAGCCCTCCGTGTGAATGTTTTACAAGTTTCAAATTTTTGTGTGAGTACTAGTTAAGTACTAGGAGTCCTCATTGTTTTCAAACATTAGGCAAAACCTTGATGTGTGATGCACCAAAAGTTGCTAAACCACACCGGTAAGGTAATATTACTTAGATCATTAAAGTAATTTAACCTTTCCGGTGAGCCATTTCAGTTAAATGGCCCATTATTATATAACAAATGAACAATAGAATTATTAGGAACAGGTTACTTGAAGTGAAACACTAAGGCTGTCTCCATTAAGTCAGAAATGGAATCAAGGCAATTACTAGAATAATAGCAAGTGCAGTCAGACCAGCTGTGAGCACTTTCTTTTACAATTAGCATTGCCACCAAACAATAAATGAGTCTAAAAAGAATCACGCCTCCCTCAGCTAGAAGCGTTATAAAGTGATGGACGAAGGGCGTTATTTTCCCCACGACTTTAAACAAGGTTTTTCGAGCATTCTTTTCTTGCTTGAGGACATGCTCAATGAGTCACAGTGATGCTGTGCTCATGTATCCTGCACTATATGAGAAATCCCTGTCATTCCTCACTTCATCTTACAGTGTGGCTGAGGTGCTAAGTGCGAGTTGAAAAGGGAACTTTGTCTGTTTTCAAGACAACGTGCCATCATTACAGTTGATGACATAACTGCTGCATTTGTGATGTGTCATCCAAATCCCATTTCTTTGATTTCCACCAAATAAAACTCTCAACCAGGAGTGCTTCCAAAACCGCTAAACAAACAGATTAATTTAGCGATGGTTGGTATTCCGCACTTTGTCATTAAGCGTGTAGGACGCAGGATGAAGAGGTCTTTCAAGTATATGAAACTAACAGAAACCTGCCCGCCAGACCTTTGTGATTCACAACCCATCCCAATACAGCTGTTTAATTATGACTGCTGCAGAAACGCAGGTCAGCAAAGAAAAACCCATTTAAGAAAACAGATTAGTGGAAGTCTGTTCCTGCCTATTCCAAAGATAGAAGTTACATTAAATGTACGCCGATAATAATTGCTTTTTGCAAAGTTGTTCAGTAATCATAGTTTCCGTTTTTTTCTTCTTTTCCTTGGATGATTTTAAACCCAAGAATTTGCACTAATTCCAAAGGACCTTATAATAAGATGAAGAGGGGAAAAGGCAATTTGTCTCAGCATGGCTTGCTCATATGAAAGAGCGGTCCGGCTTCATTGTGCCATCAGAGGTCATTTAGTTTCAGATGGCTCTCTGGCCCCTGGGACTATCTACCTGGATCGTCCATTAATCTTAAACTCTCTGGTTATGCAGGGCCTTATCGTCACAATACCATAGAACAGTCATCCGACTGGAAAGAAGCACTTACTGCTTGGCATTTAATTATTGTTTGTTCATTGTCGCTCACCATCAGGCTGTAATTTGTTTTTGTTGTTAGAAAGGTTTGGATTATGGTGATATTAAATAAGAAAGAGGTTAAAAGTTTACAGATCATTTTACATAAAATATAACCAGTCGCTTCACGTCGGCACCTCTCTGAGGAGAGAAGTTGATCCGAGGCACAAGGATCCGTCAGTGTCATTTATGTGCACATTTGTAATCACATTACCAGAAGCTGAATCTGAAAAATATTATTTTTAAAAGGATATCAGCCTGGCTATGTATTTTTTGTAATTCTGTGGGAAATATCCACTGACTGCTAGATAAGATAGTAAGATAAAAATATCTAGCTTGATCTATACTTAGAAGATTAAGGCAACTTTTTGCATCAGATTATTATTTAGATCAAGCAAGACTCATTTTTTGCAATGATTTTATAGGCTTTTAGTTAGTTGAGAAGATAATTCAAACCACACGGTTTGATTGGATAATTGATTTTGTCCAATATCGCTTTCTCAATCTAAACCCAAATTTTGGTTGAACCATCCTGGGGGCCTTGTAACGGACCAGAGCTATGTGGTCCAGTGTGACCTATAACGATTCAAGGACAGGTGAGAAGCTACTGCTCCTTTTATATTGAAGGGACTAATTTGAGGTGGATGGGACATGGATGCCTCGTTAAGGAGGTATTCTCAATAGATCCAACTGGGAGGAGACCTTGGGGCACACCCAAAATAATTGTATAATTTATATATCCCGTCAGGCCTGAGAATGCCTCAGGATCCCCCAAAATGAGCTGGAAGATGTGACTTGGGAGAAGGACTGTCCTGCTTAGCGTGCTGCCATCGCATTTCTGGATGGATGGATATTTCCACTGCTAATACGTGGTAGCAAATAGATGGATGGATGGATGGATAGAGCTATGGACAGGAGTCAACACAGTCTTTCTGGTGAACTGCACGCCTTGACTCCAGCTGTTGGAGTGACATGGCTTGTGCAGATTGAAAGAGACATCAGGTAACCAAATGATAGATTTGTCTTTGTGTGAAGCAGAGACTCTGGCTACCCAACCTGACAATTCCTAGTACCTATGAAATATATTGTTAGTAACTCTCTCAAAGACCTAGATGAGCATTTATTCAATCCATGGTAGGATGAAGACCCACCCATCTCCTGTGTCAAAGACTCTGCTGTGTAACACCATCGCAGTACCTTTTGCTCTGCTACAGGACGTAGTAGACATAGGACTTCTTTTAGCAGTCTGGAGTCTTTTTCATTTGGTTCCACGTTTTGTGTGTATTTAATGGAGAAACACTGGAATACTTTCTTTTTTCTCCAGGAATGTAGCCACAGACACCCAGTTTGTAACACTGCAAATATATAAATACTTTCATCAGTAGGCGATTTAATAGGTTAAATCACTATTGTGTTACCTCTTCAGCAATGGTGATTTAACAGACATTTATTTCAGTGACTTTTTTTAAGATTGTCCCTTTAAGTTCTGGCTCAGGCAACTAAAGCTACTTGGTAAAGGTTGGTGATTATTAGTGGTGCAATGTTATCCTTTTACTTTGTTTTAGTCATCCATACTGTTTTATTTTTCTTCATAATGATACACAATTCAAATGATAATGAAATACAAGATTGTATTTTTATCTATTAAAACCAATCTTGTGATTAGTAGTTTTAATGATGTATTATAAGCTGCTTAGAGGTTCATAATTCCCTTTCTAATATCTATTTATGTTGTTGTGAAAACATCCCCTTCGAACAACTGGATTTATTCAAGTTTTTATTCATCTGTACAGCGATCCGTTCCACCAGTAGTGATTATAAGACATTGGGACACAAACCGTGGTCTCCAGTTTTGAAGTCAATCACTTTACGTTTCCTTCCCAAGTCGTCCTACAGCAGTATAACACAATGCCACATCCACTTGAACAGTCGTTATTTGCACAACTGCAAGAGGCCGCTTTTTTACGGTTTAAGCCATTTGACAAATGGCCAATGCTCTTTTATCTTGCGAGCACTATCTTGTCCTTTTTTTCCTGAAGAGATGACACCGAAGAGTAAGAGTGCCAGAACCCTTTGATGTTTTATTTCATTGCCAGTTCCTGACACTATTTCTGAGGCCCCCGTCTTTCAGTGTTCTTCTACTTTCTGCAGACAATGCCTCTCTACCATCTTTAAAACACCATCCTGCACTATGCCAAGACTGTCATGATGACCTACTCTATCTACTTCATTTTATTTTGGACCAGAGAGTGAATACAATGAAAGCTGCAAAGAAATCAGGAGACAAATACAAATAATAAAGATACAACCTGCAGGTTTTTGTACAATGAAATAGCATTATGCTGAACTCAACATTTTTGCACAGGTCTTGTCTCATGTGCATTTAGCTCTTTCTCGTGTCACATACCATTATTGCTGCGAACCCCCTCTGCTGTGGCTGTTAAATGCCACTTTCATTGTAAAACTCATTTTGAACCCGTACACATAAGCATCAAATTAATGCCTTACTGCGGTTATTGACAATAATTAGGTTGAAACGCCAGATCTTTGCCCACCGCTGCTGTATATAATGAGTAACGCTACACAAAGGTGTTATTATCTGTGTGTATTTCACTTCTCTTCCACACCTCTGCAGGGTATGAACTGTCTAATTTGGGGGGTTGGGGAGTCCATATGGCCCTCAGTGCCACTCACATGATCTAATGAGTGCTATTTTAGCATACGGCACCCTGTAGCTAACTTGAGTCTATGGAAATGAAATGTCTGCACTCGGTATTTACTGTAAAGCACTTCTCCATTTGCACTCTAATAATTCCGCCCAGGAGAACGCCATCAAGACTCAATCAGCTTTAATAGCGCTGCTCTCAGTAGCTAATAATCAGAACTCCATTTCTGAGCATTGCAAGTTATAGCGTTCTAACGATATTCAAAACTGTGAACCAAACGCCATGCTGGTTACGTCTCGCTCTCCGTTGATCTTGTTAGCTTTTGCACCCAAATAATATACTTTAGCACTGCTAACGGATGTAACTATGTCATGGCAAGTGTACTGCCCAGGGCTCTGCATCAATTAGTTTAGCTGTGATGTTGTCAGCTGTGTGTCTGTGTCTGTTAGCACTTTAATGGTATTATCAAGTACTCACGGAGGCACTTGGTATTGCCAAATACCCAAAATGTAAGTACTTGTACATGTACTAAAAAAAGTGTTATTGGTGCATACATAATAGTTTGGCTTTCTTACTCAGAGTTAGATGAGAAGATTGATACCACCCTCATGCTCAGGTTGGTTTCAATCAAAGATGGCAAATATCGGGTAAAATATCCAACTATTCCTTTGAATGCATTTTGTGTTCATATGCAACACTTTCGTATTAGCAAACGACGTGTTGCACTTCCCCTTTTGTTGTTCAGCCTGTCGATTTCAAATTGTATCATATTTTTCTGAGAACATTTAGAGTATGCAGAATAGGCACAATAAAAAGCAATCATCAGTAGCTCGTCTGTTGTTCTGACCGAAAATCAAAAGCTTTCAACTCATTCTTTGCCGAAAGAAAAAGACGAGGTGTCTATTCTTACAATAGGGCTGCGTTTTACTGAGAGCATCAGGTGAAGCCAGTGCATTTGTACCAACAATCAAAACAACAGTCCAGGGGTGGAACAATAAAGCCGGTGTCTCTCCCTCTGACTTTGGATAGTACGTAAAACAGAAACTAAAAATGTTTCAATCAAAGAAAATTGTTAACAATAACAATCTACTTTCACATTAAATGTGGATAAGTGATGTAGTTTAAACATTGTCCATTGTGTTTTGGTGTTGGATTTATTTTCCAACGAACGGTTAACCAACTCCTGGACGATGTGCCGTCATGTCAATTCTTTTCAGAACAGCTACAAAGTAGAAAAGGTTTCATCAATCTTACACATCGCTGGTGCCTGTCCTGCAGGTCTATCGCAGGAGAGGCACAGAGAACAACATCTAAGTCAGGAGCTACAGGAAATAGACCAGAATGCAATGTACTTTTACTTGCTATGTTCAGAGTCAGAGCAACTCTCGCTCTTGACATCTGGAAGAACTCCCTGTCTGCTATTTCTATCACAGTTTCTGCCTGAATCCTGCAGCTGAGTATAACAGGTTATCATGACAAATAGATGTTACCAGGATCATACCAGTGTTTCTATTGTTACAGGCAGAATGTGTTTTTCATTCATTTCCGTACTCTGCGTATACCTCTGCAGAGTATTAAGTTATCATGGCATGGTAATGCACTTTGACTTTATTTGAAGGGTCTTCACTCTATTATGACACAACAGTATTATAATGAATGCAGGAACAACACATCAAACATTCTGAAACTGTACACTGTAGCATACATTTAGAAGGGGTCAGCAAAAATGTCAATGATTTATGTCCATGATTTACAGCTACAGTACAGTTAACCAACGATGCTTTAATCTGTCTTTCAAAACCTTCAGACTTCCTTACCCTGCCTGTGGCACTCAGCCCATTGGCTCCTACTGCAGACATACATCTTTAAAAACAGGGCACAAATATATAGTGTAAGTTTTAAAAGAAGTCATTTCCTAAAAAGACCAGGGGTCTCAGTTATAAAACAGTGCGTAGAGGCCACATTAATGTTTGCGTATGTTCAAAGGAGGAAATGCACGTACACCAAAAAATATTCAGATTTATAAAACCTTGCGGACACCTGCCAGCACGCAATTTCCTCTTATAAATCCCAAATCAACCTGTAAATGTGCACAGCTGGTTCAGCCTCGCGTCCCGCCCTCTACACGCCCACGTTCAACCATAAACGGTCGATGCAACAATGCAAAGCACTTTATGAACGTTGATGCATAGAAATGAGCTGCTGATCAGTGGGTCTTTACGGAGAGGAAGAACACTCGTTCCCCCTACTTCTTCCATGTAGGCAGTCCTAACAGTTCCAGAGTATCTATCGTGCAACACAACTCATCACGAGTGTCACTGTAGTGTTGATGTTAACAGCAGTCAGACGGACAATCGGTGGTATCCACCACCCTGCATATCATTTAAATAAAGGAAGTTTGATAGGTGAACATAATTTATTTATTTACTTGTGTATTCTTGTGACAGTATGATCAGGACTGATAATGAGGATATGGAGTGATTGTGCGAAAGCTGTCACTGGTTTTATTTCCAGACTAATTGACACGATCGTTGTGTTGAGGTGGTGAAGATGAAGGTGTGTGACTGTCACCATGGTTACTCCTCTGATCCAGTGAGCTCTGATACTCACAGCTGTGTATGTACACAGCTGTGAGTATCTCCAAAGTCTCCAAAGACATATAAAGCATACTGTACAGTATGCTTTATATGTCTTTATGGAATAAACCATAAATTAATAAAATCATATTCACTGCAGGGATTTTACTCACAAACACTTAATGAAAAGTGTTCCTTCCTGCGTTTTCGCCTGTCCTTCCACTGTTCTCACTCACAGCCATTCACTACATATACCGGCCCACTTCCTATGTTCCATGTCAGTTTGTCATCGTAGTTATGTTGTGTTCGTTTCCTGTTTCCTGTCTGCGGAACCCTCTGCCTATTTGGACTCTTTCACATGCTGTGACTTGTATATATCGCTTAAGTAATCCTGCTGCCTCCTCAACTCTGTGCATTAGGGTCCAATCCATGTTCAGTATTCGCTGGCTGGGTCAAACAAACACAGGACTTTCACCCACAAAACCGCTGTTAATGTCCCGTTAGAAGCCAAATGTCAATGTTGACTTATTTTCAATTGCGTCACTTAAATAACGTAACAAACATCCTTCATTTTTGCAAAAGCACGATGTTTTTACTAAACCTAACCAAGAAGTTTTGTTGCATTCTTGTCACTGGTTTTAATTTACGTTAATCACATGTTTCAAACTGCGACCCTAATCTGGGAGGAAATGTGTTTCCCTCCAAACATAATTGAGATTGCAGTTTAGTTGTGTTGGAGCTAATTGCGTTGGAGACAGGGTTGAACTTCTACACTTAAGAAAGCATAATTATGGAGGTTTACCAGCAGGGCAAGACACGCCTTGATCACGGATTGTTAATATTACATGAGCATTAATGTTCTCGTCGCTGTTCTTTTCAGGTCTTTGAATATACATCTTGCATTAGAAAGCTTTTGCACTTTGAGAGATGTGATCTGAGTGATAAAGCAGTGAGTTGTCATTCCAATCACACCGCTGCCTTCTGCAGGAGAGACGCAGTTTTTTTTTTTTCAGTTTATCAAGCGTGTTTACCTCTGCCTGAAGAAAGTCGAGAGCAAAAGTGTGTCACGCTTGTGACAAGTGCTGCTTTCTAAAAAGGAATCAAACTTGCAGGGACAATTCATGTCCACAGATTTCTGTGCTACCTGATAATTAATTTTTGTAGTAATAATAATAATAATAATAATTTTTGTGAACGATGCAGCGGTCTACTGTGGTGGTGCCTGTTTAATCCATAACCGGTTTTGAGCGAAACAAAAAAACAACAAAGAAACAACAACTCCCCTTACAATTTCCTCTCCATTTCCCAGAACCATTTTTTTTAAATCGTAGTGCAGAAAATACACACGGGTGTGTACAATTGAGTTGCAGCTCAATTGTTTTCGTATTGAATGGCGTTCACCACTTTGTAGTTTGTGGCATCACATTTTGTCATTGGTGAAGTGTTTTTTTTTTTTACCTCTGACGAAACATAAATCATGTTCCTGATACAGCATTGATTCCCCTGAGTCCCATTAAGATGTCCCTCTGGAGCTGGCCCCCCCCCCGTCTGTAGAAGTCTTTCATGGTGCAGAGTCATAACCTTCTCATAGTTTCCACCTCCTCCGCTCAACCTATTAAAGCCAGACTGGACCTTAAACTCTCCTGTGCGGCTGAATGGAACAACAGAGGCTGTTTACTGAAGCTTCACCTTCACTCTGCGGTTTACCTTCAGAGGGAAGGCATTGTGTGCAACGCAGGGCAGGTTGTGAACTGCTCCATTCCTTGGTTGCTCTAAGAACCCTCAGTCTGTGCACACTTTAAAAAAAATATTTTTTAGTAAATACAGCAGCTGCCCTTACAAAGTACATACTATTGCATGCAGTATAGATTCAGGTTGGACATTATGTCATAAAATAGCACCTTGAAATTGCACCTTCATGCTCATCCGTTGCGCAGAGGATTGTAGGTCAGAATATCTAAGCATGCTGGCTTGCATACTGCATAATGCGACCGGATTCAGTTGGACATCCAGGTATTTTGGCACACTGTATTTGATATATTATGTATTGGGACATACCAAATATATTTCTGGCAACATATTTGTTATGGTAGTATTGGTATTGGAACACACAGTATGATCCGGCTTAAGCCCGGATCATACTGTGTGTTCCAATACCAATAATACCAATAATACCAATAATACCAATAATTTGCCTTGCAGCCAACAATTTCCTAGTAACAGAGCTTTTAAAAAAAGTTTTCAATGGATGTTGTTTTTGGCTGGCAGTGAGCACCCCCCAAGGGTATCTGGAGCTTTTGTTTACTGGGTTGGCGTGCCCTTCCTCTGTTCATGTGGTTTACCCCAGCTTCTACGATTTTGACTATGCAACTTTGTCCTGGTATGCAATTATCTGATGTCCAATAGAAAAAAACAGTGAGAACATCTCTTCCTGTACCATGCACCATGTCACCTCCAGCCCTTTCTATCATCACTTATTTTATTCCTCAGTATAGCTGATAAAGCAGGGCAGGTGTCATTAACATATTTTGTATAAAACTGTGATTTTATTAAGGGGTCAAGGTGAATATTAAGTAACCGGACGCGCCAGATGGTTTGTTACACAGAACCATCTGACAAGCCGTCATTGAAAACTGTTAGGAAAAGGGCCGGCACTTTCAAAAAAATACTTGGCAGGTGATTGGATGAACCATCTGTCAATCAAAATGATTGCCGAAGCCAGTCGAGGGATGAGCAAAAACACCTTTTCCATCGATTCTGTGCTCTTCTTTCCATGAAGAAATATGCACCAGCTCTGATATAAAAGATGCTTTTGCAGCATCTACGCTCACCTAATGATGAGACGCCGTTGTTGTTTTGAATCGTCACGCCACACACGCACTTAAACCACATCTGTAGCTGCCAGTCGCTCTTCACAGGATGCTGATTGGTTAGGACACTGATGGTCTGGACACAAACGCATTACTTACAGCCTGACGAGATGGATCTTGGTGTGATCTCGTGCTCCTGTGACTTTTTTGAGAGTCTGGGGATTTTCTCCCTGGGCAAATTTAGTTTGCTGTTTACTTTATTATTTGTGTGTTACTTTTTTTCTTTTAAAGCTACTACATAAGTGCTTTTGATTATAACGTGTAGCTTTTTAAGCTTTTATGTTACAGGATCTTTGGCCTGTTTCTGCAGAGAACGCTCTGCAGAGAACTCTGTGTTCTGAGACAGAATTGCATTCTTACATTTTTTTATTTCTGTGTGTTCTCAAAGTACATTATTCTTTGCACTACACCTCTGCAGGGCTCGAATTGATATATATATAATACTTTTTGAACATGATTGAATTGGAAAAAATGTAATTCTTTTGCTGAAGATTTGGTTTTACGTATAGCTATCAGGAGATACGAACTGAAACCGAATTGAAGGTAGATTTATACTTATAGGTAATGTATCACTTTGAAGCTGCACGGTGGTGCCTTGATTCTTACAATTGATATTCAGGTTTGGTCTGTTTGACCTGTGTGTGAATGTGTGATTTCAGCTGTTCGTCATACGCTCGCTGCTCGGGTCGGTACAGACTTAAAAAACAATACGTCTTTCAGGTTTTGGTCGGACTCTCTTGGAAACTGGTCGGGTTGGCCCTATTTTAAGTTGTGTCACATCGATTCCAGTGAGCCAACATGCACAATAAAAGGGTCCAAATGGAACAGATCCACAATTAATGTTATTAATTAATGTGTTTACCCTGCAATATGTCAAAATGCTTGCTGTGAAAAGAGTCTATTACACCAGTTGTAGTTGCCTTTCATTGGCTACCTATCCATGTCAGACCAGACTTTAACTTTTAAATGTCCCTTCCTACCTGCCTGAGCTCCTTAAACTTTAAACCTAAACCCTATACCACTTTCACAAACCACACAGAGTAAATGTAATACAAATAAAGTCCCTAACAGCCACAGTATCTTAACAGGAAACTAGAAATGTACCTTGTTTTCACTGTAAAAGTGCTTAGACCTCACCTGACATTTAACTTCTTTCATTGGTTACTCCATATTTTGCATCCTTCATCCCTTTTCCACTTTTCCAACTATCCATACTGCTTCAGTTGCTTTTTCATACATTTTCAACTCTTATCTATTTATTCATGCTTTGTTCGAACATCGACATATTCCACATCACATATTATTGCTATTATTCAACTTTTAAAGCCAACAACGTAGAGTATAGCGTCAGCTTTTCCATGCATCACAATTTCTTCAGAAATCGTCTCTTCTAGTTACTTGTACTACCACTATAATAACACACATGTTAATGTCAGGCTGATGTGTCAGGTAAATGCTAAACAAGGTAGGAATGAACATAAAGAGGTGCATTATGTAAAATAGAAGCACTGCTGAATGTCATTTATCTCATCTGTGACTGAGTCCTATATCTCGCCTACTGTGGGTTTAATTTGACTCTTGTTCTGCTTCGAGAAACCCTAAACTTTGGCGTCCATCTCCGCCAGGCAGCTAAGACCCATAGCAGATGAGCTTTCTGAGTGCTGTTTCCGAGGTCACTTCTGTTTGTGCCCAAATGGATGTCTCGCTCGCCTGTTTCCCGATAAAGGGTCTGCTGTTTGCACCGCTTCTGCTGACCTCACGGTGTGCGGATGCGGGACGATGGCGGGCATTGTAATATGTTGACAAGCGCAAATTGAAAACAGCTGGGCCACACTGCAATCCTGCAATCTGGAGAATGGGACTAAATTATAGAGCAAATCCGGCTGACATTCACGTTGCTGCCAGTTCATGCTCTCTCTGTCGCTCTCTGCGTCACTGTTTGTTCTCTTTGCACAGCCCTGATGCAGAAAGCATGCGAATGTCCAATCAATGAATAGGTAGTCTAGTCCAGTTCTAGACGTTTGTGGAGCCGAAAGATCAGATAGATGTGACCCTGTCAGCAGGACAACAACAAAGTCAGAGACTTAATGTTGCAACATCACGCTTCTTCCAGTAGTTCCTGGCCGAAGGCCACAAGTGCTGTGCATTTTAGCGATAAGAATATCAATACTTTAAATTAAAGGGGAATTATCTTGAAAAACTCACTTTTTTTTAGTGCTTGTGCACATACATTTGGGTATCTACAGTGCCTACCAACTCACAATTTCTTTTTTGGCTCCCTTTCCTCTTTCACATGCAGGCTCGTTAGAATATACCGCCCTCCATCTGAGTCTCTCCACCCGCTGCTTGAGAACAACATTTGCAATGAAGAATTTTTCTCTCAAGCTTCAGAGGCTGAATGCAGGTATATTTAGACCGACTGTATGAAAAACAAATTATGTGTTTTTTGAGCATTAAAGCATGTTCTTGTGGAAACCCAAACTACAAATATGAAGCTGAGTTTGAGTATGATATGTCCCCTTTAAGGTTAATTAAAATCTGTGTTCATTTCACTTGGCTGGCTGTGGCTAGGAGACTTTGCACACAGCATATCTGCTGTGCTTAGTAGATAACTCCACCAATGATCTGGAAGAGACAGAGAATGCAGATGAACTAGACAACTGAATTTGGAGACGCTTAATTGCTTCCTTTTTACTTGTTAAAAGCCCAAAAGCCAGGAATTCTGTTGCCTCGCCGCTTTAACGGTTCTGGATCAGTGGTTACAGAATGCTGCTGTTGTCTGCAGTCTAATTTTAGAGCGCGGAACAGTGACCAGCATCCCAACGCAGACATAACACCATCCCCGGTGTAGAACACACTTATAAAGGCGGGGCAGGCGGTGCACGCTGTGTAACTGCCATAATCACGGAGCACACGCTGCTGTTTTCTCCCCCTCACCAGTTTGTGTTGTTGATGCAGGTAACCCAGACAACCTGACAATGTACACAAATTAGAGGCAGGCAGGAGAGGGCTGTGATTAATGGTTCTCAATAAGGACGGGGACCCAGAGGAGAGAGGGCTGGAGCATCGTGCTTATAAATCCCAGGGATTCTCTGAGGCAAGGAGGAGGTGGGAGGAAGGGAGGTCGATTTAGGGGGAGACACCCCAGGTGAATAGGGGGGGGAACAAATAAATATCACCAGGGAACTTCCTCAGTTGATTACTTACATGAAGACAATTACGTTTTGTAATTATCTTGAAAATGTCTCTTTATGCAAATGAGGCATTGTCATATTGTGTGCTAAGTTGCTTAAATTTCATCTTGTTGACATATTAGAGTCAACGGTTTTTACAGAGGGTATTTTTTCTTCATGTTTTAGGAGTTCAATGTTGCATAAATCCGGCTATAAATGATATATTAACAAATTCCTCAAACCTTTAGAATATAGACAATTATGAAACTGAAAGTTTGGGTATATTTAAGTGCTACTCAAGTGGAGATTTCTGGCTCAGAATATCAGAAGAACCAAATTTTGTGAAAACAGCCTTTTAAGACATTTTGCAATATTCAAAATGTAAATAAAAATGTTAAAGTACTAGATATCACCATGCAATTTGCCTATTTAATTACTTATATTAAGAAACTTATTTTTTTCTCTGAAATTGTATAGTTAAATATAAACACAAGGCATTATCTACAGACTCAAATAGACAAAGTAGTAAAATAAACACCTAAATGTGTGTAGGATGTTTTCTTTCCAGTAGTCTGAAATAAAACATATAGAAGCAAAATAGCTCCATATCTCAAAAGAGACCAGTGCATGTCTTTGCCTGTAGAGTTGAGCTGCGAGAAGCAAAGAGGACTCGTTTTTGTTGTTGTCCGTGCTATTATACACATTCTTAACACATATATATCCTTCAGGCTATGCAGATAATAGAATCGGTTCTCCTTTGTCAGCTGCTGTGTTGTTAATAATCCCGTGAGACTGAGAATTCTTTGAATAATCTCTACTGTGACAAGTGAGAGCAGTCTACCTATCCATTACAGATAATTCCCATATCCTCCACCCACCAAGTTTCCTCTGAAAAGCCTTTTTCTCACCTCCGAAATTGAAAGTTTCTGTGGTCTGAGCGAGAGGGGGAACTTCACAGATTGATGGTTGAGGATATTCTCAAATGTTCGGTCTGCACTTCAGTTTAAAATACGTCGCTGATGAACGCGGATGCGTCCCACCTTTGACGCCCCGCGGGGACTGATTGGACGCATTCAAACGCTGTAAAGGGGTCTGTTTGTGCACCGAGGGAACCCCCCTGCTCGTGTGATGTGGACCGTTCCTCCTTTCCTCCACATGCAGGCGAGGTGAGAGCGGTGCGCACAGCGCCAGACGGACCAGAGCGGGTGATAGTGTGGATACGCAGCGGAGCGCACGGCTGAGGACTCTGTACAGCGCAACTCCAACACAAATGGATATTTACGTGGCTTTGTTATACCTCTTCTTTTTTACAAAACCAGGTAAGAACACGCCGCGTGCCCCTCTTTTTGTATTATTATTTTCTTTTTATTCATCGCAATGAGGACTTCTGCTGCGAGTGACGCGCGCTTCTTCGCGTCTTTTACCGCTTCCTCAGGTTGCACCTTGCGCGCGAGCGAGTCCGATTTGTTTTGGTAGTGTCTTCGGACTGCGGCGTATTGTTTTGTTTCCAATCACCTGCAGTTTGTTGAGTTGATATTTTAGAACAACCTGCATGCCGATAAGGTAAAAGAGATGTCACCTTTTTGTTTGTTTTACCTTGACGCGTGCGCACGTTGCACCTACAGCCCATGGAGAACACAGGTGTCGGCTGCGGACAGATACGATGCATATCAGTGGGCAGCATTAGCACAACTCTGCGTGTAGCCTAAATGAAAACAGCCACAGTCATTTTAAGCAGTGACCCTGTCTGTTTGTAAAATGATTTAGAACCCGCTTTAATCCTCTCTGCAGGCTGTTAACACCTCTCATCCTCATAACCTTGATTTCTCTCCCGCAGCTCTGGCTTTTGGATCCGATCCAGACTACCAGATTGATATCATCAATGAACTTGACCTGGCAAATGCCACCTATGGAATTACCCAAGTGGCGGGGCTCCACAACAGCACCAAAGCCTTCCTGTTTCGAGGTAACGCACGCACGCACGCTTCACAATCTCCTTTCCTCGTTAGTCGGCCTGCTCAAGTTCTGAAAACGTCTTTGTCTCCACCGTGTCACGGCTTCCTCGCACGCACGCCCTTTGTTTCGTTTGTTAGTTAGTGCGGGCAAAGCCACGCAGCGCCACACCTTTTGGTGTCACAGTGTTAGCCGGGATGCTGACGGGGACCACTCCGGGGAGCCTCCTCTCATAATTAACTCCACATTTAATTTGTCCCAGGCAGCAGATGCTCGGGCTCTTTCTGGACACACTCGAGCGCTCGTGTCTGTGAAGGAATTCCACAGCACTGTTTCCAGTGTTGTTTGATCCCAACAACTGGTGGTTAATGGACGTCAGGTGCGAGGAACCTGAAGGGCACGCAGCATATGGCTGGTTTAGTCCCTCAAAGAAAAACAACATCACTATCCTATAATAAATGATGAAGGTCAAAGCCATAAGTCCCAATGGTTGATGTTGAGGGTGAGGTGCGTTCAAAGTGTCAGAAGACAACTTTGCTTTGCTCACTGGCTTCTCTGCACTCTCTGAGAAGGACGCACAGTATTCGGAGGAGCCGCTTTAAGCAGAGGAGGAATTGTTCGGGAGTAGAAGAAGAAAGAGGGAAGAGTGGGACACAGTGAGGGACGACGGAGTGACTGACTGCTCGAGAGGAACACTCATATTGTTTTCGTGATTAGTTGCTTGCTGTGTGCTTCAGTGTGTTTTGTTTCCCGCTTGGCTGCAGCTACAGAAAAAAAAAAGAAAAACCTGCAATGGAGATTTTATTATCATATTTGAAACTTTTTCTATTTAGGTGATTCTTGTCATTTTTGATAGCTCAATTTTCAAAGGCATGTGTGTATGATTCACATTAAATTGGAGAGCTATCATGGTCAGGTCTCATCCTGGCTGTTCCAACCTGGACGGAAATGCAACGTTGGAGAGAAACACTGAGTCTTTCTTACTTTTCTGGCATGAAAATATTCAAATTCAAAAGATACTGGCACAAACCCCAGCAGCTTGAATCCCAAATAAGCAGCACTGGGTGTTGAATACCGTGTGTGTGTGTGTGTGTGTGTGTGTGTGTGTGTGTGTGTGTGTGTGTGTGTGTGTGTGTGTGTGTGTGTGTGTGTGGAGATGTGGTTTTATTTTCTTGAGTGCTTGGCTCGATGCGCCACTGGCTCTGTGTGAATGAAGTCGAGGTGGTTTGGCCGACTCTGTCGAGGTGAAGCTGTCCAAGATTCAGTGCTGGAGGCCATGAGGGATACACAACCTCACTTGTTACTTGATATATACACACACACACACACACACACATGCCTACTCCAAGCTGCTGTCCCTGTGGTTTCAGGGCTCCCAGGGTCGAGGTGCAGCACCCAGATAGAGTGGGAAACAGGGGGCTAATCCAGTAGGGAAAGTGGACCTGTGGGTGTTGGACGAGGATGCTTGTGTTGGACCTATTTAACACTCTGCCCACCCTTGCGCTGCATTCATGGCCCTGTGACCCAGATGGCTCCACAGAGCAACTGCAGCCGAAGTTGCAGCAAGCACCCCGTTCTTTTACAAAGCGGAACAGTCGATGTTCTCGGTTCCAACACACAGTCCGAGATTACCGGTCTAGTAGAAGCTGTGCTCGATTGGGTCAGTGCTTATTCAAGAGGATTTGTGTTTGCTGTGCGCAGTCATGTTGTGCACTGAGCTCGATACCATATTTCATCTGTGTTGATTGCAGAAATTGTGGTGGAACATATTGTAATGCTGATCAAATGGCTCGGAAAAAAAGGGCAAAGTGGTGTTCTAATTAGTGTCAACAGCACTGAGAGAGAAAGAGAGACGGCTCTGGCAGTGTCTTTGGCTGGAGGCTAGGACCAGTCTCTCCAGTCTCCCAGTGATTCACAAACAGATGGTTTGTTTTAGGAAATAGATTTCTCCTCTTGAGTTTCCACCAGAGTAATGCACCACTGCCAATTAATGAAAGGCAGACGAGTGCAGCCTCCCCGAATGCGTCCTTATCTGGACGTGTGATCCAACCTCTGCATTGAAAAGAAAGAGATAAATACTATAATCCCTACACTGTGATAGCGGGGTAACAAAGCTCTGCTAGTAGATAAGATAGTTGTTATTGTAGCGTGATTTCTTTTCATGATAGCTTTACGTTGTGGGAACTTCTGTGATGTACTGAATGAAGTTTAGTTTGTCAAGAAGGGGGCTGACCTAGTTTTTCATCCTACATTGGAACCCAGATTGTCAACCTCATTAATCAGACACCCTCTCTGTCCCAATGGTGGTTTCGATTTCAAATGATTTCAATATTGATTATCAGTTTGTATTTTGCTATCCCACTGTGGGTACATTTGGGTCTGTTGATCTTTTTGTTTGGTCCAGAGTGAAACATCTTCAAACAACTTCAAACAGATGCTGGCAAATTGACTCGTACTTGGCTTCCCTCATCAGACTGCTAGAATGATGCTCAGTTCTCGGAAATACGACATTTAAAAAAATACCTGAACAACCATTGGATGGATTAGCATGAAACATTCTTGGTTCCCAGAGAACAGACCCTCTGGCTGCTGTCGTTCAGCTTCAAGCATTCCGCCTAAGAGCCTATGTACATTACAAGGTGAGGTTAAGCTACAGGCCCACTTGGGTCCTAATATCTCAGACCCGAGACGGGACCTCAGTCGGGCCGTGTCTGAATTATATTCAGTCCAACTGGATCAGGAAGGGCGCCCTCGTATTGGTTTGGGGTGTTTGTGTAATTTTAACACTTTGCTACCAAGTTGATGCAGCGATTCTGAAAATGTGACTGTACTTGTCAGGGCTCTAGACTAACGCCGCCCCCGTCGTCCCGGGGGACCGTAGAACGTTTTCCTTAAAAATCCTACATTGTGAACAGCAAAACCCTGTTGAAATCGGCTGGAGGAAAGCTAGCTGATGTTAACTGTCAGCAGCTGGTGAGCAGCACAGTCCTGATTGGCTAAATAACGGAGCTAATAGCTAACGTAAGGAGGGTGCATTGAGTTAGGTTATGATGTGTTCAAGCTCTATTCAGCAAAAATGAGTATTGCGCTAAGGTAGATAATAATGTTATCATGTTGTAAAAATTAGGTTTGGGCGAGAAACTTGAGGTGGATCATCAGGGATTCATATTAAGGACAATAACGTTAATAAAGGAGTGTATGTTGGAAGTGCATGGGAATTATTTATTTGTTTTTTTACCTTGGTATCAAATTGGCGATTGAGAATCGTGGAGTTTCACTGGTATCTGCTTCTAAGTTTCTGGTATTGTGACGTCCCTCTGTCTAAAACTTGGAGTGGATCCAAGCACTTTTGGTCAGCTTTGATCATCTGGTACGTCCTCTTATTCATAACAGGACAAAAATGTGTTTTTGGAGTGTGATGTGAAATGTGTTAATTGGTGCCATTTTCATGCTGCATTGAATTCTTTATTTGGATGTGTTCGGGTTGACCTCATTTTGAATCTTATCTAATTATCCTCTGGTCTGTTTGAGCACAATCTGACTGTCCTTGGAGTCCTTTGCACCGTGTAGTTGAGTAGATTTTTCATGCGTCTGTTTCAGACCAAACTATAGTTAGATTCGTGAAAGTTGAACTTTGAGCAACCGAGTCTGACAAATGTAGAGCTGAGCTAGACCAGCTGAGTCCGTGATGTCCTAAAATGACCACCATGCTGAGGATAAATCCTTTCATTTAGGGAACAACATGACCTTTCTCTTAATGCCAGACTCAGGACAAATTTTACCGTCTTTTTTACACCACTGTATAAAGATAAAGATCTTCATTTTTCATCCATCCAGCAATCTAATTTTACGGTTTTTCAGGAAGTTAAACCCTTTAGTTTGAGGGCACTTTTTGTCCCAGACAGCAATTTCAGCAAGAATCTGGAGAGCAAACATGGCTGAAAATACCTTTTAAAAATGATTTAAATACTAATCTACTATATTTGTACTGTATGATATTGCACTGACGTGGCTATGAAGGAGTTTGAAGATCTGGGTAGTCTTTATTGTGTTTTAAGGTAATGAATCATAAGCTGAATGAAATCTTGTTTGGCTCATCGTCACATGACCAAAGTCAAAATATGATAATCCATTTTCAAGTAATATTCCCTCATTTGTTTCTTATCTTCTTGTCATGTGAGATTGCTTCTTGAAATATATTTACAATAATAGCCATAAAGCGCCCGAAGTCTATTCCAATAGTTTATTTCCTGGTGATTTAAATTCTCTGAAGACTGTTACAATGAACAGATTGACAAACAGCTCTGGTCAGTATCGATCCCTCTGCTCTTCATTGACTCTCTTACTCAAAATCATTAATGTTAAACAGTTAAATGAAAAAAAACAAAAACAAATGCAGCCGTGATCTTGATATCCCTGAGATCTATAACACGCCTCTCATCAGCCTTTTAGCCCAATTATCCTGAACATACAACAACTCTGCAGTCTTCAGGGCTGAAATAGTTCTTAACTAACGTTTAATCGACCTTCCTGTTGATTCCAGACAAAACCTTTTTTCCAACCTCATTTAAAGCTGAAATCCACACTTAAACGCCCCACTACTGTCTGATAAAGAGCTACAGCTGATGCACTTACACCAAGATGTTTCCAGCGAAAACTACAATGGACTTTAATTGCAGGAAAAATGTCAGCAATGTAACACATCAACTACCGATGTCAGGTTGTGGTGTCAGCCCTTCAGAATTAGAGAGACACTTTGCATTGGTGTTCAACAACCATGCAGGGAGAAACCCTTTGTGAGAGTGAAACACAGTGGGAAACGCTCCAGATTGCAATGTGGCAACAAAAATCAAGTCTCGAGTTAAAAGAAGGGGGTGTACAGTACGTCCTTGTTGACTAGGAACTCGGTCTCTTTGATTTCCGTCACATTTGTTCACTTTACATACAATCAGTTGACAGTAATGGCTTCAAGCCCTCAAACGCTATTCCAGGAAATCTAGGACATCACTCACTGATGTATAGGTATTTAGAGAGAAAGTGTACATTCAAACACGTCACTGAGTGGTGACATTACTTTCTTGTGATCCCACGCTCATGTTTGTCCATTTTAATGTGAGGCTACACTCAGGAGAAACTCACTAATTAACACATTACATCTTGTCGGTTTAGTCCGTACACAACAACCGACGTGTAAAAGTGACATGTCTCTGTTTTACAGGAACCTGTGTGTAAACCACTATATAGGTTTTTGTACTGATTAAACAAACAAGATTTAACGTGTTGATTTAATTAGTGAGCTTAAGAAGTGATGTTTTTTTTTATTACCAGGTTTTATTATGGTGGTTTATCCAAACTGCAATAAGCTCTTTTAGGATTTCTCTCACACAATCTATAACTGACCCACAGACACAAAAGTACCGCAAAAGTGTCCCAATCCAATTGAATAGTAACTTGTATCCAACAGTGAGTAAGTAAGTCAGCAAATCCTGCTTTTACTTTTGCTGGATTTACTAAACTACTGAATGCTGCCTCTCACCTTTTAAGAAATTGTGCTTTCCTGGCAAATTTGGACTTGTGCTAAAGCTTGCCTTATTATGACAATCAAAAGGCAGTATTAGTTTATTTGATCTGTTTCCCATTCCACTGACTGTCTCTAGCTCAAATATAATCTTTCCAATTATCATTCTAATTGACCCCTGGCAAAACCCGCCCCCTGCTGCTACTCCGTCAAGCTGTCAGAGTTAGCATGGAGCCCACACTGCCAGTAACTGCACTCACTAAATAAATATTATCAGATGTGATTTCAGAGAGAAGCAGACAGAAGGGTCTACAATGTGTTTTATCCAGGATGGATTTATCCAGTATGTCAAACTGATTCAGCAGAAAAAAAGATAAAGATAGAAGCTGAAGCCTACAGATCACAATTTAAAAGTGAACCACCCCTTCACCCCAAGACAATGAAATTAAGGATTGACACTGTTTCTTTAAATCCATGTAGGTCATTATTTACTGCTACGATCATTAACAAACAAAAGCAGCATGTGTATACATTCAGTAGCCTTTAGTAGCCTGGGTTGCATAGAAGTGCTAACGATAGTTACAAATGTGCTACCGTACTCTGCTAATGTTAGCCCCACAGGTTTATCTCCTTTCAACCTCTAATATAAATAAAAGTCAAAACACCATTACTCTAACTCCCCTCTGCTGCCAATGCAAACTGGTGACCTTGTAGATTATTGTTCAAATTTGAAGTCTGGATAATTCGGGAGCATTTGGGATTTTCCATTACGCCGCACAGAGCAGAGTGGTAATCGCAGCGGTATGGATCAGTGCACAAGTGATTTCAGCTGCCTCTTTTGTTGGGCTATTGTAGAACACTTAATGTTGTAAGGGGGGAAAAAAAAACATCTTGCGAAAGCTAAAATAAGTGTGTATTGAACCTCTACATCGGCGACTCTGAAATCATTCAATTCCTGCAATCGCTCACAGTTGAAAAGAAAAATTGAGGCGGCCCTAAGTGCAGCCAGCACTTTCTGAACAGCAGAAAACAGATGTTAACCAGCTGCTGTGTTACCAATCTGCCCTCCAAAACACTGACCAAAAACAAAACCCTCAAAATAATGTGAACACGCATAATTCCAATTACCGGCACAGTTAAAGATCAGCTAAACCAGGGTGAATGCAAATGAACCGAGGCCACTTCTATTAATGACAAGAAAATAATACATACCAATAACAAGCATGTTCTTCTAAGCTGGCTCTCATAATGGGACTCGGAATAGCAAAGCTGCATTCCTAATCATTCAACCTGTGGTTTTCATTAGATAATGATAAGATCAAATATTATGTGAAATACATTTGACTGAAATGACAAAATGATGGTTTGGGCTGGAATAGATTCATTGAAATGTATACTCTGATGACTAATAAAGGACACTTTAACAGATAAAAAAAAATAGCAATATTAAGAAAGAAAACATTTTGACTGAACTAAATGTTGACCAAATTGTTATAACTTTTCATCGACTAAAACTCTTTTGAGTCGTCGTTGACTAAAACTAGACGAAGACTACGGAGGATAAAATGACTTAAATGTGATTAAAACAAATACGCATTTTTGTCTTAAGACTAAATCAAGAATAGCTGCCAAAATGAACACTGCTTTGTCAGTCCTATTTGCACCAATCATACAGGAAAGTAGTCAATTATAGAAAAATAAACACTTAAACCAAGTGTTGAGTAAGAGGCAAATCTCACTACTTCTCAGCAAACGAACTACTTTCACATAAAAGCCAGAGGTAGATGCAACAGGTTTCCCACCACTTCTCTCGCTTAAAGAGTTTACTTTGTTGATGCCTTTTCAACAGAAGCGTTTTTAACGATGAAGGATGGTAATAATAATGGTCTCTAATTGCAGACGGGGAAAACCGATTCCATGAAGTTTTAAAGGCTGAATTGAGGCAGGGCCAGACTGATTGCAATAATTACTGTCCTTGAATACACTGAAAAGAAGAGCTCCTAATTATCTGTAATGGTGGATGTTTTCGTCTCTGTCATCTCCCGAGAATCAGGGAGTGTGTAGTCGTAGCTCGGATCTGATACCTCGCCAGATGCCAGCTACCGGGCTATTTTACCATCATTTTAATCTAATAATTTAATGCTAATTGGCTTGTACATTATACATGTAAACACTCAATCAACATGTGACTGATTAGTAAAAGAAGAAAAAAACACTGTTGCTGGCTCCACGGTCTGCCTGTGTGCCTCTCCTGTCATGAGGACCTGGAAGATAGGATTAGGCAGTTCTCGCGTAACACCATACAATATATTAGGGGTGCCCTGGTAGCCTAATATTTTAAACACATACCCCATAACGACAATTGTTCAAATATGGGCGGGGAAATAAGCTGCTCTCCTCCCAGAAGTCTCTCTTTAGTGGCTGACAAATAACAGCTAAATAACTTCCCATCATGGTGGTGATGGTGATACATAATTGTAAGTCCGAAAGACCGAATGACAGAATTGCAATGATATTTCAAATTCATGGTGCGATTGTCTCAGGGAACCATCGGTGGGTATGTGTGTATGTATTCGTCCATGCAAAAAACTTCTCTGATAAAACCACACCCAATACCACTCGCTAACAACACGTTGACCTCTTATCAGTTGAGCCTTAAAAGCTGCCCAGCTGCAACGATGACCTGATGAACAAACAGGTTCAATCCATCAAAACAGGCAGCTCGCTCGCTGTATGTTAGATAAAGGAATACAACGTGTAAATCAGCTGCGAAACATTGTTTAATTTCTATTCTATTTTTGCTAGAAACACATTAACTGTTTAGCTTTGTACCTCGTAACTCTTAATACTTTTTGTTGCATCTTTTATATACGAGTTCCATTTCACCACCAGTTCTCTCCTCCATCAAATCTTCCGCTAACAGATTTCTTGTCAACCAAGAGCCACTGTATAAGAATCGGGATGAACACTCAGTGGCCCACTTTGGTACCAACAGGGATTTAATCCATCGACTCTGCCGATGGAGTTCATGATTGACTTGATGGCCAGTTATATTGGTGCCTCCACAGATAGAGTTTCTTGACAGCTAATCAAAAGACAACTGCCTCCAAACAAAATGTTTGGCCTTTATGTCTTTTTAGTGTTGCAGATTTACCCTCGGGGGTATCCAAGGAGGGTAGGAGGTTAACAACACAGGCCGATAAATCCACGTCTCACTACAGGTTTCCTTTCCTCTGAGCGTATCAGCGCTGCGCATGTTACTCCTGTTTTAGAAAGTCAAAATATGCCAATCTTTGATGTGCTCCAGTGAAATGTTATCATGTTTGTGTCAGGCGATTGGGCAGGCAGAAGGTTTGGCTCCACTCGAACGGATCTGTCTGTTCCCTCACGGTGGAAATGAGACTGAGCTGCATGCAAACAAAATGGAAAAAGGAAAATGGCAAATTAAAGAGCCAAATTTAGCTCACAATTGCAGATGCTGCAGAGGAATTAAACAGTAGGTGGTTTAAGAGGGAGAAATAGGTGGTGACACATTTTTCGAAATCTTGATTGAACACAAATAGGGCAACGGCACAATGTGACCCAAACACGATTTGCTTGTGGTTTAAAGTGGATTGGCTAGAAACAGAGAGGTTTCACTGAAGTCTCATTCTCTCCTGTATCCATTTTGCTGCTATTTATACCTCCCCTTCTGACTGCAGCGTGGAGTTGGGTTGCATATGTCACAGAGCCCCATGCAGGCAGGCCCGAGAGGCTGTGGGCAGTTCACAAGCCGCGAGCTAAACCAGGCTACGACTCTAAAGTCTACTGCGCACAGTCCCTGCCGCTGAATCCAACGGAGGCTATCAAACCTTCCATCTTTTATGTATGAGCTTCCTGGCTGTCCTACTGCTGGAGGAGGCGAGACACTGGTCCCACCTCACAGGAACATCAGCGGAATTATTCCATCTGAATTATTCATCGCACATGAGGGCGATATCTCTTAAAGGGACAGACGTGTCTCCACCCCCCCCCCCCCCCCCCTGCTGTCACATTAACGGCAACGTAGAGAAACAATGTCCAGACAAAAGTGCCCTCAGTTGGATGACAACAACATCTCACCTGGCACACCGAGACCTAAAATCCATATAATTGGTCCGGAGTATCACGGCCTCCTGGGAACACGATCAATAGCAGGGATTTACAGTAAAGGATCTATTTCTGGCATTGAAGAACTACAGTGAAGCTGCCATCTGCAGTTTCTGATCCAAACTGTGGAATCCTCCCCCTCTTTTACCATCCGTTGAGTTTTTTTAAACACTCTTGGTTGTGGTGGGCGTTATCCAAAATCATCAGATCACATATTTGTTTTAGTTTTACCCAGACGTTAAGGTGGACCCGCTATTCTCCTTTACGTGACAAGCCGCTGTTATTTTCTTTGTAGTATTTATTTTAACTGTTTTAACTGATGCACAGCTAATTATTAACATCCCTGCTGCAAAGAACTATGCTCGCTTTGTATCGACAAAACGTGAGAAGCATCCGATGAAAATAGAAAAGGATTTCAAAGTTATTGTCAGAAGTGAAATGGTATTATGAAGTACTTATATTGGTACTCGGTATTGGTAAGTACTCACATATAAGTAAAACAGCAGTATTGGTGCATCCCTGCTTCTTCATCATATAACCAGAGTTCTTCCTCAGCTTGAGTTGGTTGGGATCGCTCCCCTGCTCTGTATTTACTTCACTCTCCTCCATGTCTGCCCTCGTAATGTTACCTTGCCAGCAGTGGCTTTCACAGGATTCTTTACTGGTGTGGCTGTGGAATCTTTACATTTTTCATTTCTTTTTAAATAGTTTAAATTGTCTGCTTTATCTTTTCAATATTTTTTAGTTGCTCTTTCTAACGATATAGCATATCCTGACCTATATGAAAGGTAAATAAAGTGTATTATTTCAGATTTTTATTTTTTTTTTATGAGAGCGAGCACATATCCTTCCACATCTTAAAGATCTGTTAATGGATGCAGTTCCTAAGATTAACTCTAATCATTGTAAAGCGTGGTTGTTGACCTCGTAAGTCTGAGTCATCCAGCTCGCCCTGGTGTGCAGCACACAAACGCATACACATTCATAGTAAATAGTTACAGCGTTAAAAACAACACCACATATTGCAGCTCCCTACAGAGTTCACTGCACAGAAGCAGGCTGCATTGCTGGCTCCTTTTTATTCCTCCGATATATTACATTATAAGTTTGTCAGCACCAAATTGTGCTGTTTTTTGCTCTCACAAAAGTTGCAAGTTTAGAATTGACCGTCTGGAAAGTAGATGCAATCGTGCGTTATCAAGCACTCAAAAGCCCCCTCTAACGTCGGGCTCATTATCACACACAGAGAAATGTCATCTGCAATACGACACGCACATTTTCAAAATCCTCTGCTTGCATGACTGGAAAGTGGCACAGTAACCTCAGCGTGGAGCAATTAAACTCTGTCTATTTATCGCTGCCTCAAACTGTTCGAGGAAGGCGCAAGAATGAGCCTTCAGCACCTTCCTATCTCCATCAGAAGCCTGATATAATTAGCCCTGCTTTGTCCTGCCTGCAGCCATTGTCTTTGTTTTGATGCTATCATAGTCACGCTGTAATTGCGTTCACTATCACTCCGGTGGCTTTATAACCTATCATAGATTGGAATTGGAAGTTGGCTCTGTTACGACTAATTGCAGCTAATGACATGTTGGTAGCGCTAGGATATGCAGTAGGATGCGTTCTACACTAGCAGCCACTGCTTCACTACCAACAGAAACATTGTTTCGCTTCTAGCTAGCCATTTGACTTTGCTGTTGGACGGTATGTCGTCGGTTATTACATTACTCATGAATCCCGTCATAGAGAAACATAAATCAGCTTCTGGAATGTGCATGCTGTTCATAAAAAATATATTAGCTGACCCTACATAACATATATATTGATATTAAATTGATGATTAAAAGCTAAGACACATAATCTCACCGACCACACATAATGACAGGCAGGCCAAACTGTAAAATGTTATGCTTTCGTCTCATGTTTTCTTGCTACTTTTTCTTTTAAATAGAATAATAATAATAATAATATGACATTAACCTTTGAGAGAACATATAAGATCTCCAGCCAACAGCAAGTAGTTTTTTGTTTTTTTGCCCGTCAGACCCCTAAGATAATCACGATGAGATAATCACAATAAATGCAAGCCATTAAATGTCTTGATTAACACTGAAATATAAAATGCTAATATTTTTATTGCCCATAAAGTCAAGATTCTGAGTCTATGTCATGGTAAATCTGTACATGAACAAAGAAAATGTATTTGTAAGGCATTTAGTGAGTTGTAACCTTGTAGCTTCATGCTGGTGTATTCTTATACGTTAGGTGTCTCCACTAAATACATATATATATATATCTGGCCATTAAATATCTGGCCTCTTGCTAATGTGTTCTTCCACTCACTGATAGCTCACAGATCTAGAATGTAGATTTGTTAAGGTTTGGTGGTTAATGCCCTCGCATACCTTGACAAGCTATTGCACTCGCCTGTACTTCCATTGCCAACGTACGTATGTGCAGAGGGAAAGTATGTTGGGATGGCATAGTTGCACTTAGCTGGTAATCCACCATACCATAAGATACAACCGTGGCAGCTTCAAGGCAAAAGGTGTCACGGACAACCTTTTAAAGTCAAGCCGAAGCCTGTAACACGCTGGAGCAAACGCTGAGCATATCGCTGTTGCCATGCGAACAGCTCGCCAAACCTATCCTGCGGGTTCTCCTGTTTCAAGTGCAAATTAAACTTCACATGCCTCTGGAGGCTGAAAAGTTTTTCTTAAAGGTCTTAAGAAAACAGTTTCAAACAGGGGGGAGGTGGTCACAACTGGCACTTCTCCTCGTTTCCATTAGGTTGACAGGTATGGATTTGTCAGACGTTAGCTAACATTTGCTGGTTGTCAGACGGATGCAGCATCCTGTTATGCACCTTAGTGTCTGTGGTAGTCACGGTGTCACTTTTAGCTGAAAGGGTTTGGGTGTGTGTGTGTATGTGTTTGGTGACCAGTGCTTTTTAAAATGGATGGTACAGAACGTTAGAAAATAAACAAAATACAGGAATAAAAGTGACAGTTGTCTCTTTTTAGTCTGGGGTGGTGGCGGCACTGTCAGACTTTGAAAACCCCTGCATTATAAGATATCTGGAGTATCAGAGTTGATATTTTGTCCTGATGGTGGTGTTAGATAAAAGCTTGAGGTGTGTCCAAAATGGAAAGGGTTCAGCTCCTGGGAAGCATGAATGTGCCCAGTAGATGTCATTAAAGCCAGGCTAATATCAATGCTTGAGAGCAATAAATCAGCTAATATGATGTTTTTTGACATAATAAAGCCTATAGAGCTGTAAAGCTACACAACAAGCGTTTTAGAGTCACGGTTCGGTACATTTTCACTCAAATATTTTTCATTTATTTAGAAAATTCTAACCATTTGACAGTTGCTCATTGGCCATCATTCTTATATTAACAATTATGGCAATCAAATTAATACAATAATACAAAAGAAACAAATAACAGAAATGTCTGTAATGTAATGTAATTTAAATGTAACCCAATATGTTATGGCAAATCTACATATTAGATGTAGATATTTTGTGTGTTAAAGCAAAGATCAGGAGCATCATCTAAACTACATTGAATATCCTGACAATGTTTCATGGCTGAATAACAGCTATCGGGTGGTTTTGCTCTGGACACAAGTGTTGGATGAACTGAAGAACCTTCCATCTTTGACATTCTTCAGCCCAGCTGCTCTGAAGGTAAAAATGCTGATTTTGTTTCGACAATGTCAGCATTTTGTGTTGGTATCATTACCTCCATTAAACTAGCGACACTTCAGCGGATTTCGCTCAAAAATGAATACAATAACATTGCAATTGAATTGAAGTAGAAACTAAGTACACAGACTAGATTTACTGCAGTGAGATGCTGTTTTATATAAAATCATAAAGTAGTATTCGCTCTCTTAGTCTCTTCCCTCTCGTCCTCTTAGCCCCTTATATCAGCGGCCCTTCATACACTCTGAGGTATCAGAGACGATGTTACCGCTCTGAGAAAGGCAGGGCACATTTTCTCTATTGGCGGGGCAGCTCGTACATTCAGCTGCTGGGGAACTGCGATGAAACATTTAAAGCACATACACAATGTGTCTTCATCTAACCTTAACTAGGCCTGTAGAAGCAGTGCAATAGGCCGGCAATGTTGACTCGTATCCACACAGGTGTGGACTGGAGATCAACTAGGATGATGACAGAAGTTTTGAAGAACTATCAGAATAATTAATTCGGTTCCAAATAGATTTTTAGTTTTATAGATAAGTGCTGAATGTTTGAATCTGTCCTTCTGCGGTGTGAAGTCACTACATTGATGGAAGTTCTGTACTTAAAGTGATACTCAACCACAGAATCTGTTCTGATGATCAAACACAACCCCCCTGTAGGCTTGAAAGGGGGCATTAAAGGTCCCATGAAATATAAAATAGTATATCTACTTCCTTAGTCTCAAACAGGTTCCTGTTGAAACAGGATGACAAATGTTAACCAATAGGAATTCAATAATAGAGAGAAGCAGGGTCTGACTTTATTTGTTACCATTATGCCAACCAGTGCAGCATGACTTGAACTGTTTTCCAAGAAGTAAAGCTGTGCTCAGCCTGAAGTCATGACAATGACAATGGATTCCAGTTGTGACCAATGTTCATACCAGAGGATATATGGATATGTGTGTGTGTGT
Source organism: Anarhichas minor (assembly GCF_050575085.1). Lineage (NCBI taxonomy): Eukaryota > Metazoa > Chordata > Actinopteri > Perciformes > Anarhichadidae > Anarhichas > Anarhichas minor. The sequence continues at coordinate 1,520,115 of NW_027466513.1, forward strand.
GTATACTTGTACCTTGTACTTCCAATCAGCTTTGGAACTACAAGGCACCTGACATTTTGGAGATCATTATCATTCATTTGGGATATCCACATTCATTTTTGTTTGTGGATATTTATATTTACCTAAAATGTTGATCATATATTATCTGATACACTGTAGTACTCTAAGTTTGACACATATTTCATGAGCTACTTGATCCAAATACTGTGCAGACTGCTCCTGTCTGCACCTTTAACACACTCACTTGTGTCAGTTTTCTTTCTGTACCGTGGATAAGGAAATGTATGCGGTGTGATAACTCGTACAACCCAACTTTAATGTACAGTCAGTACGCCGTCTTTTTGCGAATAAGAGGGAGAGGGGAAAGATAACAAACACATTAGCATATCAGTGTATTCTTCCAACCTGAACTTGGCATCCCTCACTGGTGCAACCAAATAATTATTCACACTCACACACTCTAATTTTCACTTGGATATGCAGCGACATGCTTGCGCTTTAGGTTATTGTAAATGAGCACAGCGCTGCAGCACTAGTAGGCTGAGGTGACCAAAATGCAGCCAAGTACAGTCTAGAAACAGATTTGAGGGGCTTCATGTCTGTTTCATAAAAATATGAAACAGACACTGATCCATTTTTATGAAACAGACACTGATCCATAAAAATATGGATCAGTTCTTAGGATCGATACTAATCCTTTAAAATAGGGTTGCAACGGATCATAAAGCTCACGGCATAAGCACAATGGAAAAAGGGGAGCAAACATAACTTTTAGAGATCCACCGATCTCTCTTTGTGCCGATCATTGATGACCCATATTGGCAGATACGGATTGTTTTTGTTGTTTTGATGATGTTGTTAATGTTACAATTTACCTTTGCCCAATAGTCATTTTTACTGAATAGAGCCTGAACGCATCATAATGTAACGGGGAATAAAAAGCATAAATGCCTGATTGCATATTTTTGCTGAATATTGATAGTCAAATTTTATCTATGATGGTTGATCTAGGGATTAATTCACTGTTCGTGCAGAACCGCGAGGGGGAATCTGTACGGATCACGACCGACAACGGTCTGTTACACCACTGATTTAAAATATGCCTGGATCGGCCCTTATATAGATCATAAGGACGGATACTGATCCACTGAAACTTAAAACTTTTAATGTTTTTTTCTGTGGTTCCACCACTTGTACTAAAATAAAGCATTTTTCTACCTCTCAGTCTGCAGTCAGGCCAGTTTGTGGCCACTGAAAAGTCTCCACTCGGCAGGTTTACTTCATTTGAGCAGCTGCTGTCAACCAATAAGCTTCCAGTGTCGTGACTGCAGTCTGTTGATTTTGGGTTTCTGGCTGCTGTGCTAAGCAGTTTTGCGTCCAAGTGCCATTCTCTTGGAAGACCACTTTCAGGACAAATGCTGAACAAACCTGAATGTCCTGCAGGTCAGGCTGATTGGATGTAAGTTATGATGTTCTGGGTGACTGAATATTAATATGGACGTGCACTTGTATGTCTTAGATATGTCAGTATAATATCAGTAATATATCGGTTACCTTTGATGTCCTCAGTCCACTAAGAAGAATTCTAAGTTAACAAGAAGGAAAATTAGTTTTCCTCCTCAATCAATAAAATTCATTCATTTTCATTCAAAATATTCTCTTTGAACTAAACGCTATTCATTTGCAAAACATCAAGAACAGGGCTCTCATTTTGGAACACAGCATATTTTAAATTATGAAAACTGAGTCAAACTGTAGATTTCATTTTGCTTATTATAAATATGTTTTCCAGCATTTCCGATGTACTGTACGGAAGCTTGGTCTGACAAGGGAGCTGTGATAAAAGTTTCAAGCTTAGGCCTGATTTGTGTGACTTGAATGGAAGGTGGATGGATGATACGTTTTGGCACACGAACTGTAATCGTATGTCAAAATGTAGTACTTCGAAAGATCTGGACCCCTGGATGGATTTAGATGAAATCTTGAAAGATGGTGCATTTGTTGCTGAGTGCTTTCAGTTTGTCTGCAGCATTTGTGGAGGACCAAGTGTTTGCTTTGTACTTGTTTAGTGGTGTGTGAAAGAAGGTCTGAGGCTCTATCAGCCGCTCAGAACCAACGTCATTTGGTTGTTCATAACAGCATGGATACTGCATTGTGTAGTCTTTACATCTCCAGCACTTGGAAGAAGCAAACAGAAAGAACAAAAAAAAACTTTCAAGTGAAGGATTAAAGGACGCTGGATTTAAAAATAAAAAATCGGAGCATTGACTGCAACACGAGGCGAGACGTCATTTTGTTTTAGTCAGGGCTCGAGGAGGTAGAGGCAGAGCAAGACACAGTTGGAGATGCTGCTGCTCTTCCTGACTAAAAGCTTTTCATGTCTTCCAGTTGTGTCTCTGAGGCAAGACAGAGAGCTGAAAAGTGAGAGGGGCTTTGATGGAGACAGAGGAAGGCTTATTCAATCTTCTCGCTAAATTAATTTGGCTTGTTATTTGCTTCAAAGGCAGCCAAGAAGTATGAATATGTAAGAAAGGTATATGCTCATTTTAGAAGTTAACCTATAATTTACAAACATTTGTGGTGGACCGTGTTTGTGTGAGTCTTGTGAAAGCAGACATTCTTCATATTCTTGTTAACCAATGTGTACTGAGTCTTATAAAAAAGACCAGTTAAGCATAGTAGTTTGCAGTGTCACCTGTGTGGTGTTGGCATGTTCTCGTGTCAACAGGAGATATCTCTGAGAGCTTTGGTTTCCTTCTACCCTGAGCTATCTATAAGCAAACAGGACCAGCATTGATTAGTTGTTTGATACAGCACCTTAAACAGGCTATTTGCGATGCAATATGAAAAAACAGGCAATGGAAAATGTTCGGTTATTTTCAATAACTGTTAGAGTAAAGCCGTGTCGGATAATTGAACTGGGACTCCTACTAATGACATCATATGATCTACTTTAGCTTTACGTCCCTCTTGCCTCTCAAACCCAGAGATGCTTTCAAGCCTTTTTGCTTTTGCAAGTCCAAGTCAAGTCTCAAGTCATAGAGGTGCAAGTCCAGGTCAAGTTTGAAGTCAGTGTGTGTGCGACTTGAGTCCAAGACCTCATCTCTGCAGTGAGGGAGTATCGTGTGTTTCGCTGTCATCAGCGGTGCATTGTGTTGGACCGCGGGCAGAGCCAGGCGAGCAAAAAGCCACTAAGAGTAATTTATTAATGGAACCCAAGCAAAAGATATACAGACGACGAAAATACACACTCGATGTACAGACGACCAAAATACACACTTGCAGGTATTCAACTGTCAAGGTATTCAACTGTTAGGCATGTACATTGGATTGATTTTGATAACTCGAATGTACAGAGGTGTGCGCTGTGCAGCTGTATTATTTAGAAAATTGGATTGGGACTCGGTATCTGCGGATAGTCAGTATTAAATGACTTGGATGGGGGGGCAAAAAGCTTGATGAGGACAACCCTTCCTAAGAATATGCTGCCATGGACCAAGGCATTGGCCTCAGAACTGGAGTTTCAGACAGGTTTTATTTCTCTAAGTCATGTCATTTTAAAATAGCATGTGCAGGTCAGTGGTTGTAATCCTGTTTGGAGAGCATATGTGTGTGATTTTCCTCCACCTGCTCCAGCATTAATTACACTCTGAAATACCTAGACGTTTCCGCTGCAGTTGGTCTGTTGCTGCATTTCCTCTTGGTTTCATCAGCTCGGTGTGTCCTTGGAGTTCTGTGGGTCAATGGGGAAAAGGCAGAAAAAGCTTTTGCTAATCTGATGGATGCTAGTGCGTAAACACCCCAACATGTATTTAATACTATCAACTCACAGGCAACAGTCATCTTCTTACTGTAGCTCTGCATTGCGACCACTTATGGGTATTGCAACATATACAGTATGCGTCTCCAGTCCATAGATATCTGTTCAAAGCCCAAAGGTTGTCATTTTGCGTCACGGTGACAAAGTCACGTAACTGGTCACGCTTTTAGCGTTTGTAGCATAGCGTAAATACACGGTGCTCCCATTGCGAAGAATTCAGAAATGACGCAGTTAGTGCGACAGCCCTAGTTCACACGTTTTAAGTCACAAAGTTAAAAAGAAACAAGAACAACAGTTGGAAAACAACTATGCAAAATGAATTCAAACTGAGAATGCAGCAAATTGTGCAGCAGCTGACTGAATGATCGTCTGTTGATCAGCTAATAAAAAATCAACTTATTTTTTCACTACCCCTACAGAATATTAAACGTGCCTGAATGGAGCCTAATAAAGTATTACAACATAACTTTACTATGAGCAGGATATATAGTACCTGCCAGCCTCATACCGGCGGTTTATTAACACTAAAGCTTTAACTTTACAGTGCCAGATGACTTAGGGCTGCTAATGTATCACGGTGACAGAAACCTCCAGAGGAAGGAAACCCCCGCCGCCTCACTCTCGCACACACAAGAGGGAGGAAGGCCACAGAGATTTTTCAAGCTCGTGTTACGCTCAGCTCGAATCTCCACGCTTGAGAGAGGATAGCGTTTGTGATGACGACGGGGGAAACATCTGGAGTGCCATTTGTTTTAATAATTCATCGTTTCTGACTTCATAATGAACCCCAACACAGTCGGAGTCGCTAAACTCGGTATCTCCCTCCCCTAACGCGGTCCCGTGTGAATAATCTCTCGCTGACACATGTTGAGAGTACACATAGAGATATTGTTCCACACGCAGAAGCTGGTTTGCATTTCCAGTCGCCCGCGTGTGATGAGTTGCCTCCCTTCTACTTCGCCTCTGTGTGAATTGATGCCCCATTTGCTCAGATAAGAGACTGAGGGAACTGTTTGTGTTGTTTGTTTCTTTCCCCTATTTGGAGAAGTGTTGTGTTTGTTCACCAGCAGGGCTGTAATGTTTTCAGATACGGACATGGCTGCTCATAGGGCTGCACGATAAGCAATACGCTACTAGATTTAAAAAGAAAGGTTTAGGATATAGTTTCACAGTGTTGAATGATGGTGAATGATGGTGATCAGGGTAGAGCTGCTGAAACACGTCTTGACTACATCCTGTTTGCTTCACAGTAAAAGCCTTCCCAGCAGCACCTTTGTGCTTCGTGTTTTGTCTTCAGTATTTTTTCCTCACTGTGAAGCAGCTGCATGATCGAAACATTGCGACGGAGGAATGGCATTCATATTCTCGTACCGTGGCCCCTATCGCCAGCGTGTGTTTAATAAAGATAAATGTGCACACACACACATATATGTACCATGTAGTATGTAATGGTTGAAGGTGTTGGCTGTGGTGCCACTACTTTGCTTTGACAGAGACGTTTTCTGGGAGAGAAGCAAAGCACCCTTGGGTGACCCTTGGCTGTATTATCTCTCCGTGCGTCTCCTCCCTGCATGTCCTGTCCTGATCGTATCTCCCGGCTCTGCTGTGCATGCTGCCCACGCTGCACCACTTGTTTGCTCCACCGCCATCGTTTTTTCTTCTTCTACACCTCTCTCTCTCTCTCTGTCTCTCTGTCTCTCTGTCTCTCTGTCTCTCTCTCTCTCTGTCTTTCTCTCTTTTTAAAGGAGAAAGAAATGCAGCAGGGCTCATGCAGAGGGAAGCTATGTGGCCGTGGCTGTCAGCTTGTGGCTGTGAGAGAATGATTAAGGAGACCGCCATAAACATGACTGCGTGATGATGAGGTTATTTTCCGATTTGTTGCTTTATTCCACATTTAACAACATGGCGGTTTAGAGCTCTCAGCGGATGATTTATCACAAATACAAGGAGGACAGCGCTAACGGACACCGTTATCCTTATCCCGGCATCATATTTTTCAAGTATGCAGAGCATGGCTAATTGAGATAAATTGCTGTGTAAGCAGTGCTGATGACTGGATGGAGGCTGGCTGGCGAGCCTGCTGGCTGGTGCCGTTCCTCTCTCGGATCCAGTGATCGGTTGTTTGTCAGGCGGAGCGGTACGGGGGAGAGTGAGGGGGTAATTAAGCTTGGCTGAGTTGCGATGGGGAGAGCTCCTCTGTTCGAGCTCCCCCAGATCTCTACAGGGGCCCCGGCTGTACAGTCGCAAGGTCCCTCAGCGTGAGCCACACTCCCAGCAGTGGGCCTACCGGAGGCCTGACAGATACTGATACTGCACCTCAAAGCACTCAGCGTGCCACTAAATTAGCTCACATCTCAATTCCACCTATTTCCCCTGTGCGAGTGTGTGTTCTTTATGTGTGTGTGGGTGTGTTTGCATGTGTGTGGATTCATGCTGTATGTGTACAGTGCGAGTGGTTTGAAGCACAGACTGCCAGCTGCCATGTTAAAACCTGCCCACAGCAGAGGAGGATTGTGTAGAACTGTGGGGGGGGTGGAGCAGATTATGGATAGGATCTCAGCCTAGAGAGCTGTTGACAAAACACATGCACACACACACACACACACACACACACACACACACACACAAAGACACAATCCCTCACAATACAGAAAGAGAGTTGTGCCCACGGGGACTGTAGTTGAGCGGCATACAGTTACATTTTTTGAGTTTATATGAAATCTCAACATTTTGAAACACTTACTTTATTTATTTAAATGAATTATGAAATGTATTTCTAAGGCACCGGTTTGAATTTAACGTGACTATTATTGACTCACTTGTTGCTTTGTCTTCTACTGTAATTTGATTAATAATGCAGTGACAAATCAAGATTTAATACATTTTTCAGCTCCCACCTTTTACTCTGACAATTTAAACCACAAGACCAGCTTCTGTTTGCACAGAAAGCTTTTACGTCTGCTCTTACTCCAGCCTTCTGAGAGGTAGACTGAGAAATACAGACATGACTAACTTTACTCCAGGCTATCTTTGAAATCAGAGCTGTGTTTCCATGGTAACAATCAACAACTGCTACCAAGTTGACATATATATATATATATATATATATATATATAAAATAAATAAATAAATAAAAGCATACGTAGTGGACATAGTCATCGTGACGTCACTCATTTGGTTTTTGGACTGCCGCTTTGAAGCCTTGATTTCGGCGATTTGGGCGTCGCCATCTTGGATTACGGTTGTCGCCATCTTGCATTTTTGCAACCAGTGAACGCAAGTTACAATATTTGGACTGCGGAAGAGTGACATAGAGATGCCGTATACGTATCTGGTAGCGGCAGCGACCTGCCAATTACAATAAGCCCGCCCTAAAGCATACTAAATACTGGGACCATAATTTACTAAATAAACATCATGCTGTGTTGAAAAAGACTCGAAACTAGCGATTCAGACCACAAACTCAATGTCTACAATGGTAATAAATCAAGTGAGAAGGAGAGTAATTTGCTCATGGACTTCTTTTTGCAACCAGAGGAGTCGCCCTCTGCAGGCCATTAGAGAGAATGCAAGATTAAGACACTTCTGCATTGGCTTCACTCGTAAGAGCCGGAGGTTGCCGCCTCTGGTTCTTAATAATCATGTTTTGAAAGAAAGCATATGCAAGTATTTCCCAAAATACCAAGCTATCTTCTTAAATACATCTATGACACATTTTTAACTCATAGCATTTTTTCAGTTGTTTATTTTAATTTAACTTGTACTACAGAATTTTTTAAAAATTTCATTTAGCAGCTCAAATTGAGCATGGCAAATTCTGATTCAGTCCGCTCGAGTTTCATCCCTTATGGTGCTAAGCTCATTTCATACCACACACACACACAGATATGCACACACGCTCTATCCCTGCAGACAGTTCACAACTGGCTTCACAGCCTCACTGTGCATGTGTTTGGTGTGTGTGTGTGTGTTAGCGCTACAACATGCAAATGTTGGTGCCCCTGCAGGAAATCGAAAGGGAAGTTCATTACTCTAATCTAATATTCCTCTGGCTGGATTTTGCGGCGGGGCTCAGCATTATTGTTCTTCGCCTGACAGCCGAACGCTCTCCCACAGATGGATGGGCTTCATTTCTCCAAGTTCTATCCTTATTTACTGTAATCAAACTGCAATCAGTCTGATGGCTTGTGATAGAGAGTTGTCGGCTCTGTTGAAGCCCACACGAGTTGAGCACGCCCTCTCAGGATCTGTGGTCGGTCTCGTTAGATATGTGACACATCACACCAATGACCTACCAGATGGAAGTTACAGGGTTTTTTAATGTTTATAGTTAGGTTATCTACTTGCGAAGGGAAGGAAAAGTTGAACTGAATCATCAATATTTTATCAATTCAGATTCATGCATTTTTCAGCAGCCGGGGAGTTCTTCAAATGCAAGCCAAGTCAACTTAGGGGAGGCTTGCTGAGAGCTTGTCTGTGTTCGGAGGCTGCTTGACATGCACTCACAGACTCCTTCACGTGCATCGAACTCTCTCCGTCCTTTGTTTTTTTTTTTGGTACGAGCACTTTTCACTTTCTGTGGCTTTTGCCAGTTTCTAAACCGTATTCAACATTTCTTGCCATTTTGCTCTTTTGTTAGCTTCTGGGCGTCTGCATTCATCAGTTTGTTGCTCTTTGCATTTCGCTTTTGATGGAAAACTGCACACTGTATTCGCGACATCTCTGCCTCGGCTGGACTCAGGGTGATTGGTTGCTGTTGCTGATTCTTTTGTTTTAAACGTTACGTTGAATCTTGGAGAGTTTTTGTGTGGGTTGGCTTTTCCATTTCCCGTCATGCCTCGGTCCTTTATCTTCAGTTCCAGCCCAGCCCCTGTTCTGCAGGCCAGTCTCTCTGCTTCTTAGTCTCCACTGCAGACCCGCCTTGAGCAGCGGAAAGCAGGCTAGCTCCTCAGGGACAGTCTGCTGTGTACTGGATGGATGACTGGCTGGCTAGCCTCATGTGTGGCTGTACAGATGACTGGAGGGCTGGAAGTATGAAAGTAAAGATGACTGCCTTCTTGCAGGATCACAGAGAAAAACAATCATGGAAGCTTATAACATGCGATGGAAATGAGAAAGGGTCTTGATTGTTCATCTATGTTTTCTTGTTGAGTTGCCAAGTAACCATGCATGAATGCGACTACTAGCCTGCATGAACCACCATGGCTGATTTGTGAGGATATGAATGGGAGACTTGCTCCCAGGTTGTGGTGTTATTTCTACGTTTTGAAATAATTTGGTAGTATACCGAGACAAATGAAAAGATTTAATACAAAAAAGAGAGGGGAAAAGATATAGGTAAAGGTCCTAATACATATATATATAATGCAATTAGAATATAAGATATAAACTTATAGAAAACATACTATAAAGCCTACAGTAGCGTGCAAATGTGTCACAGTTTTTTAAACAAATGAAATAAGTGAAAGTATAAAGATTTAAGAAGAAAAATAACTAACTCACTCACTAATAAGTAAGTCTATTGGCAGGACTGCTACCAGTTTTACCAGTTTTAAATGATGGACCTTCAGGGAATGTTTGCCAATATGCAATATTTTTGACTGGTTCACTGTGTAATTTACACATGGACTCCATGGTTCAGCAATAGATTTGTTTGTGGCATTCCATTTGAACACGGATCGTTCCTCATCTGTTACTGTTCACTCCACTAGAGACACAGTTGGCTAGCAGGATACATCTCACTCTGGACTTCTGTGGTTTTATAATCAAACCGGTGCTGACCGACATGACACGGCTTAGTTACATCTAAGTGACTGAAAAGGGTCGGCTCAACAGCAGCATAAATCCGGCCGGTCTAAGGCCAAGGTTACACTTGTCCAAGGCGGCTTTTGTCATTTAATACTAAAGTAAGTAAGCGGCAAAAATAACAAGGGATTTTAATTGTGAAAAATGTACAGGAAAATCATTGCATTTGCATATACTAAGCAGCCAATCTTCAATAAAACAAGTCTACTAATACTACAGGGAGGAAGAGTAAGCAGAAACTAATAATGGAAGACTATTTGTGTGAAGAATTTATTGGAAATTTAATTAATTTTACAGATGTTCCTTTGACCAAGAAATAAATCCAATCAGGCAGGTCGCATTGAAGTGTCAAGTTTGGACACACACATGCGGACACATGTGAGTTCCAATTTGGCGCTTCTGATCAGAATAATCGCATTAAGACAAGCGTATGAGCTAAATTAAACTAAGGAAGGTCTAAGTTACTGGATTAACCTGCAGGAAACTGTCATAACTGTTGCAATTTCATTAAGGATATTTCAATCAGATCCTCAGCCAGAGACTGTTTCTTTGCTCTTGTGGTTCTGTAACATCTTTTGAATCACTTCTTAACACTGATCTTTTTTTAAAGCTTAATGTTAGCCCTAGTATTTCTCCTTTACTAATATGCCTCATAGTTGTTTTTTGTTTATTTCGTTTTCCAAAATCTCATTTTATGGTATTGCAGTTTGTTTCATTTCTTTTTTTGATCTTAGAATTGCCGGATTTAACTTGTTGTCTTTATTCTTTCCATATACAGTGCTTTAAAGTTCTACTATTATTCATGATTATTTGCTTCAAACTAGGGCCATACGATGGGCGTACTGTAGGTCTGTGCCGCAAGATATTAGGGCACAAATACTTCATTATCTGCACTACTATTAAGAGGAACATGAGCCAAAGGGGGAAACATGGCACCTGTTCGGTATGTGGGTGGGTGGATGGATCTGTCAGCAGCACTTCCTCTGCCAGAAGGAATCACGGGGAGCTCGATGGGTTGCGATGGCCAATGAAAAGAAGCTTTTATCTTGTTATCGGTCCGTCATTGTGGGCTTAGTTAATTGGCTGCAACTGATGCCAGAAAACTTTGATGTGTTACTTGTACCTTTAATGTTGTTCCTTGCTGACACCCAGCAGCCTCTGAGCAGCTGCCAGTGATGCTGAATGTGTTGCTGCGGGGACCGTAACAATGTGACTACTGTCCAACAGGGACAGCCTCTTTGATCTGGCGCCCGATTCTAGAGACAGTGTGTTTGTGTATCTGCTAAACAGGCATGCCCCGACATTCACTTTATCCAGATTAAGGTCAGCCTGTATGCACATTTAAATGATCTGATTACGAGAACTAAGCTTTATTATGAGTTCCAAACTTAAGTAGTTTAAAAAAGATGATTCACAAATCAGAAACTGAGCGCCACCCCCAGGATGCGCTTCTTTTTTCTGATTTATATAAATGTGAATTGACAAAGTCAATTCACATTGTCTTTTGGTTTTGGATTGTTATTCAGACAGACTAAGTTATTTGAAGACATACTCTTGGGCTGGATGCTAAATCTAGCATATAAAAAAAGAAAAACTGTTACTTGCAGCCCTAATTATATTCTGTCTTTTCGTCTGTATCTTTAAAATGTCAAGTGCTTTTTGTCCCTGCTTCAGGGCTGTGTAGTCAACAAAACAAACCTTAGACATGTGGCGACGTTCCACTTTCTTAAAACTTTCACTGAAAACAATCACCAGAACAGTGGTGAAGTGAGGCCTGCAGCAAGCCGACATGCATTGTCTACGGAGCTGCTCCCCGCCGTTTTGGTTCTGCGGCGAAGTTGGTTATTCTTTAACTACGAGTGGTGAAGTGCAGCCAGAGAGTACCCGCAGACATGTGACATGTTGACCTACGTTACAAAGATTTCTTTCCTGCCCGAATCAGGCGCATGAACAAACCTCCCGGCCTCAGAAAAATGTAGTTACTGGGGCGAGCCGCACTTTGCTGCTGCCTTGTGTGTTTTCCGCGTTGACCACTTCTCTCGTTCTCTGCTGCACTTGAGGATGGCTGCCACCAACAACTCCATTGTATAGCATCATGTAAAGAGGCACATAGCACACATCCTCATATACAGACAGAAGTGGTAGTTGAGGTACAGTAGCCGATATGTGTCGCCCTTTCTGATGTCATCTCACTCGTAATTAACAGCCAGCTATTACAGCAGTCAATACAAATTACAGCACTGCACACATTCACCTACAAACCAGCAGGAGGTGATGTACTGTAATGTTCCTGAAGGCTCGCAGACATGCTTTTGCCAGTTGTTGGCCTGCTGGACACCGGCCTGCCAGACAACTCTGCCCTGATCTAGTTTGTGCTCTTGGCAAAACAACTTGACTCCAGTACAGTAATGTGACTTCCTGGCTGTGACACGGGTCGTCCATATCGGGCCAGACAAAAGTCCACGCAGACTTGACGGGCTGCGTCTGTGGTGAGTGAAGTCTCTCCGGACCACGGCTGAGCTCCTCTTCCTCACTGCCAGTTAGAGAGGCCATCTGTAAGACTTATCCGAGCTGGGGGAGGACCCGCTGGGGTCCTGATTAAAGTGATGAGCTGTAAAATGGAGAGGGAGGGGTTCTGACAGCGGGCTGCTGCCTGCTACACTGATCCTCATCTTGTCTGCTGGGAGACGAACCTTCCTGCTCTACCTGTTTCCTCCTGTCACTGCAAATAGCTTTGTTTATGTCTACAAGCCTGCGACTGCTGTACGGTGGAGGCTGTTGGGCTGCACTGCTTTAGTTCTGCTCCCGATCCATCCATTATTATTAGTGCACTGTCAGGGTGTGTTGACTGTGTGAGGCTTTTTAAAATTTTGGTTTCCGTTCGCTAATTCCGCTTCAGGTGCAGCACAGTTTGTAAAGAACTGACACTTGGTACGCTATCATGTCGGACTGTGTGTGTGTGTGTGTGTGTGTGTGTGTGTGTGTGTGTGTGTGTGTGTGTGTGTGTGTGTGTGTGTGTGTGTGTGTGTGTGTGCGCGCATGTCAAATTTAATCATGTCAATGTTGGGTCTATAAGCCCTTCGTCAAGCAGCATCTGGTAGCATTTGGTCTCTCTAGCTCTTGTTACAGACGTCTGTGTGTAAACAGACTGCACTTAAACCCAGATTATGTTCGGAATACAAAATACTACATTTTTTCAAAAGTCAAGTCAAGTATTTGAGGATTATAAAGAACTAAGCAGTGCATTTTGTCAGGGCTTAATATGACGATGTGACGACCGCACTTTGTGAAACAGCCCATGCAGATAAAGTTACTCTTGGTGTCTCAACACCATAAAATAATCCACACTAATAGCAGTGAAATTCCACGATGCTCAATACCCAATATGACACCACATTAATAAACAAAAGCAAAACAATAAATCCGATGTACTTCAATATGCACCCCTTTATTACTGTTTGCATTTGTTGTTCACAGTGTAGCATTATCAGGGAAATTTAAGGTCGTCGCCGGGACACAGTCGGTCTAATGCGCAGATCCCCGGGACCTGCGGTACTGTTAAAAAAAGAGTACAGTCATGTTTTAAGAATTTTGGCATTGACTAGGTTTCCAAGTATCTGCTCTCGTGACATTTCTACTCGACACACACTACAAAGAAACACATTTTAAGGAAGATGTCAAATTGTATTTGAGGATGACTAAATCTTAGCATATTATCTTAGCTCTGTTAATGTGCTATGATGTGATGTGGCGGATCAGAAAACACTCTATAAATTGGTTTGGTCATTCTGTAGTAATGAACAATGCATCTGCATCTGAGCCAGTTGATGCATTGATCTTGCAGCCCCTTATTTACTTTGAAGGGGAACGAGTTGTGCAGTTAATCAGTGCAGATAAAATACAGTTCAACTCCCGTTGTCATTTGTAGCCAAGCTCACATGCACCTGCTTTGGTTTCTTTGCTGCCTGTTTCGAGTGGGACTCATTACAACAATTAGTTTGTATCGATCATAGCTGTTAAGACCGTGAACTTGACTGTATTAAGCGCACACACGAGGAGAGATAGCTGCAGTGTAAATGGGATTGAATTAATGTGGAAACAATTTGTCGACTTTTAAGTGAACCGCACAGCTTATTGTTTTCTTCTCTTGTCAGTCAGGGGAAAGTAAAAAACAAATCAGATCTTCGCATCATGAAAATAGTGTGTTTTTGAAGATTTGAAGCTGTGTGCTAATGAGGACCGGAGGAAGAGGCGCTCTATCCGATAGGCTCTGACAGCAGGGAGGCTGAGTGTGGAGGCAGGCGGGCCACTGTCTCCCTGGGGAGTTTTAAAAGCCCTGCACTGAGACAGCCACAGGCTCCTCTCCACTGGACTGTCTGTCATGTACAGCCGGCTGTGTGGATCCACAGCCTGGCGCTCAGATTAGTCCTCAGTGCTGGAGGCTCAGACATGTAGTTGCTGTTGCAACAAGTTCCTCAGGTTTCCTCTCCTACATTCAGGTTCACATACAAAGGGATGGGACAATATAGGAGTCGCCGATAGCGATGAGTTGATCATGTTTTTTTTTTTTCATTATCGGGATGATTGTGACCATCTTCACATGAGTGACATTAAAAAGCTGTTTAGCTGGTTATCATGGTAGTGGAGTGAAAATAGAGGCTTCACGCAAAGTTTGTTTTTCACAAAAAAGGATGTTCACTGAATTTGTGTTTACTATCGTTGATGCAATAGAAGTGTTTGTGGACATGCACCGTAAGAAACCAGTTTAGTCTGTTTACAATGTCAACCATCTAAGTTGAGCATGTTAGCATGCTAACATTTGCTAATTAGCGTGAAACACAAAGCACATCCGAGACTGATGTTAATGTCAGTGTTGCATGTGTTTGATCATGAATTACAATTTTTTTTAAAATGACCTATTGGTGGTGCTAGATGAAGAGTCACCAAAGTCAGTAGGACTCATCCTCTGTGGACCATGAATGTAAATACAAAATCCATAAAGTCCTGCCACTACATTGCTTACAATAGAAACTGTTATATATACTTATAATTTCAGTCTGGTATTATCCCTTAGAAGCAAACTACAAAGCTGTGGGCAAAAAGGTCTGTCCACAAGTAGATGGACTTACCAAGGGCAAAATCTTTCGAGGACATAATGTTCTTTTAAGTGTAAACAGGCACACACATGCAAAGTTTACTGTCTAAGTATCAATTTTCTTGCACTAGTTTGGTGTAGCGAGTTGGCATCAAACGATTACTTTCTCTGACAGCGCTGCCAGAACTGTTGATGAAATATACTTTCAAAGTGTGAAGGTGTTCCACCATGTGTGATTAGATAGCTTAATATGTTGCTCCCACTTTTGGCAAGCGCACATGCAGGATGCACGCAGCAGCGCATCGCCTGTGAAAAGGGGTTTACACAAGCTCATGATTTCCTTCAATTTTACTTTATTCCTTCAGATGTTGGGAGAGCAGTTCACGCCCCGGCACACATCACAGAGAAAGTGGTGCAGCTGTTCAGGAGGAAAAGTGAGTTTACTTTCTTGGCCTCCATCCAGCAGAAGTCCTCCACGTCAGGAGTCATATTCTCCATCCACGAGTCAGAACACAGGTAATCCGTCTGTAATCCTCTTCATTTTGGCCCGCAGCTCCTTTTCTGTACAGTTACTGCACTCTCCCATTTACGTTCTCATCTCACTCATGGCTGTTTGTAGATGGCTGTCGATGAGGTGTAGTAAAGTAAAGATCAGTGCGAGATTACTCCACTGCCAGTTTAAGTCGGCGTGTGATGGGAGGGCAAGTCTACGGGTGGAATAATGCACCGTATCCTCCTGTATGCTCAGGGCAGGAAGATAACCTTCCATATATTGTGTCTGTAAGATGAGTGCGAAGCACTAAGCAATACCAAGTATGCTGATAATGCCGAGTTTTATCGTAGAACGCTGCATAAACAGACATGCAGCATCCCTGATAACTACAATGTATGGCCTTGTAACTGAGCTGCGATGAACAACCAGAGCACAGAAATAGGTACAGGTATTTTTTTGAACATTGGTTATCTCTCCTTGGCTGTTTTCGAGGAGTCTTATTGAATTTGTTGCAATAGGCTGAATTTTGCTGCAGAATGCGATGGCTGCAGGACATCAGCGAGTGGCAGCAGTGAGCTCACCCCTCGCCCCCTGAGAAACACTACAGCTATGAATTGTTTTAGAAGGGCAGGCAACATTGATTTTCCCGACACTCCTCTGAAAGTAAAAGCCTTCAGTTCTATGAAACACGCAGTCCAAGTGAGCATGCGAGGGAGTGTGTATGTGCGAGTCAAGAAAAAGGCAGATTGATGGAGAGAGTTGCGAGGGTTAATCTAAGGGGTTATCAGATTATTAAAGGGATACATTAATTAAAAATATCTGTCACAATAGTTTTTATACCATTTCTTTCTCTTACTGTTCTTTACTTTTAGCTTATTTTTTTGTGAAATACTGGATTCTATCTATTCTGGCCTCTTGAAATCCTTCAAATTAGAGAAATCCGAAAAAGAGAGACTCTACAAGGTCCATAATCTGCAATTAGGGGTCATAAATATACATTGCTTGATTTTTAGGGGTCACGAGACAAACATAGTTGGAAACCACTGCTCTAAAATGTTGCAAAAAGAGGCATCTGGTTACTCTGCAGTGAAACATAGCTGCAGGTTTGATTCATCACTCAGACAAAAGCTTTGTTATGCTAAATTAAATCCCATTGAAACGGATGTTACAGCTTCTTTAGCTTCTGTACTGTGAGTATTCTCCAGTTAAACAGAATATTTGAGCGGTGCACAGTTACAGGAGGGAAATCAAATCCTTTGAAATCACAACATATATCACAACAACAACGACTGTTCTGCATCATTCACGTCTTAATGCTTCCAAGTACATTTTGCAGATGATGCATGTTT
Source organism: Anarhichas minor (assembly GCF_050575085.1). Taxonomy (NCBI): domain Eukaryota; kingdom Metazoa; phylum Chordata; class Actinopteri; order Perciformes; family Anarhichadidae; genus Anarhichas; species Anarhichas minor. Next base: position 1,536,677 of record NW_027466513.1, read on the forward strand.
TGATTTCAGTGAAGTATGCAGGACTATTGGAGTATTTATTCTTTGTGGTATTGCTACTTTTATGTAAGCAAAGGATCTTTCTCCACCGGTGTGTATGTGCATGCCTGTGCACTCGTTTTTCTTCAAGCCCCTACTGTATGATCCGCTCTTGAAGAGAAATGTGTTGGCCCCTGCTGTGCTTTTAAGGTGACCCTGAGAGTTGCCTTTCAGTCCCCTTTCTCTCTCTCTCTGTCTCTCTGACAGTCTCTCTCATATTACCTGCCACACAGCGGACTGGCCAAACAGCAGCGAGGATAAATGGAGCCAACTCACTGTACTGTCCTCCTCCTTCAGGCACAATGACATGCTCCGTGTAGCATACGTAGCTCAGAGGAGTGCTCGGACTAAGCAAATATTGCATTACAGGCACTTAGGCGTGCTCAAACACACTCGGATGTTAGACACTGTACTGATTCCTGAAGCCAGTCTATGACATTTATAATGTTCAGAGGGTTGTTGTTGACTTTCTAAGGATCTGTTCCCGAAAATGGCAAGACATATTTCTGTACTTCATCAAAAATAAACATCTTGAGGGAATTTAATGTCTACAACAGAGGCTTTGTTCACATGCAAATTAATAATCTAGATACCAGTGCATTTTTTATATCCCGACTAATATGCACAATGAGTGATGGAATACTGCAAGAATTACCATAGAAACTAAACTTGCACAAACTGCAACATTGGACAGTAAAGCAGACACATATCCAGCTATTAGCTCTCCTCCAGAGATGAGCCTTGCAGGCTTCTTGATAGACCTTAACTTATTAAAACAAAAAGAGGTGGCGCGAATTGGGATGCTGTGTGTACCGTGTCTAATCAGAATATGATGTGAGCGAGTTCGGCCATGAAATCAAATCCAATTTTTTTTAATCGGGTTGAATGTCCTAACTGGCTGCGAGTGAAGCCTCGCTGCTCGGTGTGGAGCTGAACATCTGTTTGGACGCTCTGTTTTCTAATCATTCCTGTCGCTCGTTTAGAAATTCCCACAGTGGAGCATTTCTAATTTATGAAGTTGAAATGAAGAGTAATCGATACGATACCTTCTCATTTCACTACTGGCTGGCTGGAGGGAGATCGCCAGGGAGCTGAAAGTCTCCCACTTGCTGTTGGCTAGGTTGTATCAACATGGGAAGATAGCAAGTACAACTCACCCATCCTGTAAGTGGTTACATATCCAGTCTGATCTGGAGAGCACAGCTTATAGGTACGTGGTTTGAGTGACTTAACGGAAGTGCACATTAAACAGATTCCGTGTGGACAGAGAGTTATTAGTTATTACAACTAAATAAAAAGACCAGATTAAGTTATTGGATCGGGTTCTTACTCTTTCAAGAAGACGCAGCAAGGTCAATATCATTCACCATTACAATAAATGATCAGTTCAATGCTATTATTAAAAAAATATAGATTTTATTTAAATATAGTGAAAAGAGTTGTCATTTTAGACAAAGTAATTGTGTGTCACTATATGTTGATACATTTTCATGGCGATATGATTCCATTGAAGGACAATAAATATATTGAATTATCAGCCAGCCCTAGTGGTATGTAGCCATACACTCATTGTTTTTATTTAGTTTTGAGCAATAAGTCCTCCAACCAAAATAACAAAATATATGATTTGTCCTTGGCTTCCAAAATAACCAATATGAGCATATATGTGTAATGTGTATACCGGCAATAACAATGATCCATGACTGTTTTGTGCTCTGCCACCGCTGTGTACAGGCTTTAGTTAGATTAAGGCACAAGAAGACAGCAATTGCGGTCATGTTTAAAAGAAACCAGATTACTTTTGGTTTGGGCAACGAGATGTGAGTGCGGAATTGTCTTCCAAGTCAAAGTCAGGTTTGTTGACCCATCCATCCACCATAAACCTCCTGCCTAAGAGGATTTGTGGTGGCATAACAATGTCTTTACACAGTGAGACCTGTGGATTATCCAGAGTAGCGGGATTCTGTCTGTGGAAAGACACATCGCTGTCGAAGGTGGCGGACGTTTTAAATGTGGATCTCTCAACATCTCTACACATAAGCCTAAAACAATCTGCATGGACAGACATCATAGGGGTAAAAGAGAAAATATACTTTCTTTCTCATGAAGCATTCACAGATAAAATACAGACTGAATAGCTAACCATTTATTCCTTAATTAAATCTGAATAAACCCCAAGTCTGTAAGTCCTTTTCCATCAAATATTGTATATATTTGATCATGTAGAAATAGGGAAGCAACTCCAGCCAAGACAAGCAGCAGCAGGCTGAAGTTGTTTTGAGGCGAGCTGTTGTGTGAATCAGGCTCCAACACTGTGAGTGTAATTAAATTTGGCGAGATGGAGGCTTGACTGGCTCGGAGCAGACCTGTGCCCCATTGTGACCGAGGATTTGTTCTGAACCTCTGAATCCCCTCTGAAGGCCCTATTAGAGCTCTCGGCCAATGCCCATTCTTTCCCATTATAACGCAGGCCTCCCATTCAGCCAGCAAGCAGACAGCTAGTTCTATCACTCCGCCGAATCCAATCATACATTCCTTCTGTCCCTTCTTTAACTTCTTCGTCTTCCTCTCAGCACAATCGAAACCATCCTCTCTTTCCTCCCACCTCCTCTGCCAGCTCCGCTTTCCCAATATGATAATATCCTCCCTCTCTCTCATCCTCAAAGTGAAAACTTCTCGAAATGAAAGCATTTCGGCGTAGCCGCTGCAAAAGCAGAAGAAACTTTTCTTTCTTCTTCTTGTGCCCGGCACTGGGGAACGGGAGAGAAGGTTTTTATTGATGCTCCACTAAGCTGAATAGAACAAAAGTAGCCTCTTTCTGCCTAGCCAGCAAGTTTTTTTTGAGTCCCAGCAACGCTCTCATTGTCAGCAAGTGGCAGAAGCTCTGTGATGAACTAGCTCAAAGCCCAGTCTCTCCAGCGCTCTTCCCACCTGAACACTTAAACACCTAAGATGCTCAGCCAGCTCCTCTGCTCTGTTCATCTGCCTGCCCTTTGTCACTCTACAGGCCTGTCTCTCCCTCCTTGCCTCAGTTCATGAGCACTTACAGGTTCTTCTCTTTTATGGAAACATGCTGAGCTGAAGTCAACACGAGGTGGGAGTTGAAAGCACACAGAGATGGAGGAGAGGGGATTTAAAATGTTACTAAAACCAATCAATCAGTCAAACACACACACACGTTTGCTCAAAAGGTGTGTGCTTTGTCTCGTAGTGGCGCTTATCATTGCTGCTTTTAATAATCGTCTCTGAACATATGAGACATACTGGTTTTGAACTGCCAGTGGGAAGAATTAACATGTAAGAGTCTGTCGATTCTTGGTGAAAGGCTCTGGTCTCTCTGGTCTCGCTGTCCATTCTTCTCTTTTTGCAGAACGCCATGTGAAATAACTGCTCTGACTCACATACTTTTCCGACTATTCATTCTCTCCCCCCTCTCTCATTGTGTGTGTGTATCTCACGCAAACCACGATGCTTATCGGAATACACATATTTGATTGTCTGAGTAGCATCACGTGATTTCATTTACAACGCATGCAATTGATCGGCGTGTTTCCTGGACCGCTGAACGAGTGCCGTAAAGGCTAGAAAAGCTGTGTTGGTTAAAATAGAAGCGCTCCTTCAAAATTGAATAATTCTCAATTATCTATCGGTTGTAGGTCCAGGGTCCGTCCTCCATTTTTTTGGAAATTGCCTTCAAAAACAAAAAACATTGGGCGGAGAAGCTCTGCTGAAGACGCCTATAAGAAGGACGTCTGAAGAACATTAAACCCACAGGAAAATAAATTACTCACACAGCACCACAAAGGCTCAAAAAGGCAATCTTACCTCACCCTGCCTCCCACTTCCCCTCCACTGTGTTTGTTGTTAGTTTGAATGACAGGATCCTCCTGAGCCTCCTCACCCCTGAGACTACCAGACCTCCCTCACCTGTCCGACAGTATTCAGACCCCAGACACTTTCATCACCTTGGCTGCCCTTTTCCTCCAGAAAGGATGAAGCACAAAAAAGCTCTCTGGCGAAAAGAAAAAGCCCATCTGAAACCACAAAAGTATCTTTCAACAATGGGATCCTTAATACCACTGCCTGTTTTTCAGTTCGATACCTCAAATATGAGAAATCTCAAATTCTAAACCGACATGTACTATACTATAGTCTTTTGGTGCACTTTAAATCGGATTTTAATTTTTAATTTTTATTTTTATTGTTTTACTTTCTTTCCACTGGAAATTGGCCCAAAAAATTGTAAACTATACGAATTTACACAATCTAGAGTTATTCCTGAGCTGTGTCTTGGATTTGTTTTTAGAGAAGCACCCAAGTGGATGTTTTTTTGTTTACTCTTCTGCACCCTGTAGTTCATCCTTCTCTGGCCTGTCCATCAACTGTTTAAACCTCATGGCATCACTGCCCTGATGGACCTCATTGCGAGGAACCCGAGGCGGTCTGCCTCGCACCATGCCCTGCTGCTAATTTCGCCGCAGTGAACACACACTGTGTTCACACTCACTGGGAAAACACAAGTTCATTTGCTGCCGTTCATCACATCCCATTGATCTCTATACCTTCTGCCATCACCCTCCGGTGTGATGAGACAATCTGCTGAATCCAGAAACTCCATCAAGGGTGGTCTTCATGTGACGACTGAAGCAGAATGCCTCACAACCAATCCTGGTCCCATTTTTCAGGTCAGTTACTGAAGGCATCAGTGCCAGTTTTCCCTCACATCGTAGTTTCTGGTTTACCTCCACCACCTCCTCCTCCCATTCCACGGACAAGCTCCAGAGTGTTGACCTCCCTATTGAGCAGATAATTGGCTGTCAGCTGCCCTCCATAAAAAACGCAGCATGACACCGCTGGGTTAAGAAAAAAGGACAGGATGATATAAAGCCAACCCAGCACTCTTGGGGCAGCCATTCTTTTCAAAAAAACTTTTCTCTCACAGATGACACCAGTGCGTTTTGATGAAGACCACTTGTCACCTCTACAGCTTCTTCCCAGAGCTGTCACCGCACTCCCCAGACCCTTCCACAGCCCACAATCTCCATATCAGGAGCCACAGCCTACGACCCCGACACTGTGCCTGTTTATTTATTACTCAGCAGTTTGAATCGCCATAACTCCTGCTCTCAGCACATTTATAATACTGTGAGCTGCATGAGCTCGGGGCAATTCGCGTGGGGAAATTCGACACCGTCAATGCAGTCTGCTAAAAGTGCTTGTGTTATGTAAACATAACTGGATCCGATAGAGAAATATAACATTTGACTTGATCGGGTCTGTTTGTTATTGTGTCATGTGACTTGTTGCCGGAAGAAAAACGGTGTTGTCAAAGTTAGTTGTATTGATGGACAGAAAGCGGCCTTGGTGTTATCAAAAAGACTTTCAATGTCATGGCTGAATATTTAGCTGATTTCGGCAATATATGGATGCCACACGAGGTTTCAGAACCGCACTTCTTCTGGAGCGAGACACACAACAACGATCGGATCAAGCGAAAGTTTGCAAAAAAACCTGTTTTATTTCTCTGTAGGGTTTTATTTATAATGTTGACACAGTAATAACAATCTGAGCCTGGTAGTGGCAAAAACAAGCACTTCGGTGGACCAGAGTGAGTACACAGTGTTTTCAATCAAGACTAAGCTAACTGGCTTCTAGCTGCAAGCATATAACAGATATGAGAGTGGTATCAATCTCCTCTTCTAACTCTCTGCCAGAAGGTGAACAAGAGTGTTTCCCAAAATGATGAACTTCTGCTTTCAGGGGTCAGTTCTCTCCTAATTCCAAAAACATATTTTCTCACTCATCTCCAGCGATTTCTAACCATACGTTTATCTGTCCATGTTTTGAGATATGTTTAAGAGGTAACCCCCCTGACAATAAGATATGATAGAATAACACTAGAAAAATGTAACAGCCACATCTCTTTCCAGAAATGGTTTTCCCATTACTTTGGATAATACGCCACTGAGTCACATGGCTTTACGTCCGTGGCTTAAGTTACGTTGCAAGCGAACTTATTTTAAGCCAAACACGATGTTTATTTTCTATCCCTAACTAATTGGTTTCGTTACCTAAACCTCACTGCTGCAAGATACTATGCAAAAGTCCGATGTCATAGTGATGCTAGAGGCTCTTGCCCAAGCGGCAAAATATCACGAGTAGGAATGAGATCACCTTGTGGTTCTTGTTCTATTTTGGTTTACTTTAGATAAAGTTAGTACCAGCCCTTTTTTTCTGCATCTCTCTGCACACTCCGAAGACAAATGTCTGCACTTGCAGTAGTAAACATTAAGAATATCTTTTATTCTGTTCTCATGTCACCTGGAGCTTCGTAGTTGACACTGGTATGGAAGCGCTTGACTTTGCGGATAATAAAAAATCATATTCAGGTGTGTCTATTCAGATTTTGCTACGGTCGTGATGCAGAAAATCCCCTTTTATACCTGCAAAATCACCATATCTGTAGATATTTCCCTTTACAGTATTACATTACATTCATTCCACCACTGTGGAGCCAGAACAGAGATATGACAGTGATGTTTAACATGTAGACATTCTTGCAACAACAACAAAAAAAAGGGAAGAAAATTGCATCACAAAGTGTTTCCTTGCATTTTCTTTTCTTTGACAATTGTGGTTTGGTTTACTAGAAATGAGGAAGGAATAAAGCTGTGTCCCAGTTCAGGGGCTCTCGCCTCTGAAGTCCATATTCTTAGACCGAATGCATCGTAATTGGCCAACAAAGCCTTTTGCTTTTGAAAGGATTCTCCCAGTGCGGCTCAGAAAGTGCAGCAGTTCTTGTCCAAATTTGGAGGACACAAGCAGTGTGTCCTTTTCAGCCCTCAATGTGCCGTCATCTATTGTCTGCTGTTCATTGTTTACTTGCAATTATTTGGTTAAATCCGTCACATTTTGACACCTCTTTGTTGCTTTGTGCTCATCCACGCACTGTTTCCAGTGCGGCGGCAGTAGCACAGTTTCCTATCACATTCTAATCATGGAGGAGTCTCTCTCTACCACTGCAGAGCCAACACTTTCTGTTGTCTTTGATATGCTAACATGCATTTTTGTTTTCTGTGAAAGCCGTGGATGCTTACATTAGGGGTCTGTTAGATCCACGCTATGGCCATTAGTAAGAAAAAGAAATAGCTTTCGTTGTGAAAGGATCAGCAGTGAAAAAGAAAGCCTTTAAAATGGTGATGAGGCTCATTGCTTTTATTTTCCACACAGAAACAGATATGTCATTTTTTTTTAGTGTCCGTCAGGCAACACAATTTGTTTCAAATGGACTGCATGCCAATACATTATTCCCCTCCATTAAATGTGCTGTAATGGAAGGGGGGTTACAATAGCTACCACTAAATGCTTCATAAAGTAAACGCTCGCTGTGAAGTGGAGTTAATACCTCTGATGATTATTTCATGAGTCAAATCAGGATAACGGTGTTTCTGCTCGTCCAGTGATTTCAGGCCTCTCGAAGCCCCGAGGAGGCTCCCATCAGTGGAAGAGGCGAAGCTGGAGAGCTCTCGCGTTCACTTTACTCCTCGTTTCGAGGCAAATGACTCCTCTCCAGCTGACAAGTCTGAGCGTCTCCGTCTCCTGCAGCACGGTTCAGACGAGCCGTCGGCTTCTGTGCCCGGCGCAGCCACAGAGTGATGTATTCATTTAATTTCAGAGTGATGACATGCTGTACAGAGACGGACGAGCTGGCCAGCCATTCCCACTCTGACTCTACCCCCCCCCCCTCACTCTCTCTCTCTCACTCTCACTCTCACTTTCACTCTCCGTCTCTCTCTCTCTCTCTCTTTTTCTCTCTCTCCCTCTTTCTCACACATACACACATACAAGTGTGAGTAAGTGAGCAGCCAAAGCTTGACGCATGCAAACGCAATTTAACGTCCCTGTGTTGCCTGTTAATCTACTGTGTGATAATTGTTTTAGTAATAACACAGCCTTCTGTGTGGGGGGCTGATGGGCCGTCATTAGCTCTGTGGAAAGGTTTGAACTCGGTTATCTGAGCCCCTCTCCCCTAATTTCTTTTGTCTTTTCTCTGTCTTTTCTTGGTTCCAGCAATTAATTTATAAATATTCATTCCCGTTATGTAGGAGACACGGCTACTGCTTTTATTAACTGAACGTATAAAGAAACATACAGGGATTCGGGGCTTATGAAAACAATTAAACGTGAAAATCTTGTTTTCAAATATGACGAATTACATTACACATGCCATATAACATATTTCTCTTGTAAAATGTGTGTGTGTATATATATACAAGCTTAAATTCTAAACTTCTTCAACTATGACCTACTGTGCTTGCCGTAGTTAAGTGGGCACAGTTTCTCTGTGCAGTGAGGGATTAAAAGCAACACTTGGTTTTAATTAAGGGGTTTAGATAATCTGTTGCTTGGCTTGTTTACAACAACTGTCTAAATGCTCGACTGCTTGTTTCCCCATTGGACTCGCATTCACAGATCTCAGCGATTACTGTGGTGAACACAATGTTATCAGATAGAAACCACCTCCTCTTACGTCTCATATTCAGAGGCTGCACTGTAGTGCTTACATCATCACTTCATGTCGCAAAGGCCATCAATTCTAATGTGTACCTGGTCGGTGTGAGCTTTATATCTCGATATTTCATCCTAAATGCTTTGTTTGTGTTGAGTTCTTATGAGTTCTTCTCAGTTTCATTCATTTTCCAAACAGAAAGTTGGAAAAATCTGCCTCCTCTCAGCCTCCATTGATATTCTCTGGAGTGGGTCCACTCTCTCTTCCCATAAATATGCATGAGAGCTGTTGAGCTTTGGTATTGGATGGGCTTGATCCCTGTGTGTATGTGAGCCTGTGCGTTTTTGTGTCTGAATATATTGGAATAGGCTAGGATCGGGTTATGTATCGGGGAGCTTTGTCACATGCACTGTACTTTGCGTGTGAACGTGTGTGAGGGGCCAGGGGCTTCCAGTGTTGGGGTCATTCTCAGCCGCAGGGAAGCTGAAATGTCACGACTGGCTGCCCGCGGCTCTCGGGCTGCCGCTGCCTCTGGCGGGCTGGCTCTTAATTTAGGTGGCTGATGAGGCCGGAGTGCAGAGCGCATGTGGTGCTGAGACGAGCTGCAGGTCCATCGCCTGCATCATACCACCAGCTGAAACCTGTCCTTGAAGTGGAAAATACCAGTACTGTCCTTTCTCAAGAAGTAGAAGACTTCAAGGGTTTTGACTATGCAAATCCACATCATTTTAGACCATTATCATTACTGTGGATGACGCCCAAAAAGCCATGAGACAAAACTTTTTATAGTTGAAGAATTATTTTATTATTTACCCATAACACAGCCGTCATCTAAGCATTTGATTCCTCTTGAAATATTTACCTTGTAAAATCATACTAAATCCAAAGAGCAGGTTCAGAAAACTTTTGACGAAAGTTTCATTTATCATACTTCATTAATATTTGACAAAAAATAAAATGAACCCTTGTTCTCCCACTTCCTCCCCCGTGATATGTTGGTACGGCCGATAATGACCGAGAACTTGACATGGAGAGGGTAGAACAGAGTACCAGCCGCCTGTTAGAAGTGCTGGTACTGTGTGCCAGTGAGCACCGGCTCACTTCAAGCAAGAGACTGAAATATCTTTCTTTTTTTCTTTTTGGTTCGACAAGCTGTCATTCATCTTTTCACACAATGCTGACACTGAGCAATCATCTTAGGAGCTGTTTGATAAAACACTCAATTCACTGTCATGTGAACACACATTGCTATTGTTTGTTAGCTGCACATTGAACTAACCGTGTGTGTTTTCAGGGGTCAGGATGAGGGAACTAACCGTGTGTGTTTTCAGGGGTCAGGATGAGGGAACTAACCGTGTGTGTTTTCAGGGGTCAGGATGAGGGAACTAACCGTGTGTGTTTTCAGGGGTCAGGATGAGGGAACTAACCGTGTGTGTTTTCAGGGGTCAGGATGAGGGAACTAACCGTGTGTGTTTTCAGGGGTCCGGATGAGGGAACTAACCGTGTGTGTTTTCAGGGGTCAGGATGAGGGAACTAACCGTGTGTGTTTTCAGGGGTCAGGATGAGGGAACTAACCGTGCGTGTTTTCAGGGGTCAGGATGAGGGAACTAACCGTGTGTGTTTTCAGGGGTTAGGATGAGGGAACTAACCGTGTGTGTTTTCAGGGGTTAGGATGAGGGAACTAACCTTGTGTGTTTTCAGGGGTCAGGATGAGGGAACTAACCGTGTGTGTTTTCAGGGGTCAGGATGAGGGAACTAACCGTGTGTGTTTTCAGGGGTCAGGATGAGGGAACTAACCGTGTGTGTTTTCAGGGGTCAGGATGAGGGAACTAACCGTGTGTGTTTTCAGGGGTTAGGATAAGGGAACTAACCGTGTGTGTTTTCAGGGGTCAGGATGATTGTTATCAGTATTTACAGTTTGGGGATACAGCATAGTATACCGATGTTTTGTCCAATCCAGTCACAATTTGCCCTCAATCATAACTTCTGCAGACATTTTTGGAATCCGAATGACCTGCTGATCTCTTCTCTAGGGCAACTGTGTGTCCAAATATGGTTCAACTGGTTCACTTTCATTTTGACGGTGGGCTATCGGGTTTTTAGACATTTGCTCATGTTGTAAATACATTTTTCACGAAGAGCCTAATAACATCTAGCCCATATAATATCATTAGTGAAGTCTTCAGCAGAGTTTTAATGTTGCATGTAGGTTAATATTTAGTCTGTCAACAATACTTTGCACCAAATCTCTGATGTCTCTCCATATACAAGGCACCAGACAGGCCTGTTTTTACATGTGAGCCAGTTGAAACATGTTGTACACCGTCCTTCTAATATAATTCACTAACCTGCTTTGTACAAGACCTCGTGGATGTAATGCTGACTGTTTTCCACCAGTTTAGATGTTCCTCCCCCCTGACCAGAGACCTTGTCCGGTAAAGCTCTCTCCCCCTCTCTGACCTCCTCTTTTCCTCTGCAGTTACTTTGAGCTGGAGAGCAGCGGGGTGAGAGAGGAGATCCGCTACCACTACCGCTTCAAAGGCAAACCGCGCTCCGAGTCCTTCCCCTACCGCCTCGCTGACGGTCAGTGGCACAAGATTGCCCTCACCATCAGCGCCACCCACCTACTGCTGCACGTCGACTGTAACAGGTAACACACACACACACACACACACACACACACACACACACACACACCTTTATGTCACAAGTGGCTGTGGCGATTTATTTCCACCGTGCTCCCTTTGAAGTGACACATCTAATGAGCTGTCTGTGTTCATCAAGGTAAATATTTGTTCTCTACTGTTTCAGCACGGATGACATGCCTTTAACAGGGCCAACAAGGAAACATCCAAGGACAAATTAACACATACACTCACACAGCAGTTTACAAGAACGGCTGTGTCTTTATATAGCTGGGAGGATGTGTGTTCGGCTCACACTGTTCCATAATCAAGTGGAAGGTAACAATGACATAATCGCCTCATCGATTGGGTAGTGAAGGGCCTTTTTCGAAAGGAGCACTCAGTCAGAGCTGATCTATAAACATGCACTTCAGCTGTGACAATCCTTCTCAATCCTCACACTCCCTCCTGAGAGCCAGGAAGGCATCACTTGTTCTTTCTGTCGTCTTCAAAACAGTCGCTAGGCAGACGCGCACGTGAACCAGCGGTGTAAATTGAGGCAGAGCTCCGTTACCCCTCGCTGATGAAAAGCTGTATGATTCACGGGGGGGGGGGGGGGGGGGGGGGGACTGCGTTGTAGTATTGATTCTTCCCAGGCGCCCATTATTCTCATCAGGCTGGTGGTTTGTCGATTAATTATCGTTGCAGTGAAGATAAACGAGAGCATCGGAGTGTTATTGGGGAGAAAGATCAAAACGTAATTGGATTCAAAACTTTTTGCTCGCTTACAGTGCTGTGGGTGAGACCCGAGTTAATTAAGACATGGTTGGATCACATGGTTTGGTTTATGCTGCATTCACATGAAATCTGGCAGATAGTAGACGGCAAACGGGATTTCATATTAGTGGATGAGAGCAGGATTTAAAAATAAGGCGAGGCCCGCGGAGAATAACGGCAACGTTACGTAACTCCCTCACACTGCTGTTTAAGCTGTTTAAGTTTGCAATAAAATATTATCAGAAAGCTGCATTTTAATAAGGTTACATGCATTGCTAGAATAACTGCATAAAATAGGACACAGAATACTTTTATTTAATATAATTTATGCCTTTACCTTAGCAACATATCGTCATGTGTGTCCTGTCGGCCGTCTACCATCTGATTCCGTGTGAATGCAGCATTAGCGCTGTTTATCATCTGCTGTTTGAAGGGGAGCTGATTCTAAATCCTTCCTGAGAGGAATACTTTACCCACAGAGGGACCATTTGTATATCAATTACTCTCCTCGAAGAAAACTTTGTTATCCTCGCACGCCTCCACGGCGAATGGAGAATTGATATTGATATTGAGATGGATCTGTTTGGGAAGTACCCAGCATATGACTGGATCGATTAGACTTGGATAAATACTGCATAAGTTGAGTGAGGGTTTGTCAGCAGATGTTTTGGTATAGCTCTGGTGTTGTTCATGGCCCCCATTTATTTCGATTCATCAAGACTTATCTTTATTTTTGTGCTTCCCATTTGCCGTGGAGATATGCAAGAAAAACAAAGTTTTCTTCAAGAAATCAAGTGAGTAATTGATACACAAATGCTTATTCTGTGGGAGAATCTACTGTCTGACCAATAGGTACTGTATCTTCCATAATAAATCTCTGTCATGCTACCTCTGGACATAATGCTACTATTTAATCTTGTATTATTTATCTTGTTTTTTAAAAATCTCTTATGTATTATTTTTAGTTTTTTTTTTTACTAATTTCATACTTTTGTCAGTGCTGCCCGTAACAAAGACGTTAGACATTATCAGCTGATTGATTACCAGACCTTATCCACGATAGTACTACTGTGTGTCAGGGCCCAGTAATGAATACATGCAATACAGCTCACATTGGGCAACATCACCCACTGGCTCCATCTTTGAACTTCTGCCCTCTGATAAAACACAGCTGACCGCAATCAGAATGCTAACATACCAGCGGCTCTGTTAATGAATAGAAACGTCTCCCTCAAGTATTTTATGATAGCAATGCTATTAAAACACTTCCCCTACCTGCTGACAAGTGTATTTAAACCTCTCCTGGCTAATTAAGCAAATTTTAACATTCGGAATGTATTCAAGAAAAGATCAAATGAAATGAAAATTAAGAAACAAGCAGCTGCTAAACCAATTAAAACATGACTCACCAGTCTGCCTTGATGTGGGGGGAACGGATGACAGTAAACATTCAAACTTCAGTTTTACTAGAGAATAACTATACAAAACACAACTACGGCCTGTGGGTATACTGTATATGTATATGTATATATACTGTATATATAACATACTATGATATGTTGTATCTGGTAGCGCTTTGGATCAGTGGACAAAAGAGTTATCTTAGTGTGGAAGGTTGGGACAGAATCTCTCAAACAGCAGAAGAAGATCTTTATGCTACTCTATGAAGCTTTTCTCGGGAGCTCAAAGTGCGAGAGGTGAATGTGAGTGTCACCATGGTTACCAAGCGCCTCCCACCATAGGTGCAGAAAGTTCAGCCAGCTCATCTGCAGCCGCTCTCAGCTCTAATCACATGTTGTCCTCAATGCGTTTCACCATGACCTGCAGCAGCACCAGCTGACACCACCTGCTGGCAAATCAGTTTCCACATGGCCTTCAAGGTAGCAATCACAGCTCATGATACCTGTCATCCGAGAAACAACACAGCACTTTAGGCTGATGTGACCCCCCCCAGGCGTTATCTCTGAATCCATGGTGAAACTCTGCAGCTGTCGTATCAAACTGTGTTGTGTTTGTTTGGCCAAACTAAATTTAATTATAGCCGCAGCAGTGAGTCAGGGACTGGTGTCTTGAGGAACAAGATGAAGATGAAAGAAGGGAGACAAATCAGAAATACAGGAGGATCCATCAACGGAACTGTCCGGAACAATAATTATTATTAAATCTTGAAGTTACGTGTCTCTAATCCACGCAGCACAATAACAGGTCATGCTCTGACAGCTCTATTTCCATTCAATAGCTTACATAAGGATATGATTCAAAATACTGCCATAAATTGCATTTTTGAGCTATGTTGTGAAATTTACCAGACTACATTTCATTTTAATGCATGGGAAGGAAGATTTCCTCTGAATAATATTAATATTAGCATCCACAAAAACAATAGGGGCCTGCAGCAGAACTTCCTGAATTACAGAAAAAACCAGCAGCGTAGCTGTTTATCCACCCTATTTATTCAGTTTGGCACTTCCCTCATAGAATTTGACTTGTCACTAAAAGGGCAATGACCTCTGCATCATTGGCTCAAATCCTTCAGAAAAAGCCCCATTAAATCAAACTATATTTACTCTCATTTGATACAGACTTTTCAGAAAAATAGAATATGTGCATGTTTTTCATCATTAGTTCTCAAGCGATACAGCTTGTAATTCGGTGCCTTTGTGTAGCTGATAAACACCGCAGTGAGCAGAATGTCCAGAATTACCAATCAGACTTTCCCAGAGGATACTGATGAGTATAGTTTATATGAGGACTGGATTTAGATTTGTTACAAAGAAAGGCAGTTGCCAGATTCATTTTTTGTTACTATTATTTGCATAGTGATTGTGTGAGTTTTAGTGTGAGTGTGTTTCTTCACAAAGACCTTCTTCTTCAAGGTTCCTGAAAAAAAATAGTGCTGATGAATTCATCTCCTACAAATTTAGACTTTTCCCAATTAGATGTTCTCCAACTACTTTGTCAGCAACCAGGTAAATGTGGCTTTGATGACAACTTTGTACAAGGACCAAGTTTAAGAAAAGAAGGAATAGAAAATCTTTATCTGACCTGATCATCTCACTCCTCTTAAGTGTTGGGAATGATTTCTCAAAGCAAATTGGCAGCTCCATTACAGTTTCCATTTACAGCAATTTGAATTTCACACTAAACAGCACTTTATTGATTTCAAGGCTCATTAAATATCCGTAAATATGAAAGGGTGCAGTGTATCCTCACATCTTCATGGAGACTTTTACCGGGTTTCTTTGGCCTTAACAGCTCTTGCTTTATTGATGCCAATTTCACACTCGAACTGTGACATACACAGATTGATGTGATAGGAGTAGACAAAAGTGACTACAAGATGAAAACAAAAGCAAAGTGCTTCACCTAAGGCTTCAAAGCAAAAGAAGAAAGACAAACAGCATCGAATATTGAAATGCAAATTAGAAGAATAGACGCTTTTTAAAAAAAAGAAATGTAAAAGTTTAGAAGAGAGACATGAATACAGGATAGGAGGGCAAGATGGTTCATGATATGTATTTAAGATGATGCGTATCAAACGCAGCACAATTAATTACATTATTGCTGTTGCATGATTAAAGCGTATACCAGGTCAACGTAGACCAGTGGACCATTCATAATAACTACTGACATTAGTTGTTTGTGATGAACACATACTGTACTCTAGCTTGTTTAGTCGCCTCCTAGTGCATTTAAGTTTACCCTGGTAAGCAGTGATGCAGTGTATATGTCTTGGGCTTTTATTGTGAAAGGTAAGAACGGAAGTATTAAAGCGGTATGCACTTGGAAGGTTTCCATGTATATTTTTGATCAATTCTATATGGACAGGTGACAAAAATAGATAAATAAATGGGACAAATGAAATAACAGTAAATATATGAACACTTTTACTTTACAGTATTTTAAAAGCAATGCAACATATTAATTGAAATAATCAACGTTGTTTTTTTCAAATTGGATAAATCGTTAAATGGAGCATTTCCGATTTGTCCCTGTTAGCTAAAGACGAGAATTGGCAACATTATCCTCTACTTGACTGACGTGATCCGTTTGGATATCCCTGCTACACCCGTCTGTGTCTTCTACACTGTTTGTTTGTTACAAGAAGCAAATCCCCAGGCTTTCTGCAGGGCGACAGTTTTGAATTTAACTGCCATTTTGTTTGACAGCACTACAAGTGTCACTGTGCCAGAGTGAAGGACTCTTACCTTGAGGTGAGCATTTGTTCTTAATCTCAAGGTGGATCAGACATTTTGGGAGTTCATGGAAATTCCCCTGTGTCGGTTTTCTCATCTGTCCTTGTCTGAGATCGATCGGAGGAAAACATCAGAGGTAAAGACGTGTGGACAACATGCTGAGGGAGCGCAGAGAGGAAGTGTTGCCTTCAGCTGGGAGAAAGTAGGCCAATGAACACGGTTACTTTGTAGAAAGGAAAGGCGGTCCACAATACAGCAAAGGGAAAATCTTCTATCTGCGCAAAAATAAGATGTATCATCAATAGCATCAATGTTACTACCAATGAGAATGCAACTAACATACAGCAATGGCATGGTAATACTAATAATGCCATATACATTACATTAAGATACCAATCATTCAAAAACCAAACACACCAAAAACCTTAATGATCTTGATTAAAGGTAAATAGCTGTTATGTGGGTTGTTTGCTCAGTTGAGTTGAGTTGTGGATGTTTAGGAACATCTCGACCATGTTGATTTTAAAGTTCATTCTTGAACTTGAGGTCGAAATGAACTTTGAAGCTCAATAAAATAATAAATCGCAGGATTTGATGAAAGCAAATGTTATGTTATAAAGTGAATTAGCAATGAGAAACAACACCTTGTGCTCTGGTGAACTGGTGATGGGAATTTCTCTTTATTTTCTCAAATTGTGTAGACTAAATAATTAGTTAACAACAATCAGACTAATAATGAATAGATACAAATATAAAGCCTGTTGTACACCGTTAACATAGACTTGGCTCTGGTGCTATTGATACAACTGCTATCAATGTATCTTGCTTTTTTATCCCAACATGCTTTTGTATACTTTTCTATTTAGTATTTTTATTCTATTCTATGTTAAGTTTTATATACGTGTTATTATTTCATTCTTTTACATTTTTTTATATCTACTATTGCTGTCTGTGTCTCGCGTCTGAGGATCAATAAAGGTTTTTCTTTTGTTAAATAATAGTTGCAGTCTTACTGAGGACATCAAGGGTCGGAGATGTGCTGGGGCTGGAGTTAAATGTCTTATTGTTGTAGATTTGACCGTCCTTCCTCTCTGTTATGATAATCTCACTTCCTCCTTGCAGAGATTTTGGAGATAGGGTCAAAACATCTTACTATCCTGTCCATTAAGTCACACAGCACAAGCCTCCAGTCCGTCCTTTTAACAACTAAGTAAACCCTCCGGTGCCTCCGTTCCATCATGTACATGATTTTGCACTCTGTGTGTGTGTGTGTGTGTGTGTGCTGACTGAGCTGCTGTCCCAAAGGTTTAAGTGGAGCTCTTTGGAAATCTGTAGCTTGCTCTAAAGTAAGCCCCCATGAGGCTGTGTTTATCAGACTTCACTTCTATGAAATGTCTGCAGTGGGTGTTGTTATGGAAATGTTAACAAAAAAAACAAAGTGAAGCTTAAAATCGAGAATATATCGAGAAATGTTTACCTAAAGGTCCAGTTTGTAGGATTTAGGGAGATCTATTGGCATACATTTAATATGATATTCTATAACTATGTTGTCATTTGTGTAAAATCCCTCGAAACAAAGAATCATTCTTTCTTTGTCAGCTAACAATGAGCGAACACTGGCTTAAAGGCCACTCTAGGTTCTCGGACACTGCTGTATCGTGAGGACAAAGTGCAAACAGTGGTACCTCCACCCGCCGTCTGAATTCCGTTGCCCCTAAAGTAGGCGAGGCGAAGGTCCTCGTAGACATCACTGTTTTTCCACGGTTTTGCACTCGGCGGATCATGCTACCGCAGTCTTCGAGAGGGGAGGCGTGAGCGGTGGGGTATTCATCTGCAACCTCAGATGCCACTGAATCCACAACACTGGACCTCTAAGTAACACAAAAAGACTAGCTTGAGACTTCCCTCTTTAAAAACTTAACAGTTCTATGTTTGGATAAGACCTGGTCTCACTTAGGTACTAAAGTTATTGGAGACCTTGAAGACTTGCAGTTGACTTGCATTTTGTTTATGAAGAGGACTTGTATTCGTAGATATCCCGCTAAATCTTTTTGTAAGTTATCCCCGTAATCTTGAACGAGGATGTATATAAAGACCAGATGGATGGGTCCAACAAACACCGATCTTTCAGCCAGGAGACACTAGTTTGTTCCGCATGTGAAATAACTCAATGTTGATGTTTTTGTCACGTAACTTTCGCACTTGAGTAACGGCATTTCCTTGGTTATTTTAACCTAGGTGTAAATTTATTTTGAAAAGACAGTATGCATGTAACGAGGGGAAATTGAGACATGTTGCAGGCTTTCGGAGGAAAACACACAAAAAATGAGGAGTAACGTTTTGTAGGATATCATACTTACCGTTGTATGAGGATACGCTGAGTGCGGTAATGCATCCTCTACTGTGTTCTGCTCGGATCACCAGCTTGTAGTTATTCAGTAGTGACCTGAAAGTGAATGTTACACTAATGAGTCCAGATTGCTCACAGAGGAGCCAGTGTTAGGGCTGCCTGACCCCAGTGTTTCAGCTCTGGCACATCTAATAGTAGCTTCCTAATTTGACAGAGACTCGCCTGGTCTCCTGGACTCATCTTATCTAATAATCATCTAATAATACTCCGTCAGTAATTATGTGTCTTCTTCTCATTGATTAATGCGATTCGCCTCATCAGCTCAGCTCACATTATTCACAGGCATGATGTCTCTATTCTCCCTAATTAATGATCCAGATCACGGTTGCAATAAATAAATGTCCGTCCACAAATCTATTTCATCATACGTCTAGCAAAGCCGGGCTCCCTGTGTTGTTCCTTAACATTTTTAAATCAGGAGTCTTCTGACTTCCTTACTCCATCCGTAAGCACTGGGTGGATGGTAGAGAAACACCTTGAAAAGGTCGCCAGTCAGAGGAGATGTTTTATGTATGAACACTCCACACATAATGGGCCTCAAATTTAATTGATCCATCTTGCCGTGAGGTGACAGTGGTATTAATTAAGTCAGGTTAGGAAGGTACATTAAGCTTAAAAGCTCAAGAAACTCAGCCAACTATATAATCTAATTTGTAAATTATGTATTTAATTATTGCTTTTAGTGGCGAACTCCAAAAATATCTCCTGGCCAGTGAGCCACAAAAAGACTTGAGCCTTGGGTGAGCTCCTCATGTGGAGTGCTATTTGTCTTTCGGAATATTGAAATCGACAAATTTCCACAGCTTGGTCTAAATTTGGATCCATCATTACAACATTAATTTGCGCTCATGTTAAAAATATCCCCAGAGAAGCTGATTTGCAAAAAGTATCTAAGTTTTTTTTTGCAAAAATGTAGCATCTCTTAAGGCCTTCACACACCAGTTTTTTTGTCATGCATACTTTTCCAAATGACGTGAGTATTACAACGCAAAAAGCGACAACATTTTTAACGGTGCAAGGTGGACATTTTTCTATTTGTCAACAACATACATTTAGGTGACAAACTTTGGTTTGAACTCTACAAAAATCTCAGCGCGTATACTTCTCCACCGCGAGTCCACTGATCCACCGTTTTGATTCCAGTTTTGCTGTTATAGAGGCTGGTGTGACCGGGCCCTACGTCTGGGGTTAGAATACCTCAGCTTTGTTTTTTCCACTCCTCTACAAACAATTTCTGACAGTCACTGACATCCAGAGCAAAAACTGCTGTTTTTGCTCCTTATTGCTCTGTGAAAAAAAAACCTTACGACTCACATCACCACATGAAAAATGAATTTTCTTTTTTGCTGCCGCAGCATTTTTAGGAGCATTTCAATGAACGACCGAGACATTTAGAAATAATGAAATGTGCGGAATACAAAATGTTATTGCATTCAGATGTGTGGAGTGAGAAGGATGGCGGCAGTGTGTTGACTCATACAGAGTTGATGACTTTTTCAGTCCTGTACCTCCACCTGTCATTTTCAAATGCATTTCATTGGAACTAATTACTGTAGGTCATTTCTCTCCCACACACACACATTTGACTGATTTTACCTACAGCGGTGCCGCCGTCGAGCCTAGACAAGGTCGGACGCTCGCGTAACTGTAGTATGTAATTGCGATCTCCAATTTTTCCTAATTGAATTAGTGGCAAACACCCAGAACACACTCCCTCGTCACACACTCCGAGTCAGCTCTTTGTTTTGGACCTGAATAGCTAATCGCAGTAATGACATTGGCTCTGCCTGTCACTTCCAACCACGTGGTTGTCCCCTGTACATGCGGAAGGTCATTTCATGTGCAGACTGGCTGGTGTTTCCCTTTGGGGGGGGGCATTTGATGCCCCTCAGCGCTGCTCAGTTCCCGCTTCCAGCTCCTTCGTCGCTCCTGTGCTGCTTTTTATTCGGCATCCAGTTTAGCCAGGGCTCTGCTGCATGTGTGATCTTCAGATGCGGTTATTAAAGTCAACCTTCAAGCAGGGTTGAGTTGAAAGTAACTGGTTTCTTATCGTTGGCTCCTTCCTCTGGGGCGCAGCAAAGAAATGGGCTGGAGACAAAAGCAACCCCTTGTCAAGATCTACTCGACCCCCCCTGTTCACCTTTTCTGTTCTCTGCCTGCCAGCTCTCTCTCTCCCTCAGTGGACTGTACACAGGAATACGTTCTTCACCAACACTACAAATCTAAAGCCCCGTTAGCACCCACAGGACAAAAATAGCTTTTCTCAGAGCCTTAGCTCAGCGGTGAGCCTTAAACATATATTTTATCCTGGGGTGGTACGAGAGGAAAGGTCACAGGGTCAATACAATAAAACCTCCTCAAGCGTTTTAAATGTGCTCAGCAGGCTATGTAATCTGCTAATTAGATACTGTAACGAGAGGATAACGCTGACGCTTCTGCTCTGCCAGCGGCAACTGGCCTGACAGAGGCAAGTTCATTAAACATGCAAAAATGGAAAAGGGTTCATCCTCTGGGGAGAATGTAAATCTGTGAAATGTTACTAGATTTTTTCCTTTTTAACAGCATTCGAGTCTTTCTTGGCGGATTGAATTCCTGAGTTGTCATGGAGACGGCTCTGGGTAAATATGGTATCCAGTCGTTTAGCTCATCCATAGGTCATGCTTTGACACGGATTAGTGCTCAGCCACATTCCCTGTGACAGAAGTATCCAGCAGCAATGATGCATTCATAAACACAAAACACACTATACGTAATTACGGGATTAACAGAAGGAATACAGGGGGCACTATTAATTATCTGTGTTGTGTCACTGAGGTATGTTGTCTGTCTTTAACCTACAGCAAGACAAAAGCAGAATTCAATGTAATGGTAGATAAGAGTCTGGGACAAAGAGGAAGACGAGGATGGAGGTTAGAACAAAGATCTGAGAAGCCAGTGGTCATGAAGTGAGGAGGCGCTCAGTTCAGTGCTGTCAATTTGGCAGACGCACATTGCCACGATGAAAGTCGGGTGGGGCAAGAAATGCAAGCAGTCAGACGATCAGTCATGGTATGAACAGACCAACAGTTTACCCAGATTTACAGCTAAAACTGACGGTAAACTAAATGTTGCTCATAATCCCTAATTGCAGATAAACTGTGTGGTTGCAACTATGGAAAGTATGCTAGATCACTTTAAATTCAAATAAGGAAGTCATCTGTAAACTGTATGTTAACTGACTGTTTTGATAATAATTTTATAATTGTAATACGTCAGAGACATTGAAGGTGTTTTGCACCAGTCTGGCGTATGTAAGGCTGCAGCTTCTTTGCTAAATGAACATCATTTGTTTTTGTTTATACTATTGAATTCTTCAGTGACAAGCTTCACGCGTGGATAAGCTGAATAACACTTGTGCTTCATTTACAATATTTTTGTTGCAGTTTGTTGTCAAGTCAGAGGCTCGGAGAGGCTGTGTGTTAGTCATGCCTCACTTTAATAAACAGGTGATTTAATTGACACAGTTTTTTATTTTCTAAGTATTCCAGTTCAAGGCTGTGAAGACACAGATGTATTGATACAGCTCCATTAGCTGAGGTGCCTGAGTCACTGCAGTGACGGTTATAGAAAGTCTGCATACAGAAGCAGCTTTCTAATACAGAGTAAGGTATGAATATCCCAAGACCAAATCATTTGGGCTAAACAGTAACAAGAGGTCAAATTTGATCCCAATCACAACTGATATTTCTTTTGGCAATTCGAAATGTTATGTCTAATTTCACCATTTAGCACCAGCAAATCGTGCCAGGTTGCATCGTCCCCCCAGGGTTTTCTCTTAGCTGTGTGTTTGGAGTTATCACATGAGAGCGTCTTGAACCAATCGGATTGCTTGTTTGAAACTGCCTGTTGCACAATGACTGAGAGAGGCCAGTGGACACTTGGTTGAGCCACAACTAGAGGAGCAGATGCTTGAACAGCATGAGGACATGGTAATGAAGAGGCGTTTACGTGGCCTGCATTAGCCAGATGCCTGACTCCCAATGTCTGATCTATATTATTCATCTCATTTGGCCCATAAATCATCCAGGGATATCAATGTTTCAAATGTAGTTGTTGCCTTAGCGAGATGCTTTTGTGGCTGAAAGAGGAGCCATGATTGGTTTCATTAGGAATAAACTGCCACCAGCCAGTATTTTTATTTATGTATTTATTTTCTTTTTAGCCTCAACTCATTGCCACTCTGAACACATTTTTACAAATCACATTGCAGTGTTGCGGTTATGGCGTGGACACGTGCATTAAGAAGCTCTTTTAAATATTCCAGCTCTCCCTGTTGCCTCTTTCATCCTTTCTCTTTCTGTCTCATGGTGGTTGTGTTGAATAATGTCCTAATTAAGTCTTCAAAAGTGCTGACTATCAGTGTTGATGGCCGTTGTTACACAGAATCTGATCAAATGGGCACAAACAGAGAACAGAGTTTTTCTGAATATCTGTTCCAGATGATGTGACCTTTTACCTGTTCATCACATGAGCAGCTCAGATCATGGATGGATTACTGAAAACGGGCCTACGGGGGGGGGGGGGGCCCAGGCCCAGGCCCGGGCCCAAGGGCCTAAATCGTCAGCCCAATTCAATTTCATACTCCCTGTTTCTGACTGTCTGCTGCATCTTGAATTGTGTTTCTGCTATTCATCCATGCTGCACATGATGTATATGTTTTCCATTGTGTTTTACAATGCTGATAATGTGCACATCGATGTGCACATACATGAAACCCTTTAATACCCCTTTAAATCTTCTGCATTATAAAGGATAGATGTACGTATGTATTCTAAATGATGTCTCACAGCTGATGATAGCGGACCTGTTTCAATTCGTGCAGTTTCACAGTCAGATGTACAGTCGGACGTAGGTTATGAAATACCGGCTGTTTTATAACACACTTGGCTCATGAGGCTGGGGGTGGGGCTGGGGCTATCGGGAGCCCTCCACCTTAAAGATCTCGTAATGATTAGGCTCATACTGCTTTTGTGTCCAGCAGCCAGAAAATGACATTCTGCTTTGCTCATTAAAAAAGCCAGTGAGCTGGAAGGTACATTCCTTTTTTTTTTTACCTGCTAACTAGCTCATCAGCCTGGTCAAAACTATCGTAAAGACAAGAATAAGGCTGTTACACTTGAGTGGAACATTACAATAATGATGAAGTTGCAGTGACGCTGAATTTAGTCCACGTGTCGTCTTTCATGCGTTGTAGTTTTTTTGCCAATCCGCGATATATCCTAATGTTTTAAAGGGGACGTATCATGAACTACTCACGTTTTCAGTCCTTGCGCACATAATGGATCACGTACCGACCCACGAACTGTGAAATGAGACAACCTATGTCCCCTTTAATATATGTTATTCGATGTAGTGTCATGCATGGGCAGGTTTGAGTCATAGTTAAGCCATGCGGGGAAGAACTAGAAATGTTAGCCCAACTGAGCAATTCAGGTGTAGCATTTTAATTTCCTGTGAAGGGCAGTGCCAGTGTTGTTCAGCAGAGCAGCGGTCATTCATTATTTCATTACCCGATCATTGAGCCCCATCTAACTAAGGGTGTGCTGCACACACAATGATAATGAGTTGCGATCGGGTTAATAATGCCACATGATGCTTTATGTAACCGTGACAATTTGTACCTTGTCCTTGGCACGCGTTGGGCCCGAGCTACAGGTTGTATCTCTGACCGGGTGGTTGTACTGTCGCAGCTGCACAATGAAAGCACAGAGAAAATGATATGTGGCCCATGGGTCTCTAATCAATGGGGCAACTCCAGCAGAATAAACCACATTTAGATCAATGGGGGGGGCTGCAGTTCCAGTGCAGCAGCTGATGCAGGTCTCTCAGAGTAATTACTCCTCCTGCCTTAGCCTGCCTAATGAAGGAACATTTTAAATGTCAATGAGTGGTGCTGGTGGCTTTTTTCCCCCCAATTATTGTTCTATAATGTGCTCCTCATGTGAGTTAGGCTGCACACACAAACCTCGACCATCTGACTGGGTTTTTCAATCAGTGTTGCAAGCCTGCCACGCCACTGATGCAACTGTTGATTCCCATTATTTTCCATCAGGTTGCCCTTTTCACCTTTTCGACATTGATTTAAAGGGTGAACTGGTAATTATGTAAATCTGGTGCTAATCAACTTGAGTATTTTTCCATTATGGCTTACATTATTAATATTTTCTGCTTTTGTTTAATTATTTTTTTGTGGCTCTTTGCCTTTTATTGATAGCAAGACGGAGAGGAAACATGGGGAGACAGATAGGGGGATGCAGCTCTGTAACTAGACGGAGTGTTTCTACTGCATGATTCTGAACTGTTTGGTCAAGTTAAATGACAGTCACTGGTTCCGGCCCATCAGCTGGAAATTTGCCAATTTCGAAAGGCAGCCGATCGATTGGTGCGCCTCTACCAATTGGCACTAAACATAGTCATTGTATGTAAATCCTGCACAAGAGATTGGGCATACTTGGCTGAAGGGTGACATGCATCAAAGATCCCCTTTTAGATTCAAACTGGGGACATGGCGGTGAAGTAGTGTGTTGTTTTTTCTATGTATTTCCTTATGTTCCTGCTCTGCCTTAGTAAATTATGACGGTGATAATCTGTGAGACAAACTCCTTCTGCTGTCATTAGCCCTGCCTGAGCCTCCATCATTCAGCTGCTCAAGTATTTGACTTTGTTTTCAGGGGCAGATTTGAGGCTGTTAGTCCTCCCTAATAGCCTGCTTGTGTCCGCTGTTCACTGCAGTCTTGTGTTAGGTGTGATCGAGTGTGTCATTACTGCAGCCTCCCTGCGTCCGGCTCAGCAGGGTCCAACCCGTACCATGCTGGCAGACGCCCCAGCTCGGGCCCCTGGTGGCAGTGAGGAGGAGGAGGAGGAGGACGACAGGGGGAGCTTCCTGCGCCAAGGAGACCCAGGGGACGCACACACATGCATCCACAAGCGTATACTATACCGATACCTGTTGTTTTTTTTGTTCCCCGGAATATGTCTGCAGCTACTGTAGTCGTTTCTTATCAGTAAAGGACAGGAGCTTCTGTCAACAGATAAGGTCATTGTCGGGGTGAAGTTATTACAGATATCTGAGACAGAGAGGAAGCAGGCGTACAGGTCTTTTGGGAATTGGGTGACAAAGCCAGATTAGACTATCTTCATCTACATACTGTAGGTAGAACCAGTCCTATCCCCTGCACCAAGCTGGGGGTAAAGGAATGTGGGTCATTGTATCCATTAAACATGATACATCTGCCATCTTATTAGGATATGCTCTAGTTTCAGGCAATAGTTTCCTCGCCTTTTTCAGTGGGGGTGCTCTAGTTATTCTCCGTTAGTTTGACTTTCTCTGCTTTTGGGTTGTTTTGCAACACGTATTGCCAAGATGTTTGAAAAATGCATTAATTCAATATTTCCCAAATTCCATCCATAAGGGATTTAATTTCAACTGAAAGACGACCAAGACTGGATTTTACCTACGATTTGAGTATCCACTCAAATCGCAATCTTGCCATCGCAGAGCATAATGCCAAGGTCTTTCAACCACTGTGGGTGGCAGAGCTCCAGTTTGAGTGGAGCTGGTACAGTTCGATTCATTCGCAGCACTTAAAGAAGCATGAGAGAGACTGACAGATGCCCTTTTAGAAGTAGATGCCGCAGAGCTGCAGTGACAGCGGCCTGAATATATAGCAGTGCTGCCACTGAAGTCAAGAAAAGACGAGAGTAAGAAAGAGCACCAGCACAGCATTATTCCACTCCCACAACAAAACGTTTCCTCTTCATGTTAGAGTTGTATTTATTGGAATCATTTTTATTTTGAAAAAAAATGCTTATTCAGTTGTCCAAATAGTTGCCAAATGATTTCCTGTTAATCGACTAATCGTCTTTCTACTGAAGTGCTCTGCTGCAGCTACAGCCTGGTTATGTTAAATAATGCATGCCATTCTGTTTCGTAGCCTCTGCATAAATGTAGATCCAATGGAATTTCATTGAAAAGTTTTATTTATTTCTCTCCCCACGTCTCTTATATTAGCTTATACAGCAAAAACAAGCCCTAATGATATCCTTGAGCTTGAAATACATGCACTTTGCCTGCTGTTACATTTGAAAGTCAAGAGCGTGCACCCCACTGTAACTTGGACTTTGGATAAACCTCCCCAAATGTCTTAATTCTCACAGAAACCTGGCTGTTAAATCTAGCCTTCACTGTTATCTTTTGATTAGATTCATCAAACATATCAGTTATGCTGCCTTCAGGTGACTGCAGGGATTTAATGAACTGAAGGAGAAGGTTTTCAAACAGTATTACACAACCGTGAACAACAAATACCATGATTAGTTAAAGGTAAATGCAGACTGCTTTATCGACGTCTGCATTAAAACTACATTTCTGATGCGGATTAAATGGTACTACTACTGGTTGGAGAGGGCCAATAATTGGCGTTGCACAACCGATTGGCCCCATTTGAATGAACATTTCATCTCAAAGCGCCTCTCAAGGTTCAAGGTTAGGAAAATAAAACATCACGCTATCTTTGACACTTAAAAAACTACATCCGGTTTGTTTGTTTTTTGCAAAAAATGCATTTAAAGAAATATAAAAGGCTTACTCATTTTGCACAGTTTCTCGCAGCTCAGGAAATTTTAACCGGTTCTCATTTTCGACTCGTCACATGCAGATGTTTGGTCAAGACCCGTTGCGTCACTTTCTAAAGAACTGGTTAGCCCAGCACGTCAAACAATGAAACTCCTCTACAGTTGCAGTAAAACAGGTGGCTAAAGTTGTGAATTTTAACTAAAACACTTGGTTATGTGCATGCAACAAAACTGCTTAGTTCAGGTATCTCACGCCAACGGCCACGACAAAACATCTGTATTTGAAGCCCTGCGATTGAGACCGGGCTGGAAATTTAAGTAGGTCTGTTATTTTGTAGCATTTTTCAAAGTGCTTCACGACAAAAGGACAAAGCAATATATATATATATATATATATAGATATATAGAAAAGTAAAACACAAAATATACCTGAAATCCAGTTGATAGATAATGCTTAACAGCCTAATGCAGAAAATGTAGTACTGTACATCCACGTGTCTCTACATTAGCATGCTGTCTTTACAGCAGTGTCTGATGCACTGTAATTCTGCTCAACACCTAGAAGTGTGGCTGTAATGCTTATGAAGGGCTATATACTGCATGACACCTCTGCCACTGCTGTCAGAGAGGTGTTACCAGAGAGGCATGTAATTATGCACAAGCATTCCCCGGTGATGCCAGACCTGTTTACTATCCCTCACAATCTGTTCTGTAACATCCCCACCACTATATATGAAGGCTGAAGTGAGTTGTGGATAAAGCTTTTTTCTGTCAAACTATAATGCAGATGATTCAAAGTCATTGTAACTATATGTAGGTAGGCACATTTATTAGTATAACAAAAGAATATACAGTATGTTATCATAAGGAAAGTGCTGACCAGTAGCTCTCTCTGTGCAGAAGAGTAGATTCACATGTAAATGAGCCGGAATTAATATCCAATCTCAGTAAATGGACTGTAGCTGAGAATCAGCCCAATTATTATGACCACATTATAATTAGTAGGGCATAATCTGTATTCACAAAGGAATGGTTGTCTGATGGTAATGATTGTACATTTTGCTAACACTGTATCCTCTCTATTTCTGTCCAGATTTGAACTAGTTGTCGGGTATTATGTGCTTTAGATTGTGTGCTACACCTGAGTGGTATCCTGATGAATGATAGGCTTAGCTGGTCCAGTTTAAAGACCGCATGTAGCCATTTTCTGTTGACACCTACTGACACAGAACCAAAGCCAAGTGAAGTTAATGTACACAGCCTCACTGGGCTTTAGGGGCCTACAACAGCAATAGTATCTGATGCTGCTTCAAGATGACAAAGAACAAAGCCCGCCCCCTCCACCAGAGAATTAGGACATACGGGAGAAAGATGAAACTTTGAAAGGGTAAAATCAAACAACTCTGTCTATCCATTCCTAAATGTTTTTTTTTTCCGAGAAGATTTGGGAGGAAACACTTTTCTTCTTTTCTTGTTAAATGTTTTTTCCTGTCGGACGCAGAACCACTCCAGACAATTGCAAAGCAGACAGTGTCTCTGTCGCCATGCAACTCCCATCCTGCAAAGCAGTCTTTGATCAGCACCACGGACAGCAGCTGAAGCGGATGGTTCATTTCTCTGAAGATCAGTATGCTTGAAATGCCACCAATGTATTGGTGTTACAAATGGGGTTGGGTTTCGTTTGCCGCAACATTTTAGATTCAGTTCAAAGTGGAACCAAATCAAACAAGCTGTCAGTGTTAACCTCTTGTCTTTTTTTATTCAGGCATGAAGTTTATTGAATATTTTGTCAGGTCGTTTTTCTCAGTTTTCTTGTACAAAAGTTCTAAGTACAAAACGTTCGGGTCGTCATAAAGGCCCCCCTCAGACCTGGCATTAACATGCATCTTGGGTGAACCTAACACAAGATTTAAGCACGGGTGTGAATGCACCCAGGATGCATTGATGATACATCGAGATCCGATCGCTCAGACTACTTTCTGCAACACATTCTCAACTCAATGCTTCAAATACCGCAGCTTTGTCGGTGAAGCTCTACGTACCCGCACACTGACACGATACGGAGGTCCCAGGGGACCGCCGGTAGGCAATAACCTGATATTTCTATGTTCATAGCATGTACCCATGTAGCATGTATTACTACTGCTGTCTCCTGCTGGTTAAAACCGACAAGCATTTGGTCTTTTCAAACGGAAATAATGTCACCCACATGTTCAATTGCATGTAAAGCCGGGAAGTGAGATCAATGGTCACTCAAGACGCATGTAGACACACATTCTAATGCCAGGATTGAACTGACGGGTTTAGAACATGTCCGCTTGTGATCAGATCTGCTAAGACGCATGTTAATGCCAGGTCTGAACAGGGCCATAGTCGCATAGCAAATATGTTTTAAATCTGAGTTTTGTCCTTGAAAATCTTATGACTTAGATATGATATTAATTTCTTAAATGTGTTTAATTTATTAAAGTGTGTTAATCTAAATTCGGTGGCGTGGAACCCCAATCCCAGTAACGCACACCATAAGATCATTTGACAGCATGTGGGACGCTTTTGTTTTTTAGCTTCCTGTCGCGTAACCACCAGTAATCTCCCACCCGCCTTCAGTGACGTGACATATCTCAACCTGTGCTTTTGGCAGAGGATGAACGCGAGCGCTTTGAGACTTTTGTCCCACGGTGAGGCAAGTGATTCAAAAGGGACTTTGATTTCTGAATTCTGTCTTCCTCTCTCTGGCAGAGGACAGACACAGACACCGACACAGACATGACAGGAAATGTCTCAAGCTCAACTAGTGGAAAATTGGAAGTGGTCTGGAGTTTAATGTGGCCGACAGATATTGGCAGAGCAAATAATGGAGCCTGTGATTGAGATTGTTCTCTTGAAGGCTAGCCATGAAGGCTGCCAAAGAGCGAAATATTGTGTCTCACTTTTGAAGATGAAAGCTGTCGGTTTTCGAAACGTTCTGATGTGTAATCCTTAAGTTAGATGGACATGGCTTTTGATGGCATTAGTGGCTTTCTTCGGCGTTTATTAAGTCGTTTCAATGCTCTTATCACTGGCTTAAACACTAACTTGGGAAATAGCCAGCTAGTAGAGCTAAAATCCTGACAGCCCCTGATTAAATGTAGTTTATTCTATCCAGTCAGTAAATCGAAGGAAATTATGTGGCCTGGCAGTTTATTGAAGTGGACTGTCAACAAAATATGTGTTAAGTCGTAAGATGTGGATTTATACAGTTTCAACCATGCGGTGCTTCCACCTCTCGATCTGGCCGTAATGCAGCAGTTTCCACATCCCAGGCTTTTCTCTTTGCTTCAGCCTCCATTCACATGAATGATGGCCGAGTCGCTCCACACCTGCCCGGTTCTCTCTTCTGTCTCGAGATGTGGGTCTCGCTTTCTCTCTCGCTCACAGCCACATACACGCCGATGAAGGTGAAGGAGGAGCCGTGTAAAAGTGGAGCAGTGCTGCCCTATTTTACTGGTTAAGGATGAAGTGATGAGTCTGGTTCATGGGGCTCCACTGTATCTTGTATTCCCCGCAAGACTCTCCATGTCCAACAAGCTTTTATTGATGTTCTTTCGACTGTGCAGTAGATGGCTGCTAAGGGATTTGGCAAAGCAGAGTACCACTGTTAATCCCACATTAAAGTTATAATCCCGAAGATTTCGGTCCTGGTTGACTTGGTGACACCTTTGGTTACCGGTAGAGACAGCAGATGTGGTTTAATACTACAGGTCCTAGAAATCTAGAGGGAGGGGGGGGGGGGGGTACGGTATCCATTATTGTTCGATGTAAGGTAATGACCTC
Organism: Anarhichas minor; assembly: GCF_050575085.1. Classification (NCBI taxonomy): domain Eukaryota; kingdom Metazoa; phylum Chordata; class Actinopteri; order Perciformes; family Anarhichadidae; genus Anarhichas; species Anarhichas minor. The sequence goes on from NW_027466513.1 coordinate 1,567,655, forward strand.
AATCATTTTTACGTTACCAATTTATCGTACAATACATGATAACGACCTCGATAATTCTGAAGTTATATGACCTCAATCATTTTTACGTTAATCGTTTTATGGTAAGACATATGGACTTGTCCTCAATATTTTTCATGTCATTGCACATTGTCGTGATTGCACATTTTTGTGTTTTGGTTGTGTGTCATCCAGCAAATGTCGTTCTCCTCACAGGCCTACATGGTGGAATTAGTGACATTGCTGGGGAGTTGCCTGCAGCTCTTAATCTAGCTCACTGTTGTTGCTCTAACATGTTCCATTACTCCCTGCGATATTTGAAACTGTTGTTAAAAAAAACAAAAGCCCACACTGTTGTCCTGTTTTGTAGAGCCACTAACCTCGGTGACAAAGTGATTGCATTTCCTGTGGAAGGCTCCAGAATAATAGCCACCCTGTGTTTTCGCTAAATGAATGCTTTTAATGTGAACACGCAGCAAGCAGTAGGAGATGTTAAGTTAGCATTACGTGGTAACTTAACACAGCTCTGATACGGCAGTGGGAGAGCGGGCAGTTAACAGTGAGGCTGATATCAGGGACATTAAATTACAAGCAGTAATGCTGAATGAGGTGGCTTGTCATTTCCTGTGAATCCCTCATGCACAGGCAGGCAATTTTTAAAATTGAATGGCTCTGTTCTGTGTTGTAAACTGTAGCTATTATTCATTGAATCCTGCACCTTGGCGATAGAAGAGCTCTGTTAATCACACGGTACAGTATGTTGACTGGTGAATGTCCTCTATAATTAGCTGTTGATGGCTGCAGCATGTGGTGTTAGACCATGCAAATATGTCCGCGAGCGCATCGCTCTTCTAATTGGCATCGCTGCTCTCTCTCCAATGTTCCCCGCGTGAAACTCCCAGTCTTCACTGCTGCTGAGCTGCTGACAAGAGGGGAAGGTGAGGGAGGCAAAGACAGTGAGGTAGGGGAGACAAAATAGAGTATAATCACATGACCTCTACATTCTCTACCGCAGTGACAGCCAGCCCAGCAGGTGGGAAATCAGACAGCTACAGCATAAACAGCATTGCTGCACTGCAGCACTTACAATACACATCGAGCACAAAAAATGAACATGCTGCTATTTAGATCATGTAAATTATAGCAATAAAAGAACATTATTTTGAAAATGCATGCATAAAAGTAACGGACCTATAATTAGTGATGTGTGGCCGTGGCATTGTTGTTGTTCTTTTCTCTAATAAGCATGAAAGAGCCTAGCTGTGACTCAGATGACAAATTCTGTTGCTGTTTTGTACTTAATACATTCTGTCACTGGAGGACAAATGCTTTTTTATCGTCTTCACCGTGAAGTCAAGTCTTATTTGATCAGGATTGTATCTCATGTCTCGAAATTGAATTTGTGACAGTGGAAATGAGAGTAGAAATGTTAAAATTCCATACATTTAGCTGTGAATTAAAGCTGAATTAGATAGTTTTTGACAACTTCAGCTCAGACTCCAGCGGGGCCTCCAGCAGCGAACAGCCCACCGCAGACAGACCCAGATCCGGCTTCGCTGTGGCCTTCGACCTGCAGTGGGAAGAGCTCCTTGTAGTAGCTTTAATGTAACTTAAAGTACACATGCAGCAGAAACACATGGCCATAAAGGTCTCCTAATGGAGCTCATTTTCTTTTCACCTGTCAAATGTAACGCAGGCATTGTAGTCATGATTGAAGTCTTGAGAGAAATGTCTCTTCTCCACTTTGTGCCGGGCAGGTAGTTTGTGTGAGCCGCCCATGGTTTTATGGGGGGGGGGGGGGGGGGTTGATGACAGCCATTAGTAGTCAACCATATGTGCAGGCAAATCAAAACCAAAAAGCTGACAAAACCTTTGAAAGCTGCAGGGATTAGCAGCCCTAGCCTTTCACATCACAGGAAGTCATTTCACTCGGTGTTAATAACAAAAAAATGCTGCTTAACGGAGCTGTAAGTATGAGCATGACAATGACTGAATTTTAAAGTTAGTGAATGGGATTGGTTCAGTCATATATCAAGACCAATCACCTGCCCAGCTGCTTGACCTTTCTGTCTTCTCCGTTTTAGAAACGACCCCCACAACTAAAAAACAGGATGTTCTTTTTTACTTTAAGCCACACAAGAAATCAGCTTGCTACTCTTGTAGCTCTCAGGCAGGAGGTTTTCTCCACCTCCTCCTACTAATGTGAGTAGGGGGAGGAGAAAACCTGACAAATCGTTCTTTGACATCCTCACAGAGGCCTACCGGAGCTCGCCAGCATCGTTGGGCCCACCTCACTGGAAAAATAAAATGGTGCTGAATAACGCCGAGGATGTTTCCCTCGCTAATGCCAAAGCCTGTTTGTGTCCGTCTGGAGTCGGACTGTTAATCCAGCTTACATACAGGTCCAGATATGAATACCGTGTTACGGGGCCACGGGGCGAGACTGGCTGTCATGCTCGAGGAGAGCAGCCTCTGCGCTACACTCAACTGCTTCCCATGAAGGGAGAGGGAAGGCGTGAGGGAGCACACAGCCTGTTGGATTTACTATTCAGCTGTATTGGATCAGTGCTACCGCCAGACCAGGACAAAAAGGGAAATGTGTTTATGCCCGTGTCGTTATCATAACCAAGCATTCCCTTCTGATTTGTCGTTGGCAGGATTTATGAGCGGGTTATAGACCCTCCTCAGATGGAGCTCACCCCGGGCAGCGGAGTGTGGCTCGGCCAGCACAGCCACAAGCACGGCCTGTTCAAGGTAAGACCGATACACACATGCACTTCCTTCAAGCACCTGAACGTGCTTCGCATTCGAGATCGCCTGGTGTAATTGGCATGTGTGTGGGTGGGGGGGGCAAGTGGCATATACAAGGAAGAAGTACTGAGGGTCCTCAGAGGAACCAGAAGACGCTCAGTGTATGCTTTGGAACGCTTATTCCCCGAGCCCGTTACAAAGTTGTCGATTTTTAATCACCGCTCATTTTCTCAGGCTCCTGCAGGCGTTCACATCAGTGACGGGATGTGGCCGAGTGTCACCAAGACATGCACATGCTCTCGATATTCCCGCCTCTCCCGCCCACCCACCGTGCAATCAATGGGCTTTTTTTTTTTTCTTCGATCTAACATCTACGTAATATTGATTAGCTACCAGACCCTACTGTAGTGTAAATACTTTCTCCCCCTTATGCTTGACAGTATCGCTGCTGCACATCAGCCCGCTGTCCCTCCTCCCTCCTCCTCCTCCATCCCCTCTCGCATCGAGGCTTCAAGGAGCTCCTTCTTCTGGAGGGAAGCTCTTTTCTTGAAAGACGCAGCTCCATCAGCCAGTTCCCTATACCGCAGTCGGCTTAGTGCTCAGAGTCTACCCTCCATGTGCAGGGAGCGCTCAAAAGTGTTTGTCAGCAGCAGAGACAGATGGTGTGGAAGTGCGTGGGCTTGTGTGAAGTGACGGAGTCCCTTCAGGTTTATGCCGGGATGAGTTGGAATGCTCGCTGACAGGTGCAGTTGTCAAATATTGAATCAAGGACCTGTTGCACATTGTATCAGAGGGGCCATTTAGAGCTACACCCTTTTTAGTAACAGTAACCTAATTATACGCCTGCTGTTGTCTCATGCATATTCATGAGACAACATATTTCAGAATTTCCTGCACGGCAAGAAGTTTCCAGAAAAAGAAACCTATAGGTATAGTTTGTTAATTCCATGTGTGCTTGTCCACATAGATCTGAAAATAATCCATGAGTACTTGTTAATGGTTTTGGTTCCAATCAGGTCTTGGTAAGTTAGCCTACTAGCTAGCTACGAAGCTACATTTCAGCTTGAGACTGCTGTTAAAATTGTTTGTCTACTTTGCAACGTGTAAGATTTGGCAATACTTTCAGTTTAAAACATAGAAGATAACAAACATTATCAACAGGGTTTCAAGAAGTAACATTTTTGACATTATGCCAAATATGCCACTGTGTTGTTTGCTTGTTTCTGCCACTTTGGATTTAATCCAATGAGCAAACTTTTTAAAACCTACACAGTAGCACAAACACACAGATACCGTGAACTAAAGACAGAATATTAGAAGATAAAAGTTGTTCTGACCGGCTTTCAGTGGGTGAATTTTGCGTATCGTTGCCCTGCTGTTAGTAAGCGGTTGGCTTTTATATATTTATCTTTTTTAACTGGTGACTGTCAATTTAGATTGTATGGTGCCAGTAGTGGAGGTGAAATGCTCCCCCCCCCCCCCCCCCCATTTCTTTGGAGCAGCTGGCCAGGTACTGCATTTTGCACCCTTTAATAAACGAGAAGGTTTGACAAAAACTTACTAAAATCCTTTTATTTCGGTCTTTAATTAGCTTAGCTTAGCATGAAGACTGAAAACAGGGGGACACACCGAGCTCAGCTCTCTCCAATGATCAATACGCCTACAACCACCTTGAAAACAAATTAACACCTTCTATCTCGTGTGCTCAAGCTGCACACAAACAGAAATTTAAAAGTAACAAGTGGTGGCTTAAGGCTTGAGTTATGTGCTATAATTATTTCTTGGCAAACAGTGGCCAGGCATATCGTGCAGTGCTCTTAAGAACACACACACATACAAACAAAGAGAGAAACAGATATGGACAGAGACAAAAGACATTGTCAAACTTTACATTTTTACTTCTTTCTATTCCCTTCAGTCTTTCCCACCTGCTCCCATCTACCTGCTGAAGATGAGGGGATAAATAGAGGCTGCTTACGTCTTGTGTCTAAAGCCAAGAAGGGTGGAGGGCATGTTGGGTAACGAGAGAAAAGAATAAAGAGGCAAGAGGTGAAAGAAGTAACACTGCAGATGGAGATAGGAGGTGGATTTAAAGCCGCAGCTGTAATCTATCCCATTCAGGACTCGGGAGTGGGGATAATGATACAATGAGCTAACTAGGCCTTTAAATAAAACATATTGAGCCTTTCGCAGTGGCTCGAGACGCCCCTCGTCCTTGCGCCGCCTCCTCCCGGGAGCCTCTCCATCTGAAGGAGGAACTGTAATAAATTATCTTTATCTAGAATCCATTGTGCCAAGGATGCTGACTCCTCAGGGACACCGCCGGCTCGTTTGGAACCGGTGCTTTTGTGAAAGGCTCGGTGTTTCACGCACCATGGGATGATAATGAATCTACTACGGACAATGACGGAAAGCTTCGACGCGTTACATAAGGCAGCGTGATGAAGGAAAAAGCCAAACCTGGACATGAGAGATGCAGAGCTTAGATCTCTCACTCAGTCTGTCTTCTACTCTCCCTGCATGTGTCTGTCTTCTGTCTCCTCTGGTGTTCAAACCTACATCAGTAGCAATACACTGCAGTCTTGGGTTAATAACTTTATTTCTAAAAGTAGAAGTAGCAAAAGGAAACTCATTGGATGAACTGGAAAAAAAAAAATCTGCATATTATAGAATGAATTTCAAATTCTTTATTAAGAGCTAAACTTTAAAAAAGCTGTATGTTTTCCCATTGATGCTGTGAGAGTCCTTTATAGTGGTACCCAGGTATTAACCCCTGAATGTACAGTAGGTGGAGGATTGGAGCCTTTGTATAAATGTTTGAATCATTTATATTTTCATTGAATGTATATTTGTTGTTTATATCTGGATTTCTTTATACATCTGTTCCCTCAAGGATGACTAAATAAGACTCAATTCTTCTTTCATTTCTGAAGAAGCACATTGTTGGCTCATTATTATTATCTTGTGGATTATAGTTTCTATCCTTGTTGTGTGAGGACGTCTTGTGCAGTAGTGCATGCCTTCCTAAGGCTGAGTGCCTAAGCTACACAGTGAACGACCAGATGTCAACTGGAATAAAAGTGTGCAGCTGTTTTAATCAAATTTTTAATTGCAGTTTGAACAATATTGCAGGAAGTAAACCTGTAAGTAAGGCTGCTTGCGGGGGCTTTTGTCGATTTGGACACAGGCAAACGGCAGGTTAACATGAGTGGGTGAGAACTGATGTTTGCTTGACATCAGGGCTAAAAGACGTCCACAAAGATATTGACGTTCAAAACTTCAACAGCAAAGTCCTCCATCCTCTGCATAGAGCTGGCAGCCTTCGAGACAAAAAAAAAAGTGTTCTTTTTTACACACCCCTTTAATTTGTGCTCTGCGAAACTGAATCAGACTAAATAGAGAATGAACCAAAAGTTTCAACTTCACTCCGATTCAGACTAGCCAAACGGACTATGGCTTGGGAAAACGCCCTAAGCTCAGCTGCTTATAATGTGCGTTATTGATCGGTAAATGTTCTATTTGTTTTTGTTTACTTCGTGCTGCAGCAGTGCGACTAACCGCTAACAGCCCACCTCAAAACTAAACGGTGTGTTTTTGAAATTCAAATAAAAATCAGCAATCTCTACTTGTTGTTTGTGGTGCGTTTAAGCCCCTAATGTCTGCATGTTGAGTTTTTTGACACTTTATTGTGACAATCCCTCACCAACACAGAGGTCAAAGTATGCCGGACATAGGCCGAGCGGAATCATTATCGTCCACCGAGACGTTGTGTAGTGCATGGAAATAGCTGGAAATAGCTGTTAAATGGAGCGCGGAGATGTGGAAAAAGTAAATTCTTTGTGGAGATCATTGTCATCATTACCATCTCTCTCTCTCTTTCTCTCTCTCTCTCTCTCTCTGCTCAGCTGCCTTCTTTCTCTCCCCTCTCATACTTGTTAATGAGTGTTGTTGACGCTGCTTTAGTCCTGGGAGATGAATCGCAGGTGGAGGTTAAGTTTTCAGATCCGGCTAGACCGAGGAAAGGTCATGTGGTGCATGATCAAATTGAGGAAATAGAATCACCGGATAAAGCTTTACCCAGGATAATAAACTGCTGTCAATGTTGCTCTGTCTCTATAGTGCTGACTTTCAGCTTCACTTTGATTATCTTCACACACACATCAGATGAACAGTGTAGGAACTGGAGCCCTTTTTATTCATATCTCTCAACAGGATGCTGTGTATCTGTGTGGAGGAAACTCACATTCACTTGGACAGACAATAAACCCTTGTCGCCTGTTCATCCCTAGATCGTCCTAAAATTAGATGGTGTGGGGACAATTTATAAAAAAAAAAAAGGCAGCTAGTCTCACACTATGTGGATGTGAACACCCTCAAACCTCCTCAAGGCTGCACTCATTAACTTTTTGGCCACTGAGGCAGATGAAGTTGCCGCACAACCCACTCAATTTATTGCCTTGGAAAGTTGCTCTCCTTCCTCCCGCCGGAGCCCCGACTGCAGGTCGAAGGCGGATCTGGGTCTGTCTGCAGTAGGCTGGCCGCTGCCGGAGGCGTCGCTGGAGTCAGAGCTGAAGTTTCTGGGGAATCCGCATGATCTCGTCTGATAGAGAGGCATCTTTATTAAATTTAGACTGTTTCATAACCATTTAAAAGCTCCTAACAGTAACTTTAAACAATACATCAAGGAGACATTGAAGTCATCCTGATGAAAATAAGTACATAATATTCTGTCTTTTAACTCTGGTTTGGTCTCTACCAAGAGAAAAAAAGGCTTTTTTTGCTGCTAGCTAGTCACTGGTTTTGTCTGTCTGCCGTTTGGTGCAGGCAGTTAGGATACACCGGATTTAAAGTTATGCCTTCTGATGAATGCAGTGAAGCTGAACCACACAACAAGAGTTAATAGGCTTTAAAAATCTCTGTAGCCGCAGAGTTGGTCTCTGTGGCGTCATCACTTTTAGAGACCTCCTTCCTATTAACTGCGGTCCCTCATTTCATTGTTGCTATAAAAATATTGATTAGTGCACCTTTTAAAGCTGAAAGTCAGCACTTTTACCCCATTAATTTCAAATCCAATGTTTCTATCCTACAGAGACAAAACAATAGAAAACCTGTTGTAACTGTGCTGTACATGACCTGAAATGCATCTGTGCAATTGGACTGGACTTACCATGGGAGTGTAGACATTATTCCTGAATAGTGCTGTTAAAACATATCTGCTTTGGCAAAGGCATGAAACAGGTGTGTGCACGCGCGTGTGTAGGAGAGGTTTTATGTCTTCAGATCGAAATGACCTACTCATCACCGACAGTGATGTGTGGGGTGATGTGTGTGGACCACTGGGACAGGCATCTGTGATCTACACCCTCATTTTCATTGTGAGTGACACTGACAATCTCTTCTTCACCATCCACTGCTCGCACGGCCTCTCTCTCTGTGTGTGTGTGTGTGTTAGTTCTCAATCTGTGCTCCAAGCCTGTTCGCCTCAAGGCTCCCTCTCCCTGTGCCTCTGTTTGAAATGGAGGCAGGTGTTGCTTGCATCCAGGCCAGCCAAATGCACTGTAAATGGATTTCGCGTACACATTGAGAGCAGAGCAAGAGACAAGCTGACGCCAACTGTGCTTGGGGTGGTGAATTTAAATGTCCTTCCAGCATGTTCTCAGTAGCCACTTTAAAGGAATGCTGAAATTATAGTTCCCCCGTGTGTGAGCACACCGGTGTTTTAAAAGTTTGCTTTTCCATTAGAGAGGGTGCCTATTTTTCCAAGATTGTTCTCTGTGGTCATCATGGAGCCCCCCATTTAGCAGCCCTGCACCTATGGAGCCTGTCACTCGGAGTGATTGACAAAGAAGAGAGCTCTAGCGGTGAAAGGCCATTCACTTCACTGTGAAGTACATTTGCTTCAGTTCAGTTCGGAATGAAGACTGTATACATTGCACTGCATTAGGTTTCTTTTTTCAAAACATTTCCTGTGGTGGTTTTTCACCATTTCTAAAATGTAAGCATTATCATTTGTTGTTAGACAACTTTTGCAGCTTTGGTGCGGATTCAAGTGTTTTTTTTTAAGGGACGTGTTTGTTAATAACATTTGACTGTGAATTGAAAATGGTAAATGTCATAATGCTAACATGATATCCTAAGATGGTAAACAGTATACCTGGTAAAGCTTGAGTTGGTAACTTTTATGAAAAAATTACTTTTTTTCATATTTGCTCAGACTGTCACTATATCCTGACTGTAGTGCATGAAGTGCGCCCGAAGACAAAACACCAATCAGAGCCGAAGAGACTCTTAACGCAGCTGTCAATCACTGCTCGTTATGCTCGTGAATTCCAATCAAACTGTCAAACTAGGCAGCGCTGGTCAAATATAGAAATTCTGTTACTTTATTGTTTCTCATCTCAAATGTTGCGCTGTAAAATGAGAGCATTTGTGGCCCAGCCGCCATGTCAGGCCCTCCGGCCGGAGCAAACTGTCCTGTTTTAAAGGTAAACAGTTCATTAAAATATGCTCTTGAAAACATTTGAGGCGACAAATAGGCAATACAGTAAAAAAATAAATAATCTTGAATCAACTTTGATTAGCACTGCCTAGTTTGACAGTTTGATTGGAATTCCTGAGCAGTGATTGTCGGCTCCACTCTGCTTGGTTGTTTCCCCTTTAGGCACTGCATAATCTTGCAAATGCCATTAGGAACACTAAAAGGCGGCGGAACCTGCTGTTTCCACAGATCATCTGTCTCATGCACTACTGTCAGGATATAGTGACAGTCTTTTGAGCAAATATGATAAAAAGCTATTTGCATAAAAGCTACCAACTGCAGCTTTAAACAACAGTATGTTAGCATTACAGGGCTGCTAGCATAGCTGTGGACTCCACAGTCTTTTTCTGTCAGGTTTTTCTGCCTTTAGATCCAAAGACATATCCCATGAACTTGCCACTCCATGTGTAACTCTTCCTGTCTTTTCCCTGCACCCCTCCCTCTGTGTTGCCAGGGCGTCATCCAGGATGTGAAGCTGATTTTCGCTCCCAACGGCTACATTACACAGTGTCCTAACCTTAACCGCAGTGAGTATCATGATTACACAGACATAGACAAAGACAGTGTTCTGAACACACACTGGGAGTAGAAAAAAAAAAAAAAAGAACACTCCCTATTTCTGTGCGCCGTTATAAAATTGGACCGCAATGAGCTACGTGTCAGCTGGTGGTGACCTCTCCCCGCTGATCACAGACAAAGCCTCCCCTTCATTTTATCATCTCCCTCTATTCCAGCAATTTTTATTTTGCTGTAATTCAGATTCAGTGCAGCCTCCTCTCCCACCGCCTCGTTTCTCCATCTGTTTACTGTCAAACAGATTAAGATAGAAGGCCACCGCTGTCCCACTGTCTCTGTTACTAATCAATAAGGCGTGTAATCACACCTTGTCGCTTTATTATTGATACTAACACCAGCCACAAGCCTAAGACAAAGGGTAAACAGATGTGTGAGGGTTCCCTTTTGTTTGCTGCTGGTCGACATGCGCTGTTTCCAAATACATATAGTGAGGCTATTATTTTTTGCTTTGTTTGTCACCTATCTAAATGCTTCCCTCTTGCACTTCCTCTCCTTTCCTTCCCTGTTTTGGTGCTTTCCCTTTCCTCCGTTGAGCCTGTCCGACCTGCAGCGATTTCCTGAGCCTGGTGCAAGGCATCATGGACCTTCAGGAGCTACTGGCCAAGATGACCCTGAAGGTAAGAACAAGGAGCGACCTCCCACACAGAAAACGACCAGCACCACCAGACTCACTAGCCTATATAATACTAGTGTAGTATCCGTTCGGATTGCATGCCCTTTCGGAGCGGTTCGATTGCTTTGCCCCCGGTTTTTTCATCATTGCTTGTTGATGCCATGGAAGTGAATAGGAGTTTGGTTATATTATTAGCATATCCAGCATCCAGCAGTAAAAGTGAACTGCAGTCAACGAGCCGCGACCTCTAAAAGCCTGCTGCAACATGCTCGACTCAGTCTCCAGAGGCCTGAAGCCCCGCCTACGCTGCTGTACAGAGTACTGGTCACTTGTCTGTTCAGAGTTTATTAATACTGAACTTGTCGTCCTGTCAAAACCAGCTTTGAAACTGCAAGTCCTTGTCTTACCGGCAATGCACCCACCAAGTATGAAGTAGATTGGACGGACGGTTCTGGAGATGTGAAGGATTCCTTGATTTATAGTTCGGTGATGCTGCTACAGTGCCAGAGATAGATTCGTTTGGACCTGCAGAATCCAGGAACAACGTTTCGGAGACTTACAGGTCAAAGTTACAGGTCAGAAACGTAAAGTATGTTGTAATAGCGCCACCATCTGGCCAAATTGCGCCGACGTCCGTACTGCATGTCATTAGGTCCCCAGCGATACACCCGCCAAGTGAGAAAGGTTTCGACACTTGCAAAGGACATCCACGTACACAGAGACAGACAAACAGACAGGGATTACTTGACTTCTAGTAAGATGCTGATTTATTGGTGTCAAAGATGTTTGCCAGGTTTACAGATAAAAAAAGAACCACTGAATATGTAAAATGTTGGCAACCATGTCAGTGTTAAATAAAAGTATCCTGTGAAAAGATCCACCATTATCTTTCCCAGTTGTAGCTGACAAGCAAATAAATATATAAATGAAAATGAATAAATAACTTCCTTCACCACGGCGGGAGACGACTGAATCCTATAATTTATTTGATGTCTTCATTGTAGTGCATTGTTCTTTTTCCTCAGTACCTCATTTATTTTCAACAAGAGGGTGCCTAAAAAGGAGAGAAATTATTGTTGGGAAAGAAAAACAAACAGCATCTTAATCTGTCTTTAAAAAATATGATTATCCTGTCAGTTGTTATTGTGAGCGTGGATTGAAGTGGTTTTAAAAGACCCAGAAAAAAACAGAAAATATGTTAATGTGCATGTAAGAGGGAACAGCAAACAGACAATTACATGGTCCCAGAAGTCCTCGTATTATCTTTTGTCACGGTTTTGTTTTTTGCACTTTTGCAATCGCTCGGGATTAAAGTGATGAAACACTGGAACAGTTTTCACTTTGGATCTGCATCGTAACAGCAGAGAGGAATTAATTATAGCTCCTTGAGAATGACAGTAATGAAGAGTAGAGCTTGTAAATAACTGCTGACGCTGCAACCTGCCTCACACAGTCCGATGCGCGTTCTTGCCCGCTCGCGTTGGGTCGTCATGTCACTTTCTGCAAGCAAAACCGTAACCTAAAAAGCTTTTCCAAGGGCAAGCGCGGCACCGTTTTTAATCTAACGAGTTATTTTTTTGGACACTATCCAACCTTAGCGCGACACATTTTTGGATAAGCAACAGTGCAACCGAGGTGCCTACACTGTCTATAGTCACGCCCCTGAGCACGACTCGATAAAGCTAATTAAAAGTAGTGACCTACATTATTTGTACAAAACTAACATGATCATGAACGTGCACTCAGAGCATGGGAGACAGTCACGGAGGTCGTCGAAGCGTGCGCGGCTACGTCCTGCAAAATGACGCCTATCTGAGTGAAATGCCAAGTTCTTAGGGAGTCCCGTCCACTGGCTCGCCTTTCCTGGAGCTTTTGAACTCATTACTCAGCAGATTGAGTTTGCTCAGTTGCAATTGCACTAAAACTGAAAAGACCTTGAGTTTCTGCTGTTTGGGGGAAATACCTAAACCTCAAGTTTGGGGATTTTTGTGCTTTCATGTTAGCTGAAGTAGGAACGGAAAGAAGGATTAAGGGAAGGACAGGAGATTATACGTTTTATGAGCTTATGTTTTTTTTAAGTACAAACCGTACTTGAGTTTGAAGGTCATTCCCTGTTTGGTGTTTTAGTGTGGCCGGTTAAGAATGCAGAGATGATCCACATCATGATTAGAAGACAGAAGATATGATTTGTCAGTAGCTTTGAAACAGCATGTGCTACTTGGGTTGTGTTTTTGACATATTTTGTAAGGTGTATTCGAAATCCCATGCTAACATACTGCATACCATATTCTCAATCAGCATGCACTGCCTAAGGCCTACAAAATGAAAGTTTAAGTATGATTTTAGTATGTGTCTCCCCCCCCTACCTGGTGCTCCAAAACTGAAAGGTGTCAGGAAATGACGACTGCATTGGCACAACAGGAGGCTAACAGGTGGTGTGCGTTCGGCAGTGCAGCCACGGGGGACGTAACATCTGCATAACTGTGTGTGTGATTGACTGTGTGCATGAGTGAGCGCTATCTGGTGGGAGTGAATGGAGCAAGGACATTGTGGCGGGCGGGCGAGCCATAGAATAATTTTGGGTTTAAATAAGGGTGAAATGAAGAACATTACCCGACCGCTGTGTCAACGCATCCTCCTCCACATGAACACACCTCAACCTATTGCCACCTGACCTCATTGCACCCGCCCTGTTGCGAGTCGTATGAGCAGTCATCTCAAGCGTTAAATCGCTGTCTGCCTTTAAAAGAGATTTCTGGAATAGATTTCTGGAGTAGAGATTTGAGTTAATCAGCGTGGGGTGAATAATTGCTTGGTCCTGAGTGTATCATGTCAAGGCGAGGTGAGATGACAATAAGAACTGCGTGGATTAGCACGGCATTATTCGCATGTATCATACCTGTGTTTGTGCGAAGAAGCAAGTGTTTATGCCAAAAGACGAAGTAAAAATAACACAATACATTTTTTTTTTTATGATTTTCCAGCATGGAGTATCAACACAGATACATCGTTCTTTACCCTCTTTAAAGGGTTAGACCACCCGAATTACAAAACAAATCTCACCTACCTCTAGTGCTAAGTAGCCATCTAGTTTCTGTCTCTCACATTTCTGCCTACAAAGCTAGAAGAATTAGTCCAAATAAAATAAGAAATAAAAGCAGTATCTCAAAACGGTCTGCATGGATAGATGCAGCTAGAGTTAATGTATATATTATGGGTGAACTGAATACCTATATACCATCACATTTCGTGAATTTTAATCAGCTTATTTATTCCAGAAATTCTGCGCCCTGTGAAAACAACTCTCTTGGGGCCCCAAAATTGTAAATTCCCATATCATGTTCCAGGCTCCCTGTTTATTCTTAAGCCATAAGCCATTTGCTTAGAATAGCTATATAAATATACTGATGCATGAGTTGTTCAAGATTCTCCTCCATTGCTGCTGCACTGGATTCCCTGGTGTGTAAGCCATGAAAGCGGTTTTGAGTCTATATCCAGTGTTCTTAGTAGTAACAGAGGATTCAGGGTCCCTGTGTCAGCTGTATAAATGTTTGTTATTATTGCAGAATAGCTGGTTTCATTTCCTGGCAAGTTGAGCCCAAAGTAGCTTCCCGCAGCATGCGCTTAGAATAGCATCCAGGAGGCACATTTCTGTGTTTACTCTGTTAAGGACGATTCAGGAAAAGTTAGTTTGGATAGTTTAAGGAGGCTTGCGCTGTTTGCTGTTTTTGACGGATTGACAGAATGAACCCAGTTATCACAAATAGATTGGATTTCGGGTTCCATGTGGAATCCGGAAAAGAGCGAAAATACCATTTCCATCAAGAAAGAGTTTCCGAGCCGCTCTTTGCTGTTCTTTCAATGAAGGAATACTCGTCTGTTCTGATATAACTGATGCCATTGCAGCATCTACACCATCATCTCCTGACATTGCAAGAATCCAGCTGCTGGTAGATCTGCATCCTGACCGCTAGTTGCCTCCAAATCCTAGACACTGTCCCTTTAAGGGCTTAAGGCGTATCTTCGCAGCATATGTACATAGCTGCAGTACAGTGTAGCTACCATTCTCTTTCTCAAAAATATTTGGTACATCAGTGTTGTTGCAGTATCAGCGGGTGAAATATACTCTATAAACTAACTATAAATTAAAACCTACACCATAGATTTTCATGCCTGGAGTGCTGTGTAAGGTTTAAACATTGTTGGCCCAACATTGATCTGGTCTCAGAATTTAAACATGTGTGACATATCCTTCAGACATGCAGGCCAACAAAAAAGATTAAAGGTGTGAATGCAGCTTTTTCCCCTTTGCTTTTATTTCTGTATTTCTCTCATGTCTCTCTGGCTCATGTATCAACCATAGGAGATACATGCCTATTAGCCTCTTGACTACTTTGTGTGATATCACCATGCTATTTGATGCTCACGCTGTACAGGAACCGTATTCCTCTGCGGTGCCTCGAGGCAGCCTCTCAGCCTTTGAAACTGCATTTCAAACATTTTGTTTGGGGCTTTGACAGGACACATCTCTACCGCTCACAGCTCACACGGCTCTCCAGAAACCAGCTGAGACTCTTCCAGATGAAGTTAAGAGCCTAAGTGACATCCGGGCAATTTTCTTTATTTTTTATTTTTTTCCGTTCCTGAGAAGCCTCTATCATTTTGTGGCGAGCCCTCTCCTTCTGACTCTGTGGCTGGGCAGGTCTCGGAGGAGCAGAGTGGACGGAGGCAGAGCGTTCTTGAGTGTCTTAAGTGGACCTGCAATTTCTGAGTTGACCCTTGCTGCTCAGATCAATTGGACCTTTGAATTCCCCCACCTTTCAAACAGGACTGTATACGTATGGGTCAGACTGTACTTGGATTTTATCGATGGATTAAATTATATATGTGAACTGCTGTTTGTCTGTAACCAGCCAGCTCCTACTCAAGGCCAAGAGGGAGCTTTGATGGATGCAGTGGGCTGTCTGCACAGAGGAATAGGTGCTATATAAAGCACCTATAATAGGTGCTGCTGATTTTCAACATGAAAAATGATATATGTAATCTATATTATATATTTACTATTGATCTACATGTGGTTGCTTTGAATGATATTAAGAAAACAAACCACAATTCACATGGATCAGCAAGATGCACCAGTTTGAGTTTAAGACATGGAGCAACAGGGCTTGTGACCTAATCCAACTCCTTCTCCTAGAAATTACATTCAGCATATATACAACGGAACATGTATTTGGAGAGGACCACCTCCCTTACCTTTTTTTATTAACCAAATAAGGAATCATTTTGTATTTGCTATGTTGCAAAATGTTCTAGACATCATTTCAAAAACTTGACTGACACCATATTTCATTTGTTTTTCCTACAGTATAAGCTCTTGCAATAAAGCATGTCTCACGTTTTTATGCCTCTGCACCGGATGCAGCAGAGTTTTCAGGTTGTTTGTCCGTCCGTCCTTCCGTCCAGTCCATTTTCATGAACTCGAAGTCTCAGGATTGTCTTGACAATTTACTCAAAATTTGCAAAAAAAATAGCGTGGGCCTTTCCTCACTGGAATAAACGTTGGCTGTGAACATGATCCAGCCAGCAATTACGTGTCAAAACATACTTGGCAATAATTGCCATACTTGATAAATTAATAGTAAATAAACAGAATTTCTAAGAGACATGGTTGTTAAATCCTGATTTAAAGTCAATCCTGGTTTGTGCGTACTACACTCCGTGCCCCTCCCTGTAACACTGCCCTGTGACACTTTTGTCAGTCAAAGATGCATCACTTCTGTGGAGAGACAGGTGTTGGGCATGAAATAAGCCGAAGAGGAAGGGCAGATCAGTGTGTGCGAATAAAAGAGGAGTGAGGCAGGATCGTGGCTGTCAGTCCTGTCTGTCATTTCTCAGTAGATTATAGCCTGAGGCCTGGAGCGTGAGCTGAATGATGATCACTTATTATTCTGTGCCCTTCTAATGAGCACCTCCCAGCGGAGCAGCCCTCAGTGAAAACCGACCGGGGTACGCTGGGGGGGCGGTTGGTGTTTGGGGTTAACCTGCACGCACACTTGCGACTTTTGATTTTGTGACTTCTGATTCTGTGCTCGTCCTCAGTTGAACTACGCGGAGTCTCGGCTGACCCAGTTGGAGGGCTGTCACTGCGAGAGGACCTGCAGCACCAACAGCGTGGTCTACCGGGATAAGGAGCTGTGGGTGGAGCCAGAGAACTGCAGGAACTGTGCATGTAAGGTGAGTGTCACCTTCACCCCCACGATCAAAGATTGAGGCACCTGCTTTCAACTATTGTACTGTGAAAATATTCTCCATCATAGTCAAGTCCATTTTATTCATATAGCCAAATGTTACAAATCACAAATTTGCCTCAGGGGGGCTTTACAATCTGTACAAAATGTGACACCCTCTGTCCTTAGACCCTTGATTTAGTTAAGCCCTGAACATCAAGTCCCCCCTTTAGATTTTGTATTCATTCCTTATTTAACCAGATTAGGTCCCGTTGAGATATAGTATCTCTTCTGCCAGGGAGTCCTGGTCAAGAGGGGCAGCAAGTAAAAAAACAACAGGCAACTATACATTAAGGAATCAGGAGGTACAATAATCAAGGCAAAATAATGGCACTTGTTGAGAGCAACACAATTGTTCAGTCATAACAGATAAATATGTCTGGAGAGGGTAGAGAAGGAAGTGCTCCTTCCAAGCCTGTGTGGCATTAAAAAGGAAAAGACAGCTGTACCCAGCTCCGTTCAGGTGATTGGGACCATGTGGAAACAGTTTCTAGGCTTCAAAATGATCGAGTGTTAAAACATGTCAGTAAACTGGATATTTGTTGCGGTAATTTAACCAGTAAGGATTTTGTAAAAAAAAGTTATTTAATTGGGTAAACACAGTGAAGTCCATTTACTTCCCCTTAAGTAGCTTTAAGAATATTGAAATCATCTTATTCATCAGTGTCTGAGGGTGGCTTATTCCTGTTTAAGTATTTCTTGGCATTCTTGCCTTTATAGAGACAGTAGGAAGATGACAGGAAATCAGGCGAAAGACAGATGGGGAATAAAAGTTCCCTGGCCAGACGTGAACAACCAAAGTGCCCCAATAGTATCATCTTATGTATCAGCGTGTTTCTGCTTTTTATTGGAAGTCATAT
Source organism: Anarhichas minor (assembly GCF_050575085.1). Classification (NCBI taxonomy): domain Eukaryota; kingdom Metazoa; phylum Chordata; class Actinopteri; order Perciformes; family Anarhichadidae; genus Anarhichas; species Anarhichas minor. The sequence continues at coordinate 1,585,280 of NW_027466513.1, forward strand.
GATGTTTATACTGTGTGAAATATTCAAACTTAAGACACTAAAAAAACGGGTTGAAACTTTTTTGAAGAAAACAAGACTTTCAAGACTTAATAATAGGCAGATATCAAGGCAAAGCAGGTACACCAAAATGGCAAATGACGGGATTTATAACAATATAACCTCTGGAACACTTTCAGCATCATAGATTATTGATACATAACTGAGGATCTGAGGGTAGATTTATTTTCTTTCCTTTGGAAAGTCATTACAACTCTTATTTCCCCCACTCTCAACACAGCTTTCTTAACTTGTCTTCTCATCAGACCTCCCAGCCCCAGCATCATGTCTCCCTGCCTCCTGTCCGCCCCCCCCTAACAAGCGCCGCCCCCCCACACATGCCTAATAAGCCTCCGTGTCTGCACTCATACATACTGCAGAAGCCAGACTTTGAAATGTGTTAAATCAGGCCATGCCGGGCCCCGGGGAATTAGACTTGCTGCATCATTGCGCATCAAGCACAGGGTGGAGTTTAGTCCGATTTCCTCCCGCGGACATGCCATTAACTGATAACCGCGGCGTCCTGGGGGAACCATTTTCGATGACTCATGAAATGAGGAGGCGCTCGCAGAGAGAGATATCAGCCTCAAAAAATGAAGGCAGTCCTTCAGGGCCCGAATAACTACCTGCTATCAGCAGCCCGCTCGCTTTCAGTACCCGCCATCCAGCGCTCGATGATGAATCTGTTAACTGATTGTTTGACATTATAATCAGTTTTTTTCTTTATTCCTGAATATGATAGCTTTCAGCTTCTGATTGCATTCTCGAAGGTAGGATTCTGAACAGTTTTGGGTTGGTTTGCATGGTGCTTACACCAAAAGCATTCCCCATTCAGGGTTGAGCTGTAATGTAAGCGGAGTTGGATTTGCGCATACATCACACCTAGTGTGTTATATATGTTAACTCTTCCAGATAAAGATATAGAATTCCGTGAATGCTTGAGCAAGTGTAAATTGAGAGATAAAAAGAAGTAGGCGACGTGTTGATTTTTTTTTTTTTTGGCAGTGCTACATGCAAAAGCCGAATGTTCACAGTGAGCATTGGATGTTTGCTTCTGATGTTTCTTCCAGAATGGTGTGGTGGAGTGTCGCAGGATATTCTGTCCTCCAGCAAACTGCTCAGAGGACTCGCTGCCTGTACACGTTGATGGGACTTGCTGCAAGAAATGCCGACGTGAGTATCAGCAGCACACATGTAAAATGACTTTCATTTTGCTCAGTCTATACCATGACTTCTACCACGATTCAGATCTTCTACTGTGGCTCACATTTTCTCTCTAAAACCAACATAACGCTAAGAATGATGTCATCTCTCCACAGCTGCTTTCTTGAAAATCAATTCTTCTCTATAATCATTTTTGTTTTATCAATATATCTCAACGGAGACTCTCTACATAATGTCTGACGCTTGAAATAAGCGTCAAGAGTCTGTTAGTGGCAAAAACAAGCACTTTTAGTGGACGTAATTGGTGGCGCCAGTTTGCCCTGATAGGATTACATTGAAGACCGTCTACAGCGCTCTTACTCCATTCTGGACTAATTTCAGAAATCATTGTCAGTTAGACAAGAAAACAAATCGGGTCCATGTTGAAAAGTACTGAAGTTACCCTTTGAGGACTGTTGCTATCCTTTTTATTTGGATGGTGAAGTAATAGAAGCAACAAAGGAGGGATGCTGCATGGCTTCCAGTCAATGGTCGGACATTGATACGAGGTAATGACAAATAAATGTTTGACAAAAGCGTGAATCATTGACAATTTACCAAACCCTTCCTCAAACGGCGTTATTAGATCATAGCTAGCAACGGTAGCTAGGCACGGCAAGTCTGTCAAGCTTTGATTTTCAACACATGTTCCTTTCTGGAAGAGCCAAAGTCATCTCTTAGATGTTTTGCAGCAGTGTACCAGTGTCACACTTCCTGTTCTTCGCTAGTTATTTGCCCAACCACAAAAGTTCGAGGCCAGGGATTAATGAACATAAACATAGGTTGTTTGCATTTGAACAAATCACCAATGCTGTTGTTTTTCACGGTCCTACATGCAAGCTCAGCTTGTTTGCTTTACATCCTTTTGAAGGTACCACTGCAACCAGAGCCACTGTAGATACAAACAAGAGGGCTGCTGACTGTGGCTGATGCTCTGCTGGCACATTGAAACCAGAATAAACTATCTGCAAGAGCAGAGATCACAGTCATGGAAGCGGAAATGGAAGCTCTATTTCTAGTATAAAGCACACAGGGGTCTGGTAGCGGCTCACAGACCCACAGACAACTGTGTCTCTCTCGCTATACGGCAAAAACACTCAATCCCTAAAGGATAGTTTGTCTTTGAATAATTCCAGCCCTCCACTCGCTCCTTCCTCCTCCTCTTCCTCCCCTGTGAACATCAGAGCTTTGGCACAGACGGACGAGGAGCAGCGGTCCAGAGCTGCGACTCAGCGCTCCGCGGTCCTGCACCCTGGAGAGGAGAAAAGCAGGACTTCGTATCATGTGCTTCATTTTCTATTTCTGCTTCATCGCCGGAGGAATATGCAGAAGGCTCTCCTCTGTTGTATTCTTAATGCGCCTTTACATTTCCTCTCCGCTTATGCACACAAGCCATGAACAACTTATGCAGAACTTCAGGCGGGGAACTTTGTCTGTTTTTTCCCCCCCAAGCATTAATTTTTTCTATTTTTGAGAGTACCACAGGAGCTGATAATGTCTGAGTAATTGTTATTTTCCTGGTATATCGTAGTTACTGTACTTACCTGTGTTACTGAAGCAGTTATGTTCTTTTTTTGTGCCCACAGCGAAATGCACCTACAGGGGCCAGACCTTTTCTGAAGGCCAGCGCTTTTTATCCAGGAGCTGCAGGGAATGCAAGGTAACGTCTTTCACCAGCATTTGGCCTCTGCTCTGCAATCAGATATACCATGCAGCACTTCTCTTTCATTGTAAATGTGTACTGATTATGCGTGGCGGACCGCTCGGTGTGTTATTCAATTAGCCAGCGGGCCATATTAGTTTTCCAATCCGTCCCCCAATCTGTTCAATCTACCTTTTTTTTTTATTCCCTTCTCTCTAATGGCGAGATAACCAGGTAATTAGAAAGAATATGAAACACAGCAACACAAAGGCCTGATTTGAATAGAAGCTTCATCACCGTGTGTATTATAATTAGAGTCATTATTCCAGTTCACCATTGAACAGAGGTGAGCTTTCTTCACTGAGGAACCATTTATCTTTAAAGATTCTCTTTAAGGGGAAAAATTAGCTTTTTTTGCAATTGCTCACGAAGAGACGCACAGTGAATTCCTGAAGTTATTATTTGCCCTCGGACAATTCAAAACATTATTTTGAGCAATTACAGCCAACATTTACTCCTAGATTTGAACCCTGCTTAGTGACCAATTTCTTTTAGAAAGGGGCCTGGGAAGTTCTATTCTGAGGCTTCCAGGGGTCTCTTTAGTCAGAGCTTTTGATCCATGAATCTCAGCTGTATGTTTCAGCATGTGAATATTTTGATGTCGTTTCTTCACGTCACACAATGTAACTCTCCTCTTGCTGTCACGGTGGTGGGAAGTGTGAAAAGCATCCATGAATTTATGCATTGACAGAGAGGAATAAGTCCATTTTGATTATGTAGCTTTATACAACAAATCCTCAAGGGGCTCTATCGTCTGTAGAACATACGACGCCCTCTATGCCGTGCCGTCTGTTCGGATAAGTGACACTCGGCAGCTCAAATTGTCACCAAAAAACAATGCTGTGTGTTTTCCTTCACTCGTGGCGTTACTGATCTCATCATGGCTGCCTGACATGATAGAATATTATTGCTAGTGCTGAAATGATTAGTCGATAAGTTGATCAACAGTTAATCAAACATATATGGACAACCATTTTGAAAATGATCATGTGTTTATTAAGCAAAATTGTTGAGCAAAAATACCAAAAAAGTTCTGTAAACTGCATTTTGACTGGTTGGCGGAGGTGTACAACTGTGAGGAGGTAATCGTAGTATGTTTTACGTCATTATAAATAGAATTACTTAAGTTATTTATGTCAGATAAAATAAGCTATTTGCATAAATAGTCTTGGGTTGTGATGGGCATTTTTAAGTATATCTTTATTCTCTTCTTAGCTCGGCATTGGTGTAGCTTTTGCGCTAGGCAGCTAGTCGCTCTATTTCTTATCTGTCTGCTGTTTGGGGCTGGACAGGTAGCGTATAAAAGACATGTTGGTCAAAAAGCAGCAGAAATAGCCTTGATGAGAGTGGACTGTGCAGGCTATCAAACCAAAACAATCAGTTAGTTGTTCTCGCTCATAAAAGGCTCACAGTGCAACGCTGTACAATTAAAAGATGACAGTGGGAAACAGCTAACATGGTTCCTAGAATAGCACGGCGTTGAATTGAAGGAGGATCTGAGTCGATGATTTCGACCTTGAGAGGTCTGGTCCGACAGAGCAGCCAGACTGCTACTGTTGCTCTGTGCCTGCTATTTGTTTTAAAGGCACCAGGGGAAGATGACACAGTGTTCGATCTCCCTCTGTTTCCCCATCTTTAGTGGTGCTTCTCCTGCTCTCTGTATTCATGCCAATTCATGCAATGTAGCCTTTACATCCCACCCTCTCTGTTGTCATGGCAGCATCATTCAGTCAGGGATATCTCAGAATACTCTATGAAGTACTAAGCATGAAGGATTGTTGAAAAATAGATAATCCACAATACAGACAGAGAATTGTATTAAAAATGCAAAGAAATTACAGGAAAAGTCATCTCTGATGCAATATTGAATTTATTTTACGTTCTACAAAAGAAATCCTGCAGTTATTGCGTTCACTATTTCAGTTAATTGCACAGTTTATCAGTTGTTCTGTGCTATTGTTGTTATGCATTGAATATAATATGAACAATCCATGAAATATGTCACTCGGGGGTCGTCAGTTAACCCAATGATAGAAAAGGTGTCCCTTAAGGAAAAAGGTTGGGAACCTCTGGTTTATATAGTGACACAGGATTGAGTAAATGGTAAATGGACTTGTACTTGTATAAAGCTTTTCTAGTCTCTCGACCGTAAAGCACTTTTACACGACATGTCATTCACCCATTCATACACTGATGGCAGGGGCTACAATGCAAGGTGCCACCTGCCCATCAGAACTATCTGACAATCACACACATTCACACAGCAACGGGAGCAATTTAGGGTCAACTCCCAAGGACAACACATCGACATGGACTAGCTTCAATCAGAACCGTCAATCAGAAGATTGACGGACGACCCGCTCTAACACCGAGCCACAGTGGCCCCAGCGCAGGTAGCCTCACCTTAGTGTGACCAGGTTGTTATGCAATAAGACGGACAGAGACAACTGGTGCCTGGTGCTCTTAAAGTCATTCAGATGAAGCTCAACATCGCTGATGACCCTACTGACGTGTTTTTGAAACTACAAATCACCTGTCAGTCTGTTGTAGTTGTTGTGACGACAACAGTTCCCTGGAGACCCCAAGAACTGTGATCTTTCTCAAAACATTATTAGTTATGTAATCAATGCCATCTGAAGAAAACAAAACCGGTTATTATTTTAGGAAAGGAACACGAAGATAGACAGAGCACATGAGGAAATCTGCGTCTGCTGCTCTGCTGTCTCACAGAGTGCCTCTACGCCCTGTGTGATGCTTTAAATCATCACCCATGAAAAACATTTCATCTATTAAAACGGCAACCCGAGCTTTTGACCCCAATACATTGGTATTTCAAATTATGATTAAAAAAGATTCAAGCAGAAAACAATGATATGAAGGGGGAAAGATTTAATTAACAATTTGGAATTATAGAATAAAGCGTGGATGCTCAGGATGAGGGTTAATTAGCAGGATTAAGCTGAATGTGTTATACTCTGATCTGTGCCAACGATAATTAAAATCACATATATATTGTCCGTGCAATGGGTGAAAAGTGCATGGAACTATATGAACATGAATGTACATGACATGACCAATAACAATCACCATAATTACCTTTAAAAAACCACTCTCGGCATCAACAGGTCATCCTACTGCAGAGTATGTCAGCAAATACGCTATGTTAGTCTCGTATCACGCGTTCAGAAACGCACAATGCCTCGTGGTTAAAGTTGCCAAACGATGGTTAGGTTTAGGCAACAAAACTACTTGATTAAGGTTAGAAAAAACCTCAGTTTCTTAACTTCACTTAACAAGCATAACAACATTATGTAGGAGGCTTAAAGTCGATGTTAATTAACAAGCATAAAGTCAATGTTGATTCCATGGGATGGGAACAGCGGACCCCCGGGTGAAACATCTGTATTTATTTAAACAAGCATACCACAACAAAAAGGTTAAATAAGTGGGCTTTCGATGGGAAGCTTCCTAGTTTCAGCCCTGGACCTGGAACAAATCAGTGTCATTTTTTTCCTCAAGTGGTGTATTTGTTCTGGTGAAAATCTTGTTTAATGCACAGACCGTCACACATTTGACCCAAGCGTTGAAATTGTAATGTTTTGCCTCCGTCCTGTCCTTCCAGAATGGCCTGATGGTGAAAGTCACAGAAACTTGTCCAGAGCTCAACTGCACCGTCGCTGAACAGATCCTACCAGATGGCAGGTGCTGCAACGTTTGCAGAGGTATGTCTTCCTTCTTTCTTTGGACGCACCAATCCCCCGCCGCTGCGAATAGCAAACATAACCAGTCTGCTGGTTGCTGATTCCGGCTGCGCTGCTGCAATACTTCTGTTTCTCTCCCTTTCCACCGGGTATGAGTGCTTCTGGGTCGGTATACCTATCAGAGCAGATTGGTCTGTCTGCTATAGAGCACCTGCTATGCCAATTTGCCTGAACCCCGCTGCTTTGGCAGGGAGCTACTACAGGGTAAATAGCCACGGGTAATTCAGTAAATGCATTGAATAAACAAACTGTAGGAGGCTGTCGGCTATTGAGCCCACAATGAAAGAGACCCGGGGCAGGTTCTGAGCAAAGGAAATTGGGCTCTCATTTCGGTAAGATAAGCAGCGTGCCTCAGACTCGCTGTATTTCGAGGAGAAGAAGATGAATAGAGTGTAAAAGAGAAGGCAAAGAGAAGACAGGAAAGGGAAGGAGAGGAGAAAGATGAGAGGTTAAATCAAGGAGAGGGAAGGAGACCTGCTATGTTGTAAAGGGAGGAGAGGAGGAGAGGAGAGGGAAGGTAAAGAGTGTAAAGAACATGAGGAGAGGAAGATGATAACAAAGTTAAAGAGAGGATGAGACTAAGACTGTACATGTTGAGAGAAGAGTGAAGGAAATTAGAGAGATTAGGAGAAAGGGCAGGAGAGGACAGATAGAGAGAATAGAGTGGAGCGAGATAAGAATAGAGAAAGAATAAGAGTGAGAGAAGAGAAGAAAGGTATGAAGTATAGAGGAAAGGACGGCAGTTTATATAGTAAGAGCTAACTATTAAAGATTGATAGTCACAGCGTCTCTTTCCTTCAGCCCTCTCTCTGACACACACACACACACACACACACACACACATCCATGATTGCTAAAACTCAGAGTGGGTCAGAGTGGGTCATCCTCCGCTGTGTGACTCTGTGCTTTGCCACCACTCTGATATTTACTAGTGCGTCGCTGTTAAATCCTCTGTTAAATTGGTCAATGCACAATTGCCACATAGTGTTTATGCAACTTTGTTTTATATTTGAAATTCAACTTTGAAATAGAAAAACAAGAAAGATTTGACCGAAATTTTTGGTTCTGCCCGTCTGCCCCCTGTTGTAGTAGTACGGCCAATATACAGAATATTACTCTGCAGCTGCAACATTCTGGGAAGTTTTTTCAAAGGCTGCTGCTGCTGCGTGGTGCGCACGCAGCAGCATGGCAGCCTCAGGGCTGGCTGTTTAGTTTAGGAAGCGCTTGATTCGATATGGAGCGGAGCATTTTAAACGTCAATATCGCAGCAGATTTAATCGTGGGAATCGCGGTCGCAATAAATATTTGATTAATTGCGCAGCCCTAACACGTGTGTTATTCCGAGTCGGATTGGGCCTTTTACATGTTTACACAATTGGGCGGGGTGCTGCTGTAGATGATGGAGGAAGCAGAATGCAGACGCAGCTCCTTCCTCAGTAATGGCTCCCCAGGCTCCCTGCCTCTCAGGGCTTTTATGTGCTGCTAGTGTGTCTTTCATTACAGGACATGATGGGCTACATCAGCTCATACTTACTGAGCAGCAGACAATCCGTCTGCCTGCTTCCTTATCTTACAGACTGATTGTCAGAACACCCGTCTATCTGCCATGTCACATTTCTGCACACGTGCAGGATCTCAGTCTGTTTGACAAAAGATGCAGGCAGACAGAAGCGTTTAACACGGGGTTAAAGTTCCAATCCCCCACCGCAGCTGATCAGGGTTTTAATCCCAGTAGCAGTACCATGTGTTCCGATAGATAATGATGTTAACAGGTGGGAAGCCAGTGAGGGATTCTGATCTTGTCACTGCACTAGTGTCTCTTGCACTGTTGACTTAAAAAAAAACACACTTACCCCCCTGTAACCTTGAAACGTGGCTTTGAAAAGCACAGTGTGTGGCTTGCTTTATTTCGGAGGATAGCAGCTGTGTTCATCCCGGATTCAAAATGGTGCTCGGAGTCATCGCAAGAAAGTGTCAGAACCAAATGGAAATGTCCACAGAAACCTCTCAAACCACTGCTGCAACTGTTCAATAATACGCTCTCCACAAGAGAGCTAATTAGTTCCCTGTCACACTCTGCAATCCCAGCCTGAAGTAGCCCGTTAAGCATTTTATTAGTCAAGAGATAATTGTTATGTAACACTTTGCAGTTTACTCTTATTTTGAAACCTCTGTGTTGGAGGTGCAGCATTCTTTTGGGGCTCGCCATCTGTGAGTTTAGTCCTCATTGGATAGGTGGCAAAGCGTCAGCGTCGTGTGGTGTTTGTCAACGCTGTCCTTTCACCCGTTCTGTGCTGAAATACATTAGATGAACTTGCGTGGAGACTCTTCCAGTAAGTCAGTCAGTGTCACTTTTGCTGCTTGAGCAGCACACCAGTGACTGTTCCACTCTAAGTGTGTACATGCTGTCATGCGAGCCAAACCTTTTTATTATTGCACCAAAAATGTACTGCAGTCATAAACTTCATACTTGAGGCTCCTTGTCATTCACATTATTTGTGCCCGACAGGAACAAGGTTGCTGGTTCGTGCATTTGTCTGCTTTTACCTCTGTGCACAGTCCAAAGTAAATACGAGACCTCCTTTGTCCCTCTCTTTCAGGTTATGACTTCTGCGCAGAGGGACTCATTTGTGGCGAAAACTCTGAGTGTAAAAACCGGAATACTAAAGCGGAGTGTGAATGCAAGGGCGGCTATGCCTCCATCCACGGGGACTCTACTTACTGTGAAGGTAGGACTGTACTTTACCCAGCTCAAGCTGAGCCGGGGCTCATGTGACCGAGTCATGATATCCAATAACTCAGGATGTTAAAAACAGTATGGCTGGCAGTAGGGATGCAAAATTGCTCCCGTAGCTGTGCCTACGGTGTATGAATGCGATAGAATCTGTGTGTGTGTGTGTGTGTGTGTGTGTGTGTGTGTGTGTGTGTGTGTGTGTGTGTGTGTGTGTGTGTGTGTGTGTGTGTGTGTGTGTGTGTGTGTGTGTGTGTGTGTGTGTGTGTGTGTGTGTGTGTGTGTGTGTGTGTGTGTGTGTGTGTGATGCTGGCAGTGTGTCAGCTTTTAATGCATCGTTTTCTTTCAGGAGCACGTTTATGCTGGCTGTGGGCCACACACTGAGATTTCTAATGACCTGACATTAGACACACAATGAGTGTGTGACATGATGGTGACTGGCTAAGGAGAGCAAGGATTGGTCTGAGAGAGCACTGTGGTCAAGCGACCTGCACCTTTAACATGGCATCAGTAATGTGACAAAGCACAGGGATTTGGGAATTTTGAGAAAAGAGCAAGATCTGTGGAACACTGATGGTCTTGATATGTGAGCAATGCTTGAGGTTGTGAAGGGCAGAGACTCATTGATCGACACTTGAGAGCCCTGAAAGCCTCGAAAGCAACACTTTGGAGGGTCTCTGGAAAGATCTATAAAAAATGATTTGTCCATTGCAATTATCACTAATAATGTCTCTTAAAAGCTTACTTACTGTCCATTAGTAGCCTATTCATTACGTAAACTGTAAAACATTTATTGAAAAACACGAAGACAGACAGGCGCTGCTGCAAATGGTCTGCAACGCAGACGTTGTGTAGTTTATAAAACATGGCCTTACCCTGTACAACCTGAAAAGCAGTGAGTTATTTCATGCTTAGATGGAATACATGATGTATTGAATACATTTTAATACAAATGTCAGGGTGGATTCTGTTGCAGGGCACAGTTGTTTGCCCGGCTTAGTAGTTGTGAGAGTCTTTATTATCGGCTGTCATCCATGAAATCTTCTCGGTCTATACTGCACATTGAGTCTGCAAGAGTTCAGCGTGACTCAGCAGCACCAGGTAGGGGGTACTTTGCACACTGGGTAAGGGTTAAGGGTAGATTCAATTTCTGCAACTTAAATAGTTTCATTAAATTACCCTAGCACCTCTGATTCAAGGAGCTTTGCATGTTGAGTCCACTGATGGTATTTAACATTCCTGCTGGCCATTTTCCAAAGGGTACCATTGAGTTTTAAATAGATTTCCAGCCATTAATTTCATTTAATTTAATCATTTAGTTTCAATATCATCAATGTAATACTTCAGATGCAGAAAAGAATCCGATGTTTTTTTAACACAGCCCATGCCTTCAAGCACCTTAAAATATAACACTGACAAGACGGACTTAATGTCCACAGTGTTAAATTACCTATTTGGAGCAAGCCTGCAAGCTACAAAGTCAGTTTGTAAAGTCATGGCACGCTTTTAGAAAATGGACACTTGGCAGGATTTGCATGCAGTGGGCTGATACTGGCATGCTCCTTTGAGGTTGTTGTGAAACTTCTGCTCATACTTTAGTCAAACTTTTGGTAAGATTTAAACTTCGCTTGCAGCAGAAAATAGCTGAGGGTAAATGTTTAGCCCCTCTGCCATGTGCAACCAAATACTTACTTTTTACAGAACTATTCATTTATTCTAGAGCTATTCTTGGTGTCTGCCTCATTTTTCTTGGAAAACCACATTTCTGAGTTTTGAGACATCATTTCACAAATGATCAGGGTATCATCAGAGTCTAAGGCTGGGTTGTAACAAGTATCATTATTTATTCAAGCCGATTAAATCATGGTTTAACCTGAAATCATGTTGCACCAAACCTTAAAACTCAATTAATTAACATCAGTTTAGTTTTTACACATAATTATACACTAGATTATATTTAATTCTGTCAAACCAAAACTACTCCTAATTAACTTTAAACTTACACTCGAGGTGCTTTATCAAGGCTGTCTTTTTTAAATAGATTGAGCAAAATAATCAAGTTCCTCGACGAAAGCTAATGGACAAACTCGACTCAATTAAGTTTTATGATGCTGATGCTGGATTTCTTTTGGAGCAGGATGATCAACTGGCTGTCTCTTTTTTCCCCTTACTGTGCTGATGTTTGTTTTCCCATAATGAAACATTAATTCGGCCAACAAGTTTTTCTCAAGGAGAAATTCGAGCTTCTCTTCTCTACCAAGCCATCATGTGTAACGTTAGTTAGCCTGCTATAGCCAGCAAACAATGCAACGTTTTGTTCAGGAATACAAAACAGCCGAAAGTTTTCCCCCCTTTTTTATAGCAAATGCATACTCTCGACAGCCTCACATTTATATTTGGGTAAGTAAGCATCTACATATTGACATATTTAATTTTGGGGTACATCAATACACAATTACTCATTTTAAACTTAATCCTTATTGGTGTAACTCAGCCTACGATTGGCTGGCTGCTTCCATCAAGCGTGCTGATTGTTGGACTTGGCTGAGAGTCGACGGGTGCTGGAGGCCCACAGTACTTGTGATGGATCCAATGGCCTTATTTTATTAAGAAGCTTGGGCGCGGCAGTCGGCGGATTGAAGGATTTGCTTGATGCTCGGTGCAGTTGTCTTTGGGCCGCAGCCACGGCCTGAACTCACTAAACGCACTGAGAGCTGGGTAGTCACAAGCCCTCCAGTGTGGCTGCCTCTGTGTTTGATCTGTATGGTAAAGAGGTTTACCCAGAGCTCCACTCCAATCCACGACAGTCCCACACCATCCGAGCGAGGGCTTGGAGACGCTGATTGTTAGATCAGCTATGTAAATTGGGGAGCCACGGCTGTATTGGCTGTGGCGGCATTATCCATGTTTGGGGGTTGCTCCCTTAAGGCAGCTCAAACTTCTATTGTGAGTGGATTAGCTGGAATCCCACTGTACAGTATGCTGATATTTCACTCCACTCTCACCTCCAACTTAAATTGGCTTAGGAGAACATGTCTTGCGCAGCAGACTCGGGTGTCCTCTCTGTTTTATTTGAGTTATAAACAAAGCCCGGCAGTCTGAGAATAGATGTTTTACAGAACAATTGAATTACTCGTCTTGTACTTTATAAACTGGAGATTATGTCTGGCTGTGGCTCTAAGCCGCCATTAAATGTGACCATTATATGCTCATAAATGTTTTTATGTGCAGCTGAATGATTGAGGGCTAGATTATTTACTTGTAATCAGAGAGCTGTTTGAGGAGGGACCAGGCGATTTAAACAGAGCCCAGCTTGAGGCTTCTGTCTGGCATGCAGTCACTTTATGGGGCCACAATTGTACTCTCCCTCTCTTTAAGATGAATACCTGATTATTCTCAGCTGGGATATTGTCCTCCAGTGTGTCCTAACTTGAACGAGTTACCCCACCTGTTGTAAAAGGTTCTATTGATATAATCTCCCCATTAAAAAGTATGTTTTGACTTTTGTACGCTATTAACAGTGTATTTCTGGAGGTTTTTTTTAACTTGAAAAGTCACAAATGTTCTTGGACTAATGTGTAATTCCTCGAAGGTACACTTTGCTTGTTTTTCATAGCATTTATTAGCTAAGCATGGTGTGAATAATTGCCCTTATTTGATTTGTGATGAAGAGGTTTTGAGTTTCGGCAACACATTTCCAATCGCTCTTTGGATGATGCAAACAGTAAATGTAATGCTGCTTTTTGAGGTCAAGCTGCAAGCTTCACCTGAACCCTGCTTAGTTGACTCACGTTTTAGTGAATCTGCACAATAGAGAATCTTGCTAAAATGGCTGCAAGCAGTTCCTGTTTGCACCACTGATGAACAAACATCAAATGGATTACTTTTTTTTATTGAAAATGCACTTTTTTACAAAAGATTTGGACATTTATCCACAACTGAGGAGAGTGGTTCAGTTCACTGAGTTGTTTCCAGCAGTGTGTGTACGATGCCTGTGCTCCAATTTTACTGATTGATGTCACTTGGAAGAAAGAGTGTAATTTATGATGAAACATGCTTTTCTCTGGTGCTAGAAGTCAAGGAAGCTGCAGCATAATGTGTCCCTCTGCTGTAGCACGTATGACGCAGGCCTGGTTCGTACACCGAGCGAGAGAATGTGTTAATATTTAAAGCCATCTGCCTAATTTCCAAAAGGAGAAATGTGCCTGCATATGCAGAATATGCACGCATGTAGAAACAGGAACATAAGCACACACTAATGATGTTCTTTGCCTCGCTAGCATGCCCATCAAAGCCTGTGTCGTTATTTACTCCATTAAAGATGTAATACTGTATAAGAGCTGACATCTTTCTTGATGGTCTTAAGAGATGAGTCGGGTTTGGAGGCATCACTCTGCATACTCGATGTTAAGGCAGCCGCTCCTCCTCTGTCAGGCTTGGGGAAATACTTTCTAATCCAGAGGGAAGCCTGGTAGAAGGCAGTGGTTGCTATTGATTGGTCTTGTCAGCCCTCAGCAACGCAAAAGGTTACAACAGGGCTCACCGCTGGCCTGCCGGCTCTGCAACAGCATGGCCACATGAAGTGCGATAGGCCTAATGGACTGCATGCAATGACTGTTTGCACTGAAGGCCTTCAACCCTTTTGAAGACCTTCAGTGCAAACACAGTGTTATACATCCATAAGCTATAGCTGCTCCTTTAGAGGGTACCAGCTGACGTAACAGGATACATCCTCTTAGAAATTTTCCGATACGATTTCTTCCTTTCCGATACCAATTCCTGAACTTGCATATTGATACCGATCCGATACCAGTGTGTTTAATTATGTATTATAAGCTGCTTAGAGCTAACATCATAATCACATCTCTAATATCTATTCTGTGTTGCTTGTCCTTCAAACAACTGTATTTATTCAAGTTTCTTTCCAAAAACTGAATTTCAAAGCATATATTTCAACACATCATGGTAAAGCTATAATTTACCTTTGCAAACAATACTCCTATTTACTGAATATATCTTCAACACATCATAATGTAACTCAATGGAACCTCAGTAACGTTAGTAGTTAGCTAGTTACTAGTATTTAGCCAACCAGAACTAACAGCTAACGTTCACTAGCTCTCTTCCTGCTGATTTCAACACATATTTGCTGTCCACAATGTAGCATTACCAGGGTGATAACATGATATCGGAGCAGAGACTCACGTAGTCGCTGATACCCGATCCAGCATGTTGGGCTGTATCAGAGGCATTTCAGATACTAGTATTGGTATTGGAACAACTCTACACCCTGAACAGGTTGCCAGTCAATCACAGAGATGACACATACAGTATACGCTTTCTCCACTAAAATAAGCACGTATATGCAGGCTTTTTTATTGTATATTTACTTCAACGCGCATCACAAAGGATCATGTCGGAAAATGGGTGAAATTTACCGTGTCCACCTGGGTGTCATGTTTCCATCCCTACCGATCAGAGTTTTAGCTGATGAATACCTGTGACTTTACTGCAGTCATTTGTCTCGGGAATGAATGCCGATTGCAACCTTTCCCACTAAAGACAAAAGACAGATGTCCGTGGGTATTAGTGAGGTTTTTTTGTCCAGTGGGAAAGGGGCTATAGAGACACTGACATTCTCACGTACAGGCAATTTAGACCCATTAACCTGCACGTCTTTGGACTGTGACATGAAAATTCCACACCCTCAAGCCCTAAACCTCGACGCTCTGAGGCAACGATGTTAACAGCACCTACATGCTGTGCCACCCACATTTTCACTTCAAAGATCCGTCAACATTTTTTACTATTTTTACTTTATCACTTTCAATAATAATACAACATCTATGTAGATGTATGCAAGCCCATCTATTAGTATGTACTAAAACAGTCAACAGCTTGAGATCAAATTTGTGCAGTCGGATAAATCCTGTGAGACAGGAGTACTGTGAACGCGGTGACACCAGTGTGAAAGCCTTTAATTCCCACTGATAAAAAAAACAAACTGACTTCATCTCGCGGGTTGTACTATCTTCAGCACAATGTGTCACACCACCTGATGCAGCTCCATTACTGTTATTGCTCACGTTTGTGCTAATGGGCTTTACTCAGGCTTATTATCCTCATCAGCTCGTGTTTATGCTGTCAGTGATATTCTTCGAGTCCCAGCAGATCTACTGTATCGTCTCTCAGCTCCAGAGGACACACACATTAACGCTGCTGTTGTTGTTTTTGCTGACAGGTTGTTAATCGTTAGCCTAAAAAAAAAAAGAAGTTCACATCAAGTTAAGCCCTCCTCACAATGAAGCTCCAAATAACAAAAGAGCTAAGGCAGCTGATGTTGAGGATAGTTGCATCAGCTAAGGACAAACAACATAATTCCCTGTTTCCTAGCTGAGTGCTACAGGGAGTGACCCTCCTCCCAAATGGCCGTTGTTACCACAGAGGCTGCTCTGTATATCTCTTTCCATGGTGGGTGAAATCCCAGCATGGGTCTAAAGTGCACCTAGGTGGTGTATATCCTTCTTTCATTGCACATGCTCTCAGCTTTATATGGACCTTTTTCTCTCAATATACCCAAATGATCTCCCACTCGGCAGGAAGCTTTCCTTTTTTTTTTTTTGTTCCATCCTCTCAAGTGCCTCTTCTATGCACTTCTTTTCTCCTCCATGTTTCAAATTAAAGGCTCCACCACCACGGCGCGTCCTTGGAAATGTTTATGGGCGAGCGCATTAGGGAAAAGTCACAGCAGTTAGATAAGTCGCTCGAGTCGAGTCAAGTATTTTCCACATATGCAGAGATGAAGCGTATTTCCATATAAATGGTCTCAGGAGGTTGTTGTGGAGAATTCTCCTGCTGTTAAGAACCCTCATGGGTCACTCTACCCACATTAATGGCAGCAATAGCTCCTGCTGTGCCCCGTAAGTCTTCTCCGGCTCTTATGGGCAACTCAAACACTGGCACGCCCTTGTTTGACATGTAAAGGTGGATTCGTCTCACCGCTCCGCCAGCTGCGTGTTTTGTTTGGAGCGCTAGTTGCGGAGTTGCTAACTTTAATTGGGCCTAATTAACTTGCATTTGATGCAAATGGTATGACTCCCTCTACAGTTGACATTGCTGTCAATCACCGCCTAGGGCCGCATTCTTCTGCAGTTTTATTTGGCCCCCAGACCACAGTTTTTTTTCTGCTATGGGTAACAAGATTAGTGCCCACTGTGAGGCTGACACATGAAACCTAAGGAGCTATTTCTGTTTGTTCAGCGCGCTTTCATTTAGCTCCGGAGCAGCCGAACTCTCTGGGTTCAGAGACTCTCTGATGTGTCCCCTTAGCTAACAGGCTCTCGGGAGGCACTTTATAATGTCCCTGATCTCCAGTCTATCTCCACTGACACCACAGCAGTTTTTAGTCCTTCTTCTCTTTTTTCTCTCTCTCTCTCTAGCTTTTACCACTCACTGATGATATGCCATGACTTTGGTGCAAAGTATAGTAGCTCGCCGAAGACAGATAGCTGGCTAGTTAGCTTGTTAGGTAGCTTGTCCTTCTCCGGAGCAGCGTGGAGTGATGCCAATGGAGCATTCGACCCAGCGGACATCATACCAATTGTGGCTCATATTCTGTAACAAGTCTAGCTAACTAGCCAGCTGTCTGCTATTAGGCTATAGCTAGCTAGCTAATTCCACCATTCTTTAATGCAACACTGGTTACAGAAACTATGCCATACACTGTTGGAAATCTGGCGATAGCGATGGGCTTTTCTACGCTGTGACAACAGTGTGAGAATGAAGCATAAAGTTGTTAAATCTTACTTGTTTACTCTGGCTCTCTATACTCCCTAACATTACTAGTTTTAGTCCTTACAGCAAAACCTCACCTCAGTGAGTCAGCAACTTGTGATTAGTCGGCTTAGTTTATACTGAAGTTTTCTTGGAGATAAATTCCTCAGTGAAAAAAAGAGTTCAAGTGAAATCTGCTGATTAGCATTCATGTAAATTAAATTACATTCCCCACCATGGTATTGGGATGGTGCCAGAAATCTCAGACAAATATCTAAAAATCATAGGCACGTAAAAACAAAACTATCTGCATAGATATCGCCACGGATGGGTGAAAAATGTCTTTTGGGAGAACTGACCCTTTATATGTCATTTTGGTTCATTATCCTTTCAGTTGTTCTTGACTTCTTGTTGGAAGCTTTAGTTGTTGGTGTAGTAAATGCTTCCCATCCAGTTTGTCCTGAGCCCTGTTTGCTGAAATGTTCACAGCTGATAACGTTGTCTCCATATCCCATACACCCGGCACTGATGAACTGGGATTAAGGAAGTTATGCGCAGGATTTTACCCATCTTGTCTCTCGGTCTCTGGGTGGGACAGACCAGTACATTCATGGTGGTGGGAGGCTGCAGTTACAAAGAGACAGAAATACAGACAGGTTACTGGGAGTGCAAACTTGCAGGAATCATATCCACAGAGGTTGGAACTGAGCTAATCAAGGGCAGAGCCTCCCTGCAGGACTTCCACAGCAGGATTGAATGTGTGTGCGAGTGCAAGTTTGTTTGTGTGTGTGTGTGAGTGTGTCTAGCTGTCCTGCGTTTTTTAGATAAGCTCAGGGAAACACAATGTGTCTCCACCTGGAGTGCAGCACCTGCCCCAAATGCTACAGCTAATCCGCTAAAACTGACAGCTTCTGCTTACTTTTCCCTGCTGAGTCCGGTCACACATAACAAAACCAGGATCCAGAGAAACATGGAAATACACACCTATAATGTGTTGCAAAGGTTTTTTCTCATTTTGTATCACAGACCACTTCAGTGTCAAGTCATTACCATGAATGTTCTCAATGCAGTGCCATTGAGAGGTAATGTGATGTGCGCTGATAGGCGTAATGTAAAAGAAAGGGACTTATTGATAGGGAGCAGTTTAGATAATCCTCATTTGTCCTTATTCAGCCTGAGATGACGGGAGCACCAGTGTGCCTCCTACTTTCATGGCATTGGCGAGCGCCGCTGGCTGAATTGGCTCTCACTCAGTGGCATTAAAAGAGTAATGTACTGTGTTTGTGTTTGTACTTCTGCGAATCAATCAGGTTCTCTGTGGGAACCTGGCCTCCACCGTGTTAAAACAAGGATGTAATGACAGGGAACGAATGAGCAATAGCGCTGCTCCTCCCCAGTTCTGTCTATTGTAGGAAGAGGGGGGTTGTGGTGGGGTTAGCGGGGGGGGGGATACAATGGCGACGACAGACAGGCAGTAAGTAAGGTAGATAAAGACAAGGACGAGCTAAAAGGCAGCAGTGCAAGCCTCTGCTAACAACCTGCTGTAAGCTGTGCCCTTCATAAAAGTTTGTTGTTTGCCCTCCCAGACAAAGCACATGTTTAGTAATCAACTTGGAAGTCCTCGATATATTATCACCAGCGCCTAAATACACGGGAAGACAGGATAATGCCTGTCGTTAAGAAAAGAGATAAAAAAACCTTGCTCTTATGGCTTGGGGTTCTGGGACCTTCCGTGCGTCTTATACACAGACTATCTTGTAGAGAAAATATTTGACTGTCATCCATTACAAAGGTGCTCTTTTGATGAACCTTGAAATAAAGTGGAATCCTCCTTAAATGTAGGTCACAAAGAAGCATCTTGGCTGCCAACAAACAAGCAGACAGACGGGCAGGGTTAAAAATAGCAATAAAACCCCTCTTTTCACTGCTCAAACAGAGATAATAAAAGAGAGCAGGGTGTTGGAAAGTAAAAGCAGTACTGCTAGCCAAGCTCGGTGAGGAGAGCTGCTCTGTGTGCAGCGGGTGGATTGAATCGGCCCACTGTGTAACACTGGCAGAGGTCTGCAGGAGTCACAGTGGGTGAGCACTCTGGTAAAAGGTCAGTCAAAGACCTGTAATGAATTACAGTCACTTCACTGAGTGACATTGTACAGTGTGTGTGTGCGTGTGTGTGTGTGTGTGTGTGTGTACTGCTGCACCTCTGAGTCCTTCCCCTCCCTCCATGTCCCACTTCCCAAACTCTCTTCTGGGTGGCATCCATCTCTGCCATCTGCACCGCACTGGCTGCGACGCTGTCCATGGCATGGCACCGTTCCCTTGCCTTGTTCCTCATAGGGTTATTTATCCCTGCGTATTCCCATTCGATTTCCTGAACATTTCTGAGCTGCACGGGATTGGGGTGCTAATCCTCGAGCCAGAGGACTTGCTGGATTGCTGCTCGGCACAGTCGATTGGCTAAAATGTTCAAAGTCTCATTGGAATCGAGAATGAAAGCTCCCGAGCCTGAAAAAAACATATTTGCTCCAAGTAGCCTAATGGGAGTGAATGCAGATTACCCGAAGGCCTGTTTTATTCAGGACAATTTGCTATTCCCTATTTTCACATTATCTAGTGTGATATGTCATCAGATTGCCAAAGTGATTGTTATATTTTCAATATAAATTGTTTTTTTTATCCTCCTATTCCTTGTACCTTGCTGTTGACATTAATCACCACTGTTATCTTTGTTTAGATGGGCCACATTCCAATAAAACGTTGACTGCCAATTCTCAGTGGTAAGATTCTAAGACGTAACAACTTAAACTTATCTCAGTCACAGTCTGGTCTTTTCATTTTAAAAGCAATGGGGCTTGGAGTTCTCAAATAGTGGGAAGTGCTCTCTGATGCGGGGACGCACTCAAAGCAGAGATGGGGACTTCGGACTTGGACTCAAGTCGCAGTGAAGTCGCGCGCGCAGTGATTTGAGACTTGACTTGACTTGACTTGCAAAACTGACTTGTCAGCATCTCTGGGTTTGAGAGGCCAGAGGGATGTGCTCAGTTACGGTAGATTCTAAGCTCATTAGTCATTCGTAGGAGACTCAATGTGATTAGACAATATCGTTGTACTCTAACTCTTATTGAAAAATAGGCTACGGTTTATATTTTATGCCTAATAATGTGGGGCCGCTGTGGCTCAGTGGTTGCAGCGGGTCGTCCTTGAATCAGTCGTAAATTCTAGCTGCAGTCGCAGTTCTCGTGTGGACGAGTGTGGGCATCTCTTTAATAGGCTGACATTGCCATTTGCTGAGCCTGTAGCACTCAGTCACGGGGTTGTTACAGACATGCATGCAGAGATGTACAGTAGTCGAGGCTGTCTCTGTCCCAATTCAGTTGTCACCTCCTTTTGAAGGACGCGTCCTATAAAGGTGTTAACTTGGGAGGACTGAAGGAAAGTGCACCGGTCTTGCACTTCCTCTCCCAGATGAGACAGTCTCGCCTACATTTCTTCTAATGGTGCATATTTGGGATCCTCGTCAACTCGTAAAGTTGAGAATTTAAGTTTGAGTGTGGCAAGATGTCTGACAGTTTACTCATAAGCTATAAAGTGTTACTAATCTGTAATGATTAACAACATATTCAAGCTCCTAACAGCAACTAAATGTACACCTGATCTCTATTATTTTTACATCGGTCCAGTTTGTATTGTATATTAACCAGTGACAGACTATCACCTGAGCACAAACACTGCAGACCATTCTACTTGGCCGTTGGTTTTGGGACACTGACATCTCCAAAGTAAACTTTAGTTTGTGTCCGCAGAAAATTACTATTTGGAGTTGGAGGACAGGCCGTGTTGAACCCATTACAAAATATTCTTAGTCTTGAAAGCCAGACCTCCAAGGAGTCAACCCCCGAACTGAGACACAGCTACCATCTGAACATAGATAATCACAAAAAGATCACTTACGGTCATCTCCTGTGCTTGTTTTTTTTTTTTTTTTAGGAAGTCTGGAGACGGACAGACGCTCCCCCTCAGTCATCCCCAATCTGTTAATTACAGCAGAGACCGCAGGGACTAATGATCATGTTCCACCGGGTGGTAATGACACAATTATAACTGCGAGGACATCAGTCATCTCCACTTAGCTCAGACAGTGTCCTTGGCCTTTTAGACGCACTGAGACAAAAACTAAGATGACTGTCATTGAACTAAATTACTCTCATACGCAGTTACTGAATTGTAGTTTTTTTTCTTCCGAAAGCTCCAGTGCTACCCCGAATGAATGCACAGGCTGGGATAAAAACGACCTTATCTACAGCGTACAGTACAAAGCATTTTGTTCTGCCTAAATATACAGTTAATCAAGTGATGAATGAATGCATGGATATTTTGGCTCCGTCGTCCCTTTTTTTGAAGGAATTATGAGATAGTTTGTACGCCGAGACTCTAAATTTATCCTGAAGTCTAGCTTTGTTTGGGGATTGATTTCAGCCATCAAAGTACCGTCAAGGATTTTCCCTTGGAGTAGTGATTTTCTGCTCCGCTCCACATAGCACGACAGCTCCGAATGGTTTATGACCCAAACGTTCTGCCAGGCTGCCTTACAGTCACACCATATTTAACCGCTGACAATTAAACCTGCCAACAACCTTTCGTTGTAACTGTCACAGCACTAATTTAATGCTCCGGTGGAACCAAGATGAGCCGTGACTTTATAAGGAAGCAGGGATGATGCCATCCACACATACAGAGACAGGAGTGATTTAATCTAATGGAGTGTTATTGCAGCAAGTGTCCCGTGTTTGGCTTTGAAAAATGCTTCAATCTTAAAGGAACACCACTGCAGATTTCCTGAAGTATTCACACCAGTAGATCATCTGAAAAATGTGTTGATTTTTGAAGGAACGGTTTTGATGTTTCAGTTTGAGTTTACAGTTTGCAGCCTTACTCAGCTTACTGGAGCTGCAAAATTTCATTTCTGAAAAGGGATTGCTTCCGGCGATCTGAGGTAACTGAGGCATGGCGGACTGTGCTAGCATAAGACACTGTATCTGTCAATCAAGCAAACGTAGCTCAGAGGTTGGGCTCTTTTAAATGGATCTTATGGGGGTCTGAGGTTCTTTTGAAGCCAGCCTACTGCAGCCATAAAAGAGAGAATGCAGCTTTGTCACGGCATGTTAATTACCTCATTTCAATGTGGAGCATGATAACACAAGTAGAAATGTACTCACAGAAATGCTAATGTTGCTATTTTTAAGTTGCATAACATGTAGGTACTGCAGGGTAGGTGTGAACAGAAGTACTCATTTTGAAACCTTTTTTTGAAACCTATGATACACTGGAGTGGAGTTCACAGAATGAATGCTTAGCTGACCTGTCAGAGAGACGAAGGTGGAAATGACACAAAGTTCAAGCTATTTTAAAAACCTGAAGGTTTCTGGGCTTTTGACAAAACATTCGTGGCTGGAGCCCCCAGAAGCCCCCGGCCCCACTCCGCCCCAGCCTTCTGTCTCGATTGCTTGAATACTATGTATATTGTGCCATTTTCTGTCCGCAGCTAAAGTAAATCTGAGTGTGTGCTTTGTATCTTCATTCCCTTTGCAACATTGCTGTCTCGTTCTCGTTGTTGACATTGTTTAGGTGTACAGCTATACCGCTCCAAAAAGTTTGGCATTTTTTAGTGTCAACAGCACCAAGTGCAAGAAGTTAAAGATATTTTAACTTCGCACTCAACTGCGCCACACTTTAAAGGGGTTTTCAATAGTATCACAGCAAACAGCGGGAGCTTCATCTAGTGCTTTCCCAAAAATATCTGCCAAACGCTCCCAGCTATATTACAGATGCTCGAAGTACAAAGGGCCTCAGCTCTCTACGCCTGTTGCCCAAAGCATGTCAGCTGTGGCTGTCTTTGAAGAGTGTGGTTTAGCCCTGGTGCAAGAGTTCAGGCACAGCAGGGGAAGAGCCCATCAATTTTATTTTTAGGGTTTACACAATCAAAGCTGCACGTGACGCACTGTTATCGTTACAATTCAGGGAAATCTTGGTTTACATCGTTGCGTAGGTCAAATCTGGCCCTCTAAGTCCAGAAGAAGCAGGTAAAAGCGACGTGGAGATAAATACCTGCTGTTTGCTAGTGCACGAGAAATAAAACAGTTGGCTCACTGTTTCAGCTGTTCGCAGAATCACCTGTCATGTCACAGATTTAAGCTCCAAAGCATCTCTTGGACCAGGGAAAAGTTGTGTGTGTGTGTGTGTGTGTGTGTGTGTGTGTGCATAGGTGTGAATCTGATCACTACTCTCTGATAAGGCATAGGCCACCTTAAAAACAGGTTTATCACTTGTCATTTTTTCAGCAGTGGTTCATTTGTAATGCTTTGTAGATCAGTAATAAACCTTTAAGAAGTACAACTTCTGGGTTGCCAAGCTGTGAAAAATTCATTTAAATGGTGTTCAGCTACTTCTGGAAAAGAGCATCCGGACCAAAATCAATTTATGAACACTTATTAACATAAAACTGCAGACTTTATAGCTTGTTTTATGTGGAGGAAACCTTTAAGGGATATAATTCACTTACATTCATAACATTAACTGCAGGCTTATCTTAAAATTAGAAAAAGATGTCCTTTCACTACTGGTTTAATGTATACATGCAAACAGTTTAAATGGGACACATGTTTATTTTCCGGTTCATACTTGTATTTTGGGTTTCTACTAATATATGTTTACATGCTTTAATTTTCAGAAAATCACATTTTTTCTCACTCTCTTTCTGAATATAATTTGCATTTCCAACATTTCTGGTTGCCTCGTGAGAGATAGCAAAGTCCCACAAGCCCTTCTTGTACTGTATTTACCACCAGGGAACTTATTAATGAATGAACCTGCTCCCCAGTCTTCAGCTTGCTTTTACAGTTCATCCAAAATGACAGAACACGGTGTAAAGAGAGAGGTTAATCATGTAATGGCAGGTGAAGTGTTTGGATGTTGTCAGTAGAAGGTCGTCGCAAGTGAAGAAACACAAACCTGTGTCTTCTGTTTATCTACACGCTCCCTTTCCGAAAGGCTTTAAACATTCATTCCTCTAGCTGGCAGATGGCTGCATTGAAAGGTTGAGTGTTCATAAAAAAGCAGCCGGTGGAGTTTTGGGTTGACCTTCATGTGATGAACGTCCTGCAGTGAGACGAGAGGAACTCCCCAATGACAAGTGTGTAACTCCTCTGACGGATGACATACACACACTAGCTGGTGTACAGACACACACACAGTGTAAAACACACACACAGGCGCATACACACTGGTATTAGACGTGTCTGTACTATTTGAATGACATTGTGAAATATAGACTTATTTTCATACATGTTCTGGTGCTTAAGCCAAATGTCGTCTTCAGGCAAAAGTTGTCTCCGCACCCACACAGTTACGCACATTCACACATGGAAGATGCCCAGAACATTTCATTATATAACATTCATTTGGCAGACACGGAGACAAAGACTTGTTTTCCACTCAGACACTCTCATTGTGAGCAGTTTGGGGTTCAGCACCCCAAGCTGCTCCCCGGGTGCTTTACAGAAGCTCACTGCTCCGTACTGCTTAAGGTGGGTTAAATGCAGAGGTGAAATGTCATGGATGTATGTATATGACCATTAAAATGATATTTAGGTTTTCATGCAAGAACAGAAAAATAACCTTCATCACATTGGCATTGGGCAGCGTGTCTGAATCGAACTATAAAGCAAGGAGTCTCTCTCTGTCTGTCTACGTGTTCTTCTCATATCTCAAGAACCGTTCATCCAATCTACTTCATACTTGGCGAGCCGAAACCCCGAGCGAGTGCTTTGTTGAATTTGGTGCAATTTGGACACGTTCAATTCATAAACTTTCAACAAAAAAGGAGCGGGGCTTCAGGGGTATGAAGATTGAGTCTATCGTGTTGTCTGCAGCGGGCAGACAACACGATAGACTCAATCTTCATCTGCTTTTAGGGCCTTTTGTAAGTTCTTTTCGGGGTACAGTCACTTAGATTAGTAGCATATTCAATATGTTTTATATCTAAACATCATATTGAATTTATATCTGTTTTGGCCCCTTATAGTTGTGGGGCCCAGGCTAAACGGTAAAGTCTGACCCTGGTGTATTTCAGAGTGTAACACCACAGGCCAAGCACTCGACCCGTTCTGAAAAAGCGTCTTTTGAACTGGCACCGCACTGGTGTCAAAAAAACAATCCAATATTGGCAGAGCGACACATCGCTGTGACTCGAATCAGGATATCTCATCTCACTCACAGTAACAAAGCAGGCCTTAAGTTGTGTCCGTGTGACCGTGTGAGGACGAGATGAGCGGGCGAGTGTCTCGATAATTGAGCCCCGGGTTATTCACATGTTAGATCATCTAATGAGTCAGACAGCGGAGAGGGCATCCTCTGCTTGGGAGCTGTTGACTCCATTAAAAACAGTAATGGTGTGTAATGATGTGATAAGGCTTCCCGCCTGTCAGAGTGCAGCAGCTGGGTGTTGACACACAGCACCATTAACATAACGACGGGTCACGTAGTATTGTTGGGGCATATGCTGTCCGTCTGAATGAGGTCAGCGATCGGGTTGACACCATGAATAATATGTTGGGAGGTTTGGGCCTCTGATGGAAAGTATTGCTACACATTGTTGATGATCTGCTTCACAGCTTGAAATGTTTGTTGTTTTAGGTTTTGCAATTGTTCGAATTGTAACCCAACCAGGATATTAAAACGTTTTTGTCCAAGAGAAACGGGTTGATTTAATTTACCTGTTTCTCTTCTTCAAGGTTAGGTTACAACCTGTGAAAGCTTTTTTTCACCAGAGAAACTTTACCTTTTCAAGAACATTTCGGGACTCAGGGACTTCCCCTAGCAGTAGCTAGTATTGGAGATTGGAGATACGACTGGCTTGTTAAGTCTCCTTTTCCACCTCTGTCTCCAGTCGAACATCATGGCTGCACAATGATTAATAACAAAGAACTAAATGATGACACTGTTTTGATGTCAACATTTCCATCTCAAACAAACCCACTGCTTTGTGATCAGTTATCTGTCTAATATCCAAGGTTCTTCAAAGAAAAGTGTGCAAAGTGAGCTTTTTGTTTGAGATTTAGTTCTCGGGGTTCCTGACTTCCTGCCCTGAAGCCCTGACCCCACTGCTACGGAGAGAGCTATCACTTTTTTATTCAAAGTTTATTAATATTGGGCGACTGTGGCTAAGTGGATAGCAGAGCCGTCTTTCAATCAGAGGGTTGGCGGTTCAATCCCCGGCTCTGGCTCTGTCAGTGTGTCCTTGAGCAAGACACTTAACCCCAAAATTGCTCCCGTAGTTGTGCCTACGGTGTAGGAATGTGATTGTAAGTCGCTTTGGATAAAAGCATCTGCTAAATGACTGTAATGTAATGTAATATTGCACCAATTTTGACACGGCACGCCCTTGGTTCCGCAGCAGTACACCTGCCAAGTGTGAAGTAGATCGGATGAGCAGTTCTAGAGATCTGCAAAGGACATTCCCACATGCGTAATGACAGACAGACACATTTTACTGATTTATAATTAGATGAGGCGCAATTGTCATACGTCTGCCAGTGTGGGTCGAATATGCTTACATCACTAGCGCTGGCTTTAGGAGTCGGTCCTTCATATGCAGTAATTCATTGTCTTTTCCTTCCTGCTGTTATTCAAGAGTTCAAGGAGGGCTGGGAGTCCAGAGCTAATCCCAGCATGCACTGGGCAAAAAGTAAGAGATCAAACTCTATGAACCATTAACCGTTATGTTTCAGTACCACCACTGAGAACAGTCATATAGATAAAGTAATACATATTTTCAAATGCAGTGAATGGATTGATATTAACACTCCAGCAGCGTCTAGTTTATCTGTAGACATTACATTTAGTCTCAGACGGAGCTCGCTCTACCTTGCTGGAAATTTTTAATCTCCTGTGAAATGGAAACAAAAGTTTGCCTTTGCTTTATGGACTGAGATATGAGATTCAGCGCGGCGCCTGCAGATTTGCTCCCAATTTAACGTTCGGCGGAAAACCAAATAACGTCTGTGGTTGTGATTGGCAGAAGGTTAAACAGTCTCTTATCTGCAGTCACAGGATATATAATCACAGAGGGACGCTCGCATCCCATCGCCCCACCCGAGCGGCCGCTCTGTCCGCTAAGCCTCCGTGAAGGGAGCTATCAGGCTATTTATCACGAGCGCACGCAGTGCCATACCGGTCACTTGGCTGTCTAATGCGTGTGTCCGGCATACAGCCGTCACACCAGAGCTGGGTCAGTTCAGGGGTCACTCGGCTTCTCAATCGCTCTTATTTTTCTTTTCACTGGGCTGTTATTAAAGGGACATACACACTGAATGTCAGGGGCAACATTTACATACACAGGGCATTCTCTTGATTGAGTAATTTGGTTTTGAGTCAATGTATGTATATATCCCTCATTATTATTCACGATATCCTGAGTAAGCTCAGGCTCTGCTATATTGTCATCATTATTTAACCTGTATTTAACCTTGCTGCCGTTTCCCACTAAATAATGTAGCTGTTGCATCTGACCTGCGGTCAGTCTCACCATGTTCCATATCTTCACTTGGGAATGACTACGGTGTGGTAATGTATCTGAATGAAACTGTGCTCATAGAACTGTTTCTGCTCTTTCTCCTCCGATACTTTAGTACTGTGTGCTTTTAAATGGATCCAACACACTAAGATCCACACTATAAACGTTATGAAATGTAATTTAAAATGGTGTCCCATATTTAGCAAACTACACCCCCCCCTGCCATCACCACCACCAAATAAAAATACTATGTACAGATCCTTTTATTTATTTTAAAATGTAATTTTACAAAACACTTAAAAGAACACATCTCCAAATCCCTTCGCCCACATACAAATATATACAACATCCATAATAGTACTGTGTAAAACTTAAAAAAAAAAGTATTTGGAAGAGTCAGAGGTAATGAAGTTAATCAGAGGTACTAACGTATCTGATTCTCCATTTAGCTGTGAGGACAGGACAATGAGACTTTGAGGTCACTGCTTTTCATTTTTTTATTCATGAAGCTGTAATATACTGTGTTCTGTAAACCGAGAGAATTCCTTAAATATGCACAAACGTGGATCCAGTGTGAGAATATCTCCAGTGATATCAGTCAGGGTGTCATAGAAAAACTACATCTAAAACATTTCAGAACATTCAAGTTTGCGTTGGTGTAATTCCTACGGAGTGAGGTGAACTGTCATGAATCAGTGTGTTCATGTCTGCTCCATGGTGCTGGTTTATATGCTGTGTGTGTGTGTGTGTGTGTAAATATCCTGGTTTCTTTATTCCGATATCATCACCAGAAGGAGAACTTGGTCACTGTAGCTTAAAAACATCTTTGTCAAGTAGAAGAAGCTGCTTAAATGGAGCAGGAACCAAACTACTGAGGTACTACTAACAGGGGGAAAAAAATAGATCAGCTGAGATACTGAAAAGTCAAATACATGCCAGCACCAACCCAAAACCTGAATAACCACTTACTCTCATGTTCCAGGGTTGCTGTACAAAACGGATCTTAGTTGCAGATAACAAAAGAGGATGACATGAGGTATCCATTGTCACAGCAGCAGAAGGTAGATCTGTATCCACTTATGATGCTGGACCATCACTTTTCAAAAGGTGTATTAAATCATAGTCCAGTTTTCAGTCCAAGATTTCTGTGAACCTCATATGTTATTTGATTAAACAGATATCAAAGTAGAGTTTTCACACCTGGGAATAAAGTTACTATCACGTAGTCCAATTAAAGGCCAGGAGAGGATGATGTAACACTTCACGTAATACTTTTTGGAGCAGGTTCGTCAAAGAACCCCTCCTGGGTTGCCCGAGCAAAGCTGCCACTAGGCTCTCCCTGTCTTTAATCCTGGCAGTGACACGCTGCTTCCTGGTTTATAAGAAACTTTACAATTCCATGGGTAGATTTACCCATTCATGAAGATCCTCTTCGAGTTCTCTTACCATAGGTTTTTGAGGTTACTATCTATTCTACTGCAAAAGGCTTTAATACCGACGCCTCTATTTGAGCGTCAGAAGATAAGGAGACCATCAGCAAGAAGACTGTCTAGTTCTATATTGTTATTCTTAATTCTTGTCATCGGTGCCATCGGGTCGAACGCCGTTCGAAAATAGGCAAAATCATGCAGGTTCACCACAAGCTCATTTAGCTCAGACTCCAGCGGTGCCTCCAGCAGCGGACCATCTTAGACCTGCAGCGGAGGTCCCTGCCGCAGTAAAATGAGAGGTTTTTATAAAGGGAGTCTGGTTCACTGAAACACTACCGCTTTTGTCCACAGGGACCGCCAAAATGAACACTAAATTAAAGTTCCTCATAATAGCTTTAAGTAGTCAGTGAAATACGGAGGTAACAATGTTATGAGGTCACAACATACACATAGAAGACTTAGGCAAAGGAACCAAAAGGCAGTTGACATTTGTTCTCTCGTAATGTTTAAAGGCACACGCTTATAAAGGGCGAATCCCCAACCGATAGACGAATACGTTCACTCAGCCTAAGGCCCTTTATACAAGTGAGTGTAGTCACTTAGACACAAATATTGTTGCCTCTATGCCACTCACTATAACAGTTCCTTAAAGTGGTGAAGCAAAGTGTTTTTTGACAAGTGCTGCAGTAGACGGGCGACTTTCTTTTGCAGACCACACATGCCCTTCTGCCGGCAGTGGCCCGATTTCTGGAGGCCACGTTGGTCATTTGTTCTACAAAATAAGCTGGCAGGTGACCTGCACGTGGAGCATCAGGGGCTGCAGCAGGTGGCACCTCAGTGGAAGGAGGAGAGGTGGCCGGTTCAATGGACGGGGAGGCGGGTGGCACTGTGGACCGGGAGGCAGCCGGCACTTTGAAAGTAGAGGCGGGCGACATAAAGTTTTGTGGACCCGACCGACGTGGCGTGGACCCGATCTCAGCCAGGGACAAGATCAGTTGCTCCCTGAAGTTCTTCTGTGTTAACACGGGCCGATTCTGCAGTCTGCACATTCCTTTGTGGAGGATGAAGGCGTTCACAGTGGCTATGTCCACAAAGTGATAAAACAGAGTCTTGTACCATTTCCGGGTCTTGTGGAGGACATTGTAGTAGCTAATGAGTGCGTCTGACAAGTCGACGCCCCCCATGTGCTGGTTGTAATCCTTGATGCAGGCCGGTAGAGGCACCTCCTTCATTGTCCACTGTCCGTCTGCGTCTTTCACTTTGCGCCTTGCGATGTCATTGCTGTATGCTTTATGTAAAGTGGAACACATGGTTACCTCCCGGGTGTCCAACCACTTCACGAACAGCAACCCTCCTTTACGGATCCACCGGATGGTTCCCCTTGGTGTTTTCACCGGCATGTCATTACTTTTCATTCTGGGGTAACCGGCCACGTTAGAACGGATAGTGCCGCACGCCCAGATTTTTCTCTGAAGGAGGTCGAGGAAAAGAGCTGGACTGGTGTAAAAGTTGTCCACATAGAGCTTGTATCCTTTGCCTAGAAAGGGGATGTCCAGCAGTCTCATGACCGCATCATAGCTCACCCCTTTCCCTGTGGGCTCACCTTCTCTTCCCCCATACACAAAAAAGTTGAGGGTGTAGCCACACGACGAGTCTGCTAAGACAAAAAGCTTAAAGCCCCATTTAGTGGGCTTGTTTTTGATGTACTGCTTTAACCCGATCCTCGCTTTACTCGCCACCATCCGTTCGTCGATGGAGATGTGCTGGTGGGGATGGAAGAACGTGTAGCAGGCCTCCAAAATCTGCCCATACAGTGGCTTTATCTTACAAAGTCTGTCATATCCTGATGTCCCTTTCCTCTGGTCGTTGGCGGCTTCAACTGCGGGATCATTCATGTGTAGACTGCGGGAGATGGCGAGGAAGCGTCTGCAGGGCATGACGGAGGCAGGAAACGGCAGGCTGAACAGCTTGGATCCTCTCCAGAAGTCTTTCAGAGTTTTTAGCGGTACAATACCCATGTAGAGGACGAGGCAGATGAGGGAGTGCATGTCGGCTGTTGTGACAGGCACCCAGCTTTCCTTCTGCCCTTGGTATTTCCTTTTCCCATAGGCATTGGTGTTTCGTACCAATGTATCGATTACTGTGGCAGAGAAGAACAGCTGGAACAGTTCGAGCGGCGTGTAGTTCGCGGTCCTGTTCAGCTGCGGCCCCACGTCCCTTGCCGGTCTGAACCGTGGTTGAGGAGGCTCGACATCTTCCTCATCAGCGTTACGCCACCGGTCTCCATCGGCTTCATCCTCGTCCTCTCTCACAAGGCGTCTTTCTGCTTGCCTCTTTCCACTTTGATTTTTCCCGCGTGGGGTAGATAACGTCTTGCCAGTATTGGGGGAGGAGGTGTCTTTTTTGGGTGTCGACGCATAGTGGTTCTTCTTTACGAGGGGACTCTTCTTAGACGGGGATTTCAGGGGCGATGACACTGGAGACGCGGAAACAGAGCGGCGCCGCTTTCTCGGGGAAGCTCTTCTGTTCGCGGGCTTCCACTCCTTATCTGAACTGTCCTCATCAGTGAAGTCTTTCCTGTAGATAAAGTAGATATGTGAGGATTAATTATATAGTATCAACATCCTTCATTTATAGCATCTTATTTTGCCAATGGGTTATCAGATAAATCCTAAAAATTGTCCAACGTCCTCTCTGACGGACTGCCTCTGGGCAAGAAGGAGGTCCGGAAAGATACAAGTTTTCTTTGTTCTGTTAATAAATACTAATATTATAGATTTTAGAAGATACAGGAAAGTAGAGACATACAACTTCTATCTTTCAATATAGTGAAAAAAGTAATTGTGTATACACAAAACTACTGCCACTGTGTCAATGTGAAGGGAAAACAACACAGAAAAGGCACATAACATAACTTCCTGTGTTGAACGACATTGTGATGAATTATGTCCCTAGATGTTGCTGGGGGGAGGGATATTTGGAATACCATGCTTAGCCTGCTGCTCCTATCCAGCCCCGGATAAGCGGATAAAAATGGAAGGAGAGTCCGCTACAGGGCAATGTATTTTTCACTCAGCCGCTCGCGGTACCGAAGTGTTTAATAGTGGCATCTTTGGTGTGATGTGGTCAATGTTACAACAACAAGCATTATGGTTTCTGAACAAGAAAAGCCCACACTTTTTTACACGAGTAAATGTATGGCTTTATAATTTTGCGAATTTGTAATATTTTCCCACTTTAATCTCAGAGAATATGCAATTGTTTTTCCTCATAAATTTACAACTTTAATATTAGAATTTTTTTTCTTCGAATATAACCCCCATAATAATCTCCATAAGCTCCATAATTATTATGATTATTTTTGGTATCTGCAATGGCCCTAATACGCCGTCCTTGTATTTTGTTCCTGGAGTCAGGTGCACAAAATTCAAAAGCAGTTTTTCCATATTCAGACCTAGATCACAGCACTACTGGTTAGAACCGACCGCAATGTGCACGCGCGCGACCTTAATGCCGCACAATGCGGAGGGTAGTGCGCGCAAAGTAAACCCACGTCGTTGTAAACGGCACTAAGAGAAGAAGCTGCGGGTTTACGTGGTTAACGTGGGCTTTCCGTGTGGCTCTGCAGCGTGTGCTTGCTATGCATTTGTATACAGCGCAAACTATTATGTGTGAGTGCACCGGCCGGCATCTTGAGCATTGCATGGCGCAATGTATGCACGTGAGACCCGGCTGTCTTTGTTCAGGCGCGGTGTTTTTTTCGTTGGAATGAAGCCAGCTCCGGGTGTACTCACTGATCTGATCCTCGTGCCACCCCCCTCGGAATGTAGTCCTCGTCCAGGCTGCAACCACTGCACTCGCTCCCAGAGTCTGAATCCGAGTGGAGCTGTCCTAGTTCATCCTCAGACTCTGATAGAAACATGGCTTAAGTCTGGCGAGGTAGAAGAGTTTTCCTTTTTAGAAACTATCCCCGTGGGTCCAGCTACCACTCTCTCTCTCTCTCTCTCTCTCTCTCTCTCTCTCTCTCTCTCTCTCTCTCTCTCTCTCTCTCTCTCTCTCTCTCTCTCTCTCTCTCTCTCTCTCTCTCTCTCTCTCTCTCTCTCTCTCTCTCTCTCTCTCTCTCTCTCTCTCTCTCTCCATACGCCCCCATCATCAGAATAAGATTCCTTTTACGCGCGTGTCTGCGGTCCGACAGGATGTCCCGTCTACTATTACCAAACATGGTTAGCAAGACGATTTCATTGGCTACGCTTTCAGAATGTTGTCACGGTGCAGGTTTACCACTCATGAACCGAGCTGCCAATAAAATGACACGCGGGCCTCGCGGACAGATGCGCTGCTGGGATTGGCTGAGGAAATTAAAATACTTATTAAAGGGCCGCCAGAATACGTCGAGGAAACAAACGTATTGGTTTGTTTTTCTCCTGGCTTTCTGCTTATCTTAGTGCTAGTTGATGTATCTGGTCAGTTTTATTATTAATTCAATTAAATAAATAAAAAAACATTTGAATCACTCTAAATGTAGTCTATATTGTCAGTCGTTAATGGTTGGGATTAATGCTGACAATAACATCACGAGTATGCACCTTTGGTTTAAAGATATTATAGCAGAGCAGTACTATAGCTTTTCAAACAAAGAAACTCTAACGGCTGTTGTTATATTATAAAGTACAGCTTCAGTACCTCTGTGTTTCCCTTCGGTTAAAATGGAATCACAATCCCGATGTTTACTTTGGTGGGCATTTTTTTCAGCCATTAAAAAAAAAGAAGCTTATCAATGCATTACAAAACAAGCCGCAAATGTAAACTAGATGTAAAGTGATGTGATTTGTAATAGCGTGTATGTAGAGTTGCATGGTGGTTTAGATGGGTGCTTTGCCATTGTGCCAATTGATAGAATTCATAGCACTTAAGCATCTATTGTATTCATACTAGCTTATTGCACTTATTGCATTCGTATTAGTTTGTGGCACTTATTGCATTCGTTTCTTTCTGCACTGTACGTGGGCTCTGGTTTATGCTCTTAGATGCTTGTTTGAAAAAATGAGATGCACTTATGACTTCTGGTGACTATAGTAGTTCTCTTGAAAACCGATGTTGAATACACTTATTGTAAGTCGCTTTGGATAAAAGCGTCTGCTAAATGACTGTAATGTAATGTAAGGACAAAGCATGGTGGGTAAATCTTTTGATGTGTGAGTAAAGGAGCCTTTTGGCTGCATATTTGTCAGCTGTGTGGGCATGACATCTTACACTATTGTGTGTTTGAAAGTGCAGGGATCTCAGAATCATCTGTGTGTTTCAGAGTTAGTCTGACCAGGCGGCTGCTCAGTGACCTCACTTCCCCTTCCCCATTGAAAATCAGAGACAGTGTTGTTAGCCACAGTGAAGAGGCTCCCACTCACTTGTACAGCCCTAGTTCTCGATAGTGTGGGGGAGATGAAAGAAGAAGCCCAAATGATATGCTACTTATTCATCATGTGAGGAGCTTCAGTGAAGGTAGTCACAGTCAAAGGGTTTTGTTTGCCTTCTTTGCACTCAATTTGTGACGTTTTTAAAGCAGGTAAAGGATCACTTCACTACTACAAAAAAACTGAAAAAAAAATTAATTGTAAGCACTTGGAACTACTTTCTACAGAAAAGAAGTCCCTGATGAAATGAATGCAGTAAAAATATGATACAGGTTGTTTTTAGTACAAGTTCATATTTAATTAATTTAGAATAAGGACATATGTCAGTGTTTCCTCAAGAACATCATTTCACAGCACAACAAAATGTGGAAGCCGTAAACCTTTGCAAAAACTACTCAGCCTTGCTGTTTACAACCGGAGTCCCGAACAGGTCATGAATTATTCAGTCCGTCAAAGCTGTGATTTCAAATTCAGCAAAGTTTAAACATCCCGTTTTACTCACATTTCAGCCTTTTGGGAATTTATTTTTCATTGCACCATGTCCCAAGTTATCGCAAGTGTGCCTCATTGTTTATTTATATTTCAAATTGGTGGAAATCCTGCTGTGCTCGGGGTTTACGGAAGGTGTCGTTTCTACCAGGTACAAAACACCAGTAATATGAGCTAATGAGCTAATTTCAATGCATATGAATGTACTGACTGGTGGACTGGTTGGGGACAGACATTCATATGTGGGACTCCTGCCAGTCTCCGGCAGCGGGAAAGAAGTGAATGCAAATCCTACGGCCCCAAATTGAGCATTTATTGGCTAATGTGTGTTGAGTGTTTTACCAGAATTGCCCCCAATAATTGGATCAAGGGTAAAACAATGCTCCCTGCTGCTAAGTAAGTCATTTGAGTGGTGGTTGTAGCCACCAGCCAGGCCTCTGAATGATGCATGTTATGGAAGTCTCCTCTGTGTGCTGCTCTTTTCAAGACTGTTGGTGTGTGTGTGTGTGTGTGTGTGTGTGTGTGTGTGTGTGTGTGTGTGTGTGTGTGTGTGTGTGTGTGTGTGTGTGTGTGTGTGTGTGTGTGTGTGTGTGTGTGTGTGTGTGTGTGTGTGTGTGTGTGTGTGTGTGTGTCAGTGTCAGAGGGGTTGATGATGGCAATGACATTTGTCACATGTCCTCTTTCTGAGTCTTAGGGGGTCTGAGCTGTGGATGTAATCTCTGTTCATGTTTAATAGAGTGGCTGAATGATTCTGGCTGTCCAGGTTCTGGAGGTGAACATCCTCTTCATTTTCTTAACGAGGTTAGGTGAGTGACTTCCAAGACTTGGATGAAACTCCCCCTGATTGAATCAACAGTACAAAAGATTGTGGCAGAAAATACAAGATACCAGGAGGCATTTTTGGTTAAAAACATCCAATCACAGAGCTTAAAGTTTGCAATGGCACAATATTTTTTATGATTTATTTGCTACGGCTGTGATATGCTCCTCTGACTGGTTTGGCTTCTTCTTCATATCAATGACAGGTGAGGCTTATGAATACTTTAGTAGTGAAAGTGAAATATATGTAAAACCAATGGCTATAACATGGAGGTATACTATTTAAAATGTGTCCAGGAGGCTTCTGTATTATGTTAGGGAACAATGAGGTTATCATTATTATTGTTCAAAGTTAATTAATATTGAACGTGTGGGGTTTCTAAATTGCACCAAAGCACTCCATGGGGTCTCCATGAAGTAGATCTGATTAGTGGGTCTTAAGATATGCAAAGAACACACACACACACACACACACACACACACACACACACACGCACACACCGATTCCTTGCTTTATTGTTAGATAAGGACCACTTTGTGGTTGTGCAAATTATGACTCTTATCTGTCAGAAAAAAGGTTAAAGTAACCTGATGTTGTCACAGCGCTGGAAACTCTTTTAGGGAGGAGGTCCAGGTTGTGTGGTTTGACATCGAAAGTGTGCGATTTTGACTTTGACGAAAGAGACAGTGTTTACTGTTAAGTACAACTGGAAGGTGGGTGGGGGCTACGCTTCTGCGGCCCGGCGTCATCAGCTATGAGAGCAGGTCAGAACGGCTAGTGGGGCTACGCTCACGTGCGCTAACATGCACTTACGCACAGCCGGCCCGGCAATGTCAACAAAGCACAGAGGAGCTGATATTACAACACGCATGAAGACGTTACTCCACAATATCTTTACATAATAGTGGTTCACTGCTTCATTCATGCTCTCATTGTGGAATAGAGAACTTTTAAGTAGGTTTTGTGCCTAAATCTAACCAAATCTTAACCAGGGAACAGTCAAAAGGACCATGTTTGTAAGTAATTTGATTTGAAATCCATGATGATTGTAAGGCAATTACCAATGGCCTGTTTTTTTGCATTGAGTCTGGCAGGAAATACAGCGGGAGAAATCTGCGTCGTCAGAAAGCGGTTTTAGATAACTTAACAAATGAAATGGAGAGACAGAGGAGAAGAAGAAGGGAGCAGGGTGATTATGATCTCCTCATGATGTACCCTTGAGCTGTGTGGAACGGCAGCAGCGTGCGCAGCCCTCAATATGGCTTTTAGAACCGCTTCCCAGCATTAAATACATATGGTACGCAATGCATATTGCATCGATTTGGATGCCTCGTCCTGTTGTTTTCAACCGCTGTGTAAATACCTGACAGGAAACGGTCAACCTTGACTGAGTTTCAGACTGTGGCGAGCACTTCATGCCGAGCCCCTGAAACTTTCATGACCCTCGTTGAGAGATAAAGGGTTAAAAGAAAGGCAGGGAGATAAGGAAAGAGCAGGCCAAGAGTGTTGTTCTTTAGCATCCGTCATCTCTCAGCAACATTCACATGCTGTTGGAGAAAACAACTCCCCCGACACAGCGCGGGGCCGATGTTTACTGAGATCGCCATAAAAACTAAAGGAGAATGAATGATTCAGACCACTGCAGCAGAGTCTGCAGCATCTGCCGCTCTCTGAGCTCCCAAGGATTTCTGCTCTCACTGCCGTCTCGCCTTCTGCTCATCTACACCTCCATCTTTATTTCATTCTACTCTCCTTTTCCATTTGCTTTCCACCTAAGCAAGGGAACCGTCGCACCTCCTACTCGCAGCTCACTGTGCTCGCGGCTCACACAGTCCCCTAATGCAGCACACCCCCGTCTTCTTCTGATACCTACCAGCCCCTATCTGTAATTAACAAGGTAACTCATTTAACTTTTCCTGTGGATGTAGGTGTTTTAATTATTTAGGTGTTATTACTGTTTGTTCCTGCTGCACAGCTAATTGACCTTCTGGGAATGAATAAAAGTTGTACTCGACTTTGTGTGTTTCTCTGAGTTTTATTTGGATCGTTATAGAGCTGTGTTCACACTGTAGTTTCAGTTTTTTTTAGTCTGCTAGAGAAACCCGATCACTTGGCCATGTGTTACTTTAGCTTGTTAATAGAAATGATGGAAATAATAATTCTTTTCCCATACCATCCATGTTTGTCCATAATGGTGTTATAGCTGATACAAGTGTCGTATCCTTTTTTTGGGAGGGGTGGGATGTAAATCTGATTACCGAGCAAACCAAATCGCTGCTAAGGTCAGATGTCAGAGACTAAATCTTATTCGTCCACGGTTGACTGTCTGTTTAGGACATCAATTTGAGTCCCTGCAGACTGTTGACTCAAGCTGTCAAGGTTTTTCAGTCCTTTCAGGAATAGACAATAAAAAGAAAAGAATGCAACCGAATCCCAAGACTCTAAGATAAGTGTGCATGTTTTCTTTGGGGGGGGGGGGAGTGATTTGGAATGATCAAAAAAAGAGTTTGACGTAGCGGCAATGTTGAAAACCAGCCCAAACTAAGCACCACCCACCTACTGGAGCTTTGTCATTTTACTGCTAAACAGTTGACTATAATACGTTTCTGAACATCTTTGAGGTGAGAAACAGGCAGTACAGTAACAGAATGTTAATTCATATTTGAATAGCGCTGCCTAGTTTGACAGTTTGAAGGGAGTTCAAGAGCTTGTCAAGCAGTGATTGGCAGCTGCATTAGTGCCTCCTTGGCTCTGATTGATTGTGTTTTTTGGGGCACGTGGACTCTGGAAAATGGCATTAGGAGCACTGAACGGAGGCAGAGGAACTTGTTTTTTCACAGATTATCTGTCTCATGTGTTACTGTCAGGATATGGTGACAGTTTGAGGAAATATGACAAAAAGCTTTAGCTTTATCGTCCCCACAAATGTGACTTTTTAATTAACTGGAAATGTGACATTTCAGCTAAACCAAAACCAGCCATACAGTAAATTAGACAACATTCTGACTTCTTAAACATTGAGTCGATGACATTTAGCCAGCAGGAGGTTATCAGAGGAATCATAGGAAAGCAACATCATGAAAGCACGACATCCAATTTCTTGCCTTGATCTGATTACTGACAGTAATCTTATTTTATTTTTTATTTATTTTATGAGCATGAAAGTGTATTGAGTTTCCTTCTACCCCACCGGCAAAATCAAGCAGCATTTACTCACCGTGAATGGAGCATTTTGGGAAAATGTCACATCGCAGCGAGAGCGAGATAGAGATGATGGCACTTCCGAAGGTAACAGCCTCCTCTGTCCACTCACAGCCATGGAGCTCATTTAATGTCCAGGCTGGCCACTTTTCTTATCAGGTCTGTCCTCTGAGCCAAACCCTCAGGCCCAAATGGAGATTCAATTCGAGCTATAAACTGGCAATATTCACGGCAAACACATTTTTAGAAGTTCACTCAAACTCGGAAATGCTTTCTCCCTCAGCCTGCTTCATTTTTTTACAACGAAGCCATTCCAACTTTCTCCGTGAAGATATCTCAGCAACGTATCCTCATACAACGGTTCGTATGATATCCTACGAAAAGTTACCCCTCACTTTCCGCTCGTTACATGCTTATAAGGTCTTTTCGAAATAAACTTCCGTCTTCACAGGAAGCAACCCAGTTAGGTATAGGCAACGATATGATACATCTCTGTGGTCTTAGAAAGATTACAATAAAGATGTTTTTATTACTGTAAGACGACAGCAGAAACAACACTCCTAATAATTTACAAGGATGATCTCAATACTTGAACACATTGAATCCTTCCAGAGAAATGCCCAATCATTCAGTGGCTTTTGTAAATGTAACCGTAACGGAATGTTCATGATTTTGCATGTAGATATACCACTTACTTAAAATCCCTAAAAAAAGGCGTGTCAAGTCAGTATGTCTATGCTTGTTCTCTATTGCATGTAGTCAATGCATTTTGCAAAAAGATGTCGGCAAACATCAAGTTCTGTAGCATGGGAAAAAAGGGACATTAGTGAACAATGGGTTCATTCACTTCCAAGAGCGGTGAGTGAATGGCGTTTAATAGCTGAGCTGTCAGCCTCAGGGTATCATCAGAGCACCACGAACAGTCCAGCAATCAGGATAAAGAGCTGTAACTCACATGGATCAGCACTGGTCACATTTACACTTGTCATTTCAAATGTCTTGCATTCGGACAAAATCCAGTCGAGCTCTTATACACTCTTGTTGACACTTGTCTGTCTGATGATGATAATGACAAAGATAGGCGGTGCAGTACATTATATGCTCAAGCTAACATGTTGGCAAGAAAATGTGATCAGCCTAGTCAAGACAAGTCTCTTAAGGCATATTGCCAGTGCTCTTTATACACGTAATACTTCAGGTTTCCTATTATGAATAAATGCGGGTATAAAAGAAGTTGTTTTGTAATGCAGGAGTCAGCACTTTGCAGTTTTTTTTTGAGAGACATTTTCCTGTTGCTTTATGAGATGGGAAGACAATTCATAATGATGATACATTTATTTTGTATAGCACTTTAAAAGGTCCTCAAAGGTGCTTTACATAGTAAAAACACAAACAGTAAAAGCAATATCAATACAAACAAAGCTAATAAATGACATAACAATAAAAAAACACAATGACAATTGACTATATCACAAGATAACAATGGCTATTATCAGTGTAACTTTAGCAGCTGTTATCGCCGTAGTATTTATTCCTACATTGTGCTTATGGATTATTTTACTTTGTTTTTCTTTAATTGATAGCTATGATCGGCCTAAGAGGGTTGAGGTAACTAAGCAGGGTCACTGACCTATTTTGTGTCTTTTAGCTATGTATACTTGTTGGCACCAACAAGGCTGAGAACAGAAAAGACGAGAATGATCTCAGGAGTTGCCTCACCCACTTAAAATAGCGTGTGTTATAAATAAACCACGACATTCTCGAGTCTACAGCTGAAACTGATCAACCTGCATTTTAATCACTTCTCATTTAGGTGTGTGGTAGTGAATCACGCGTGGAAGATGTTGTCACATCTCTGACGGCACTTCAGCCCGCCATCCTTTTTTCCCTGAAGATCTGATAAACGCCGGGCATTGTTTGAAGAAACAGATGGGGCCCCCGTGTGACTCTCTCAGCTGACGCGACCTCTCGCAGCTGCGTGAGAGGGAAATGGCAACGGACAGAACCCATTCAGTTCCACCAGCTATATAGCGTTTCCTCTGCTGCTGCAGACGCTCTGCTGATCCTGGGGAGTGGCAGAGGTAATCACTCCATCCGGCCCTCATTATCCAACATTGCGAAATGGATTGTTGGTTGCTGTATCACCTAACAATCACCCAGTGCAGAGAAGGGGGCAGGCATGTGCATTTAGAGTAATGTGAATGGCATACATTCAGCTTTGTTCCCCCTCATATATGCATGTCTTGGTTTCTGTAACACACATCATCATTTTCCCTCGATTTGCTGGCTTTGTCTTCAGTTAAAACACAGAACAAATGGAAGTCTGTCCTTGTTATTTATGCATCACACAGTATATTGCTGGCTTTGCCTGTGTTTGTCTGCTTTCTCCCTTTTTATTTTAGTTCTGCTCTGTTGTTCCCCTAAAGACTCCATGCTGCCGCGTTACCTCTGCTGTGTTATTATCCTCGCCTAGTAATGAGAAAGTGCCATGTCGACACACTTTCTGATTTGAAGACGATGACAATATGAAATTAGAGTCGTTCGCTGAGGAAAGGAAGCTGTGCTGGTTTTTTTTCTTGTTGTAGTTGTTTTTAGCCCAGCTGAAGGC
Source organism: Anarhichas minor (assembly GCF_050575085.1). Classification (NCBI taxonomy): domain Eukaryota; kingdom Metazoa; phylum Chordata; class Actinopteri; order Perciformes; family Anarhichadidae; genus Anarhichas; species Anarhichas minor. The sequence continues at coordinate 1,627,012 of NW_027466513.1, forward strand.
GGGAGGAAAAAGCAGCAGCGACGTGTTTGAAAGGAGTTTGTCTTTGATCCTTCGATCTTCTAGGTGCTCCGACTCACTCAGAGTGGTCGACTTGGGACAGGTGCCAGTTTCATGACCCAGTAATGGCATGTGGAATCATCCGTGGGTAGGATACAGACGGTAAAGGAACAATCTGTGTTCGGCTGAGGACGACCGGCAAACTCCATTATTTCAAATAATAACTTACTTAAAATAGTTTTTTTTTACACTTGTGTGAACAATGTGCGTGCGCACCTGATCGTATGAGATTAACAAAAAATGGACTCACTCACTCCCTCACTCGCTTGCTCGCTCACTGTAGCCTACATGAAACAACATGAGATAAAAGTTCCTTCTCACATATTCCGTAGCTGTCTCACAGTTGTTGTTTTTTACCCATCCACCTCCGATGCCACCAATCATAAGTAGTCTTCCTCACTGTTTATGCATTGAGTATTACCTAGTCATGTGAATCTGTTTGATTCATGTATCCACGATGGCAAAGGATCATAATTATCTTTCCATTGACAATATCTCCGTGGTGCTGACATGACATGTTAACACAGTTCGTGCCACCACCACGTAATGGGATGTTAAGAGGTTGAGGTCATTTGTGGTGGTACAAGGAGCGTCCTTTTTAAGAAATTTCCATTCATCTCATCTGATTTTAGCAGTATGTGTACTGTACAGTGGGACATCTCAACTCATCCGTTTGACTGATTCATGGCCCTGAGAGGAAACGGGGGAATTTTCTTGTGGCAAAATGCATCAATTATGTGCTATCACTTTTCATGACTGTCCTCCAGTTTCTATCATTTGTCTTTTCTTAAATTCTCATGCAGGGGGGAGTTAAACGAGAGGAAGGATACTGTGGCGACTGGTGAGAGTCAAAGACAGGTTTTAAGAGGGAGGGAATGGGAGAGATTGATGAGATCGCGTACACGGATGAGAGAATAGGACTTGAGAGTCGTAAGCTTTAAAGGTAGCGGCATGCATTAAATTCAGTCAGCGGGAGGCTGTTGTCAGGTGTTTCATCTGGAAACAATGAAGCTGCTCTAAATGAGGCTGCAGGCTGAGGCGGGAACCCTCTGTGATCAATAATGTGTCTGGTTGGTTTGGGCCTGGCAGGGGAGAGATTTAAAGGGAGAGGAGTGCTCCCCCTCAACTGGGAGGTGTTTAATCCTCTGAGATGTCGCATCAAAGACCAAAAGACCATTCTATTAAGGTACGAGACACGCTCACAGAAATGTGGAGGCCTGACATGGTTCAGGAAAAAGACCTGAAAGACACCAGGATCAGTGCTGAGGAGGAGGCACAGTGGTCTGGTAGGACAGGATGTTCTGTAATCTTGCCTTTTGCTTTCATTTTGTCCTTCAGGGCTGTTAATAGTACACTTGGGTTTTTTGGTGAGCCAGTAGGATTTTGATATTCATTTGGAATTCCTCCCCCAAGAGACACCTTGTAAAATGAAACCTCTGCTAATCAGTATTTTCTTTCTATTAACACTGAATTCCGTGGTTGTTTTACTAACACCCACAGTCGTGATGAGAAAATGGGAAACTGTTATCTTGTGTATTGAAGTAAGATAAAGATCATGACCTTTACCTTTGTTATTTCAGATGTGCAAATATAAAACTGAGTTTCCGATTAAACTTTATTCTCCTCATCTCCCATCGCATTGAGAACCCAAGAGCAAGATAGGCTTCATCATAGGGCTGTATAAGATATATACATTTATTATATTTATATATTTATTTTTACATTTCAAGCTTTGATTGAGGTTTTTTCGAATTAAGCTGTGATTGTCTGACGTCATAATTTGTGACGTTATCATCCTGAAAAGATGGGGAGTATATGTGTAAAAGTGAAATGCAGTGAAAATGATGTTTTTTGAAAGGCGAAACAACAACATAGAGGGCTAGCAGCAGAATATTCCGTTAGATAACACATGTTGTGAACTTCATAAATGATAACGTTTATCTTTCTTCAATGATTTTTGAGTTTTGGACGCAGGGCTGAGACAGTTTCAGAGACAACGAGCGCAGCGTTCGAATCACAACGAGCCAATTGCAACATCAGACACGTTTCAACAAATAGCCTTTTAAATGCTGATCAGCAAACCAGCTTTAAAAGGGAGGTGAGTGAGTGATTCATATGGATTACAACAAGTTATATTTAAAAAAATAAACTTTAAAGTGTTCAATTTTAGAACAATTTGGTGGTTTGACAGGTGGTAGAATTTAATGGTAATTTAATTGGGTTATTTTCCTTTGATTTGCTTCCATGTTTGTGTTTGATACGTCTTGTTTTTCACAGTGGCAGACTGTGAAAAACAAACTGTCATCTCAGGAAAACAGCATGTTTACGTAATAAACAATTTAACATATAGTTGATCTACTACGCGATTAAGCGTAGATGAGGTTTTTATTCGTACAAAGTAAAAAAGTCTTCTTGTGGTACCGGTATCAAATTCAAGGTATTGGAATTAGTAATCTAAATTTTCAAGCGGCACCCAGTCCTAGTGTTTGGACACACAGGTTAGTTTGTACTCTCAATATGATTCTATTTTTACTACTTTTTAAAATTTGTCTGTATATATACGAAACATGGAAAGAGATTAATAGGGGGAACAAATGAATAGATTAATAGAAGTTACCCTGAGATGATGCAGTAACCAAGTCCACACATATTATTAGAGTTTCATTTGATATTATCTAGCCCAGGTGACTACAGCTACAGTAAAGGAGGTAAAAATCTGTAGCGCTGCAGGACGAACTTGTTTTCTCTTACACTGAGACAGAGAAAAATAAAAAAGAATGAGAAGTCAAGTGGGTTTCTGAAGAGTTTTGCTCCCATCCTCTGATGTTTCACCCCTTTTTTACCTCCTCTCTCCCGCCTCCCATCACCAGAGGCCAAAAGCAGTTTTTTTCGCTGCAGGTTTTTCTTGTACAACATTCAACGATGAGGTGTTCATATCTGAGCAGCCTTGTGTATTATCATAATATCTGACCCGGGGCTTTTTTTGAAGGAGAGCATGTTACGACCCGCCGAAAAAGACATGTAGCTGTTTTATTCTCCCATGCCAGGAGGAAGAGCGATTTAGCTCAGCAACTGTACTTCTTTTTCTTCTTCTTCTTTTAGTCTACGCTAGCTCTTATTCTGCTCTAGTCTGGTCATTCACACACATGCAAACACACACACACACACACACACCCTGAAATCCCCAAATCCCATTTGTGTGGCTGCGTGGCTGCCAAGGTACAGCCACTGTCCCTCCCACAGCGGCCCGCCTGAATCTGCCACTGTCATCACCTGCACTGTAGCCGAATGCTGTGCCACACACACACAAGCACACACATACTCATAAACACACAATGCTCATCCCTCGTCTTCCATGTGAGTCGCGTGATGTCTGCAGCCCCCCCCCCCCGGCCGTGCGTCTCCTCAGTGGCTATATAAGATATTTATAAGCATTTTGATAGTTTTCTTCCACTCTCTATCATCCGAGGTGAACGCTGTCATGTCGGATTACTCCAATAGCCGTGTCGCCTCTCACTTCTGCTATTCACCGAGGCACCGGCACACTGTTTAGACCCACATAGGGTTCGCTCTGAATTATTAATGGTATTCATGTCATTAACCAGCTCTCACAGCCTCCCTACAGCCAAGCTAGCTTGACGTGGGATAGGAACAGCACGGCACTAATTAGATTCTCAGCAGTTGTAGCTCAAACCCTCTGTACAAAAATACAATAATTAATTCATTAATAAATAAAAACAAAAAGAAACTTGTTGGAGATGCAGCTTAAAACAACACCAATGTGTGCAGTAATACACATATTAACACATTATGTAAGAGAGATAACGGCACTCATCATACAGAGCTTTACATCGGGGCCTTGAGGTTTTTTTGGGTATAATGACCACTGCGAATGTAATTTATGAGACAGTTGTATCCGTGGCTGTTTTTGTAGCTATAGCATTTACATTGTAGCAGCAGTAAAGCAATACTAATAGCCGTTACTACATGTGCACTTTTTTCTTTAAACATTTATAATTTTTTCAGATGCTTTTTACCAAAATGACGTACAAATGAGGCTCAATCCAAATCCCAGTAGATCAAGAAGAAGCCTTGTCATCCTCGCTTATACTTCACAAGAACTGTAAACGTAGCAGGAGAACTCCAGCTGGGAGAAGACTTTAAGATTATTTAGGCCTACAAAGACCAGACACCACACTCATTTCCACCAAAATACATAGATTTTGTATTCTTGATGGTCAGAATTAGGGACCAGTTTTGGGGGTAATATGTTACAAAGTAATGTGTTAGAGTACTTTTTTAAAAATTAAGTTACATTTTCAAACGCGCAATCGGTTACAAGAACATCAAGGTGAGAGGCAAGTTGTGCCTGGGGGATAAGCTTCTGTCAGCTGCGAAGAACTCCACTTCAAAGTTGAAGAAGTACCTTCATCAACCAGGTCCAAATTCCCTGTGATGCGTTACATGGAGGGAACAGAGCCTGAAAGAAAAGACATTTGCTAGCTACCTCAAAATAATACAGAGCCGTAGAGGGTCATTCCTGTGTGCAGAGTTACGGATGCTGTAGACGAGGCTATGCAATAATGGAAGAGTCAATAAATTCAAAAGTTAGGCGTACAGTTTGCCTTCCAACCAACATGCGCAAGGAATCGCAAAAGGGTTTTAGCTTTTGGTAACGCAAAAGTATTAAGTTACTTTTCTTGGTAACACTGATCGTAACAAGTTTCTTTTTCATGGCAGCACTGTTGTAATGTAATAAGTTACTTTTAAAATGTAACTTTACCCAACACTGCTGAGGGCAGCACAGTGTTCTCTAGACTGCGATGAGAGACACATCACCATAGCTTCTCCCCTAAATACAGCATGTATGCAGCATCCATCAAAAACTGTCTTGCTAATCAACCCTCCACTTTGAGTGAGGAGACGGAAGCTAACAAGTTCATTTAATAAACTGATGGACTCTATATTATGCACTTCTTAGTTTTTGAGTAGACGTAGATTGAAAACATCACAGATTTTCTTATGAACCAGCAGTCTGTTATAAGTAAACAAAACAACAATACATTCCTACATTGTACGTTTGTTTGCAGATGTTAACAACTGCTCATGTACAAACGCTACTGCATGCGGTGAGCCTTCTGCTTTCTCCCTGTTCTTGTGACTCTCTTTCACACACACCTACACACACACCTACACACAGCGCTGGTGCGGATAGAAAATGGGTTTTGCCAGTGACAATAAGAGATGAATGGAGAAGTGCTCGGAGTAAATGAGGTGATTTCCATGATGAAATAGAGCGATAAAAAGGCAGAGGAGAGATCGCTTTTCCTCTCTCTCCGGCTCTCCTCCGCTTTGTTGGCCGCCCATTCATCATGACATCATAGTGATGGAGAACACACACACACACACACACACACACACACAGACACACACGATAGATGAGGAGGAAACGGACTGTTGAACTGAATTCATCCAGAGGGAAGCAGTTCTGTGCTCAAATCTGCCCGATACTGTATCCCACCTGTAGGTAACCTTGAAGTGAAGAGGGTGATGTCACTCTGGAGTGTTGAACGGCAACCCGGTGTCTCGGCCCGCATGGATGAGAGCCGGCTCTGATCCCCTGAGGATTGAAATAAGCCAGCCACGAATTATTTATTGGGGCGAAGGCAGAAGCAAGGACAAAGCCAGGCAGTACCGATGTAAATTCACAGGACCTGTTTGAAAGTCATCTTTGCCCTTCAAGGTGAGAGGCTGGAGGGCTTCAGCGTCGGCGGGTTGATCGGTCCGTCCAGCGCTTTGGTCCGAGATGTCTCGACGACTGCTGGTCAGATTAAATTTGGTGTAGATAGTCATTGTCAAAGGAGGATGCGCTTTAAATAAATGTTGACCTCGCGGCGGTGAAAACTTGGCTTTTCCTCTTGAGCCAACATCAGACCAAAATATTGGTCAGACAAAACAAGCAACTTCAAGACATCCCTTTCTTTGGGAACTCAAAGAGGGCGCTTTTCACCAAGGAATCAATGAAGCAATTGCTGTATTGTTTTATTCATGGTCTCCAGAGGCTGACCCTATTGATTTCTGTGATCCCACAGCCTTTCCACGATGCCATTTGCACACAACTCACTGCGAAATGAAATGGGGCTGATTGCCATTAAAGCACATTCAAGCTCTTCAGAAGAATCCTGTTAAACGTCCATGACCCTCTCCTGTAACGCCAACCTGAGTTCAGACAGAATGAATCCCCATAGCAACTATATTCTCAGAATAGCATAATCATCGGTATGTTGTTCATTCTGTTCAATAGTTTTGTTTAGCAGGTGCTGAACATTGCTGGGCTTTAACATTCTAAGCATTTTTCCCACTTGTGTGACCTCACTGATGTGCTTTAAGAGCCTCACTATTGTTAAATCCCAAGCACGCTGCGCCAAGTTGCTGTGTGAGTAAATGCAGCTGTTTACCTCCGTCGCCCAGCAACTAAATTGCCACCCAGATTGATGTAAGCGGGGAAAAAAAACGTACGACCAGTTGGACCCACGTGATTACAACCGAAGGGAGCACGACCCCCAATTTGGACCGCATAATGGGCTCCCTCCCAGCACAGAGACGCGTTGTTAGCACTGCAGCTGTTGTGTAAGGCATTTGGTCCCCTGCTGTCTTTGAAAACAATTCAAGAAACTTTAATGATGATGAACGATTTGGTTTTCCGGTGGTGATACTGATTACCCTCTGAATGCACTTGGACGGCACCACAGTTAAACTGGAATCCATATCAGACCACCTCATTTAGGTGGACGTCGATGTTGTTTCTTGGTCTGATTCTTTTTAAAGTGACTGAAATTCCAATGTCAAAAAGCGCCTGCAGTGTCATTTTTATTTTCCATCACAGCACTTTCGTCAATACGTGGGAGCGCTACATATACTTCAATGTTGGAGTTCAATGTATAGTTGTCATTTGATTAAAGTTGAAGTGAATGTATCCTGGTAGCAGTCGCTGAAGGATGGAGGAAAGTGTGTGAAGAAACGGGTTGCTTGAGGGGATACCGGAGACTTTAGTCATTTAAAGTGTAAGTCTTTATTCTGACAAGCAACAGTGGCTGTGATTAGGAGCGTTTGGCAGGTTTGTGGTGATGGATGTCATATCGCTGTCCCACTCCTCCTCTGATCAAGCACGTCTTGGGGAAGAGATACCGGTGTCATGGGGAAGTTTTTAATTTAACAGCTTGTGTTTTACCTGCAGGGTATTTGGCCCAAAGGAATCATTTATATGATTTTTTCTTCACAGCCTGATGTGATACACCTTCTCTCTAGCTGTGCTGCGCATTGATAAACATCTTGTTCAGTTACTCCTGTCATTCAGGAGTGTGGCTGAAGACATTAGATCAATCTCTAGAGGGAATCTAATTAGAACGTCTGGATTCCAGACATACGAAAAACTGAAATTTGTCAAGACCCGTGAATGCACCGTGACGGGCTGAACCGCATAGATGTTTTAGATAGCAGAGAGTATGGCTGAAAAAAAGAAGATGACATGGCTGGGGGATTTTAACAAACTGCAACTTAAGCACAAGTAAATGACAGCGACATAACAAATTACAAAACACATTTACCACTTTGACAACACTATCGAGGCATAAAGACATCATTGACAAGCAGTTGAGGTATTTGTCAGTGTTCAGTGTCCCCCAGAAATTTCCGTTTTGTTCTTTATGACTTGGGGCATTCCTGTATTTGCAGCACAATTATGTTATGTTTTCGGGTTGTTTGTCCATCCGTTCGTTAGCACGATGTCCCGTTCTCGTGAACGCAATATCTTGGGAACGACCGAAGGAAATTTCTCTCTCTCTCTCGCCTGTCTCTCTCTCTCCCTGTGTCCCTCTCACTCTTTCTTCCCCCCTGCTGTCCATACACCAACATAACTTCCTTTCCTTAATATTGAAAGAGAGTCGTCAAGTCCTATCATTAATCTCTGTCTGCCCCCCTGAGCTTGGTGCCCTTGTGGAAAGGTCTCACACATACAAACACACAGACTTGTGCGCACACACACACACACACACACACACACACACACACACACACACATTATTTCATACACTTCCCCACCACTCTCCCGCTCACAGGTAAAGTCCTACAGTGTACAACATGTGGAACATGAAAAAAAGATGAGGGAAAAAGCTGACCTGGTGTCTGCTCGGCTGAGTGCACCCTCCCCGTATCGCCCTGCCCTGCCCAGCCCAGAGACAACCCCCTCCCATCGGGGGCGACAAGAGTTCAGTGCTGGGGCTGAGGACAGAGGACAGGAAAGGACAGGAGCAGCTAAAACAACGAGTTTACAGCCATAGAGTCAGAGAAACGAGCTACAGACCAAAAGCAGGGACAACAATGAATATAACAATTCACAATATCATCAAAGACTTGAGCATTGCATCTCAGTCTCCTGAACCCTGATTATACCTTTATATTTACCGTTAGTGCCTCACAGAGGTGGATAGATTTACACGTTTTTTGCTTCGGGTTCAGCAAATGTTTAAAATAATATTCCTATTAACAAATAAATAAAGTGAGGTACCACACAATTGAGTATAATTGAGTGTTATACAGTAGTCTATTCAAAATCCAGAGGTAACACTTAGTAGTAACCATCATTAACACACTGTTTATTGATAGTAATTCAACTTTAGTAGATTATTATTTTACTTTTAACAATGAATGAGTCTTTTGGAATGACTGATCTATTACATATGTGGACAGTGGGTCAGTTTTCTACTTTGGAAGTTTACAGTGGAACCTTCAATTCAGCCACGACTAAAGACAGCCCAAGGTTGGACCAAGGTTTGTGTCCGCAAAATGTCCCTTGCTTTCCGAGTTTGTCCTCATTTCACAAAATCGAGCGTGACTTGTCTTCTCACTGCCAGTAGACTGCAGACCCGTTGTTTCACTCCCACACAGTAAATGAAAGCTGACCATGTAAAGGACGTCACTGCCCATTGAGAGCAAACTTGTTTCTAGACACACATGCAGTCCGTCTCCATCCCGCCGTCACTGGCATTTAATTGCACTTGATATTTAAGCGCTGGAGCAGATCACATTACAAGTGGCTCTTCTCTCTGTTTGCGCTGGCGGCGTATTCCATTATATGCTCCTCATTTCCCAAGCTGTCCTTCAGACTGCATTGAATGTCAGCTGCTCGGGGCATCAAGATTCTGTATCAATTATAAGAGTTGAGGCGGCAAAAGTGAATCAGCGGCTGATAGCATCAGCGCAGGCGGGGAAGGGTAGGAGGACGAGCTCGGTGCAGGTAGATAGACGATGGCCGGTGGAAGGACACGCGCAGATGAGCCAAGGCAGAGAGAATAAGAGATACTGGAGATACACACTGGATATAAGAGATACTGGAGATTCATAGAGAGAAGTTAATAAGAAATGTAATGCTGAAGGTAAGAAGGGGTAGTTACTGTTGTACTGAAATTAGTTGCACAGTTGGTATTAATTTCTAGCTGTCGCATACCAATTTCTTTTAATTAAAAGCCGACATTGATGCTTTCGCTCATTAGTTGTGTTGCCCAGTTGACAACACTGCTTTTGTAAAACGTGATACGTTTTAAGGTTGCCTTCTTGGCCTTAATTACAGGTTGTATCGGAACGCTAATCAATCACAGCGAACATTCCGTCGCATGTAATTTGTAGTCGGAGTTAAAGGGAACATTCATTATTATTTTTTATTTGAGGTCTTTATATAATTCTGTAGCTTCCCAATGGTGTTCCTTTTGTATTCACATCCAAGCATGTACATTTTGGTCAAAGTACATAAGTTTTACCATCAAAATGCTAAGATATATTCAACTAGCTAGAAGAGTTCGCTGGGCCTCGCAGGTCTTGTAGAATAAGGTGACACATGAGCAGTGGTGTTACACCATTTGGACACAGAACGCAGTGCCAATGAGCAGTAATACCACTGGGAATTTGGGAGAAGAAATCCACCTTCATTTTTTTTGTCTCTTGAGTGTTAAAGTCTATTTCCCCCCCCCCCCCCCCCCCCAAACTAAATGTACACACCATTTGTCAGAAGAGTGCTGCACCATGCAAAACTGCTGGTATCATCCATAAAGCAAATATTGGAAAGCTTCCTGAACACCCGCCCCTCCATCATCACTCACATTCATTCAAGAGAATATTGTAATAAGATTCTTCCACACACAAAAGACCAAAGTCAAGCGGTGACAACATAACAAGGTGTATTGATGAGTAAAATAACTGCAATAAGGAAACGGGAAAGAATTTGCATAATGATAAAGAGTCTTGTGAAGGTTAAAATGAGACTTTTACACCCGGCAGAGTGGAGACACAGTAACATGACAGTTCATGAAATCCTTTCAAAAACGCAGCGGCTTGCTTTTTCAGAGTGACTGCGTGTGAAACGACAGTTGGATCTGAGGTGGTGGAGTTTTAACTCTCTTCAAGGAAACAAGGACAAGACAGCTACTTCGGGATGGATCACAAGGGACACTAAATAACATTGTAAAATGCAATGAATGTTGAAGTGAGTGACGATTATATAAAAGAAAGAAACGTATTCACTTCAGTGTATTCAGAGAATGAGGCGCTGCAGAGCAGGACAAAGTGTATGACAGACTAGAGAGAGATTAGGTTTTTATATTTAAGTGGATGTTTTTTCAGAAGAAGATGCTAGAGTTTAATAGCCACTGCTATGGTTAAGGTTTTAATTGGGTTTACGTACAAAAGCTACTTGGTTAAAATGGCAGTATACAATTAAGACAATGATATACATATATATATATATATATATTAGAATATAATTCTTGCTTTTTCACTTATGGTCTGGTTTTCTTTGCAAATTTGGAAATTATGGGGGGGAAGTTGAAAAATTGTCTATTGCCAATAAAGGTTAAACCAACATTGAAAGGAGGTAAAGGTCAAGGGTGGCTCACACAGGACTTTCACCCAGGATACTGCTGTTCATGTCCTGTAAAAGTCAACTTTCACTTATTTTAATTAAGTCCATAACTTAAAAAAGATAGTTATTTTAAGTCAAACCATGATGTTTTACAAAACTTTACCAAGTAGTTTTGTTCTTGTTTTGTTTTAAATTTACATTGTTAATCACCTGTTTAAAAAACTGCGACCCTAATACTTTCCACTCTAAATATAAATAAAAATGCAGTTTAGTTGAATAAAAACATACTTTTGCAAGAGACAGGATTGCTCATTTCTAGTTGAGGGAAAGATCATCATCTTGGTTATTTACTGAAAAAGTCACATCTTTACCTATCGCCGTACACGTGTATTTTTCTTAGCTAAACCAAATCACATGCTGGACCGAGGTCTCCAATGTCCAGGTCTTTCCCTTTGTAAACCCACCACCCACTCCATCCACCTCCGAACAACTTGTGTCTGATAGGAGGATGTAGCACTTCATAGCCTCGGAGGAATATTGCCAATGAACATAATCTAGGTAGTAATTGTGTTTCCTCCAAAACTTATTAGGCAAAACCATAAAAGGTGATTGTAGGCTATCTAAGAAATCAACAGAACGGAATGCATTTATTAAGAAACACCTCGAGAAACGTTGTTTTTATTAGACAAAAAAATCTATTAAAGGAGCTCTCATATTGATTTGCATCTTGATACATATCAGTTTAATATAATTCACTTGTTGTTCATTGGCTCCTGAACCCCATCAAGTTAAATCTATTGAAACTGGAGATATCACAGTCAAATCTATAGAACGCTAAATCAATTTCAGTCAGCGGTAATACAGCATGTGAGATATGACAGATAAAATAAGGTACGGTAAAATTGTAAATTCAATCAGCCTTCATCTTGAAAAAAACACACCATGTCTAACATAATGAGCAGTTATGATGGACTGAGCTCTTTGATGCGACTGTCTGCATCTGTCGAACAACATGTTGTTCACACACACGGGTCACCTGGTGGATTCCGATGCACCGACTTCCCACGACTGATTATGATGCATCTTTCGCTCTGTAGTTTTGGAAATGGGCTGTCTTACAGCTGGCAGAGCAGACGACGACGACGACGACGACGACGTGTGGATGGTGTCAGACACAGATGTTGCGCCTCTTGCGTGACTGATGTATTTCCAAAGTTAGTTGTCAACGTCTTGTCTTAAAAGAAGACCTGCGATGTCGAGTGAACGTGTGTTTGAAGCAGGGGACAGGAGATGGTCTTATTTGTCAGATCAGCGTTGCAGTTGTTGCTTTTTTTTTGGTCTGGTTTTATATTTTCAAATTCAAGTACGACTCAACGTTTTACGACGCCAGATTTATGTCATATGTCGCGAGCGCAATAAAACATGCTCACGAGCAAATTCTATTCTTTCCCACGCACAGATATTAAATAAGACCTCGCGCACATATTCAACAATCAAGAATTGTGAGTGAGAAACAAAACATGAGAATGGCACCTGTGTGTATAGAACTGAGCAGAGAGCACACAGAGCAGCCGGCACACACAGACATTGCATTGACTGCTTCGGCCCATTGCTGCTCTATGTTAACACTGCAGCCATATTGGACAGACTGGCCTGTAAACAAACAAGTAAACAGGGCAGCTGTCTTTTTTGGGGGGTTAAAAAGCACTATAATTTCTTTTTCATTTCCTAACCGATTTCAATCAATTCTATATGTGTATATACAACTTTACACACAGACACACACACACACACACACACACACATAAATATATATATAGTTTTAGGGAATAGGATTAGGGTTGAAGATAATTCCTTCACTACATTAGTTCCTCACTGAGTGTGGAAGTACATTGAAGTCGAATTTACACGACTTTGGCCAGACATTACAAAACCTTCCACTTAGCGTTTACTTTTTTATTTCATGTTTTCAGGGACTGTCACCATAAATCAACAAGACTATAAATGTGCTACCCAATAAGTACAGATTTGATGATTTGCAGGCCAAACGATGTGGAGGTCAACGCTGGGCTAAATTCAGTGAAACGTTAAAGTAGCCAATAAAACAGATACAAGACGAGCATAGAGGACAAAAAAACTACTACGCCCTGTAAAACACACTGAGGCTGAGACAAACATTTACTGAAGAAGTACGGTCGTGCTACAATGACACCATGGAACATAAGCAATTTAATACGTTTAAAAAAAAGGGAAATATGTTTCTGAACTGTATGCATTGTGCTTGCTACCAGAACATTGATTTACGGAGCACAGATGGTGTCGTCACAGCACCATCCAGGAACATATTCAGTGAAGTCTCCCACAAGTACATTAATACAAACGTGTGTTCAGATGACCTGAGGGGTGGACGTATATGTACATGTGTGCGTGTTTGAGCACATGAGAGTCGCCAAACCGCCGTTGGCCTGGAGGATTTGACCTCTCCTCCTCCTCCGCCTCCGTCCTCCAGCTGCTCTCTGCTGTCAGAGGGAACCAGAGGGGCTGGCCTTAATTACGGCGAAGAGGTTGACTGGGACACTGACGCAGGACGTGGCGGTGGTGTCTCCGGGCCGGGGTCGAAACAGGGCACGTCCCGCTCCCTTTTGCCGCATCCGCAGACAATGAGAGCTGTTGCAGACCATCTGCTGCCGATGCCTTCCTAATAGTCGCCGGCTCAGGGACAAATAACTCACTGTGTGTGTGTGAAAGGTGCTTCTTCCAGCCTTCTCCTCAGCTGCTTCACTGTCACTTTGCTGTTCCTCCCGCTGGGCCCCACGCTGACACATCTACCTTTCAGGAGAACGGGGCACAGCAGCAGCGGGGGGCATGGGGCACAGCAGCAGCGGGGGGCATGTAAAAATATTTACAGACTCAATTAAAAATGGGAGTCTCTAAAGCTAGCTTTAAGCAAAACCTAAACATACTGGGCTTGTTGACCTGATGTAAGTAACTAATCGTGGATAATGTCAGTGAAATTACAGTTGTTGGAAGTTTTTTCAATTGAATATCTTTTCAGACAATGAAACATATTATATAATTTGACAGGGATTTTATTAGATTCTACTTTTTTCTGCAAATAATGAAATGATAAATGAAAATAATAAAACATAGTTTGATAAAATCGTACATTCTGTCCACAGCCGTCTCGACTAGTTCAACTTTGTCACCCAAGAAGGAGCTAAAGTGTGAAAGCAGCAGATTCACAAAAGTGTCAAAGGTGGTGTTTTTTCCCACGAGAATCACATTTTAGAGGCTTTGCCGGTGTCTCACAGACATGAACTGAAAATGTCTCCGACTTTCGCACCATCAAAGGAAATTTCAAATGTGTGTTGACGTCTCCCAAAAGCAACAAGAGGAAACAAATGTGTCAAGATTATTTTAATGAAACACATTGAAGCTTAAACCTGCAGTAATTGATTTTCTTTAACAGGCTTGAAACACAGTGACATATTATGTAACAACATTAGCATTCAATTGAAGTTGTGCTTTTGACCACCCGGTGAGTGCAAGTCAAACATTCACACTCTTTTTTTTTTTAGTATATTTTTTATTTGCTGACAGCTGGTTGATGAGATCCAAAAGATGTTAAAATACTCCATAGAGGTGAAGGGTCATCACCACGAACAATCCCTTTACATTACATTCAGATTACAGTAATGCTGTGATCCATAGGTAACATAACACATATTGATCACAGCAGCTGTATAACTGATTTTTTGTAGTTTGATGCATTAAATTGTGTTTTAACGTTGGATATGCTGCCGTGTTTGTTGTAGTTCAAAAATCAAACTGCAGATTTAGGGTTTGAACGATTAAAATTTATTGATTTGAATCATCCCCAACAATTTTCATCTCAAGCGGATGTAGCACACGTTTTTTACACCAGTAAAAAACTGTTGAAATATCCGTCTCTACTATCAGCACATCACTACAATGAGTTACTCTCGGGATCCCAAACTACTAATCCACGAAGTTCACTTTTCTTCTTATTGTAAAAAGTAGTCCTTGCTTTTTCCTCCCACATGAACTCTAACTGAATTAATCTCCTAACACCCAGCACCTCCAAATTGAAACTCAAAATAAAAATCGATATCAAACTAGACCTTAACGTGATACCCACATTTACTCCTGCAGTCACACAAAAGCATTTTGCTACCATCCGCTACAGGTAGCAGCTGTCTCTTGGATGGGAAAAATAATGAAGCTAATTAAACGCTCCCACGCTGTGTTTTATACCCAAATATTGGCTCCCCTGTCAAATGATTACTGCCTGTCATCGATTAAGTCACAACAAGTGCAACGCTGCTACTTTGATGTCTCACAGGTTCTTTTTGCATCTTCATCGCTCAGATTTTCTGTCTCACATTTTGTTCCCTCTGTCTACCTTGATTCCCCCCCAGTTTCCTCTTGTATTTGTGTTTTCCATCTCGGCCCTGTCTCTCTTCGTCTTCCTCCGTCATTTTCCGTGATGTGCAGTGAGTTGGAAAGATTTTGATTTAACGTAGTTACCGAACACATGCCAGGATAATAGCAGCTCCACAGCCACTAGCTTCCTATTGGTTTCTTTCCCTATTAGCTACACAAGCTATTACAAGGTGACTGATGGGATGTCAATGACATCAGTCAGGTTGTTCGCTGCGAGGCATCACCGTTGCCTAGCAACTGGTTCCGAATATGTTGAATATGGCCAATAATCTGAAACAAGCTTTAATCTGGACTTGCATAATACGATGTAGATGACCTTCCTGACACATTTGTTTGTGTGTTCGTGTGTGTGTGTGTTGCAGCAACCTGACACAGTGAGAGCTAAATTCAACCATCTGCTGCTGTGCCCGTCCCACAGTCCTGGGTCCTGGGTCAATCAAGGGTGTGCGTGTGTTTGTGAGCCTGATACAGCTCATGGAATAGTAATGCATGCTGGCTTTGCCTGGGGGGGAAGGCAAAGTACAAAACAGTAGATCTGGTCGACACAAAATGTGGCCGATGTCGACGAAACACACAAAATGCAGATTGTTTTGCGTGTTGTCTACGTGTTTTGGAGCAGAGTTTTTCTGGAGGTTCTGTTTGTCGAGTTATCGACGTTTCCCGAGAGCAACTTGTAAACTTGCTTTTTGTCATCTTAAACCAGTACAGTTTTTATTTCACTAAGCTCTTTAATCCACATGTGTTTTTATGATTGCGTTGTCTAATCAGAGGGGAGAAGACTTTATGTGTTGGCAAAACCTGTTCTCACTCACAACTCGTCAAATACTGTCGCTTGGTCCGTGGCCTTCGGCCTCTGATACCAACACAGCGAGGCACCCTTTAGTGTCTGTATGAGACACGGCCAGGATTTCAGTTAACTCCAATGTAAACCCATCCTCAGTATCAACGGTCAGAGCAACTGGCGTAGTATGAAGAGAGAGAAAGTCCACTTAGAGAGGTCGGGGTGGATGGTTGGGTCAAACAAACACTGACTTTCACCTAGGAGACCACTGTTTGGGTCCCACTGTTCGCTCTGACAACTGTTCGAGCTGTTAGCACCTTTAGCTATGAGGCGCCGTCTCATGAGTCGCCATGTTGAGGGCCGTTGAGAGGCAACCAAAATGCTTCCAATCTCGTATTATGAACTTAACACCACACAGACAAGTTACGTAATAAACATAGTTACATTACGTAACAAACGTATCTGTTTTAACCCGAACTGTTATCTTTTCCAAAGCCTGGAAAACCTTAAAAAACCTTAATAAGCGCAAACTGACAGGCTGTCCCTGACACGTCCATTACCTTGAGCTATATAGTTCAAAGAGTAGGTCAACTGACCAAGTGTTGGTATTTGAAGAGTAGGGAGGGAGAATGTGTTGCTTGACGGGGAAGCTTGGAAGCTTTTTATAACTTTAAAATATATTATAAGTTTAAATAACTTCAATCGGAGTAGGTGTGTGTGTGTGTGTGTGTAGCCTGGCTGTACATATCTTAGGCTGAGCCTTTGGCATGAACTTTACTCGGTCAGTTGTTGTTGCAATGGTTGTTTTGTCAAATAAACTGATGGACATCATATTTTGTGCTTATGGGATGTTTTTAGACTCATAGGTTTCAGGTACCTGGGAATATAAAAATGTGGCACCTATGTTTGAGGCAGTACCTTTGTAGAAAAACAAAAGCATTGGTCCTTTGTTCTTTCCTAGCAGGCAACCTCTTTGGGGCGTATGTACTGACTGTCATCTCTCAGAAGCAAAAAGGAAAGTGGTATTACATCATCCTTACCAACAGTTAGTGTTGGTTCCTATAGAGGTGCTAGATCAGAAAACAATATGGGTCGGTCTGGAATGCACTGAAACACAACCTACTTTGTTATTTTGGTTGGACAGCTTGTTGTGTCCAAGGGAGAAAGGGAAAGCATTTTGACGTTAAAACTTGGTCCCAAGTTCAAGCCTAAAATGTTATACTGAGCTTCTTTTGGAGTGTTGGGTGTCAATTTGTTGCTTCATGTCATCGAAAATGACTTATACACTGTTGCTTTGTCGCTCGTAGTGTGAACACAGCATTAGCTAATCAAAAGGTGTTTTTCTGACAGCAGGCTTTGGTCCACGGGACTGCAGTGGTCCTAAAGACAAAGGGCCACATAGTGTACACTTTTACTGTATCTGTAAGTAAGCATGCAATGTGTGAAAAAGGTCATTTTGTTTTTATATAATGTATATCGTGGTGGAGGAAGGTAAACATCAGATGCAGGACAACATTTTGCTACATGTGTCTTTGTAACACTGCCTGGATGAGCTCTGCGTTTGATCGCTCTGCAGACTCATTCTCTACGTCGATGATGTTTCATTGTAAAACACCAGAGACTGCTACAGTGGATTGAGTCTGTCTTCTGTGATATACATCTCTCTGCCTCCGCAAAGCAAATTAAGTTTGCGTTTCGGGTTTCACTTGCAACAATACGTCCTCGGCTGTGCAGTTATCCGTTAAAAACTGCGCCGCCTTCTTCTGCCTGATATATGGATTTATTTCAGTTAGTGGGCACTCAGGAATACTTTTCTAATCTTTTCAGTAAATATACCCGTCTGAACACCCAGTACACACACACACACGCACACACGCACACACACACACACACACACACACACACACACTGTCATCTAGGTAAACTGTTCCTCTCTGTCTGACAGAAGGACTCTGTCACAGTTTCAGTCTTCAGAGTGTCTTCCTGAAAGTCTGTCAGTGTGCAGCTCTGTGAATGGCAGCCCCTCATTGGAGTTGCGGAGTGACAGGAAGATTAAATCACCTTGCTCACACTGCTTCCTTCTCCTGAAACAGAACCACACCATCATTCAGTCGTCCTACCCACGAGCTGCTCTCTGACGTGCAGCGTGTTCCTGTGCAGGCTCCAATCTGCTCAACCAGAGCACTTCCTGCTCTGTATGCGTGTTCCAGAAGGACACGGTTGGCGATAAGAGCCGCTGCTCTCTAAGGGCTCTCTAATTAATTGCATCGGTGGTTCTTTTTCTCCTCTGACTCCAAGAGGGGACACGCAACCACCATTGGCCAGTATATCTTAACCAATGGTTATGGAGTTATTTTGGAAAAGTTGAACTCATCTGCATGCCAAATGACCTCTTTCACGACAGATTTTGGGGCCTGATTTTAACGGTAGTTGATTGATTTTACCCAATACACATTCCACGAAGACCCGTCCACTTCTGCCTCTGATTGGCTCGTACTTGTTGCCTTCTTTGCAGAATTTGTTAAGTTTATCGTCGTTGAACAGAATTGGTGGAAGGTTGGTAGAGTTCATGATTTATATTCCGATGCAGATGTTGTCATATGGACGGCAGCCTTCTTGTAGTGCTTCCATATACATTAACATCGTCCGGATTATAGTGGATAAATGTTTTTGTAAAATGACGCTATGCTCTCTCGCCTTAATGGATGGAATTAAACTACAGAGCTTCTCACTATTGTGTTTTGTTCCCAAGCACATCATTTCTGACTCTGTAAATATACTTAACTTTTTAATAGTTAGAATCAGAAGTTTCTGCCCAAAAGTTTCTTATTTCCCTCTTAGTTTAGCAGTGATCAGTGTCTAATGATGAATATCTGAGATTCGAGTCGCCACCAAAATCAAATCAATTGTTCCGCTGCCAAACAACATTCAAAATTCAAACTAAATTCCACAGAAGTCTGATAGAGTTTTTGAAAACACCCAGCTGAGTGAGAGACAGACTGACAACTGGAAAGAAAATTGATTCACTTTTCTGAGTTGATGAGTGGAAACCGTTTAGGAAACATGCATGGGGGTGCACAGACTCGCACGCAAATACACCCGCCTTCTTGTCTTCGCCAAGCGCCGCAGTTTCACGCTTTAGAAAAGAGAGAAGAATTTGAATACTTCACAAAGGTATTTATCTCTTAATTTTGTTTCCATCTCTCTCATTCTGAGGCAGCAGCCTCTTAGACTTGGCTTCAAACGGACCAACAAATGAGCTGCTCAAAGAGACTGATCGGCTGCAGTGACTGAGGTCCTGGACCACATTTGTGGACGCACACACAAACACACACGCACACAATGTGGGTTGATTAGAGTACACAAAATAAAGGAGTTTCTGTTAGCAGGGCACAATATTGCTGTTGGATAGGAAGCTGTTTCCATTAACCTCTGTATAGTATGCCGGGATGCAGATACTAGTGTGCACATGCACTACCTCGTACACACTCTCACAAACATAAAATAGTATGAAGAGTCTTCTCTCTTTCTGCCTCACAGCATCCAAACACTCAACATCCAGACACACAGTCTTTGTCTCTCCCAAACACACAAATACGCACAAGGGGATGAGCTGGCGCGAACACACACACACACACACATACACACACACATACATGCACACAGAGAGTCCTATCCTGCCTTATTTTTAGCTGTCCCTCTCCCCAGCCCTGACCTACATCACAGCATGAATAAAGCAGCAGAGATGAAGAAACTGAGCTCAGAGGGAGGAGGAGGTCTGGGAGGGGAGGAAGGGAGGGAGGGAGGGAGAGAGAGAGAGAGAGAGAGAGAGAGAGAGAGAGAGAGACACCGGCAAATCCAGGAATATGAATTCCCCCCTGTGTGAAATGACAGATCCAGTTCTGTCAGCAGACCTCACCTGCTACGACACTCCCAGTGGAGGCTGCATAGGGCGAACACGCACGCAGACATCCAGACACACAAACACACACAGTTACAAACGCAGTGGATGCCGGACCTCGGACCGACTGGGATCAGAAAGCCTCATCACGCGTCAGGCTACTTGACAGTAGACGCTTTTCCCACTTTCTCTCGACTTTGAATTATTGAGGCCACGAATCTGCGACATCACAGGCCGGCCGTCATCGGGCTTTAACCACACTTTCGCCCTAATAAGGGGTAATCAAATGAGGGGCATTCGTGGCAGAGTAGTGCTTCAGAACGCGATGCCAATTGGATTCAGGTACTGCTTTGCAGCCTCAAAGCACTCGAATCAGTTTCCTGTTTTTGATGTAGCAGATCAATGCTTTTTATGCTGAAGGCCGGCGAGGCTTTGTTCGCCTGAATACACGATTCGTCTCTCTTTGATTGTGCAATTCAACACTCCTACTGTACACTCCAAGGATGAAATTTGCCGAGAAAAAACCTCTGGGTGTTGCATGTAAGTCAATTACATACTTCATACAAATTCATTCTGTTGTAGGGGGGGGGGGGGGGAGTGTGAGCTCAAAACCTCAAAGCTGGAATGTATTTATCCAAGGAGAGGATATGGAAATACTCTCCTCACTCTCTCCTTCCCTTAAGTGTAGCATACAGAGTCCCTTAAGTGGTGGAAATGCCTGTTAGCCTCAGGAAACTGGTTCTCTGCTGCTCACATCCACATAAATACTCTGTGCTGTACACACACACACACAAATTTAGACCCTTCTGCATAACACCTCCCTTGTGTGTTTCCGATCCAATTTCATCAGCAGTCATCCAGCTCAGCTAATGCCTCCCTGAGCTCTGTGTTTCAATGCTCATACAATGTCTTTCAAGCTACATTAGGAGAAGAGAGAGTCTGTGTATGAAGAGCGAGGCTCTAATGTATCATATTAGCCGAACATTATCGACGTCAGGAAAGATGCTGCTCCCCCCGCTGGCCTTTGTGCTCTTCAGTTTTATGCAATGTCCTAATCCCATCAGCTTTCTCAGTGTGTTTACTTTCATTTTTAATGCCTCCGCCGGCGACCGCCGCGTAACAGAGGCATTATGTTTTCGAGTTGTCTGTACGTACGAAGATCTGTCCAATATCTCAAGATCGGGGGGGGGGGGGGGGGCGGTAATTCTGGCTTCCTTTACTCTCATCACGTTTTATTTTCTCTAATCTCCTCTCCTTTCTTTTCGTTTCCTTTTCTGTCTGCTCATCTCCCCATTTTCTTTGATATTGCATTTGTTTCCTTTTTTCTACCTTGCTTCTTGTCATATCCTGCCTGGTACTCCTTTTGTTTATTTATTCATTTTTATAATTTTTGATCTTTTATTGGATAGTTGATAGAGCAGCATCCGACTGGAAACTGGGGGAGAGAGCTAGGATCAAGACAAAGATCCTCTGCTGGAATGGAACCAGCAACCTTGCGTTATGTGGCATGCGATGTAACTATTTGGCTACCAAAGGATCTGCCTTTGCCAGTCTTTCATATTGCTCTTACAAAACAGCACACTATAATTTATATATTTAATGGGGGGGGACAAACACTCCTTTGAAAAAGTAGTCTTGTTTATCCGTGTGATTGATGAGTGAGGGCAATGTTTGGATGACAAAGACTCAGAATAATAACTGTAAGCAACAAGGTGACACGCAGACACCAGGCTTTTGTAACAGTGTTGAAACAGTTCAGTGAGCTTCATCAGTCGCCCGAGGAATCACTCTGTGTGTCCTGAGTGTGTCTTTGGAGAACTGTCAGGGAGTTATTAATCCACTCTATTTGCTCTGTTTGTCCTCAGATATTGATGAGTGTGCGACCCAGATGCATTACTGCCAGTCCAACACGGTGTGTGTCAACCTGCCCGGCAGCCATCGCTGTGACTGTCTGCCTGGCTTCATCAGAGTGGATGAATACTCCTGCACCGGTACGTCTGCATGCGTGCAACATCATAACTGACTCATCAGATGATCTTATTACATAATGGCACACTCATACACACACACTTTCAACTAGGCCTGTCACGATAATTACGTTATTGACTTATCGTACAATATACTGACCTCAATCATTTTTACTACATTGACTCATTGTACGCTGTATAGACATGACCACAATCATTTTGAGCTGGTCTCAACTTTTTTCAGCGTTCCAATGATCAGTAAAGCGTCGGCTAATCATATATTTTTTGTTTCACCCGATTCCATTCGGTCTGAATTAATGCCATTAGATCCCGTCGCTACCTAAGGACATAACTATGTCAACAAGCACTTGAATCAAGGAATTGTGTTGCTTTTGTCGCTTGTAGTGTGAACATAGCATTAGTCCTCAAGTTCGGAGGGTGCGCATTCGAATTCAGCCATTGTTTACTCAAGTTAGCATTTAGCTCAAAGCACCACTATGTTTAAGTATAGCAGAGCCTCACAGACCGCTATACTGGCTGTAGACTCATGTCATGGCAGAAGGAGGGAATTAAACTGTGTTTTTATCATCAGAACAGCGTTGTCACACCTATGGTAATACTCAAGTAAAGTACCTTGCACTTATACACAGATATTCCATCTTTCCATCTTCTCAATCTTTCTGATATGTACATTGCCTCCTCTCTTTGTCAGTTTTACCCCTAGATGTGTTAAAAAATGGTAACTTCTGTCAACTGCCAGCCACATGTTGCTGCAACTGCAAAACTGTATCTTTAGTTTTCTGATATTAAAGCATGCAATAAAATTAACGCAAACCGATTGGTGAATACCTCAGCGTCTGCCTTGTCAAAGGTTAGGAGAATCAGTATGTGCGCGAACAACAACGGGTGATTGCAGCCATTCAGTTTTGTAATGGCTTGTCGGCAGTAAATATTCAGGTTTAAAATGTCCTGCTTCCGCTACATCCCTGACACTCTCAGAGCTGAATGTCAGGGCAAAGTATGGAAACAATTTCACCAACATGTTTACCTCATTTTAACAACACAATGCAAATGTTCCGTGGAAGTTTATCTCCGCGGCTCAAGCTATTTCTCAATATACAGTGCGGCGACACCTGTTCTGGTGTGCAGTGTTTTTCCTGGGCAGCAGCTCAGAGCAACGTGTTTTCTCGAGGGTGAATAGGATGTGCTTGGTTGCTGCTCAGTGTTTCTCCAGAGAAGTGTTCTTTAATTAGCTCAGAGTTGGCAGCCACACAGGGACAGGGATCCATAGACAATCAATCTATTTTCCAGCTTGTAAACTGTCCTGGCTGCTGACTGGGAGCCCTAGGAGCCTGCTCTACATCTGCTGGGAGAGATAAATCCTCTCTCTGTCTCCTTCTCCCCCTTTCAGCTTGTCCTCCAGCTTCTTCTCGAGGGTTTCAGATCCCTTGCATGAATGAATGTAACACGGAGTTGGCGCACACTAACGCGATTGGACATTAGCTTCTGTAATTGGTGCGTTGTGCTGAAATCTGCATTGTTATTCTTTGTTGTGTCTGGATCTGGAGAGGTTTCTGGTCGAGATATTGTCGCTGCATTACGCAGGACACACACAGACACAGTGGAAATCAGTTTCTGGTTCCTCCGGTTTCTTGTTCTATCAAGCCATTAGCGAGGAGAGAGTTAACTCGGGAAGTCCAGTAGCTGCTCTGTATAGGGTGTGAGGTTTTATTATTAATCATTCTATTAATTGGTAGAGCTGCGAACAGGTAGGAAACAAATGAATACCATAAAGAAATGAAAGCCTTACTAATCCTCAGTTATCCATAGGCAGTACCATACACTTAGGCAAATACTGTAGTTGCCTGATGCTGTTATACCCCTTTAACACCCACCCTCTTCTGCCTAGTAAAAAAAAAAAATTGGACTGTTGTTGATTGTTCATACCCTTGTGATTGATTTGGACATAAAGGTTTCAAGGATTTTTCCAACGTTTTTTACTGCCGGACTGCTTTGTTGGTGGGAGATGCAATATTTTTTAGCTTTCAGTTTTATGGGCTGCTGTGCATCGTAGCTTTTACACTTTTTTTTTTAAATTACCACATTTATGGAAAAGGCTATTACATGTTTATTTTGAACTTTCCACTGTACTATCAGTCTGTGAAGCAGTCTGCTCTACATGCATAGTGCTGGCATCCTGCAGGCACAGCAGGTTTACGATTGAAGCGGCATCGCAATCAAAATTTAAAGATGCCAACAAGGCAAAACTATTTAGTTATCATAATTGGGTACCAATATGGTAACCTGCTAACAATAAAATGGTAATAGGGTGACATTAATGGGGTAATAATCTGATAATAATGTGGTAATGTAGGCTGATATTTTCACAATTTTATAGGTTTCTGTCAGCATTGCTGTCTCAAAATCACATGAAAAGTCGTTGAAGTCAAAATGTATTGATGTGAATACACAATGCATCCTCTGCTCAGCGGGGAGTGACCGTACGGTGACATCTTGTATGTTTCCTCCGTCAGATATAAAGAACACACCACCTGTTGCAATCAAGCAGAGCTAAGACAAGGACTGCAGGAGACTTGTGTTTGATGACAATCACTGACTGCAGTATTTGTGCAATGTGTTTGTTCCTGCCGTTTAGCTTCAGGCCAGTGTGTGTGTCTCCATGGACAGTCCACCGCTCTTGGCTTCATCCACCCACAAACCTCACATCACTGTAGGCACCACACGGTCTACGGATTTACCCTCAATATTACAATCTGCGCGGCTCCTTCCTCAGAGGAATAAAATGTCACCTATTGCAGTTTTTACACGACACATCGTGTATCACCTTTCGCATTGGGCACTCTCAGCCTCATCTTTCTCTGTCTCCCCTCGCTGGCAGGGGAGCCTGTCCTTTTGTGAGAACAGCTCCCTGTAAACAATATAGGAGGCTGCACGGTAATTGTGGTTCCACTTGATTTCACCCCTATGGAAGCAGCTAAGCAGCTCTGGGGAGACAGTGGACGGACAGAGGGAAGAAGAGCGGTGGCAGTAAGTGTGAGGTTCCGTATCTCCCCTTTCTTAAAGCGCCACAGAGCTGTCACAGCCGTGTTTCTGGCAGCCCACATCAGCTCACTGTTGAGTTTTGAGGACTGGAAAAACTTGACCGGCTATTAGGTGCATATTCAGAGAGAGGTATTTTTAAATAAATATTTATATTCAAGTATAAAACGTCTATTATTATTGTATATGTGTTGAGCTTAGACCCAGTGTTTACCCTCAGTCTTTATGGTAAATAGCGAGCTGAATCACAGAAGCAATTTCCCCCGTGGAAGGTCATAATGATCTCTGACCTCATGTGTTGGTGGATAATAGTTGTCTGCCAAAGGTAATTGTGGAAATGGTTGTCCGACTCCCACTGTGTGCTTCTCGTAATATCTCTGGGTTTTAAAGGAATTGTTTTCTACATTAAGCAGACGCTGATAAGGTTTGCAGTTAGAGATTAAACCGCTGCAATGAGAGGTTAAAGGTCGCTGCTTCCTCTCAGCTCCGTCCTTTAAATAAACTCCGAAAGCAGGTTCAGCTCAGGCCTGGAGATAAAGTGCACTATAGCCATTTTTTAAAATGAATTCCTCATCTCGTAGAAGCTGTAGCTTTGCACACTGGGTGAAGGCATTGAAACTCTCTAATAGAGTAAAGAGCTCACTGACTGCCAGGCTGCAGCTTTTATGCTCTCAGTGGACTAAAGACACCGTAGTGTAAGAACTGTTAACATTGCAACAACATATTCTCAGGCCAGTATTGGCTGATAGTAGTCTTCCACAAAAGTATTGGTATTCCCTGATTGTTGGCAGACATTCAAAATTAAGTTTCAGTACATTACAGTAATACTTCCTGGAACACCCATGTCTGTATTTAATTATAAACATACTTATAATGCCTTATAATCTACTTATAGCACTGTATAATTATAGATATGAGTGTATTATAATCCTCATACATTCTTATTTGTATTTCTAAGTTATCATTGTTTACTTTAAGTGAAGTAAAAAAGCCGACTACAGCTCTCACAAAACTGAACTAAAACAAGACAAACTCCAGTTAACTTTGTGTAAACAAGAAAAAAACCTTTAAATAACTTTAAAATAACCTTTTATTGATTCAAAGATCACATAAATCAAGCTCTAATTAATATCATTAGTCTGTTCACCCACAGCTCCTTTATTATTTCTTTGACTGACATAAACACATGGTGGTAGCTTTGGTAATTCTGGTAATTTTGGTCAAATTGAGCAGATTACAGTGTTTGCTAATCCTCCATTCAAACAGCAGCCACATCACACGCTGCTGCCTTTGATCCTCTAATGGATGTTTCTCTTCTATCCTCATCTGCACTCTACTGATCAATACTTGACGTTTTTTATTTTCTTATCAAGCTGCCGTTCATAGACAATATGCTCAGACTCTGCTTTACAGCTGACCAAAAGAAGCTGCCATTCATTTCATGCATCAGTCGCGACATATATTCTTCAGAATTCAAGCATTGGGACACGATGCATCCCCCCCGAAGACACATTATATGTTAAATGAAAATTTAATCAAATCCAATTCCAATTATACATGTAATGAATGTGGAGCTCAGGTGTGACGAGCCTGGGAACCTTGGCAACCCCCCCTGTATACATTAACTCCTCAAAAAATGGAGGTCAGGCTGTCAGACTGGCTCGGCACCAGCCAGTTTAACAAGCCCATCAAGCACAGTTTGGGAAGGAGAGAGAGAAGTTTTCCTTAGTCCTCACTTTCATCCATTTGTAATAGGCTCTGAGAAGCTGGTGTTTATATTTAGCTTCTCCGTAAAGGTTTTGATGTAAGGAGTGTTTCTTCCTGCTCCTCGGCAGCCTGTACAGTCTATCCTCATGTTACTCTGCTTTGTCTCTTCTTCTGCGATGCATTGTCTTCCTGTTCTCCTGGCTGGATTCATGTGGAATAATAATGCACTGTGGCTGTGGGATGGATGTTCACTGACAGAGCACATTAATGAAACATGCTTTCATTAATGTGAATTGCAGCCTAAGCATCTTTATTGCCTTGAGCTGTATATTTCACTGGGTAGTAAATAAATTGCGTTACATTGCAGGCTCTGTGCCGCTGCTGCTACACAAAGATGATAGGGCCTGGGTGGTCGGGATGCTATAAAGCACACCAAGCTAATGACACTAAAGGAGTGGCAGTAATTCCTCATGTAAATGGAGATATTTGCAGCATAGTGAGGAACACATGTGCTTTAAAGTGCCAAGTCTTTAGTGCTTAATATTTATAATAGCATGTGCATTCGAAACACCTCAGTAGCTCTCCATAATTCTCTTCTGGAGGCACCTCTCCTGCAAAATGTGCTTATTTACTATGCTAATCCTTGTGAATAATGTCGCATTACCTGTAAATGTGTGTGCTATGATGCGTAGGTATATTGTAAAGCACTTTGGTATAAAAGTGTGACATAAATGTGGGCTATTTACCATTTTGAATAACAAAACAAGCCAATTCTGGTGCCACCCACCCTTTCCATCTGTACAAGTCCCCATACCCGTTATAGGTGTCTTCCAAAATGACCCATATCCTACAAAAATAAATCATATATGCTGTACTTTGCGCATAATATCAAACCCACACATTATTTCAATCCAACTGTCCAGTTCCCCTCAGCTCCAAGCATTTTGAGCATCTCTTCTCTTCCTACTGATAGGAGAGGAAGTGCTCTGTTGTAGTCAGGGCTCACTTCAGCTTGTCATTTGCTAAACGATAGTTTAACATCCATACGTTCATCATACATACATAGATAGATACATGCAATTGTCTCACCTTAGCGAGAGGAACAATTCTTAATCCGTAGCGGAAAAGAGCCCAAACTGAAACAGTCGTTGAACACTTGAGTCAGCTGTCAATGATGGTGTAAAACAGTCATTAAAAATATGTTTTCAAAAGGTTTGAGTCACTCCAACCATGAGAGGTCCTTCATCTTCCAGTAATAAATGAGCACAAAAAGATATTAGGCTGATGAGTCCAATGGTTTGACTGACCCAGAGATGAACACACGGGTTGAATGCATAATCTCCTGGGGATAAAAATAGGTGATGAAGGGAATTGAAGTACATCTGCATCCTAAAGGAGAAAAAAACAAAAAGTCAGCAGACTATATTAAGGTCCCAGACTACATTAAGGTCCCAGACTTTATTAAGGTCCCTAAGTCTTCACTGCCCTATACAAGGAGCCCTTTAAGCCCCTCGTTGTCTTAATAAAATCTTAATAATGAAATATTCTTATTTCTCAGCACACACATGGCTTGCATGCTGTAGTATTGAGAAGCAGCTGTGTAAAGTGGAATAAATTGACTGGTGGGTCACAATAAAACTCTCAACTCTCAATTCCACCTCTTGAACTCCAGGTGGATTACTGGAGGAAATTCAGAAATGTACTCCAACTAATCTTATTGAAATCCATGTCCTCCAGGCTAAATGCTATGACTGGCAATCGATATCTCCCCCCCCCCCCCCCCCCCCGTGACAGGGGACAGATCTCTGCTGAGTTCACACACCACGTCAAGGTGAGCAGCAAGGCCGAGGCTAAAAGGGAAAATGACAACTTTGCATTGGCACAAAAAAAGAAAGAGAAAATATAGACGGAAAAAATCCTGCCGTGCTCTGTTCTTTTTTTATGGGCTTGTCACTGGTCATTAAACTTCACATTACTGAAGTGTTCTGTTTGACATTATTGAATGAGACGACGTGAAAGCTAAAGAGATGAGGACATGTTTTAGGATTGTTTTATGCAAAGTAAAAGTGAATCATGAGGTGTTGGTTTTACTCATAGATCCCATAATACACACAGAGTTTGTCACTTTTATTAAGTTTTTGAGACAATTTAAAAAAAAAAAATGGTTGTGAGCGCTGAAAAAAAGAACAGAAGACAGATGAAATATGAGGAAAGAAATGTCGGCAGCCGTCACTTTTATGACACGAACACCGACTGCAGTTTAGTTTCTCTGTGACATAAAAAAGACACACGCTGTGAATTGACATGGACAATCCAGTTTGAGTGAAATATGTGTAATGGGAGAACAGGAAACCAAAAGACAAGAATAAATAGGAATCAAACAAAAAGGCTATAAAAACATAATGTGTTGTGTGTTGTGCTGCTGCAGTATTTACTGTTTGGAATGGTTCGTGTGGAGAGAGAGCTTTTAAAGGTCCAGCACAGATGACTGGGCCTCAGCAGCACACTCACAACATTATGGTCGGTGCACACAAGCTCTCTTTACAAAAGATGCTTCGCTCACACGTCTCGCAGAAAGTCTCTCAAATCTGCCTCTTCAAAACCATCCCCATTATTAAGGTGCCGTATTTAAAACAGCTTGTCTGTCTTCATGCGATTGGTTTGCACACTGAACACAACGCTGACACACACACTCTACAAAATGTCATAATTCAACGTATCCTCATACAACAGTTCGTTTTATATTGTGATGCTATTTTTGTTTTAATAAAGCACATCAAGTCGAGAACGGTTGTGGGTTGCGCTGCACCACATCAGCTCCGGCCCTCTAGGAGCCTGGTGAGGAACCCTGGGTAGGTTATAGAGGAAATCCTTGAGAATCGTAAAGGGTTCTTGGGGTGGGTTCTTGTTAGCACCCTTAGAAGGTGGAAACGTAACAGATAAAACCTCCAGAGAGGGTTCTGGGTGGACCCACTACACTATAGAAGAGTTCTGTGTCGAACCTCTCATAGGGGGTTCTGGGTGGAACCTTTCACAGGTGGTTCTAGGTATAAAGCTGAAGACCCATATCCAGTTTTAGTGTGTTGCTTAAAATTGTAGTTAAGTACCGTACTTTAACAAGCATACTTATTTTATTTTGGTGTTAAATCGAGACTGAACATGAAGTGCATTTTACAGGCATTGTGATTTATTCAAAGTCGATGTGAAGAGACAAGTGGACACAGTTCATTGCTGTACCTCTTGGCAGTGCAGATGGAGGCCAATAGTTGCCGGTGCATTGGAAATGTTTCAGTTTGAGCGGAAAATTAGCATTCGCCCCGAGGCTTTAAGACACTCCTACAGAAACAAAATGCGAAGAAGATACACTGGAGGACAAAAGCAACTCTAGAATTCAAACTTGTGAGTTAATTTTTACTCTCTGTAAATAAGGCATTTTGTGTTCAATCTGAAGCACCGTGTGTAATGTAAGTGTACATTTCAGCACTAAAGTGGAGTCACTGCTCTATTTCTGTGCTGTCCTCACTGGTGAGGAACATATTGTTTTTGTCATTAATTCCATGAAATGAGAAATAAACCCCTCCGATCCTCCTATTACCCTGAGTTCTCCGGTGTGTTGACAGTGCAGAGGCCACTCTGAGTGTGACGGCAGCTGTCCGTGGTCCTGATGATCAGTCATTACGCATCATTAGCATAGCACTTTGGGGGGGGGGGGGGGGGGGGGGGCACCTCAACATGCCCGGGCCTGACACCCTTTATAATCATTACTAATAAGACCAAACCTGAAAGTGACGGGCAGCGTGTTCACACGGGGCTGTTGTTGTCTCCACTGAGCTCACTACTGTCAATGTTTGTATCTTTTCATTGACACAATCATTCATCACTTGTGGAAAAACAACAACTTGAAAACCCCTTAAATTCAAGTAGTAGATTTGGTCCATTTCTGATGGTTTATGTTTCATTTATTAATCTGTGAGAGCTGTGATTTATTTTTCAGTCCTGCTTTTTGAAGCCAGTGTAGAGGCGCATTAAAATGCAGATTCTCTAATGGCCAGTGTGTGTTGGTCAGAAGAAAACAAATCCTATTGATATACAAAGCCGCACTGACTTGATGAACTCCAAATGGAAGGATTGTAAATGATATCTATTGGAATTGAATAAATAACCCAGGGAATCAGAAATCACGTTCATATCTTAGAAGAAAGATAGAACAATGATCGACGCATACAACACACTTCTGATGGTCCAGTTAGAAGTGATAATCAAGTCGATTATGTGAACGTGTATCTATGCCATCTGTTTGTTGTTTCTTGTCAAGGGCAGGAAAATACCAAACGGTCAGAGTGCTGCTTGCGCTGGCTGTTGCGCCGCCACAAAAATGTGGCTCCCAAGCATGTTGGAGGAGGGATTTATTGCTTGTACAGCTTGGCAGCTTTTCACTTTCACTGATTATCCGTCAATTCAGCCACTGCATCTGTCCGTTTATACTTCCAACTCTATAATTTAAAATTGGCCAGCGGACATTAAACAGCATTAATAAGCAGCAATGGTCGTCAATGTTTTGATTGTGTTGCTCTCCCCTCCATCAGCTCACAGCACATTAACACACTGAATATTTGATAATGTAACTCTTCCTCTATTACTCTACCATTAATGCAGCCCACATTTTATATCCTTTCACATAAACTCTCACACATCCCACCAGCGCGGTTGACATTTACCTCCACTTTACAGATCGGCGTGGGGAGGAAATCCTTGGGAAGAGAAAAGCTAAATAATTTCTCCTCGCGGCTCCGGGGCTCCATGAGCACCACTCATTAATTACGGGGAATGTATTAGTCATGACTCCCACCAAAAGCGTTTGCATATTAATGAGGAGTGTGTTTGAGCGAGTGTGTACATCGCAAGTGGAGGCCGCCTCAGGCCAGTTCCTGACTGGCACTTAAAGACACAGTTCATGGTTTGATAAAACGATACTGCTGCAGTGCAGATCTGTTGTAAATCCCCACCGCAGCACCATCAAAGGTTGCTCTTTAATGTATTGTTTATAATCATCTAAAATCATGTTAGATTCTAATTGAGAAGATGCATTAACTGCAGCTCAATCAGTTTGATAAGCTCAGCAGTAAGTGTTGAATCAATAAACACGTTGCCACAAATCAGTTAATCTCATATTTAGAAGCAACCGAGAGAGATCCACAATTAATATTTCATGTTGTTATAATTGTGTTCCTTTTCATCTGATTTCCTTTTTTCTTTAATTGCGCATTGCCACTTATGCACGGTTGTGTTGGCCTCAGGTCAAATCCAGAGCTGACGTGTTAGGATCGTTCAGCGTGGGGCTCATTAGTGGAACATGTAGGAGACTGTTTTGCATGACATGTTGATTGTGGTGTCATTAGCATGCTGCCACAGGCTGATGCAGTGCTGAACAGTGGACTTACAGCTACAGTTGGTAACTGGTTATATGTATTGGGTCATTTGCATGCAGCTTAGATATTACCTCAATTACCCTGCACACTCATGAAATATACATTCACTGTATACAATATACACTCATGAAATATACATTCACTGTATATTTCAGTCCAGCTGAACTGTCAGGCCTCATTCATAGAAGTATTGGGACGAGGTTGGATT
This sequence comes from Anarhichas minor, assembly GCF_050575085.1. Classification (NCBI taxonomy): domain Eukaryota; kingdom Metazoa; phylum Chordata; class Actinopteri; order Perciformes; family Anarhichadidae; genus Anarhichas; species Anarhichas minor. The sequence continues at coordinate 1,659,498 of NW_027466513.1, forward strand.
ACTAAACGTTCAAAGATGGAAACGGTCCTGTGGCTGCAGATCCTCGGTGGCACCAGTTTCGATGTGTGCCACTTTGTTTGTGGTAATTTCAGGAATTACAAATCAGCTAAAAACTGTATTATTCCAGTTGATATTGGTATTACAGAGTGAAATCTAATTGACAATGGACAAACCAGAGCCAGATATTCCAGCACAAGAGTTCTGATTGATTTCTAAATGAGGATTCACAAAACTTAAAATGACTTCCAACAGACACACTTTCAAAACAAAATTTAAAAAAATGTCCATATATACTCAAACTACTCTTGAAGCATAATCCATTTTACTGCTGTCCACTCGTATCCTCAGTATGTTCTCAACAAAATATGACCAAATACAAGTGACCTTAGCTTCCTATATTTTCCATTTGCTATCAACGTAAGCAAACATAGAAAAGGGGGAACAGCTTATCACAGAAGCAAAATGGAAGATAATATTTGGCCATATTTTGGCAAAATTATTATTTACGGAATTTATCTAAATCTAATCACTTCATGAAATCTGCCATTCAGTCTGCTGCAAATACCTTTAAAAGGTTCCTACGCTCCAGCCCCGCACCTAGAGCACTTCTGTGTCGAGTGTGAACGTGGTTTCACTGGGAAACATTGCTCAGTGTTTTAATTCATTGTGAATCCAAGCTACACATGTTTCTGAACCTGGTTCAGTTTTTGATGTTCAAAAAAAGAAAGAGTTCCTTAAACTTTCTCATGGGTCCTCAGCGGATGCAGCCAATAACCTTACATTTAATCCAATGTTTGATTAAATGTAAGGTTATTTAGCAAAGAGCTGGAAAGCAAAGCTAAAGTCACCGCCTGCAGAACTAAACACACCTCTCATTCCGTCTTACCTCGAGCCAACAGCAAAAATATGAAAAGAGCAGTTCATGGTACCCAGTAGAATATAAAACAGTGACCCCAAACATTTACAGTACATACAGCACTGTGCATCACCAAGTTATTAGTGAGTCAGCAGTTCATGAATGAAACAAATTTATGCCACATATTTTCATACTGCTGACATTGCACTGTTTTCTATTTCTAATGCAATAGTCTCAGTTTTATGGTCCTAGAGCCTAACCAGCCCATGAAGGACCCTGTTACTTTCAATTCAAGGATAAGGAGAGAAATGCCAAAATTGCAGTACTCTCCATCATCAGCTGTAGATAGCTGAGCTTATTTGATGCTGTTATCTGCTAAGCGATTGGTTCAGTTTGCATCACTGCAGCTATTAATGTCCTTTTAAACAGGCTAAATGTGCATTGCTAACTGCTTTGAAATGTGTAATGTTACATTGTTTTGACGAGTTATTATATCTGGATCGGAAGCATTAATCAGCTATCCCTGAAAGTATGTATGAAAAGCAAAAAAAGCTCATGGACTCTTGTGCCTTTTCCCCCTCTGTGGTGCTGAATCAGTAAAATAAATGAGTTTATATTTGACACAAGCAACCCAGTCGACCGGAAAAAAGGCATTGTACGTTTCTGCGACTCACGGATACGTTGAATTTGGCCATTTTTGTTCAGACAGACACAGGACTTTCATTTAGGAGGCCACTGTTCATGTCCCGTGTGAAACCAAAAATAAACGTTGGCTGTATGTATGTTACGTTAGTTACGTAAGCCAGTTAAGGGTGGTTGTTGTTTATTTACAGAAGTTACGTTGTTGTGGTAGTTAGAATGATGTGTTATCCTCAACCAAGTAGTTTTGTTGCCCTCTCCTGATCAATCCTTTCACAGCCACGTGTCATTGTGTGTTTCTGCAAGCATTACACAAGGCTGATAGGAAACGTTTTTATGAAACGTGCTTTTGGTTTACATTTTTGTGATAAAGAGCTGCGATCACGTTGAGCAGGTTTTGCAGGGTTGTGTTTCCTAGCTGTGTTACTCACAAGGGGACGATAACTGAGCTTTTTTTTTTTCGTTTTTGCCTCGTGTTGTCAACACAATCAAAAATCTCAACGGTTCTTGCGACGCTCACATCCGCGGCCTTTTGGTTTTCAACAGCAACTTGGAGTCCATATTTAGCCTTTTACTGACAAATTGAGAAAGTTAAAGCAACCATTTTCAATTTCCAGGTGTAAAAATCCCTGGACCCCTGCGTCTAGAAAGCTCAACTTGTTTATATGATTTCGTAAATGATAGGCATTGATGTATTCCTTGATGTTTTTTCTGTCTCACTTGTCACCAGTATCTGAGCCAACATCATTAGGCTAATTACTGCTGATACTGAGCAATCAGTCAGCACACCTGGCATGTATCAAATGCAGCCGTGAACACCTTTACCCCCTGATGATTTTAAAGTAAATCCAGGCTAGAAAAAGCAGCTGTGCCTTTGGCCATTGTTTGAAGTAACTTTCATGTTACAGAGTCTTTTTCAAATCCACTATGAACGTGCCATGCTGCCCTGGTGTTTGGAAACATGGACGTTCAGAAAGCTGGCTGTTGACGGAGGAAAAGCTCAGCTGTGACCTCATATTGTCAGCCAACTAGCTTGTTGACTGCCCTCTCATCAGTTGAATTTCCATGGCTGCTCAGCTCAAAATGAAATGAGCTTTTTCAATGACATCTCCATCTTTCACACAACAAGCACACACACACACACACACACACACACTATTCTGACTGTGGAGTCTCTCTCTTCATCTCTCCCTCAGAGCATGACGAGTGCGCCACCGGCCAAAATTTGTGTGATGAGAACGCCATCTGCACCAACACCATCAGAGGACACCTGTGTACCTGCAAGCCGGGCTACGTGGGCAACGGCACCATCTGCAGGGGTAAGTTCCTGGCCCTGGAACAGCCTTCCAGACACACTAATACAGACCCCAACCGTCCTCCACACCCTTTGATGGTGGCTGATCCTCTGCTCCGTAACATCATGGTCGGTCTGGTTCACGCCTCCTTCACGTCACCTAACCAGGCAGCAGCTGCCACAGAGATGATGAGAATTGATCCCAGAGCAGTTTCCGCCTGTTTTTTTCACATGTGTGCCTCCTCCCCCTCACCGCATACCCTGCTCCCCGTCACCCCGCCCAGGTGACTCACCTGATTGGCCCCGCAGTATCACAGATGGAGGGAGGGAGGAGAGCGAAAATGGGAAATGATTTCATGCAGTGTGTAGATGCAGCACTTACAGTTGAACAATATGTATGTACATGTAAAAAAAATCCAATCTCTTTATAAAAGCATCCATTCGTGCTGTTGCATAGACCCAACAGACAGCCAGTGATTAAATCAGGGTGGAAAAGTGCTTCAATCAACAAAAATGAATACATTCTGACATGGATACTTAACTCAACATAGCGTGCAGTAGGCATTCATTTGGCAAACATTTTTTACACATCTAGGAAAGATATCCTCTGTAAAAAATATGTAATCTTCAGCGCTAACAAGGAGCCTTTAGTATGTGACTCACACTGTATTGTAATTTTAATACTTTTATTTTTCTGATTCGTTTTTATCATATGCCTCCACCAAGACTGATATCCAATTTACTAATTTCTTTCGCAGTGCTCCTAAGCTCCTAATATACGCTCTACGTACACCTCTACAGTCACTTTTGTAAACTACCGTTTTCACAGAAAGTTCGGTTTAGGCAACAAAACCACTTAGTTAGTTTCGGGAAATGAGCGTGGTTGACGTTAACTTGACTGAATAACAACTCAATTGACTAGCGAGTGACTAACGACTAGCGAGTGACAGAAGAGTCACGTATCAAACGGCCGATGTGACAAAATGTTAACGTTTTCTTTTTATTCATCACTGGACACGAACAGCAGTCTCCTGGACAAAAGTGCGGTGTTTGTTTGACCCATCCTCCACCCATCCTCCACCCCTCCCGCCCTGTGTGAACTATTTATCCCTTCATACTACGTCAGTTGATCTGAGCACGTGATGAGGACGTGGGTGATTTTACATTAGAGTTGGTTGCAGGCCCGGTGCGCCGCATACTCACGCTTAACAGCGGCTCAGTGCGTCGGTGTCAGACGCTGAGGAGCACTGACCGACCTGAGGGAGACTGACTTCCTTCTCATGCGCAGGACGCCACTATATATTTACATTACAAATACTTTATAACGCTCTGAATTTCAAATATAGCGCCTTTAAAGCAATATTTCATAACTTTAAGTATATTATCCAAAATTGAAGGTGTGATGCCCATGTGAAGTATATGCAAACGTGACTCTTTTGACACTCGCTCGTCGTTAGTCACGCGGTAGTCACTTGAGTTGTTAGTCAGTCAAGTTCATGTCAACGACGCTCATTTCCCCCAAACTATCTACGTGGTTTTGTTGCCTAAACTGAACTCCCTGTGGACAAACAACCATACTGATCAATTTCAAAGTTTCCGCTTTGGAAAAATGTGTCTGAAAACAGGCCTGCTCTGCCATGTAAAGTGAGCTTTGAAAGATTCTGTGCAGCATTAAAATATCACTTGGTTTCACAATTTCACAATCAATGCGGATGTTTTGCCAATAAACATCGGCTATTGGCACAAACTAGCCAATTTAACTGGCTGGCCAATTCGAAAATGTCATCCTTAAAAAAACATGTGAGCGCATGTTATCTGATGACAGATTTACAACAAGAGAGACTTATTGCCATTTAATGATTTCCCATTCAGGGGAAGCTGCACTGTGATTAACAACTCCTTTATCAAACTGAACAATAAAATGTGAAAGGAAAATAAAACAAACATTAAATTATATTTATGTTTGTTTACCAGTTACACAAAAAGCACTTTGGGAGCTTGCGTTGACATTTGTTTCTCTATTGTAGTTGTGTGACCCCATGTTAGTGTGAATGCCAGTGAGGGCTGTGTAGCTGTTTACATACCGACATTCTTAGATGTGTACACTTGCATGTACACACACACAACCTCCCGCTTTAGACCCTGTGTCCAATCGGCCATGTACTGTATATTTGCTCTGAAGGCTGCCGCAGTGGGACAGTCTGCAGGTTCAGGGAAGATGAAGCAGGCCAGTCGATAGCGGTCCATCTAGGGCCCTTTTGGAGTCTGAGGAGACTCGTTAGAGCGTTGGCAGCTTCTAGAAGCCAGAAGAGCGTCAAAGCTCCAGCTCCCTGATGAGTACTGCAAATATCCCTGGGGTCCATTATCACAGCTGGAGAATCATCTTGGAGTCCCCTGTCCACCTGAGTATTAACAGCCTGCTTTATGGTGGAGCCAGTGGGATGAAGGGACAGAAAACACACTGTATGTTTTCTAAAGCTCCGTCTAAGAAACCAGGAAGTCTGAGGTACAATCTCTATTTTAGGAAGCACCTGTCCAAAATGGCACCATAGAAAGGATAACAGGGATGATTAAAGTTGTGTTCTGATAGTTGATTATATCTCTAGTTCCATATTGGTTACAATGCTTAGTGTTGACTATTTTGAACAGTTCCTTTCCTCATGAAGCATGTGAGATGTAGTGGCAGCATCCTTTTTCCCACTGATCAAATAACTCCCAAAGCACTATACACTATAACTATAAGCCAAACTAATTAAAATGAGTTAACCTTTTATTTTAATTTGAATGTATTTGAATAATTTAATTAACACCACTAAGAATCTCCCCAAACAATCAATGCCAAAGTTCAGTCTGCACTAATAACGTAACGGTTTGATTTGCAGCCCCACTGCTTCATTTGTAATGAAAGAGATCCCACCAGCTTGCAAGAAGCCCTTTCATGTCATTTTCATGACTGTGTGCTTATGCTTGGCCGCTGTCCAAGAGATGGGAGTAACATTAAGCTTAATTAGGCTTTGATATTCCAAACATGATTTCTAAAAAACGTCTGGCAAAATATGTTGAATCATGGGATATCAGTTGCTGTGAAGGAGCCAACGTACCAGATGAATCAATCTCAGTGCTGGTTCCACCAACACTAAACAACTGCAGCCCTCAAATTCCAAAAGTTAGTTCAAAACCAAAATCTGGTCCTCTGATCGCTGAGCGTAGCGCCTGTTAGATATTTCGATCATCTCACAACTCGTTAAACACAGGTACAAATGCAAACACGGTTACTTTTGACCCTGCCATGTTTCACCGTGATTTCTCACTCGTTAAGTCCCGTTCTGTATCCGCACTGCTGCTCATCGCTGTGATGACTAATAATGATGTAATTAGAAGGACAGGACACGGGAAAGCATGTCAGTCATACCAGTTATTAGCGAAGGAAAAGTGGGTGTGCATAAGATAGAGAGCGACCCCCCCCCCCCCCCTTCTACGCCTCTGTAACACAGGCAGGTGGCAGGACTAGAAAAAGATCAATGCAATTTGCAAAGTGCCTTCCACACAATTTCTACCTCTGGATTGTCTCCAGGCTCACGCCACACACACACACACACTCACACTTGCAGACAATATAGGTAGCGCTACCTCTACATTTGTTTACTCTGGAAGTCACAGCCAATATGCAAATGTGATGGAACAGAGCAGCAAGAGAGGCAGATGTCTCAAACAATGTTTGGAATGTGAATTACACGAATATAAACACATGGAAATGACTAAATGTGGTGGAAAGACTCCATTTACGTCCATGAAGGAATATGAAATGCACTATATGGGCGCCTGAACATGACACCCATACGTGATGTCATCCCAGAGCCATGGACATGAATCTGCTGCTGTAACAGCCCCCGCACCTCTGGGAAGACTCTCCTCAAGATATCGGAAACCTGACTGCGGGTATTTACTCCCGTTCGGCCCTGAGAGCCTTAGCGAGGTCGACCACTGATGTTGAGCCAAGTAAATAGGAAACCACACATGACAGTGTCAATCCTCCTCACTGATGATATTTGTCAGAGGCAGGTGAGGAAATTCTATATTTTTTAATAATGTCATTAAAACTTCCTACATCTTACCTATCCCATTCAGGCCAATTAGTATGATGCAAGCTGGGGGTTGGAGGAATCGGCCTCTATTTTCCCCCTCCCCCTGAGATCTCATTACCGTGTGATGGCGACGGTGTTGGCCAATCGACCTGTGCCTCCCATCTCATTCCCCTCATACATCACCGCGGCCCTCTCAGGAATAAGGGAATTAGTCTGAGTGCGACTGCAGCTCCGCAGCCTGTCCCTGCGAATGTTAATAAGGCGAAAAAGTGTGTTTGGCCAGCCGCGAGCAATGACTCCATACTCGACGAGGCGAAATCGTGTTTCTGAGCCTAAAGAAAAGGGTGTGATAAACTTGACGTGTTAAAAGCTAAACAGGTGGTGAGCGCCCTTGAGTGACAATAGCTTATTTGCTGTGAAAGCAAACATTCGTTTCTTTTTTATTCCACTGCCACACTTGAATGGATTAACAAAGAAAGAGCTTTTATATTTGTTGTGACTCCGAGGACTTCAAATCTCTTCATTGTTATTGGACCTTAAAAGGGAATAGATATTTGTCCTCCGTCAGATCTAAATAAGTGAGGTTTCATTGAATATGCTTTGGAGATTTCTCAGTCAATAATTTCACACACAAATACGCTGGTGAAACTCAGCTTGTTAGCGCACTTGGTAATCACATACATAGCTCCATGTCCGCCCAAGTACACAGCTCCTAGTAGGCCCGCTGCTGGCCCCCTGTCTGCCTGATGTAACTGGGATGATTGCAGGGGCACATGAAGACAGGCCTCGATCTCAAGACCCCATTCCACTGCTATTGATTGTCTGGGCTGACTGGAAGTGAGAGAAAATGAGGGGTTAGACTCCCTCTTTACTTACTCTTTCTTCCTCCCCTTCCTCTCTCTCGTCCTTTATTTTTATTGCAATTCTCCTGTGCAGAACAAAAGTCTCCCATTATGCCATATGTCATAAGCCACAATAGTTCAATCGGAGCAAGGCGTAAGATTATAGATCAGCATTGTTGCCGCTGCCTGCCTAATGATCAGCAGCCCACTGCAGAGCCTTTGTCGGCAGCAGAATGAGTGAGCTAATCTTGTTAATGGTCCGTTTCATTCCCGAGGACTGGTTTGTATAGACAAAGGGGTTTTAAATAGAGAGGATTTGAGTAGCGAGTCTAAACAGCGGGGCAGAGGACAAAAGCATCGACTCGTGCTTTCCTTATCTCGCTATTGGATCTAATCACAGAGGAGCCATGTTGCAACCAGCTAACAGCGAGCAGTAAAACCCAGGCTAAGGCATTCTGAGAGAGGGAGGGGGGGGGGGGGGGTGAGTTTGCTGCAGGGAGGTGAAAACAGAAGTGGGTGTGTTGGATTTAGCCTCCATTTCTCCTACAAGTCTGAAGCATTTAATTTTCTGTTTACATAATTATTGCTCCCCTTCATTCCCTTTTTGATAGGAACAACACATTAAGCGGCTTCTCTGCTGTGCAGTTCTGTGCTAGAGGGCACCGTGTTTTACAACATTTAATTGGGTGAATACCACAGTATCTGAAAGCCATGATTAATTGCAAATGTGGGGGAAAAAAAAAACACTACTTGTTTTTGAAGCTTTTGTAGCAATTATCATTTGAGGCAATTATTTTTAGTCCGTTCCCCGCTGTTAGATGTGGCTGCTGTGCAGCAAAGAGAATATCCTCGCTTGTGTTCAGCTCTACACTTGTAATGTAATTTAATACACGAGGCGGGAATGTAGCATGCTGTCCTCAATCTGATCCGTGGTGTTTTTTGTCTTCAATCAGTCTTGTATCAGCGCAGTATTAAATCTGTGAAAAAAGTGCTCTTTGTTTAACTTGGAGATGCTTGTCAGTGATGCCGTGTGATACAGAGAGGAGGGCAAAAACCACAATAATACAGACTAGACTCTCTAATGTACACTGCCAGCACATTCTCTCTCCCAACGCGTCAAATACAGAGGCTCGGTCAGCAACTGCGAGAAGAATATGGTGCGACTTTTCAAAGGTAGAGTTCTCAAGCAGTGGGTGGAGATACTCTGATCTGAATGGTTTCTTGAATCACTTGTTGTTTGATCTTGGCAGCCCACAAAATGCTTCAGATATACGCGAAGGTATCTGCACAAGCACTAAAAATGTTATGGTCCTGGGGTTTGGGGAATAGTTTGGTTTCCTGTTTTATTTTGGAAGTTACTCCCCTCTGGTGTCGTGGTTTTTTTTTTTTTTACTTCCTGTCTTGGCTCTGCCTGTTTTCTACCACACCTGTGTTTCATTAGTTAATTAGCCTCTGGTGTATGCAGTCAGTGTGTTTCCCTGTTTCGGTGCCAGGTCGTCTGCTTTAGTTTGCCGGTGTCTACGTTTCCCCCGGTGTTCAGCATTCATAGTGTTTTGGATAATCTCCGACCACCTGCCTGTTGTTACACTTCCACTTGTAAGTTTCCTTTTTCATTACATCATGTACTGAACCTGCTGCTCCTCAACTCGTTTCTGCGTTTGGATCCTTTGTTGAACTGATATCGTGACAGAAAGTTTTTCATGATGTATCATATATCAAGTGTATATTTTAATGATATTGTGATATATATGAATATACCTTTCTTTCAACATTGAACTGTTTGTCATGAAATAACAGTTTGTAGTTGTCAAGGTGAAAAAGGAAATGCAAAATTGTGATCTGCACTTGTGAAGAAATGAGAACTTCAACTTGGCTGTAAGCCCGCATTTAGTGACCATTAGACAAACTGCCCATAAAAGCACTTCCACTGTAAGCTTTCTGTAATTGTCGCGACGAAACACATCTTCTGAAATGGGCTTTTTAACAGACTCAGCGGAGGGTTTGATGAATGCAATGTCCTGGCTTTAGAAAACCCAGAAAGGATTTGCATCAGTTACTCAAAGGACAACTTAAATCTACATTAACCACTAATGTTTTCCATCAGCGAGTATTCTGTCTAATGCATTGGTATCTGCTATAAACATCACTGACGTCAGTTTTCATTTGGATCTGCAGTAAAGAAAACACAATAGTCTTCAGACTACAAGACACAACGGCAGTAGATGTTTTGTGTCGGCTTTATTTGGGGGATTATCTCCATGTACAGTAACATCATAATGAACACAATGAGCAGACCACATCAGTAACAATTCATAACAGTACTGTCTTCATGCTCTCAGCCTTTGTTTCCTATTTTCAGAATATTAAAAATAGCACGTCCTCACACAGCTTTGCAGGTAAGATAACAATAGTTTGTTTGTTATTTTCATCAGCAAATTTCTGGCTGCTGCCTGCTTAAAACTTGAAAGACAGCACATCCTAACAAATACAATGTAATTTGACAAACGCATAAAGGAAAACATTCATTAGTCAACACTGAAATAAAAAATCTAGCTTGTTTATTCTAATAAGAACATAAAACACCCAAAAAAATAAATATGTTCTGATGAGACCTGCCGTCATCACTTTAGTTTTTAATGCAGTAACACTTCTCCCCATTTTCAGGTCATTAAATAGCTTCAGGACTTTGTTGACTTCTGTATTCATATACTGTGAAAGTGAATTGACAACTTTCATCTGATATATTTATATTTGCCTCAATAGGAACAAGTGTACACCACTGGATGTGTGTGTATGATAAATAATGTATTAGTTCATCTATTGATAAAGTTGTGCTCACGGTCTCATGTTAGCTTCCTGTCTCTGGATGCCTTCTCCCTTGTCCAATCAACTGGAAATTCAGAGAAAACACATTTTGCTCTGAACCAAATGTGTTACCCTCGTCGTCCTCTGAATTATAAGGAATTTAATTTGCAGCCTGCACTAATAGCATCAAGAAATGCACCTGGTACATAGCTGTGGTGTAAAAAAAAAAAACCTGGTTTCAAACACAGACGGGGTTTCAACTGGGACTGAAAAGCACAAAGCCCAGAGGCTCCAGGCTCCAAAACACTTTAGTTCAGATCTGTGGGCCCTGACTGATTTATGGCAGGCTGCAGGCGGCACACACACACACACACACACACACACACACACACACACACACACATAAACAACGGATAGAACAGTAGAGGAAATACTTGACTAGAAAAACGCCTTGAAACTTAAGCTGGTGTAGCCTGATAATGTTTACTCACAGCCATTGCTGGGGATTTAACTTTATCCATTACTAGGTTTTACTACGTAGCAACATTATTTAGATTTAAAAAAAATGAGAACTTGACTTGCATGTCTTTGAAACTTGACTTGGCCGCCTAAACACAGAAACATTAAGTCTCAAGCTGTGATGCCTGAGCTGCAATTAGTGTAAAAAGTGATCCCATAACGCTACTTATACAGAACTTGCCTTAAAATAAACACGTTCACATTCATAGGTACATTGCAAACAGGAGCTGGTAAAAGCTACTTTTAATGGTTGATTGGCCAAAATGTAAACGCATATTTCTTAAGAAAACAGGGCTTGAGTTGGAGCTCACAGTTGACTCCAAGGCAACATTGTACTTCTTCTCTTGCCTCAGATTTGTCCGACTGTGAACACTGAACACTGTCAGACTTTGAAACCTTCTGCATTAAAGGGATAAGGTTCCTCTGCCACCAGTTCAAAAGAGCTTATGCCAATAAGGCAAAATAACTCGCCCTGATGTATACTGACCACGGTTTGCATTCAGTCCCCTGCAGGAGAAATCTGCTGAAATTGAATGTGTCTCACACTAACACTATTTCCTCCCTGCCAGTAGCTGTAATGTAATCACTGGAAAAAATATAGTAATGAATTATATTATTGAATAACTGGGAAATCAGTTAATCGATTATGCCGGCCATCCACCAATGAACTGATGGACACAGAGAGAGGCATCATGTATACAACTGTCTACTAATATTCATTGTCACTTTGTCCAAGCTGATATTTCAGTCAGGATCCATTGCTTCATTTATTTTTTCCCCTTTCATATCCATAAAGAACACATGAACAAAGATACATAGAGAACGACAGGCAGTACCTCATTAGTTTGTGTGTGTGTTTACTAGAATCTGATATCAGGTTTATTTGGCTAATTAGTGCAATGTTTCTGCCAGCAGGAAATTTGGAGGACCAGACACAACAAACACTCACAGAGCTCATCAAAGGAAGACTCTGAGATATCAATTTGCCTACAAGAAAGCCGCTGGAAATAAGAAGGAACAGAAAGTGAACCAAGAAAATCCAAATTATTCTTATATATATATTTAACAATATAGTGTGAATTTCGGAGATAACAATAGACACAACGTCATGTCTTGTAATATGGAGTCTTGATGTCACACTGCAGGATTGACTTGGCGAGTGGAAAATCAGGGCTAAGGTTGTGTAGTGGGAACTCGGCCTCGCAGACGGAGAGAATCCCAACGACAAAATATAAAGAGTCTACAAAGATAACCACAACGTTCTTTTCTTGAGTATCTAAGTGTTATGCTGCTTTCATCCTTTTACTTCAGTATATTTTATTTGCCAAGTATTAGTAGCTTTTTAGAGTAACATTTTAAAAACCTATAATGAGCTCGTGAAATACAAAAAAGTTAATCAAACCCAACATTATATACAATTACTGGAGTTAGTTGTGCTTCAGCCGGCTACAACATTGAAATGCTGCTTATGTCGCTGCATCAGTGATATTAATCCAACCGTTTAAGTACATTATTCCAATAATACTTAGAGACTTTTACATACGGGAACTCTTTTACTCAAGCAAAAGATCTGAATACTTCTTCCAACATGGCTCATGAACTCAAATGTATTTGCGCCGCTTGACTGAAGAGGTTAACGCAGAGGTCAGAGAGGCAGAAACACAGGTTAGTGTGTTGAGATGATTGTGTGTTGGCAAAGTGAAATAAATGAAACGGCAGCCATCTCTCCTTAGAGGATGATATGACGGTTTCTGTTCTCACCAACTGCCTGTAATAACAGCTGCTGCTCCGCCTGATGGGGCTTCCACCTGCACGTGCACATGTGCACACGTGCATATCCAAACTCACTTTGCATCCGCAGCTTCTTTTACTGCAGATTTCGCAGCTGTCACTGCCATCATCTCACCACCCTTCTTTCCTCCCTTCATCCGTCTATTCCCCACCTCTCATCCGTCCTCCGTCACTTCCATGAGCTGTCTGTCAGGGCGACAGTGACAGGTTTAGTATTCAGAGTCATGTTTTTTTAGGCTTTTTTTTTTGCTCGCTATCCATGCTCGGTATCGCGGAAGCAAATGAGCCACATCTCATTGTGTGCCAACAGTAAGTCACTCACACAATGAGATGTGGCTCATTCCGAACAGATATGCAAGTACTACATCAGCAGTAGTTCAACACTGGACTTCTAAATGATGTTACTGACAGTTTGGATAATGATTAGTGTTCTCCTTGTTTTTAACTTACAATGAGAAAATCTTGTGAGGAAGATAGTTTTTTAATCTAGTGTTTTCACTTTGTCGCAGCATCTGACAATGAAGCAATTGGAGTTATGGCCAATAAATGAAAGCAAGGCTCGGGTTAACTGTTTTCAGGTACTGTTGTAAAAAATCCAGGGATTCATCGGACTTGATTTTGTATTAAATAACATGAAAACTCAAAATGGCAACATTACTCTTGCCGAGTCATAAAATTACTTAGGAATTTGGCTTGACAGCAGACGTCAAGATTCATATTCATTTTGACTCAAAATGTAAAAAAGAAACTAGGCTTCTTTTTACAGAATTAAAGCAGTCGGAGCTCGGCTGCACTGGGAGACGGAATCCCAGTCGGCACAAACCCCAGAGCCTGGAGTCACAGCGGGCTGGTGGAGCGCTGGGTCCCACCTGTGTAATGGCAGCAACAGAAAGTTGAATCTGTGCTGCAGAAGAATGTAAATACAGAAAATAGAGAATTTACCTTCTAGAAATGCCAAATCTTGAATATAATGGAAAACCAAAGGAGAAAAAAATATCACTCTAAATCAACATTTGGCGTCTTTTCAACACAATCTTCCTCCTAATAGCGCATTCACTTCATTACCTGATGGGATGCATATACGTCTCCTCCAGATTCCCGCAGCATGGGTCATTTCCACCACTACATCTCGCCTCTCATCAGTAAGCTTCATCTTATCAGTGACGGAGCAGAGGTTGGGAGTAAACGGTGTCGTCACCTGCATGTGACTCAATAATGGATTCAGATGGAGGGAGTGGCGCGCTCTGCACCACCCTTGGTTATGAAAGCTCCTCACATCCTGCTGCCAAGGGCATCCCTGTACCTCCCCTCCTCGCTGCTCTGATAGGTTCATGCCCCCACGACTCTTCCACAGATGAAAATAGATAAAATCATCCAGACGTGGCGTGAACAGCCAGTTAATGTTTGCCACACACTGATTCTTTCAAAAAAGAGGCAGTGAGGGGTTTGTGGTATATTCTTATTTATTTTCTGTTTCGTTGTTGTTCAGCAATACATTTTTTTTTTTTACATAAAAAGTCAAATAAACACCGAACAGAAGAAACTCCCCCAACTAAGAGAGCTGTTTTGGCTTGTGGGTTGTTTAGTTTGTATTTATTCACAGGGACCTGCCAGGTATTCTAGTCGTGAACTTATCTTCTCCAAACTCTTTTCCAATACATACTTCAGATTTATTTGTCCTTCAACTGGGCAATATTTCAAACACAGATGCATCAGTGAAGTTGCGCGCCGTAAAACCAAAACAATAATCTGAAACACTCTTTTCAAGCTGAGGGGATTTGCAGAGTCGGGTGATAATTATCTGTTTGTTTTTTGTTTGACAAATTACCAAAAAAACAACAAAATAGGTTGTATGTCCAATCAAACTACATATATGAATGTTTACTGATCGGCACCCCAATCGCAAAATCTGTTTTCCGACGTGGACCTTTTTCGCTTTCGAAATTTTTGAATACGGTTTAAGCATCTCTAACCAGTTGATTGAGGTTAGAGAAAGATGGCGGTCATGTTTAAAAGAAACCAACCTTGGCTTTTGAAGGCAATCTGGATGCAAACCTGTGTCTGGTGTCGAAGTCTGTTATTAATATGTAAACTCATCCATCCTCCACCATCTCCTCTCCAAGAGTTTCTGTCATCACATCATGTTTTATTTTTCTTTGGTGTTTTTCTTTTGTGTATTGTACTTTTTTTTTTTACTCGAGTATTTATACAAACAAATCTATTACAAAATTGAACCATATTTCAAGAAAATCTGCAAAAGAAAATGCGAACGAATTCTTCTTTCCATGCACAACCTCCGTAGAATAAGTAGCAGGTGGCAAGATTTATTTTTTCCACTCAGGTTTTTTTAATTTGCAAATTGAAAATGCACATAAAAACTAAATGGAGCATTTGGTCTTTTAAGGCAGCTTTTCACTTATACAAGTGAGATTTTGTATTAGGATTATAGAGAAAGCTTTTAAGAGATCAGTCTATCTTTTGAGACAGTGATCCACTACATTTAAAGTAAAGATAAGCAGGGCTGATCAGTAATGGATTACTAGTTACAAAATAAATGACTAGAAATGAAATATGATTGAAAAATAACTAAAAGAACTGAAGGCAAGATTCTGAGGGCCATTAACACACTGACAGCTGTTTTACATCTGGAAAATGTGGCACAGAAAAAAATCTGGTTTGCTCATGTTTTTCCTTCTCCCTGTCGAACACAAACTAATGGCACTATAGTGTTAGCTCAGTCTTCTGCTGCCATCTGGTTATGAAGGCAACATTTCAAACTGTCTCTCTGATAACACGTTGCAGCAATAGGTGCTAAGAGTTATGGTCACTGTAGTTCACTGGCAGGCCTATAGTTTGATAAAAGATCACATTGGCGAGGACTGTCGTGTATCGCAGCACTTGCGATTCTCAATGAAATACATTCTAAGGAACTCCACGTGTAACCCAGCAACAGTCTCTGGAACAGTTAGGAGTGGCCTTTAATAGCAGTTAAAGTGTCATTTAGCAGAATAACTGCTATTAAAGGCCACTCCTAACTGTTCCAGAGACTGTTGCTGGTCATTTAGCAGAACAATAATAGTATGTAACCTGGAATTGCTTTGTAATTTTAAGTTATACTTGGACCTCCATGCTGGTCACTCATCTACCGTGATCAATTTGAATTGTGTGGAGGTTCGTCCCAGAGCGAGAAATCTCTGAAAGCCCTCGGTGGAATTAATCGCCGTGTCGGTGGTATTGATCAACCACCCGTTCAAGCCTCTGCAGATACATTATGGGGGTGAAAATGTTCCTCTAACGCGACTTTAATCCATGCCGACCGCCTGGCCCGAGTCCTTTTTGTCTTTGTAAGTGTGGCCATTATCTGTGATGTTCAGTAAATGCCCAACAGAGAGTACAGCCAAGGGTGAACTGCCTCTACTCTGACACATAACAAAGTGAGGCATTTGTATGAGTAACTGGGTTGGCGTTAATTCTTTCCTAGCTGAGTCTCTGCTCTGCTCAGCTCAGCTCTTCCTTGCATGCTGAACTTCTGCATTTAAGCCTGCTGTTGTGCATTCATTGGCAGATATTATACCTACACTGCAGAGAGGGAGTCCTCTTTTTTTTCTTCTCTGAGATCAGGTTTGTGGGAGAGAGATGAGAGGAGTCCACCATACCCTCTGTTCCTCTGTCAGAACTACTGATGATCTGTTCAGGAGCACTCTGCTATGTATATTCACGCCCTATTTTTGATATAAGAATCTTTTGGAAGACAGATTTATAGGTTGTATTGATTCATTTTTGGCCACTAAAGGGCAAATACAACTGCAAAACAAGCTGACGGATACACAGACCTGACGTACACTATTATCACATTTTAACATTAAGTTGACTCATCGATAAGTCGATCAACAGGAATAATAATTGTCAGCCTCTTACATGTGGAGATTTCCTGATTTCCCCTGTTTAATATCATATTAAACTGAATATCTTTGAGTTTGGACTGGGATGGACATTTTTCACAATTCTCGAACATGTCGACCAATTGATACACCTTGAGAATAATCGGCGTATTAATACGTTGTGTATAATAATCGTTACTTGTATCCCTGTTGTTTTTTTACTAGACAATAGACACTTATCTAAACATCCAGCAGACACATAACATTATTGATTATTTAATAATGCAGCTCTTTTCAGAAATACTACCAAAATTGTTGGTTTATTTACACTGTATGTTCATGTATTTATAGTAAAACTAGGGTTGATTGATCACTGTAGATATACAGTACTTCATATTATGACTGGAGATTCGTGTGATGTTTTTGGCTTGCTGCCATTATGCCTAATTAGGCATGCAAGACGAAACTAAATTAGTCTTCATGCATAAAAACATGAGGTTGCAATTTAATTCCCACACATTCAGATGTTCTGTTCAAAATGGACGAGTGGGACATCTTAAAAAAAAATCAAACAGTTTTTTATTTTTAAATACTGCTGTCGTGACTATCTGTGAGACTGTGAGCCATACATGCAACATAAAACCAAAACAATGAGCTGAAAGATCCTAAGGGCCTTTTCTTACTTACATAACACGGTCTGAAAACACCCCATGGGCGTGTGGGTCCTAAAAACGTGGTGAGGTCAGGCGCATTGTTGGCGCATTGCTATCTTGAGGCAGCAGAAAGTGACTGAGCCATTGACAAACAACAACTGTTAAACTGCTGCTAAAGTCAATGGTGCAGTGTTTTCCTGCTATTCAAAAGGCACAATTCATATAGTAAGATGTGCCTACAAACGCATACACTTGTAATTAGTTTCAGAATCCACGATTGGGGGTCCAGAGTGACCCATTTTGATCCGATGTTCATGTTAAAAACTGTTGAAAAATGCAGCTGTAAACTCTTGAGAAATTAGAGATGAGATCATTAACAAGAGGCTAACAATGTCTTAATTCAGTTCATCACTGAGCTGTGCTATACTCCATGGTACACAAATGATTAGCTCAGTTCTTCATAAATACAAAGCTTTTTGCCTTCCTTTTTTTACGTACATGAATTTGTGGAATGTGCATTGGCTGTCTCTGTGATAGCCCTGCTCTTAATTCTGAGATGGATCCTTGGATGCCCAACGACCGTGAATGTGGCTGTTAACCACGGCGCAGAGTGGAATGATTCCATTCTCACCACCCACTGGAAAGCAATCTAGGGCCGTAATGGGAAACTCAAATAGCAAATCTGTGGATATAAGCATGTCTCAGGAAGGCACGCGTCAGCAACAGGCTCAGTTAAGCAGTGAAATAGTTTAGCTGGAGGTCACAGGATCTACAACGAGGGAGGGTGGTCTCCTCCTCTCAGCCCCATGTGATGTCTGGTGATGTGATGTGGAGGAGGAGCAGAGGCAGGACCCGGAGAGGAGAGATGGGAGATGGGAAAAAAAAAATTTCCAGCAACAACGGCGCATGATAGCAATCTGTAGCATCAATGGTGAAAATCAGATTTTGATGTCACAAGAGGATACATCGAAAAATCCATTTCTACGACCATAGGAGAAGGAAATGGAACAGTATACACTGCAGCTATACCGCTCATCTTTCTGAGTTTGTTTTCTACTGTATAGGATGTGAGTTACCACTCCTCTTCAGTGATATGGGATGCTCCCCACTGTGGTTGTTGAACAGCAGCGCCACATTTTTATTCTCTTCTCAATCTTATTCGGGAATGGAAAAGCATCACACTATCAGACTTCCTATTTATAGTTGGAAAAACCACTACTGCTGAAAACAAGAAGTTCTCCTCTCAGAGAGCATATCTTTCTACATTCAGCTCACATCTGTGACAGAAATGCATGTAAAACAACATGCTCTATGTAATTCTTAACAAAATGTTTATATGTAAAAAAAATACATATAAAATCTAAATATTAAAGCTCAATTTTAAATCAGCAACAGAAAGTTTGCAGAGTCAAGGCGGTCTGGTATCAGACCCCCGGCAACGGTGTTTACGCTGGCTGACTTTGAGGTTACGTCGTCTCCTTTACTCAGTGCCCTATATTGCTGTTAAAGGTCCCTGTGGCTGTCATATCAAGGCTTTCATCATACGGCAGTGGGCATGGTTTCATCTAAAGTAGATTGGAAAAACAATAAAAGCAGCAGCTAGCAGCTTGATTTAACATTTAGATTTAGGGGAGTTGAAGACCAAAATGATTCTTGCCATTTAGAAATCTCACTCGGAACTTAATGAAAAACTGTCCAAATCAGGTACAAACGATACCCAACAAAGCCCGACCCTACCTGCAGACATACGCTGCAAACTGCAAGTTAAAGTGTCGTGAATTTCGGATCGAAGTTTGGAATCGACGGATTAGTAAACATTCATCTTGAATTAAAGTTGTGTGATATTTAAAATATATGTAATGCAATAAATCAGTTCATTTTAATCCAGTTTGACCGCGTGATTATTGTTACTGATATTATTATCATAAAATCTTCAGTGTAGAGTTGTAGTATGCCGATGGATATTTTACTTTCACTCTCACAAGAATAAAATACTGGAGGCAAGTTGGTGGTTGTGTCTGGGCGAGAAAGTTGTTGAAAAATGTGGGTCTTAAAAAGCATACACCACCCCCGCCCTAGAGAAGCCCCCTCATCTTCGCTAGTCATTAGTTCAACAGACAGGCGGCATAATGCTGATGGTGGTGAAATGATAATTAGAGCTGGAGATAGATTGAGTCAATGTAAGTGTAATTAATTTTTAAGTGTGAGGTTTATTAGTACAGAGGCAATCAGGCTCCTAATGAGGGCCTGATAGAACTTCTTAAATAGTGGAACCAGTCAAATTAATAGCTCCAATAGCTTCTGGCACGGAACTCTGTTATTATTTATTGCACTTATGCATTCCTTTGTATATCAAGCACGTTTTTTTTCCGAAACACCGGGGTGATAATTTACACGGATACATTGTGTTGCTTTGGTTTCATAAACTAAAGGGAGACGAGCTGCCTCACATGCATTACACACACATTGAGATGTCACACTCACGCACCCTGTGTGACTATAAATAGATTCTTCAGCCCATTAAGGCTCATCTTTCAAATCGTGTCATTAATTAAGCCACGAAATACTCAAGTAATTTCTCTTTAATGAACTTGCTCAATTAAGTCTGCCCTCTTTTTGGTTTAATCCTCCTCACTTTAAGCACTGAGTAACTACTGTTCCTCACTGCACTCGCTCTTCCTTTTGTCCCGTTGAGTAAATTCGTCTGCCAGCTCTCCTCAACCTTCCCCTTTCCTCTTTTGTGCGTTTGTCTCGGCCATGTTGATGCATCGCGCCCTGTGCACTCGCGGAACGGATCACAGTCATTTGCACCGCCAAGCCTGCTTCCAACAAAAGGCGGGGAGACGGTTGTACACGCGTGCTCTTACACGTGCACGCGCACATTGATAAGATCGTCAATAAACTGCAAAATAGACATGTGAAATGTCACCTCGTGAAAGATGCAGGTAGCCCTGTTGCAATCAATAACAATATGCATATTACAACCTAATTGTATTTATATCTGACTGAGCAATATGGCCTGTCAACGTTAAAAATCTTGAATTTAGATTGTGACAAATAAGTTGGCCTTAATTTCTGGTTTCACACAAGACACCAACAGGTCTACTGGGTGAAGGTCTGGCTTTTTAGAACCACCCACCCAACCTAATCCTCCTCCCTTTGCGGACTTTCTCATTCTTTATACTACATCAGAGGTCAAGGCTCACAATAACAAGGATTACATGTGAATTGTTTACGTGGGTTACAGATGAATTATATTGTTGCTTGTTGTGTGTATATATATATGATGTATATATATGATCCGGCACTTTAGGGATGAGGTCTAAACTAGGTGTAGGTGGTCAAAGTGTGTGATTTCAACAAGAGAAAGGTTTGCACCCCATCGGCTGTCAACACTGGTTTATTTAAAGCAGTGAAGCGCTGTGGTTGCAGATTGCAAGCCACCCAATCATGGCTTATTTTAAGCCTTGATATGAGTGTTTATTTCTGCTGTAAAGTTGGGCATTTTAACGTGCGGGTCCATGGGGATTGACTCGCTTTTGGAGCCATCCTCATGTGGCCGTTTGAGGATCTGCAGTTTTTGGCGGTGCAACACGGTGAACTCGCGGTGCAACACGGTGAAAGCACTGGTATTTTTTTGTGTATGGAGCCCAGCTTGAATATCTACGTTAAATCTGTTTCATCCTTGTGCTGTCCAGTACAACCAAGCTTAGTGATGAACCCAATAAAGAACAGATATACTAGTCAGTTCAGTTTTGCAGGAGAAGCAGCTTCACGGCTGTTAATTTGAACCAACATTTCCACATTTTAAGTTAAGTCTGTGTGCTGTTTGGTGCCGGACAGGAAGCACACTGTGGGCGTGTTACTACAAGTGGTCCCCACTAAACATAGTCATTGGATCAATTGTTAATTCTAACATATTAATAAGTTCATCTTTGGAAAAAAAAGACGCCACTGTGGCCAGTCTCGCTTTCACAAATGTCTACCCACGGTGCCGCTTTATCTCCAGCACTTAACTCTGATACTTTAACACCCACATGGAGAGATGATAACCACTTGAAAAACTAATTTCACATCAGACACTTTCAGTTACGCAAAATTAATTTGAGGAGGACAGGTTGAGTTTTACAGTTCTGAGCTGTGTATCAGGTGATGTCGGTAATGGTGAGGTGCCTCTTCATAGGTGCACAATATTACCATTTTAGACCTTGAGATACTATTTTATCTGCTTGCTCCATGACACTCCACATCTCGAGTACACACACACACACACACACACACACACACACACACACACACACACGCATCCAAATATAAAAACACCATTTATAAACCAATAATTCAGAAATACTTCTGCTGCTGCTGTGATATCCAGGATATGAAGACAAACTGAACTAATATATTTCCCTCTTTCTCTTTCTAGCTTTCTGTGAGGAGGGATGCCGGAGCGGCGGGACCTGTGTGTCTCCCAACACGTGTGTCTGCCCCTCAGGATTTACAGGACGCCGCTGTGAGACAGGTGAGACCCGAGGACCCCACCTGGCCCCTCACCTGTACGGCTTGTTCAGGTGTCCCACCCTAATTAAAGCTCAGCTGGAGCATGACATTGTTTTTTTTATCGAGTTTCACAGTGACATCAAAAGGAACGGTCATTAGGTCGGTCTGAGGGCTCGGCAGTCGTCTCTCACTCACTCACTCTCTCTTACACACACACACACACACACACACACACACACACACACACACACACACACACACACACACATGTTCACGCTTCATCTCTAAAGCCCTGTGTTTAAATTGGACCCAGGAGAGCTGTAGAAAAGGACAGCTAATGCCTCTCACCACTCCTCCTTTCTCCTTCCTCTTATCTACTCTTCATTTTATCTTCCTCTCCCCCTCCGTCTCTTCTCTCCTCCAACTTATGTCTCTTTCTCCTTTTCCTTTCTCTATTTTTTTTCTCCCTTCTCTTCTTTTTTCCCCTCTCCCATCCTTCCTCTCCACTCCTCCCCCTTTTCATCCCCTCTGTCTTCTATAAACATTTCCTCTTTCCCTCCTTCCTTCCCTCTCCTCCATGTTTTACTATCTTCTCATGTGCTCTTTTCTTTCCAATCTCTTACTCTCCTCTCCTGCTTTTCTCCCCCCCTCTTCCTCCCTTGTCCTCACCACTCTTTCTTCTCCTGTATTCATCTCTCCACCTTTCTGTGGTCCTGTCTTCTTCTCCTTCTCTCTATCCTCTAGTTTCCTCCCCTCTCTTCATCCCCTTCCTTCATTTATTGGTCTCATATCTTCTTCTTCCCTCCATCCTTTCCTTATCCTTTTCTCTTCTCAGTCCTTTTCCTCCTCTCTTCTGTTGTCTTTCCCTATTCTCTCTGCTTTCACCCCTCTTCTCCTTCCCATTCCTTCCCCTCACTGCTTCCCGTCTTTGTTTTTTCCTCTTCTCCCTCATCTCGTCATCTCTCTCTGCTCATTCATCCTCTATCTTCCTCCCTGTTTTTCTCTTTTTTCGCTTCCTCGTCTCTCCTCTCATCCCCTCTATTCTGTTATTAAGCCTTCTGCCTCTGCGGTCTCATTTTACAAAGGTACCAGCTCTCATGGTGCACCACAATTACAGGTCAGCTATTCACAGCATGCTGCCATGGTTTCCCTTTAAATACCAGGTAACACTTACATGTGCACATTATTGGAGACATAAGTTAGTCTGCATGCAGGTACTCCTGTCAGTCCTAATAACTCTGTTAACGTGTAATGCAGAGGAAGACTCTGTAAGTGTGTTTGCTGCAGTCCCCCTGGGATACATTTCCTGTCTTCATCCAACGTTTGTGTCGGTTGTGGATTACGCTCTGTTGCACCAGTCATCAGCGAGCTCATCATATTAATGGGAAACATGACACAAATCACTTATTTCATTGATATTATGGCTGTTACTTTCTGCATACTTTCAATACAAATAAAATATGACTTCATTGCTGTCACAGTTGCTGGTAATTCTCACAGCAATGATGACCAAGTGCTATTTCAAATTAGAGGTTTTAGAAGTTAGAGGCTTTAATTTTGCAGATGTTCCTTTAACTGAACTGGAGACGACATGATATGAGGAATGTGTGTTTGTGTGTGTCCAACTCCTCAGTGCTATACTCTACAAAAAACATATTTCATATCCAAAACGTAACATTTCGACCTTACAACTTGGCACCGACCTTGCATTTGTGCAGGTAAATTGAATATTGATGACTAACTAAATACAGGATTGGATGAAAAAATGACTACATTGCAGCTGCAAAATCATTCTGTTGCTTCTCTTTGAACCACTTTAGAGGGGAGGAAAAATATTATGCAAAGAAGAAAGAAAGATGTGTTTAAGTGAGGCGCAGAATGCAGCTCTCCTCCCCCCATAGGAAGTAAAATATGGACTCATCATCCCGCTAATGAGGCTCCTCCCCATGGCCCTCTGGCTGCTGCCCGAGGCTGCTACAGATGTGATGCCATGCAAAATCACTCTGTCTCTCTGTGTCTGTATCTGTGTCTGTACCTGGGTGTCAAACTATGTATCTCGATATGTACATATCATTTGCAGAAGCTACAGACGAACAGGGTTTGATTTCTACTCGCTTACATCTGAGCTAGATAACATATCAAACAAAATCCTCATCACGTGAAGAGAGA
This sequence comes from Anarhichas minor, assembly GCF_050575085.1. Lineage (NCBI taxonomy): Eukaryota > Metazoa > Chordata > Actinopteri > Perciformes > Anarhichadidae > Anarhichas > Anarhichas minor. The sequence continues at coordinate 1,683,529 of NW_027466513.1, forward strand.
GCATGTCTTTTATGTCAAAATAGAAATGGATCCACGTTTAAAAGAAAATGTACATGTGCTTGCTTCCGCTTGCAGCTGAAATATTGAACGCAGCTTAAATGTGTTAAATTGCTGACCGGTAGGTGCTTCTGAGATGCGTTTGTGTGAAAGCAATCTTTCTAAATGAAGCTGGCAGAAGTTGAAACACTGAGAGAGTTTGAAGAGAAGTGAAAGTGCTGGAAGAGTTCTAAGTTTCTATGAAGCATCAACGGTGCGGTGTATATCAGAGCCGACTCTTTATATCCGACACATGCATCTTTTACATAACTGTCTTGTACTGTACAGTTTAAGCAAATACCACTATAGTAAAAAAATATACATACATTGTATGTTTTGACAGTGTAATGTAAGTAAAATACTTCGATGTCCTCAAAGTGCTGTCAGGGTTGGTGTACAGTAGTTTCACTTGACGACTTTTTTCAGGCATCATATACGAGCTGTACAGAAGGTTCTTGTTTTAACTCGACATGTTTTCTCTCAACCCGTCTCTGCACCTTTATCGTGTGTCTCCACTTCCATCTCTAAGGCGACTGTGGCTAAGTGGATAGCAGGGCCGTCTTTCAATCAGAGGGTCGGCGGTTCAATCCCCGGCTCCGGCTCTGCTAGTCGCATGTCGATGTGTGACAAGCAAGACACTTAACCCCAAAATTGCTCCCGTAGTTGTGCCTACGGTGTAGAAATGTGATAGACTCTGAATTGTAAGTCGCTTTGGATAAAAGCGTCTGCTAAAAAAATGACTGTAACTGACTGTAATCTCCCTCTCTGCTGCTCTTCCTTCCTGTGTAATGAAACACATCGCTGCTCCACTGACTCCTCTCCTCTGTGGTGTACACTGTAGCTCAGTGGGAGGTTCAGAGCATCTAAATATAAAGTCGATCTTTTCGTCCTCTCATTGACCCGGTCCTCGGTCCACTGTTGGATCCTTGGGGTTTATTTTATCAAATGCTCAAAACGGGATCAAAACACTGAACAGCTGACCTTGCTATGAACTCCCGGTTCACACATTGTGAAGTGCATACTACTTCTTTGTCAATAAGTCAATGTAATGCTCGCACTGCACAATACGTGGTTGGGTTAGTTAAACCATTTTCTAAAGCACAAGGGGCCACATGTTTGCTTCAGTATGACTGATATGTTACAGACAGTAGAAGCAGCCGTTCTTTTTCCGACGTATATGCAGTACAATGAGCCTTTTGAGGTTCAATCAAAGTGCACTAAACACCAGCTCTTCAAAGTTTAAAACTGAACTAGATGTTCAAAACATCGAAGTGTAGAGTTGGATCAAGCTCTGAGCAACATTAAAGGATAGGTTCAGATTCCGCAAATCTATCTTAATACAATTCTCACGTACAATATGTATGTTGAATTTATTCCACCTCTCTATGTGAAAACATAGAGACACTGTCTGTGAAGACATCCTAATCTCCTTCCTGCTCTTAGATACTGTATTGTGTCAATATCAAGTTGCTGTAGCAAGAAGACATTTCATAAGAGATAAATGTAAATTAGTGAAGATGTCGATCGTTTTATGGTCTTGCGTGCATTCATTACTGTTTGCTTGTGGTCTGTGGTCACTTTAACTGCTCCGTTAAACCAGCAGGCTTCTAATTGAATGCACATTTACTGGTCACAGACTATCAGGTAGCAACCAACACAAACCTTGGTTGTTGTTTCTGTCCTAAGACGCATTACTGTTAATGCCCCTAGTGACATTTTCCGTGATGATGTTCCAGTAGGTTAGTAGGGCTGAGATCAGGGTGTGAAGCTTGGCAGGCTAGCGGATACTCCCAAGAGCTTGGGGATTATTTTAACTATGTGAGGATTCATTCCCATTTCCTCTGTAAGCTTAAAAAAAGCTCAGTTCTTCACAGTCCAGGCTGTCATGAAAGTCTTCATGTACGCCTGTTGGGAAAATCCACAAATGGGGCAGAATGAAGCCCTGAAGAAAGTGCTAAGTGCTCACGTTTGCATTGTAATAGAAGTAAACAGAGAGGAATGTGTTCTGCTGTAACAAAGATTGATGGAGTGTATGTATGTGTGTGTGTGTGTGTGTGTGTGTGTGTGTGTGTGTGTGTGTGTGTGTGTGTGTGTGTGTGTGTGTGTGTGTGTGTGTGTGTGTGTGTGTGTGTGTGTGTGTGTGTGTGTGTGTGTGTGTGTGTGTGTGTGTGTGTGTGTGTGTGTGTGTGTGTGTGTGTGTGTGTGTGTGTGTGTGTGTGTGTGTGTGTGTGTGTGTGTGTGTGTGTGTGTGTGTGTGTGTGTACTCGAACCTATTGTACTTTATACCACAGGAAGGTCACCTGTCCACTTCACTGCCACAGACGAAGAGAATGGAAGGCTGTTCACACACACTTCTACGCCTACACCAGCTAACAAATGGCTTTATATGTCTATTGAGCAACAGGAATTATTGTCTGTGTGCACATGAAATGAGGTCTTTCTAGGCGGATGTTGAACGGGGTTTTGAACAACATGTGCTCTCCTTAAAAAGAGATTCAGAGTTCTGGTGGACTTAGTTATTTCTATGCTTGCATTTGGTGCAGTGGATTATCGCAGGTTTGGATATTCCTTGGCCCGTTTTCATTAACATTCTGGGAATACTCTCACGGAGCGCCTGGCTTAAACATTTCTAGCAAGGAGTCCTAGTTTAGGATTGATTTCGGAAAATTCTCAGAGCAACTCTGTGAAAGGAATTGACAGATACTCATAGTATAGTATGTCGAAAAATGGAATAAAAAAGTCATAGGATAGTCAACAAATTTCATGAAAAAAAAGTAATAGTATGTTCAGAATTTAATCAAAAAAAGGCATAGTATAGTATGTCGAAAATGTTTATGAAAGAAGTCATAGTATAGTATGTTGAAAAAAAGGTGATGGTATTCAATTAAATTTATTTGTATAGTCCAAAATCACAAATCAGCCTCAGAGGGCTTTACAATCTGTACAGTGCACAGCATCTTCTGTCCCACCTTTGCCTTGGAAAAGGAAAAACTCTCCCAAAAAACACATTAAACAGGGAAAAAAGGAAGAAACCTTATGGAGAGCAACAGAAGATGGATCCCTCTCCCAGGATGACCAGAAGTGCAATAGATGTCATGATGAATGAACAACATAATAGATTTACAACACAGTCAATGCATATGAGGTAAATGATAAATAAAATGAGATTAGTAAGCAGAATAATGATTGAACAATGACCACGACTACAGCAATAGTGGCTTTAATATAAAGCACAATCATGGAAGTAAGTTAGCAGCCAGGTGAGCATACATGGATGTGTGATGTGTGGAACATCTGGAGCAAGGGGAGAGAGGGGGGGCACGCCTGTCATGTCAGGAACCACACCAGGTCCAGGTGTGGCTCATGAAGCTGAAGACCCGGTTCCTGCAAGACAAAGAAGAGCCAGTAAGCACAGGACACAGGGTCATCTAGTGGAGTGACTCTTTTGACATTTTATTAATGACATACTATACCATGACTTCTACATTTTAATGACATACTATACCATGACTTCTACATTTTAATGACATACTATACCATGACTTCTACATTTTAATGACATACTACACCATGACTTCTACATTTTAATGACATACTATAGTATTACTTTTTATAACATACTGTACTGGACTGTAGTGCTTGAGTCCGGTCTGAAAGACCACTTGATGAAGTTGTGTACTTGTCTTGGTCTCATGCCTGGTTGGATGTTAACCTCTTGCTCTACATTTACAGCAGATGAACAGTGTAGGAATCATAGCTGTTTTTCAGTTGGTTGGCAGTTATTGGGGAATAACTTTTAAAGGACAGCTTCAGATAAAGATTTGTCAGAATCAGTTCATTTCAATGGAATTGACACAATCAGTGATTTCAATTATTGTGTAGAATTCAACTTTGAAGAACTTTGCCACACAATTTACTATTGTTGTCCATTTGCAAACCATCTTGACAATCTTTAAAGTCTGCAGAGGAGCAAGCTAGCCCCTTTGTACCTGCTGTACATTAACCAGCAGTAACCAACGGTAGTACTGTATGTCCCAACAATAATTAATACCTTTCTGTACTCATCTTGGATGTGCAAAGTCAACAGCGCTCCTTCAGCAAATGAAACGCATGCTGTGTTGGGATCAGATGACTGGCAAGTCAAGAACATTCCACTGTATTTAAAACAGTGTCTGTGTTTATTCTGATGCTGTATTGTCCAAGTTACTGTTCTGTACACTGTGCACCCAGTATAGATTTAAACACCTCCAGATACTGTTGAAGCTGAGAGTAGGTAGTATAACTGCATAGTCATTTGTTAGAAATTGTTTCAAATTCAGTGCTGTAGAGTACAGAGTCAAACAATTTAAACACATGTCACTTTATTCTGTAAAATACAGGAATGCCAGAGATCGATGAGACAGAAATATATTTATTTTACAGACACGGTGAGCATTTCCCTAAGAAGATGAAAGAAGAATATCAGAACCTCCTATGCCTAAATATAATTGAAGTGGTGGCATTTTGTTGTAGCAGTGAAAAACCTCTCAGTCAGAATGAGTCACGTTGCATGATTTATGGACAGACATGTCGGACGCAGGGCAGAATTATTGTTATTAGGAAGGCTGGCAGCACTCACGCCTGTTGTTTGTGCACTGTAGATGTTCCAACTGGGCGTTGTTTCTTGCCTTCCTTTCAAGGAGGCAAAGGAAAAGAAACATCTTTATTTGTTCGTGCAAAACAGGCCAAGTGTTTTGCATGCGACTACATGCTGAAGGTACAGAATTGCGAGTCTCAAAACATGTGAAAGTAGAAAGTTTGTATGTCAGCAAATTAAAAATGAATGGATAAATTAACAAAAATCTTTATTTTGATGGAATCATTGTGCCATGATCCTACTTTGCACAAAGCGTTGCACGTTGTTTGCACACAACCTGACAGCTTTGCAATCATCAATGTCAAACGAATATAATATGACATAGATAACAGAATTATTTTGACATGCGTGTCATTTTCTGCTCATTGTTTCTTATTTTAAGATGCTGTCCATGTTATTCTCTGAAACTCTTCAGTCTAAAGTGTAGACTTTCAAAGTCAAACAGCCACAAAGTAAATTCAATACTATTATCTGATCACAACAAAGTGGTTCTCGTTGGTCTAACTTGTTTTGTCTCTATTCCTTTCTTTTACAAAGGACTCATTTTGATTTGGACTCATTTCTGATCATTGTATTGGTTTGTGCCACAGTCTTTGTTCTTTCATAAAGAAATTACAATTAAGAGATGAAAAAAGCTCCAATACGAAAGTAAAAGTAAAGAAAATGGGAGAGACTGTCAGACCGGCAGCAGGACATCTGGCGTTTAGTCACATGTTCCAATGGACACGATCGTCTGTGTTTGAGGAGTGGAGGCCAGAGAGACTCTCGTGCACTCGCGCTGCACAGCACTGCTCTTTTGTTGAAGGGTTAGCTGCTCTCAGCCACCAGTCACCTCTAATCTTGCCATGTTTCAGTGGGATGTCAGAGAAGGAATCTTCTGGTGTAGCTCTGACCCGAGAGGCTGACGGAGGGCAGCCCTGCCGGCCGATGTCACGTCTTATTACCAACAGCACACCAGGCTAACGACACAAACACAACACACACTACTCTCTTTTATCTGTGTAGAGATAAATGTGTGTGTGTGGGGTGGGGGGGGGGGGGGGGGCGGGGGATCTTGAGACGGGTTCTAAGGTTTTACAACAGGGCTGGAGCAACAGAAACATGTTAATAGCACAAAATCAGAAGGCCAGTTTGTTTCTTTGTATTGGATGGATGGAGAAACTGTAGTTCTCCAATATGCTTTTATTCTCCCTAACGTTTGCAACTGTCTGCCTAACACTCAGATTTGTCAATAAGGAAGATGTCGCTTCACTTGTATCTTTGGTTGTACTGCTTTGAGGGACTACATTGTTACTTTGTACCAATGCTTGCTGGTCAGGCTACAAACTACTGCACTTTTTCTTGTTGATTTGCTTTAAAATGTCCCACCTTCAGCAACCGCATGAGAAACACACAGGCATAAAAGGTAACGAGCAGTCCCTAGCTACCTTTCCTTGTTTGCTACGGTTCACATTTAGGTGATAGAAGTTGTGACTGAAGGTCACGCTTTAACCATCAGAGTGTGTGCACAGGTCGGGTCTTACAGCCAGAAGTGAGAGCGCTGCAGACGAGGAGCCACACCATACATATTGAATGAGAGAGACATGCTCCCCCGAGAAGGAGCGAGGACTGTAACGCCTCTGGGCCGGGCATGTGTATGCACGCCGCACGCCAGAAACAAAGCAAAAGCCCGAGAAGAAGCGGCAGAACGAGCGAGGAGGAGAAATAGAGAAGTGCAGGAAGGAAATATCTCCGCTGCCAAATGGTTTGATTTCCAACAAGACTTTGATCCCCGCTGTGGCAGACCGGCTGCAGAGATGTCGGCTGTCTAATGTGGGCAGCCGCTGAAACGGCTCTGATTGGATCAACCTCCACTGTCGTAACCAGCACAGATCCAAGGTCACGCAAACAAAGACACAAATAAGCTGAAGTTTCAGGTTTTGTTGCTGGAAAACTATTTTAGACTGATGCTGATGCTGATGCTAGTGTGTGTGTGTGTGTGTGTGTGTGTGTGTGTGTGCGTGTGTTTGTTTGTGTCCTCAGATATTGACGAGTGTGCAGAGGGCCTGATTGACTGCCACAACCACTCCCGCTGTGTCAACCTGCCCGGCTGGTACCACTGTGAATGCAGGAGTGGTTTCCATGACAATGGCTCCTACCTGCTCGATGGCAGCTCCTGCATCGGTGAGCATACATTGAATTGAAAACATCCTCATCGCTGCTTGAAATGCCAGCCCCCCCCCCATCATGATCGCTCTTCTACGTGATCACCAGATAGACGTTCTTTGTCTCATTCCTCCTCTTTGAAAATCCAGCGTGTAGACACGAGTTCAGACTGCGATGTAACGCACGGGTGCCCTAACGTGCCATCCAGCACAGACGTACAGACGAGGCTAATCGGGTCTTCTCACCTTCACAGCTCGAGAGCGAACCATGCAGTGTGAAAACCAGATTTTGTGCCATGCGCCCTCTCTCCCATGTGCCCGCCCACAAAGCCAGAGAGGCAGAGTTAAAGGCGTAAATAGAGAAACACTAAAACAGTGTTGATGATGCATAGAACAAGAAAGTACGGTGTAAGTCCTAACTGTAAAACCAATTATTAACCTCTGCTTTCTATATGATGTATGATAGCATGGGATCATAATTATTCATGCATTCATTTGTACATCATTTTAATACAACAGTTGGTGAGTGTGGGGCTAATGTTACTTCATACACTGCTGGGCAGCGTGTGAATTATATATATATATATATATATATATATATATACACATACACATACACATACAGAAGCAGAAAGAAATCAACAATATCTCAGCTGAGTTTACTCTTGCTGCTGCTCTCACTCCCACACTCCGATATCTGCTCTGCTACTCTCGTCAGATAAAAGTTCTCGGGCGGCTGTGAAGAGATGAGATCAACTCCATGCGCTTCTTGCACTTGGCAAGTGGAATTTTTTAAATAGCCGAGTTAGTTAGTTAAGACAGTTTCATCTGATTTTGGCACTTTTGTTCATCTTGAATTGGTTCCACTTCTTGTCTTCACTGGCGCATCAGTTTTACTGATGATTTCATTTCTGATTCTCTGAAATGTCAAATGAAAAGAGAAGTATGTGATGTCGTGCATTGTGCTGCGCTGAATGTTTCAAACCAAAATGTGATTTAAAAATAAATTTAATCAGAAAGGAATGGGGGGAAAAAAGAATGAATTTGTTACACCGTTTTTTTCACGCTGCCTGACAGATTTTCTCTTGTAAATCCGCTATTTGTTTTTATTTTGTTGAATCGTCTTGAGAGGCAACTAACCCAATATTAACGTGTGGAGGTAAAGCGCTAAATACAAACTGCAGACAAAGGCAGTGAGTGGTATTTCATTTTATTTCCAGTTTTGCAGATTTGAGCAGCAGCAGCTAAGCTAAGCATGTTTAAACATCATATGGCTCACACTGTTTATCATACTATAACATTATTTCCGCGCAGGTTTCAGGTCCAATTGCAGAAAATGCACCGCATCAGTCAGTTTGTTTAAACAACCTGCTTGTGCTCGTATCCTAAAAATAGGTTGCATGATATTAACCATGGCAACCTTTATAGTTTAGCATGTAACTGTGTTCATTTGCTAATAATAATAATAATAATATAACAAGTACAGGTGCTTACTGATTCTTGGCACTGACATCACATTACCTGAACAGCAGGATTTTCAGGAGCTCAGAATCTCATTATCAGTCAACAAATCCGAAGCACTGCCTGTATTTGTATTTATTTTTTCTCCGCCAGGTTTAAAAGCCTGTTGGGATACAAAGTTTTCGGGTGTGTGTGTGTGTGTGTGTGTGTGTGTGTGTGTGTGTGTGTGTGTGTGTGTGTGTGTGTGTGTGTGTGTGTGTGTGTGTGTGTGTGTGTGTGTGTGTGTGTGTGTGTGTGTGTGTGTGTGTGTGTGTGTGTGTGTGTGTGTGTGTGTGTGTGTGTGTGTGTGTGTGTCGCAGCATCGACCAAGTCTCACGTCCCCCCCAGACCCGGTCTGCCTGCCGGGTACCCCTTATCATTCCCCACTGGAGGAAACAAAAATGTTTGTTGCATGGTGTTCGCTGTTTGAGCAATTTTGGGCCAGAGGCTCTAAACATTGTTATGATACCTTCTGGCATTGCAAATCATGTATTTTTTGCTGCTTTGGTATTTCCTTTCATAACATTGCATTATTTTTAGTTGTTCACGAATCCAATGACCAAGCTTTTTTAATTTGTTCCTGCGGTTCACTATCCCCTAGTTTCATCCATATCTACAAGATTCACCCGAACACGTTCTTTAAAGTTGCAGCTTCTTAGCTGTAAACTCTTCTTCTCCCTTCAGTCCTCTCTGCCTTGCTGTTATTACGAGCATGTCTAAACTAAGTGCAGAGCCTCGACTGGTCCATGGACTCAGCTATTATGTCGAGCCCTGACGTTTATCCCCCGGTGTTCTAGGGCTTACGAGGAATGGGATTCATTAGAGGCAGCAAGAAAAAAAAAAAAAAGAAATACTGAATAGAAAAATTATTGTTTTTTTTTCTTTATTTAACTTTTAAGACGAAGTGAGCCACACGTCATATCATTTAGACAGGCTCTGGTCAGGCTGTTCTCATACACTGTTCGTAGCTAAACCTATGAAAAGCAATACACACGCACACACACACACACACACACACACACACACACACACACACACACACACAGTCTACCCAGGGACAACTTTTTCACAAGATATCATTCCACTCTATTCCAAAACAAAACAGACAGAAGTAGTCAAAGTACAGAAGCTATATGTGACAATCTGGGGATTCAAATGTGAATATGTGTAGCGCAAAACATATATACACAGATCCACTCGTGAGTGGGCTTACATATAGAAAACAACAGGTTGATGGCCCGGTCAGGTTTTGACTACAAGTCAAGTATTTTAACATGCTCTGTAAGCATTAAGCTGAAAGTAACCCCGAAAGTGACAAGGTACAGCTTAGAAACATGTGAGCCGAGTCTGAAGATGTTGAGCCGAGTCTGTTGTGTCCTGAAATGGTTACCATGCAGAGGATTAACTCTTTTGATTACCTGGTGGTAATACTGTGCAGTAAAACCTAAACGTACTGTATTGGCGAGTACAGAGAGTGGTGTGAAAATCAATCTTTTTAAACCTGTGGCCGTCAACAGTTCTCCATCTCACTCAACTGTGTAGAAGACATACTGACTTGTTGACTTCGCTCAAAGTGTGAAAGCATGGTTTGGGTGGAACAAAATAAAAAATCATGAATTTAAATGTAGTTTTAGTATTTCTAGGGCCTTTGTTCATGCGACGCTAGTGGCCTGCTGTCAGGGTCGTGTGGGTGTGATCAATGTCCGTAGGCAGCAGGTGCTGGCAGGGGAGAGCAGAGTTAACTGTCGAAGGGACTTTGGTCTTTTTCTCTAACATTTAGTAAAGGATAAAGAGCGGTAAATGTCACGGCTTAATAAAAGGTAGGGACAGACTTTTGGCACCATGTTTCCTGGTATGGAAAAGTAAATGCCGTCTATTCATGTTCGTTCTTTTGGTTAGTAGAGAACAAATGTGAGAAAGGAGCTGTCTGAAGAGATGCTTCATTCCTTGGATAATGAAACTGAATCCAAAAATAGAATATACAGGCTGTTGTGATGCCAGTATGTGTAGGTATACTCTTTGTATATACAGGGAAGGGGTGATAAATATGAGCTAATGCTTTGCCTCAACCATAATTTAATGAATAATGACATAAACACAAGTAATCTGCTATCCCTTCAAATGTGTCAGAGATGACAAAGACAAGCTGTTAAGTCCTATCTTTTAGAAAAATGCCTTCAATAAAATACCCAAAATGATGAAGGAAAAGCTCCTCAACAATAAACCATATATGGAAATGTCTGGTCCCATTTGAAAGGTAAGAAGTTAAGGACTTTAAAACCCATTGTAAGTAAACCTATTTCTATTTCTATTGCGGCATAAATGGAAATGCAAAACAGAAGAAAAGTAAGAATTTGATTCTCGCCTACATTAAACAGACAGCGTCGCCTTTATAGCATAAAGCAATGGATAAGGATGCGACTGCATGTCTACCACTACTCTTTACTAAACCTCAGGCGATCTCCATGTTTCCGCCAGGGCCCACTGTGCTCTACTGTCTGAGATTTCCACAGATTTGTCCACGCAAGCTGAATAGAATGACAGACGTTTGTTGCTGTGAGTGTTTCGATAGAGCCACCAGGTGGCCACGAACAGCCAGGGCTCCCTGCAGTGCAAGTCAGCCTAACTTTAAAAAGATGGCTGCCGACTCCTTCGTCAGGTCCACTGGGACTTCCCAGCAGCCCCAACTTCACTGTAGATCGGCAAGTAACTAAAATCTGCTGGTTTTGGCAAAAAATAACATATGCCTTGTTGAAATATTTTAGTGTTGGTGTGACTGCAAACTGTGATGTTTGACTGCTTTGTTTCCACTTCGTTTATAGCCGTGTGTGTGTGTGTGTGTGTGTGTGTGTGTGTGTGTGTGTGTGTGTGTGTGTGTGTGTGTGTGTGTGTGTGTGTGTGTGTGTGTGTGTGTGTGTGCTTCTGTCCGTCTCTCTGGTCTCATCGGCCCGATACTCTCTAGTTTGGTCTCACTTTTCCATCCACTACTACTAGATATGCAAATATAAGGAGTTGGTAAGTCAAGATAAACACTTGGTGGCGCTAATTCTCCAGTCAGGTGCCATTAGACCATTACAGAAGAAGAGGGCATAACGAGATGCCGACAACGTGTTTCATGTATTCATTTGTAGACAGTCTCCTCATCGGTCGAGAAATATCTGATGTTTTTGTCGACCGCCAGTTTTAGTTTCTTCCGTGACAAGTGATGTTGAAATGCTTCGTCTACATTATGATTTATTTGTTAAGCTTATTTCCATTGCACTTTGTCGCATGTGGCATTTATCGATTGAAAAATTTGAAATATCACCAAAAGAAGCTTCAATGCTTGAGATGGAAAATTTTGTATGTCTTGATATAACACACACGTAGATGTGTGTGTTAAGTATGTGTGTCGCTCCTTAACCAGACAAGTGCATGAAGCTGTGACGGCATACCTTTTGTCCCCCCCCCCCCCCCCACTTTGCAGTATTAGGCTGGAAGCCAGCAGGGAAAATAAGTACGAATGAGAATTTAACAGGATTTTTTTTTTTCCTCCAACACCCTCTCATGACTCAACCAAACAGAAAGAAGCATTTTTGTAATAAGAGAGCCGGATCAAAGCAGAGAGCAGCAGTGGCAGTCAGTTAACGACATCAACGGCTGCACATCGGCCAAGAGCATGTGACGTCCACGAAGGAAACAGCAGAAAGCACTAGGGACGAGAACTAGTGGGCAGAAAGAAGAGGATCATGTTTTGAGAAATCAGACCATCTCCTTGTCTGTGTGTATAAGCAATTATGTACGTAATTGCAAATACTTGTTTTGTTTCTTTGTGGGGGGGCTTTTCTGTTATAGGAGCATTTCAAAAAATGTATGCACAGATTTTAGTTAAACTTTCAGATGCAATTCAACAGCCAAACAGAATCACTTTCACGTGCTGTTTTCTTAACAGTGTGTGTAAATCTGTTGATATCCTGTGTTTTGCCACAACAGCAAACTAGGGAATTATTCATTAGTTGTGTGTGTGTGCGTGTGCGTGTGCGTGTGCGTGTGCGCGTGCGCGTGTGTGTGTGTGTGTGTGTCCTGTGAAAGGGGCTTTCCGGGTAAAGAATGTGCTTTGTTTTTCAAATGACCAGAGCACTTTGTTGTAATGCAGGCACTAATTCATGTTTGGCACATGGAGCAACGGGCTGTGCTACTCTAAGGGGTGTCCTGCTGGGTGACACATGATGCTTAAGAGTTGTTTTTTTTATCCGCACTCTCCCAAGTTGGGCATGAGAGGGATATACCTAAAAGTGTATGTTCATACAGACACATTACACATGACCAGACAGTCCGTTTCGGCTATTTCCTAACATAAAACAAAAAAGGAGCATAAAACAGTATGTATGCAAAACTAATCAAAGCTTTAAAAATAAAAGAATGAAGTCCTTATTTGCCGTATACTATTTGCACACTTGTTTGTTTTTCAACCTTACGCTGTTCTAGAATTACATGCATTTTTTTTAACAATGTAACACATTAAGATTCCTACAATACCTTGTGTTACAATACATAATGTCGTAATATTTCAGTGATATATTTTGTGAAAATTGACACAATCCGCTGTTCTTTTAGGTTATGTATTGTTTCCTCATGGTGGATTTCATCTTGTTCTATTTTTGCTGTACCGCGATGCAAAACATTGAATTGTAGCATATTGCATTCCATTGCCCTGCATATTGTTGTGAGGAGGACCAGAGCAGCTGCAAGCAGCAGTCCTTTTTTTTTCCTTTACGGCTTTGACTGAGAGCTGCATGGGCTGCATCTCAAAACCCATTTACTATGCCCAATGCTTTAGGGAGAGACAGGTGGCTTGAATAAACGGATTGTGCAGAGAGATGAGGATAATACACAATAAACTCCCGCTGTCTCCCTGAACGACAGCGTGCGTGCATCATTTTCTCTCTCTCGCTGTGATGTACATGACCTTTCCATATGGGCTGCCTGGAGACATACCAAAGATATATGATTTAAATACTCAAATACTGAGCTTTCTGATGCCTCCTAATTACCAGCATCTGTCAGAGGGATGTATTTGTTGTGTGTGTGTGCGTGTGCGTGTCTATGCTTGTGGGAATGTGTGTTGTCATGTACATGCACTGCAGGATTAGTGCTTTCATTTGTACCAGCACATAGGTGTGAGTGTAACTTTTTCACGTGGTTGGATGTGGTCGGCTGGTTTCTCCGACGGGCTTTTATGTTCGGTTGTAAGACTGCCTTTCACGGCCTACGTGTAAGAGTACGCTCCATCTGCGAGCAGCAGCTTGTGGTGAATGTAGCATGAAGAGCGTTAATCCTTCACCAGCGGAGGTACAGTATGTCTGACTGGCTGATGGGGATTTCATTTGGTGTTTGCAAATAGTCTGTCGCCGGCGCAGTAAATTCTTGGCTGAGCTGTTTTCCTCTCTCTCTCTCTCTCTCTCTCTCTATGCAGCAAACTTGATACCAATTAGAGTGTGTGTTGAGCGCTGTCACAGTGCATTGTTGTTGCCGGTGTGGCCGCAGCATCGACCAAGTCTCACGTCCCCCCCAGACCCGGTCTGCCTGCCGGGTACCCCTTATCATTCCCCACTGGAGGAAACAAAAATGTTTGTTGCATGGTGTTCGCTGTTTGAGCCAGAGGCTCTAAACATTGTTATGATACCTTCTGGCATTGCAAATCATGTATTTTTTGCTGCTTTGGTATTTCCTTTCATAACATTGCATTATTTTTAGTTGTTCACGAATCCAATGACCAAGCTTTTTTAATTTGTTCCTGCGGTTCACTATCCCCTAGTTTCATCCATATCTACAAGATTCACCCGAACACGTTCTTTAAAGTTGCAGCTTCTTAGCTGTAAACTCTTCTTCTCCCTTCAGTCCTCTCTGCCTTGCTGTTATTACGAGCATGTCTAAACTAAGTGCAGAGCCTCGACTGGTCCATGGACTCAGCTATTATGTCGAGCCCTGACGTTTATCCCCCGGTGTTCTAGGGCTTACGAGGAATGGGATTCATTAGAGGCAGCAAGAAAAAAAAAAAAAAGAAATACTGAATAGAAAAATTATTGTTTTTTTTTCTTTATTTAACTTTTAAGACGAAGTGAGCCACACGTCATATCATTTAGACAGGCTCTGGTCAGGCTGTTCTCATACACTGTTCGTAGCTAAACCTATGAAAAGCAATACACACGCACACACACACACACACACACACACACACACACACACACACACACACACACAGTCTACCCAGGGACAACTTTTTCACAAGATATCATTCCACTCTATTCCAAAACAAAACAGACAGAAGTAGTCAAAGTACAGAAGCTATATGTGACAATCTGGGGATTCAAATGTGAATATGTGTAGCGCAAAACATATATACACAGATCCACTCGTGAGTGGGCTTACATATAGAAAACAACAGGTTGATGGCCCGGTCAGGTTTTGACTACAAGTCAAGTATTTTAACATGCTCTGTAAGCATTAAGCTGAAAGTAACCCCGAAAGTGACAAGGTACAGCTTAGAAACATGTGAGCCGAGTCTGAAGATGTTGAGCCGAGTCTGTTGTGTCCTGAAATGGTTACCATGCAGAGGATTAACTCTTTTGATTACCTGGTGGTAATACTGTGCAGTAAAACCTAAACGTACTGTATTGGCGAGTACAGAGAGTGGTGTGAAAATCAATCTTTTTAAACCTGTGGCCGTCAACAGTTCTCCATCTCACTCAACTGTGTAGAAGACATACTGACTTGTTGACTTCGCTCAAAGTGTGAAAGCATGGTTTGGGTGGAACAAAATAAAAAATCATGAATTTAAATGTAGTTTTAGTATTTCTAGGGCCTTTGTTCATGCGACGCTAGTGGCCTGCTGTCAGGGTCGTGTGGGTGTGATCAATGTCCGTAGGCAGCAGGTGCTGGCAGGGGAGAGCAGAGTTAACTGTCGAAGGGACTTTGGTCTTTTTCTCTAACATTTAGTAAAGGATAAAGAGCGGTAAATGTCACGGCTTAATAAAAGGTAGGGACAGACTTTTGGCACCATGTTTCCTGGTATGGAAAAGTAAATGCCGTCTATTCATGTTCGTTCTTTTGGTTAGTAGAGAACAAATGTGAGAAAGGAGCTGTCTGAAGAGATGCTTCATTCCTTGGATAATGAAACTGAATCCAAAAATAGAATATACAGGCTGTTGTGATGCCAGTATGTGTAGGTATACTCTTTGTATATACAGGGAAGGGGTGATAAATATGAGCTAATGCTTTGCCTCAACCATAATTTAATGAATAATGACATAAAGACAAGTAATCTGCTATCCCTTCAAATGTGTCAGAGATGACAAAGACAAGCTGTTAAGTCCTATCTTTTAGAAAAATGCCTTCAATAAAATACCCAAAATGATGAAGGAAAAGCTCCTCAACAATAAACCATATATGGAAATGTCTGGTCCCATTTGAAAGGTAAGAAGTTAAGGACTTTAAAACCCATTGTAAGTAAACCTATTTCTATTTCTATTGCGGCATAAATGGAAATGCAAAACAGAAGAAAAGTAAGAATTTGATTCTCGCCTACATTTAACAGACAGCGTCGCCTTTATAGCATAAAGCAATGGATAAGGATGCGACTGCATGTCTACCACTACTCTTTACTAAACCTCAGGCGATCTCCATGTTTCCGCCAGGGCCCACTGTGCTCTACTGTCTGAGATTTCCACAGATTTGTCCACGCAAGCTGAATAGAATGACAGACGTTTGTTGCTGTGAGTGTTTCGATAGAGCCACCAGGTGGCCACGAACAGCCAGGGCTCCCTGCAGTGCAAGTCAGCCTAACTTTAAAAAGATGGCTGCCGACTCCTTCGTCAGGTCCACTGGGACTTCCCAGCAGCCCCAACTTCACTGTAGATCGGCAAGTAACTAAAATCTGCTGGTTTTGGCAAAAAATAACATATGCCTTGTTGAAATATTTTAGTGTTGGTGTGACTGCAAACTGTGATGTTTGACTGCTTTGTTTCCACTTCGTTTATAGCCGTGTGTGTGTGTGTGTGTGTGTGTGTGTGTGTGTGTGTGTGTGTGTGTGTGTGTGTGTGTGTGTGTGTGTGTGTGTGTGTGTGTGTGTGTGTGTGTGTGTGTGTGTGTGTGTGTGTGTGTGTGTGTGTGTGTGTGTGTGTGTGTGTGTGTGTGTGGAGTTAAGGTGCATGTAG
This sequence comes from Anarhichas minor, assembly GCF_050575085.1. Taxonomy (NCBI): domain Eukaryota; kingdom Metazoa; phylum Chordata; class Actinopteri; order Perciformes; family Anarhichadidae; genus Anarhichas; species Anarhichas minor. Next base: position 1,700,040 of record NW_027466513.1, read on the forward strand.
GTGCATTGGGAAGCTCGGAATTTCCAGCAAATCCCAACATGTTATTGTAGACTGAGAAGAAAATGATCCCGGATCTTTTGAACGTAGCTCGCTCTTATATTTACAAAAGATAAAAATAGGTTACTTTTTTTTTTGTTTAAAATAATATGTAATAAGACTTCGTAATAGTTTGGACAACAGACTTTGAAAGCTGAAGACTCCATGTATTCAAAACAGTATAACATACATATCTTCTAAGAATAGACCATCTTGCAGCATATCCTCATATCCAATATGTTCACTTTGCACTGCATGTGTGTGTTTGCGAAGAAGGAAGTCTACACTATTCATTTGTGGGAACTGATTGGGTCAATTAAAGAAACTGCACTGAAACACTCTGGGTGCTCCTCCCTTACTGACCAAAACAACTTTTCATTTCAGTTTATATCACTACAATAAACTGAATGCAATTAATTTGAGGGCATGACTGGAAGGCTGAAGTATTAATTTATGCACAATAGACACTATTACAAATACACCTGACACCTGCTGGGCTCCATAACAACGTGGGGACATGTAAAATGAAAATGTAATTAAAAGTAAATGTCCACCACAGAGTTAGTAAAGGGTCCGTCTTGTGCTCTAATACATGTGCTTTGCCCAACACTTCAGCTCCAAATGACAAAAAACATTGCCAGAGAACAGAATCCAGACAGGAATTATGATTCAAGCAAACTGTATTTGGCAAGCAAATGAGTGTGAACGAGACAGGACACAGGGTTGTGTATCAAAGTCAACCGTGTATTCATGTCCCACTACGCCATGATATTGTTTCAACACAACACTAATGCAGCTCTCAACTGTTAAACGCTGCTAAATGATTTTGCCATTTTTCATCATTTAGGGATTACAATTGAAAATAGTTGATACTACAAAACCTACTTCCTCAGGCAGCTTAAGAAATACAGGATCGAGCAAACAGCTTCCCGTTCTGTTCGACTGAGCTTTCATTGAGTCCGTCGTCGCATCCTCTCGTACGGTACATACTAATGTAGAGGAACATTGTGTAACAAATGACATGTAAGCATTCATTTACCATGGCTTGCTCTTTGTCTTCCAGACATTGATGAGTGCGGTTTGCAGACACACACCTGCTGGAATGACAGCGTGTGTGTGAACCTCCCGGGGGGCTACGACTGTGTGTGCACATCTGGTCCGGGCTGCAGCGGCGACTGCCCACAGGAAGAGCAAATCAGACGCAACGGAGAGGACTGGAAACCCGGCTTTGACCGCTGTGCTCTATGCTCCTGCAAGGTACAGAAGATGAACTCGCACATTTGAATTTGAACGCTAAAGACGCTTTCTCGCTGGATACATAAGCCACCAACACGCACCGACATCTGGCATTTGCCTTCAGTGAGAAAAGTTAGGATCGGCATTCATTCCCTGGACATATTACCCTGCAGAACTCATGAGCATTTATCGGTTCTTTCTCCGTTTGGCAGTGAGCTCTGCTTCTATTGCCAGCCGGCGCCTCATTTCTGTCAACGGTAATACCAGAGAAGAAAAAAGACACGGCCAGTGCAATGGCACGGCTCTCACTACTCGTAAGCGGAAAAGAGTGTATCGCCTATTTTTAGTGGGTTTCCCATGTTTAAGAAAAACCTGCAATTACGCTCTAATTTTGGTGGAAAACGGCTATGAGTAATACTGGTGTTCACAACCTAGTGGATGATCTGAACTCAGGGTTTGCCTCATAGCTATAATCTAAGCTGCTAATATACATAGACTATCAAGAATAGTCTACGACTTTTCAAGTCAAAAAGGTGTGAGTGCGTGATACTGAAAGGATTTTGGTGGAGACGTACTTAGCAATCATCTAAAGACCAGTCGGGAACTAAAGACAGAAAAGATGTCAACTAACTGTAATTTCTCTTTTGACGTAAAACCAAGGTCAAGCAACTTGACACGACATGCAAGATTGATACTTGACGGCCCCTTTTTAGAAATATCGTATCTATTTACGTCACTTTATTCTTTCACCTATAATAACCTGGAATAAATACGATATTCAAGAAAACCCATGAGCAGCGTTGAGCACAGAGACTTTATGCCATTTTTATATTCACTGTAACAACATCAATATACATGCAGGAAATACATGCAGTGGCAGACGGGACTGACTCAGAGACATTGCTATCAAAGAGAAGAAAGAACAGCACAAAAAAAGACAAAGGCTTAGAAATGGAAAAGAGACGGGAAGAGTTGGATAAATTAACAATGAAGAGAAGAAATATTCTCAAAAGGGGAATGGAGCAAGGGGGGGGGGGGGGGAGGCTGGTAGGAAATATGGAGGAGTCTTTTTTTCTGTCTTTCTTTTGATTGCTTCTCTTACTTTAATTTCAGTAACTTAATACAGTTTTCTCCACCTGAAAAGCCAATGCTATTGCTAGTTATTTTCTTCCTTCATTGGTTATGAAAACACTATACACTGGAACAAGGCAACGTACAACAAAACGTGATGGGCTAGATGCAGTCTGACGACCAGCCAATAGTTTAACCCGACCATCTAAGACACTCTACTTAGAGGCGAGTGCACCCGTAATAAGCCCTCATTGCACAGGGAAGCTGTGTACGCACGACCACGGTACGCACAGTAGGTCGGAGCTGAACCTGGAGGTCTGTGCTCAGAAGTCAGAGCGAGGCAGTGTGGCTGCAGGACAGGGAGATATTGATCAGATTTATCTTTGCGGCTCAGTGAGTTAGATTAATACAGAACACAGGGGGTTATTTTGAATGAAATGACAGCTGTGGGCGATCGTTCCAATCATGCTTCATCGGCTCATAAAACTCCAAATGTACCAGCAGGACGTTTCACATGAACCATATCCAGTAAGTACTGAAGGTGAACTAAAGCAAATTCTGTTCGTGTTCCGGGAGAAACTAAAAGTAAACGTTTGACATTAAGTCACTTGGGTCAGTAGTCAGTCAAGTTAATGTCAACCACGCTCTTTTCCTAACCCTCACTAAGTGGTGTTGTATTATTATTATTACTATATTGACACACCATCCCTGACACCTCCAAAACTGATGCTAGAGTACTGAGCAGGCTGTGGTACATGAGAATGTGTTTCAGCGGAAGGAGATTTGGAGCATTTTCAAAAAAACTAACTTTGCTACAAGTTAAAAACAAATGTAATAAAGCAATAAATATTTACTTGTCGATGATTAATTATTGCCAATAAGTATAGGTGTTTACATACATTCACATGATTTATACAAGTGAGCTGTTCCGACAAAAATAGACCCGCTGTGTGAAGAAATCGACAAGTGTGACACCAACAAGATGCTCTGCAAACAATGAATGCCTCCAGGATGCACTGCCTGGCTGGTTTTTGAGTCGGATGTTCACTGAATGTAAACAGGCAGTGATCTGGGCTCCTGGCAACTGTGAGGCAGCCAGGGAGTTACTGTGGGTTTTTTAAGGAGGAGAGAAATTGACGGTAATCAGGGTCAGAAAGTACAGACCAGTTGTAAATGCACATGAAACTGTCGATTCGGTTTGTTGAACATGAGAGGGAGGTTGATTGTTGTAATATGATTGAAATTTGTGGATGCCAGACAGGGCAAGTGGAAAAGATAGAAGTGCACGACGGGACGATGGGCAGAGCAAGAAAGGGTTTTTAAAAACTGCCTTACGTACGACGTCAAAAGGTTGAAACTTGAGAGCAAAGATTTTCTATTCTCAACTTTCACCAAAGTTTTATTTGAAGCTAAATGAAAGGAGACATTTAGTTGAATTAGATTTCAGAGTTTGACAAACAACCCACCCTGGAGAGGAATTCCTCATCCGAAGACTGTGTTGAAAGCAAGTCATACCTCTGGATTTAATGGGAATGTCATCTGAAGTGATCAAATTCATCATAAAGTTGTTGCCATCAAAGTTGCCATAAAATACAACAACGTAATGATGTTGTTTTGGTTAGCGCAGCATTAGTATTCACGCCCGGTCTTATTCCTGGCATTAAAATGAACAGTTTGCCTTCATGCGTCCTGCCTGCACTGCACTGTACTGTTGGCAGTGCTTTCCCAGCAAGTCAAGGGCCATAACTGTTAAGACCAAGGCCTTCGGTATTGGTACCGTGGGACTCGGCTGTTACTGTAGCGGGACAATATGCATCGATAAAACATTGGCTCTGTATAGCCCTTTTAATGGTATGCGGAACGATTTTATGGCGCCCATACATTTTCCACCAGCCATTCCATGCAACATTTTTACATCTCCATTACAATTTCGTCCCCGTGCCAGACAGTGCTGGCTGTGGTGAGTAAAATGGACCATAAAGTTTTCCCTGGGTGGAGATGGAGAGCCAGGGACACGGCGGCTCGGGGAGGCTCCCAGGTCTGGCAGATTTGACTTTGCATTCCGGCCCAGACGCCAAACTTCTAACGCATTCTCGCTTCATTCACGGCTCTCGTAAATTGCTGGTAGAAAATGGAGATTTGAAAGTTGCTAGAACCCATTAAAAACCTCCAAAGGTATATGCTGGCCTTGAATTATCTGCCTGAATGTCCCAATGTGCAAAATCGTTCAGATCTGCATCTTGATCCTATACCAAAGTCTTATCAAAGTCCGAAAGGGCTTTTTGAATACTAATACTTATGTGTTCAATATTTTTGCAATTGAATGTCCGGCATTCAGTGTTGTTTCCAGGATTGTACTCTCTTCAGAGATTAAAACGGCTCTGAAATGACACTTTGGGCATCAGGAGACCCTTCACCGTAACTGGACTGGTGAAAGCTTTCAGCGTCGGCAGCTGTTAAACGCAGTGACCCGCCTATTCAATGCCAAAGAAACGCTGGAACACATCTTCACGGCCCAGAATATGAGGCGACATGTACATTGAAGTATATTTTCTGCACTATTTCTTAAATGTCAACTACATGAAGTACGCCAGGGCCACTGTCGTGACTTGCTTCTGTTTGCCCTCTGACACTGTGACTTTGCCGTGCAGGACGGGCAGACTTACTGCAGGAGGAGACCCTGTGACTGCGGAGACCCGGACGAGGATCTGTTTTGCTGTCCCGGCTGTGACAACAGGCCCAGCAGCCAGTGTCTGGACCAGAGCGGACGCACACTCTACCGCAGCGGGGCATCCTGGCTGTACGGCTGCCAGCAGTGCCGCTGCATGGTCCGTACACAGAAACACACACATTCACACAGAAGCTACATTATGTTTCCTGCCAACAGAAATGAAAGCTGACCATATTAAATCCCTACTTGTTTGTTAGAAGAAACAGATGACACCAAAAACACAGAATCTCCTCATCAACATGAAGCTCAGAGCTCTGCCTTAATCCGCCTGCTCAGCTGTGTGTGCGGAAGGCTCAGATAATTATCACCTCTCTAATTAGAGATGTGGCAACAAATCAGCGTGTGAGCTGTGACTGTTGCCAGATCAGCTGATTCTCACACACTCACACACACACACACACACACAGAAACACAGACCGTAACATTTGTGTCACCTTTCTGTTTTGTCCCACCTCACTCAGGAGGGGGAGGTGGACTGCTGGCCTCTGGTTTGCCCCGCGTTGATGTGCGAGTACACGACGGTGGCGGAGGCTGAGTGTTGCCCGCGCTGCGTCACAGACCCCTGCCTGGCCGACAACCTGTCGTATGACATACGGCAGACGTGCCAGGACCCCGCGGGCGCCGTCCGCCTCAGCGGAGACACGTGGCATATGCTCAACTCACCCTGTACCACCTGCAAGTGTAAGGTAGGCCAAAGCAACAACAACCACAATGAAGGTTTGGCTTTACCGTGCAGCATTCTTGGTGATAAACTGTGTTTTAGAGAGTCTATCTGATGTGTGATGAGGATATGCAATCTCTGCTTCTCTGTCTTCCAAGATGAATACAAATAAATGCGTTTGTCACAGATGATGTAAGGTACATGTAATCTTGAAAGAGCAAAATATGCAGATCACTGTGTCAGGAACATGTCGCCATAACTCAGATCATCTCCACACATTTGCTAAAAATGATCTGTTGTCCCGCAGCTACAAGAATTTAAGTTGGCCAAAAACAGCTCAACAAACATATGGCCTGGACACGTGTCAGGTTATTTTATATGTGGTTACATGAACTGAATTTTATAGGTTATAAAGGTGATAGCTACTGCACTTGTGGAAGTTACTCTGATCTGCTTTTGCTGCATCACCTTTGGTAAAGACAGAGTTTGCCTCTGACCAGCAGGGAACCTCACTTTCAGCCAAGGCTGATGATGAATGACCGGTGAAACTTCCCCAGCTGATTACGTACATTAAGACAATTTTCTTTTGTATTACCAATTTTCTGAAATGGGATGTTTACATATACAAATATACATTTCAGGAACATTTGTAAGTCTAACTGTGGAGATGTTTTGGCTCCGAGAGAAAAAAGTAATTTATAAAATGGCCTTAAAGATATGTATTGAAAACGCTACAGGTGAATAGGGAAACAACTTCTACTGATGGATACAACCATGAATCTCCTCCAGTTGATTGCCTACATTAACACAATTATTTTTTATATTACAAGTTTTCTGAAATTGTATTTTTTTAAATGCATATGAGGCATACAAAATGCATATTTTGGATGTTTTCTTTCCACTAGAAGAAATGTTATGGAAGCAAAATAGACCAAAATCTATCTGTGCATGAAAAAATAATGTTTGCCTGAGTGTCTCGACTGAAAGGGTCAGTGCAGCCAAATTCCAAACCTAAATATATATTTGTTGCATCAAGTCATGCAGATTTGAGTTTTTGAGAGAATGGCCCCTCTTTTTCTTTGGAGAAAGTAGTTAAAATTAAAAGTGTGTCATTGTGACAGTGATTACAAGCAACATGTACAGCATATTTGAATACACAACAGTATATTTACAACTCTCTGTCTGCTCTTTCCTGTCTTCAGAACGGGAATATTTGCTGCTCGGTGGATCTCGACTGCCTTCAGAACAACTAAAAACAACTCCCCTCCTCTCACTGCGGGACTGCCACGCCCCCTCCTCCCTCTGACGACTCTCCCCCGGATTCATAAAACAGACTCACGCACACACATGTGCATGCCAGTGTGTGCACAGAAAATACGAACATGCACTGGACGGACTGGGGTGTTGAGGCTGTGCTTTCATGCCGTAACTCGACAAACCGTTAGAGCGTGAGCGAGTGTATGTGTGTGTGGCTCAGGCGGAGACTGAGGCGGTAGTCGCTCTATCCACAGTCACTTAGTTGTGTTTGTGTCTTTGTGTTGTTCCCATTTCACCAACTGTCTTGAGGAAAACCGTTTAACATTACGTCCCGAGCCCCGAAACAGAGACACGCAGCTGAATTACTAGCTGGACAGATGTTGAGGTGCTCCAGCTGTTTATGTTGCAACATGTCACTATTGCTTGGTCACCTAGCAAATCATCAGCTAAACATTCAATATTGTGGTAACCAAAAGTACTGCACCCTCATTTTATATGATGTCATATTAAGCAGGAGATAGTTTGATGTAGAAATAATAACTTTGGAAAGTAAAAATAATGCCGTTAAGTCTGATAGTGTAGGTCAGTTTCCAACTCAACACAACTTCTCTCATGGGAGCATAGACTGTATATAATGTCCATGTATCTAGATACGTCCGATATGTCATAAACCCTGTTCAATCTTAAATTTAATCTTAAAAATGTCATTGCAGCCCTCAGTATCTATAGCAATTAGTACTACAGTGATATAGCAATTATAGACTTGAAAAAGTACAGGTTCTGATGATGCGTTTCGGCCTGTGGCTTTTACCAGCGTCAGGGCCACATTCTGAAATGAGTTGCTCTCATAATTAAGTTTTTCTCAATTCTACAAGTGTTACTGGAGCTTAGCTTTTTGACAAGCAGCGCCTGAACGCACCATTAGTTTTGATCTCTGTGAGGCAAGACCATGCCATTTGAAAAAATGGCATGGTGTAACTTTCTGAAGAGTAACTTTCTGAAGGAGACAATCCGACAAAAACACCCACGTCAGGCAGTGATTGAACAGGGTGGGGAAAAGAGAAAGCATGCAGGGTTTCTTAGTCTTTTAAGAAACCCTTTTCTGAGGATTCTTAGGGTTTGGTAGTCTGAAAGTGCGCACTGTCATCCCCATTGTGGTCCGCCCATCTCTCTGATGCCTGTTGCGCGCGTAGGCTGGCCGTGCAATGCTCCAGTCTTCAGTTCTTTTAAAATGACCTGCCTACGTGAGTCACATCCCTCAAGAGGATCCAGGTTCTGAGGATCCAGGCTCTGAATTCGGACATAGCTGTAGTCTGTCGGTGCTGAGCCATTAACCAACACTTCCCCCTCAGCCTCAATGTCTCCTGTTTGATGCGGTTGACTGCCAGATAGCTAGTTATAGCAAGACATGATATCAAAAAGCCTGATAAAGCAGTTTGATGGTGCACAACAGATTCCTGCAGGCCGGAACAAGCTGGCAGAGCTCGAGGTGGGTCCGACTTCTCTTTGCTGTCTCCCGGGGCTCCTCAGCTCTGAACCATGTTGCGCACACAGAGAGTGGCACAGAGGCACATAAAATGAAGAGCGTGGGGGGGGGGCCTAATTAAAGCCATGTCACGAAGGCCTGGATGTGAGTATGCCAGGGGGTCACCAGGAGTCGAATGTGTTTACAGACAGCCAGTCTTAATAAGGCGGCAGAGTCTGGTGTTTCTCCTGCTGCAGGTCACACATTCACAGCTCTGACACCACTGTGGTCCCCGTCCCTGTCCTCTCCTCCACACCTCTCTTCATTATCCTCAAGCTTGTCTCGAGAGCGCCAACGTTTCCCTCAAGTGTCGTTGTTATCACCCTCACTGTCTGTTTTTATTCCCACAGAAAACTGGGGGACACTGTCTCAAAATGTTGTGAAATGAGCACAGACTTTGAAAGGTGGTGTTGTGCCAATCTGACATGCCAGGGGAAGCTTTTTGTCGGGTGAAATAGTATTTAGTCAACTTTTGTTATACAGTTCTTTGTGAAAGCACTTAACAGTTTTTTTAGGCAAGTCAAATCATTTCAGAAGGATAACTCGTTTCAAAGCTGGAACCAACGCTCAAGGTCTTCTTTACACCTACTTCCCTGGTTTCTCTGCACACCGTCAGCATATTGCAGATATCACGACTCAATTTCCCTTTTCAGAGAAAAACTGTTCCCACAGATGAAGATAGTTCTTCAGAGTGAAAATTAAACATTCATTTGGTTTCATCAAAGCTCCTTTTTTTTATTTTTTTTTATGTGAAGTAAGTCAGCTGCTGGAGCTCTAAAAGACACTAGTATCTCCCGTCAAATATTGGGATGATACCGGAAAGCCTAATGCAGACGACACAACTTTGACTGGGATTTTCCCATTCCAGACAAATATTTAGGATCTGAGACAAAAGCACCCTCAAGTGGCAATGGAATCCACGCCTAACTAACTGATGAACTGCGAGATAGTCCACATATAGCAGGCAGGAAGGGAGGTGGACAGGTTAAACAAACACAGGACTTTCACCCAGGAAAGTGCTGTTCGTGTGAAACTAAAAGTCATCGTTGACATTCTATCACGTCAGTCACTAGTCAGTCAAGTTAACGTAAACGGCACTCTTTTCCTAAACCTAACTAAATGTTTGTTTTGAAAAGACACTATGCATGTAATGGGTTTATATTGTCACGCCGTCTCTGCCATGTTCAAAACTGACGCTAGAGGGGTACGTAGTGAGTCATAGCTGGAATATTACGATCATTCCTTCAATCATCCGAATGGCGTAATCTCATTAGTACACCTCATCTGACACCAGCTGTGTCTTTGTTGTCTGAGGTAACCTTGATCTCTGGAGTTAACAGTAAATGTCTCCTCCATCTCTCCCTCCCTCCCTGCTGACCTTCCACTATTTAATGTCAGACTAGTTTTGAGGATATTGTTTTATACTTTGGCTCTCAAACACGGTGCTCATTTCACAAACCTTTTTGGGAAAGGTGATTCTGGTTGTTTAACCCCCCCGGGGGTCGACGGTGGCGTGCAGCGAGGTGTGCCGCCCCTCTGACCTCTCTGCCGCAACGTCCTTGTGCCGTCATCCGTGTTTTTGTCTCACTCGAGCATCTCTCCGTGTACTCTCCTCCATCGTCACAACGCCTCTTGTAAAACTGAAATCGTCAACTGTGCACAGAGCACGCACACACACACGCACACACACACACACACACACACAAAAGAAAAACAATGTATGTAAATGGTATCTGTACCCATCAAAGTTAAAACACAGCAATCGAAAGCAGACATTTGTACAAAGGATCACTGAAAACAATGTTTTAAGATTGCTCTGTTGATTGATTTGATATGAATTATGATGACTACTGTAAAACACTATTTGCAAGTCTGTGTGTAAATGTTTTTACATACCGACGATATGATAAAATTATACAGTTTTTTAATTCTCATTGTGTTCATGAATAACGTGTTAATTTCAGTGGACTGCTTTTCTTTCTGTGGGATAGGTTCTGTTTTGCTGTAAAGTGACGGGTTCTGTAAAGAGAGTAAGACTTTGTGAATTATTCTCACTAGCACAGCTTCTTAGGATCCGAGCGTTGCAAGTCGAGTATGACAGAGAAGCAACATTTCTATTGTTTTTACTATTTCTTTATTTTTCTATTCTTGCCTTAACCCTTTTAGTATCGGTCATAGTTTTATGTCTTTTCACCGTTCTAGGACGACAGTGTGGATTTGACTAGCCTTGTGTGTATGTACAGATCTCTGATCAGTGTCCTTCACTAAAAGCTGAGAGAAGTGGATTCTGGAATTCCCAATGAGTGTAGACCCTCGTCTGTCTCGGGCGTGTCAGACGAGGAGCCTGGACAGACTTCACTTCACATCTTCTTTTTTTTTTTTCAACACACGTCTGTTTGAGCTGAACTGAAAATATCTTCCTGAGGACCAGACGAAATAGGACTATGTACACATGTAAAAAAGAAAAAAAAAAATCTAATGTTGAACATGACAATGTGGTTCTTGATTCAGTTCCTACTAAAAAAAAAAAAAAAAAGCAAGCCATTGTGTTACTCCTTAAACGTCTGACTTTTTCAAGGAAGCAGTTCTGGATCTTCTAGGTCCTGATGTGCTTGTTCATGGTTTTGATAGAAGACCACGGCGGAGGAATCCACCTGGTCTGTTCATAGTCTCTTCTCCAGATCAGAGTGGCCAACCTAATTGTACTCAAAGGGTTAAGTGTCATTTGACTTGAAGACTGTGTCGTGATAAGAGTTTGCTGTAAAAAAAAAAAAAAAAAAAAGTTATTCGGTTAATAAATATTTTAGTTGTTTACTTTATTTGCATTCAAAGTGTGATGATGACTGGCAGCTGAGCTCACAGGTTGATGGTAGGTGAGCCTCACCTCCAGAGTAATTGCAAAAATAGAGGACAATCACGAGAGACGCCGATACGGTTCGCCATAACGCCGGCAGCTTAAACGAAAGCAATGTTTTCCCGAGCCTTAGAAATGAAAGTCAATCCCAGCGTTGGGATACAGTCCTGGAAAAGTCTTTCATGTTTCTACTTGTATCAATACTGCTGTTTTCCATTTCCCTCGGGAAATGTGTGAAAGGCTGCACGGCAGTGAAGATTAGTACATTCTTTTGATGCTTTAAACGGAGCGCTGTCGTGCCGCTAACAGGAGCCGGTACAGCAACGCTTTTGAGGCTACATCGTCGAGGAAAAGAGAAAAAAGAAGGTGAAAGCTCCACAACATGAGACCTGGTGTTTTATATTTCCCCGCAGCGCCACAATCGATGAAAAATACACACACGGAGCACATTATGCAAAACACACAGATGCAGGTATTCCCAAACTAGTCGAAAATTATTCTTAGATACATGAAATTATGGTTTTAGACCGCGTTCGATAGCTCAGCCAGAGCTGCTGAATCTTCATCAAATAGTAAACGCAACAGTCTTGATTTTTCAAATCACTCAGGTTCTGCCCTTAAAGCAAGCCTATGTAACTTCTGGACAAAAAACTGAATTCCATAATAGTGTTAACCGACTTTGGATATATGTTGCTGTGTGACTGACATTACTGAGTGAGTTCGCTGACTTTACGTCTCCTCTACTTGTGCTCCACTGTTAAAGAGAAAACGAGCCACCTTTTATGTGGCTGTCCAATCAGTGTTGATAGTAAATGTAATTAATTGAAGCTATAAATTCCTCAGTATTGCCCGAGAAAGGAGAGTTCTCCTGCTCGCTTAGCCGTGCCTACAGTGCCTACACGTACCACGATGCATTGCGCGCATTGCAGAAGAGGTGACCAGAAATCCAAGTTGAAATAGTCATCGATGTATAAAGAGAGAAGTAGGAAGAGGTGTGAAGGTTTAGTCTTGGTCTTTAGACGGAAATGCTTCCTAGTTTAACTCACACAACTCCTCAACACATTTTAGTCACTAAAACGTCATCGGATTTTAGTCGTTACCTTCAGTCCAAATGTTTTCTTTCTTCTTTGGTCTCAGTTAGTTACATAGGTCGTATAGAGGAATCACTTTTAAATTGAGACTGTTTCATAACCAGTAAAATGTCTTTAAAGTCGCCTACAAAATGTGTTCACAACGCATGATAGCAGTATTATAATTATTCTTCAATTTCAGACATGAATGATTGAATTGCAATATAATTCTTTGTATAACAAAGATCTGTGGGTTTTAATTATGCTCTGCAATATGCCAAGCAAGACATCACATAAATGTTATTTGTTTTTGTTTTTTCTGGTTAAAATATCACCTAAAAAGTATGGAAGACTTTGATATATACTACTGCTTTGTTGTTGTTGAGATAAACAACTGATTACCTGCAATGAATCGTGCATGAACACACTAGAGAATATACACTTTGAATATTATACAGGAACTAATCTGACATCAGTCCCCATGTGTTTTCTTGAACATCTGCTTGGCACAGATCAGTATGAACGTCTTTATCTTAGGCGGTGAATTGAGATGCCTCTGGGGGGGGGGGCTCTCTAGTGTGCAGCACTGGGGAGGGTTCAGTCAATTAACCTGCTGTCAGTCAGCTGTAGAGCAAGTGCTCTCTTGTTCTCTCCACTCCAGTCAGTCCCGGTCACAGTGAGTGGTGGCCCTGCACTCCGCTGTCCATCCCGGCCCCCAGCTCCGCCCAAAGGTGCTTACCATTCATGGGCTGGAACCTTCGAGTTCGCCACTGAGGCGATGGAGCGACTCCCTCAGCAACAACTCTCATCTACTGTATAGATGCAGAGGGGGGGGGGGGGGGGGGGGGGGGGGGATGATGCAGCTAGCATCTATGCATTAATGGACTGACTTTACAGCACGCAGGTGAAAATTGCTTTTTCATTCAGCTCTAATTTGACTTTAAGAGATGTCTTACTCTTCCTGATAGATCTTACTCTTTCTGGGTAAAAACAACAGAGACAAGATTGATGCAGTTTGGCATCAGTTCAGCAAAACAGAAATCCTCCTCCTCCTCCTCCTCCTCCTCCTCCTCCTCCGTCAAATCGATCAATTTCTCCTCTTTCTATTGACATCTCACGAAGCCCCCGGGCAGCCGTATATTGAAATGCAAGAGGCAACAAACACAAGTGCTCCACCTCAGGCTGAGAATTAATACATAAAGTATGTGCATATTGCTTATGTTATTACAATGACGATTAAGCTGTTTAAATGCCTTATCGACATCCTGGCCAATCAATGGGTGTATAATTAAAGAGTGGAGCTGAGCCAGTGACAAGGCGAGCAGCAACGCCACTATTGACCTGTGGTCAGATGCAGCTAAGTGTTTATTTAACCCAGTGTCATGGTGTGTGTGTGTGTATTCAATATATCTATATGACCTAGTGACCCTGCTTGCTTGCTGATTTTCCTAAGTTTGATTTGATTCAAATTCTTTTTCTTCACTATTTTTGGATGTTACAACATACAGAGTGAAAAGAGTCAATAATCACAAACACAAAGACCATTACGTTATTCCATGTTCAAGCAACTGTGAAATTAGTAAACCAGGTGGAGCTAATAACAGAAACAGGAATATCAGTCTCTAATGGCATACGGGTGGTTAGCATAGCTTGAGGTGTTGAAGGTATTGATGTTCAGAGTCTGCTGTGGGAGAAAGCCTGTTCCAGCATGTGCACATAAATTGCCTACTTGGACCTTGTATCCCAGCACTGAGCATTCTTCCCTCCTCTTTGTGTAGTGCAGATTCAGATCTAAAGAGGTAGTAGGAATATACCAATAGATGTGAAAATTAATGATTTCTTTTAAATAAGAGTGGGCAGCGCACCATCCCGGAGTATGAATTTTTCATAAAGCTCCTGGAAAGATGACTAAGGTGGAGCAAGATGAGACGGAGCTGCGAGAGATCTAATAAATACACATATAGAACTGGAAAGCCGTGTATGCATTATCAGATTGTGGTGAAAGACCCAAGCGAGGGTGTTTGAGCATGTTTGCTATATATACACACCTCGGTTTCATGAATAAATAAATAGATAAATGAGCCACGTCATGTCCAGATATGTCCTGCTCGATGGTAATTATCACTGTGCTGTCGACCTATTAAATAAAATAACAACAAAGAGCTTTAGAGTCCATCATGAAGCAATTACAAATAAAAGGCTGTTAAATTGAAGAGACAAAAAGTTAAAATAGTAAAAAAAGATTTTACCAATAATTTATGAGATGTAAGCTCACCTTTGGAAGGGGGCTGTGTGTGTGTTTTTTGGAATGGTACAAAGTCAATTGGCTAATCTTGCAGATGCTGGAAAACTGTTACAAAGTTTAAGGCTTCTACTCGCGCCGGTTCTCAGTCACATTTTGAAATGAGATAAGAGCAGAATCACAGGGTGAGCTCTGAGATGTAGCCTGGAGCAAAGCTTTTAACCGCTTTCAATCTTAAAGCTGCATTAGTTGATTTTTGGCCACCAGGGGGCAGAAACACACACGTACACAGCCAACACCCGATCCCTGACATCGTTAGCACACAGTTGCCTACTTACACATCCAGCAAACACAGAAAAGTAACTGGCAGCGTTCTTTTGGATTTGTGTTTATGTCCACCTCACAGATGTCTCCCTCACTTTCCTTTTAGCTCTGGTTTTGTTTTCAACTTCTGATTAAAATACAACATCTGTCTCATTAGCTGTTAAAACCTCGATTTTCCTCTGTTTGCTAACGTCTGTCCGCGGTTTCCCACACTATTGCCATCACCCTCTTCACATGCACTCCTAAATGTGAAAAAACACACCTGAACATTAGTTAATGGCCCCTCTCCAGGGTTTGATAAAAGGCATTCTGGGTAATGTGGGAAATCAATAGAATTGACAAAAAATTTTGAACATCACATTGCTGATACCGCATATAACACGAGAGACTTTTCTCTTTGCCACAGTAAATCCAAAGGCGGCGGGACAATCTTTTGGGTAATGTGGTGGACTGGATCCGGATTAAAGTGCCAGTAAATGTGCCAGAATTAGCCATCAGGGTGGGTTTAGTGTGCCGTGTCTGGTTAGAAACGACTTGAGAGCCCAGTAGAAACCAATTAAACCATCAGCCGCCAGCCTCCACCACGACCTTCACACACCCTCCCTGACCAGCCCTATTAATTTTCTGTCACAAGTTATTAAGCGATAACATTTATCAATTAGGCAAACAGATTTAAATTGGAGAGGGTACGCAGCCCAGAGGCACAACCATCCACAAGTGCCAGGCCCATTTAGAATAAAAATACTAGACATAATTCTTGAAAAGACCTTGTGTATCAGGAGGTGTCAGCAGATGCGCTGGTCTCTAATGTGCTTGTTTATCACGGCGTAGAGAGACTGCAGATAATCAGTCGAGCAGGCAGCTGGCCTTTATTAAAAAAAACATGCATTCACAATCAGCTGTTCAACAGCTCAAGGCTCTGTAATCTCCTCAGAGGCTGCTTATGAGAAAAGCCAGGTTCTAACAGACAGATCCCTCTCAATCGGTGTTTATTTCCCACTTCATCGCGCGGAAAACAAAGAGTTTCATTTTAAAAAACAACACATCTGATATCTTCCACCGTTGATACGGACCGTAGAGCAGAAGTCTTTCAACCTCCAGTTGCTGAGTTGAAGTTCATATTTGAGTTGAAGTTAAAATATTCAGTATTATGTAAATGCGGAACCTAAATGGATGCCGTTTGTCATTTAAACATTAAGCTTACACCAGTATGACACACAGCTCTTTGAAATAACAAAAAAAATGAAATAACGGGTTGCGTAACGCTGAATAATTATATCTAATTATACATTCCCCCCCAACTCCCTGTGTCTCACTGTTTCTCTGCGTTTTTGCGATTCTTTTTCCTTCGACCGTGCTGTGAAATCCTTAATCTGGGCCGAGGAGAGAAACTGGGCCAGACGTGGATGATCAATAGACTTTCTATGATAACCTGACAGATCCTTATTAGACGTGACGCTGCGAAGCCTCCAGCCCTGTTGTCGTATTCATCTGCACTCACACTGACTGACTTTGAATATGTGAATGTGAACAAAGCCGACCGTGACAGCATCCAGCCTGAACCACCTGACTGCCAAAGTCTTCATTTCCTGATGAGACTGATGTTCCTCCGATGTGTCGGGAAAGAGGAGCGGGGTTTCGACTAAATGCAAAGAGGCTGACAACCTCTGGGTGAAAACAGAAACATCTGGAACAAGATACAACTTTTACAGACACTTCGGCCTCCGCCCAAACACAATGTTCTGGTTATCTGGTTACTCGAGATGGAATTTAAGGTAATTAGAGATTATGAGCGTATGTATTTTTATTAGCAATATAATATGTATGTCTGTTGGCTCTCAAATGCAGACCCACACAGATTAAACACTAAGTGAATATTCATTACGAGCACTGATGTCAGGATTACGCCGCTAACAGACACGATAGCTCTGTTGTGTGTGTGTGTGTGTGTGTGTGTGTGTGTGTGTGTGTGTGTGTGTGTGTGTGTGTGTGTGTGTGTGTGTGTGTGTGTGTGTGTGTGTGTGTGTGTGCTTCTGAGAAGGCTAAAGGTCTGCTCGGTAAATATGACTGGAACAGATAACAGGACTCTGACTGGGTAATGAGACAGGAAGAAATGTTAAGGGAGCCCTGGGAGAGACGAGTAATGAAGCATTGTTTTCGGGATGAGCATGCGAGAGCACACACACACACACACACACACACACACACACACACACACACACACACGTAATGAAGCATTGTAGGCGGTTGAGCCTGGCTGAAGCTGATAACATCCCGTTGTGCCTGATGGAGGACAATGGGCCGTAGAAATGGAACTACACCGTCTGTGCACCGAACTCTACCATCACCCCTACACCACACACACACGCACACACACGCACAGAGGTGGATGGATGCACCTGAAAGCAGGGCAGAGAGATAACAGAGAGGCCCAAAGAGGAAAAGAGGTCTGAAAGCGATGCTCCGCCCTCGTTGTGCTGCCGCTCTGTTCCTCGGCCAACATTGATCAACACCCCTGAGCCCGACGCGTCATACCAACTAGTTTAATTAAAAGGCACATTTTCATAAGAGGAGAGCTGGGGGAGCTCCGTGGGAACTGCTATATATGGAGGCCTTCCAGAAAAAGAAAAAAAAACTACGGTTGCTTAGAAATGTTCCCGTGGCAGCACTGCTGAGATGGCTGAATGATTTCTCTTCCTTTTCATTATCCTCTGACGGTTTTTGTTTGCCAAAAGATTAGCACACTGTCTCCAGAACACTTCACCACGGCGCCTGTACTTCACTCGTGTTCGGGAGGTGTATTTGATGCGAGTAGTTAATTATACGGTGAGTGGGTTAGCCAAGGCAGACTGGTAAAACTCCCATTGAGCTTTTGTTTCTAACATCCTGCTCTTGTCTTTGCTCCGTGTAGCTCTCACACAGGCAGCGCAGAATGGGAGTGCGGCTCGACTTGCAAGACAAATGCAATTTAATGTTTTATCTGGGTGAGCAGATGGAGAACACCCCCTGGAAAGTGATGGCACCTCAGTGTACACTGTAGTCTAGACAGAGTTCTTACCAGCAGCGAAGGGTTCAGAAATTATTATGCGGTTTGTTATGTTTGGAGCGGCTGTTTTGTTTGCTGGAATAATGAAGTGATATTGATACGGCTCAGGCAACAGAGAACTACGAGTGCTGGAAATGGATTCTAAGAGTCAATTAACCCTGGATAGATGGGGGTTGCAATGCACTTGCTTCCAGACGTCAGTCTTGCATTTTGGATCTCATGCAAAGGAAGCCTGAGGAAGAATGTCTGTTTCCCATTATGAAAAGACTGGCATCAATTTTGCCTGAGATAATTTCAATTATATGAAATGAGCATGGGATTTTTAAAATAACAATGCGTCTCGATTATGTTGGAGTTAAAAATGAAAAGTTGCAGCAAGAGGAAAAGTAGAGAAAGTACGTTATACATTCTAGCCGGTGTGTGCTGCGCCTCTGTGGCTGAATATGCCGCAAACCTGACAAATAGCCTGCTCAACTTGAAAGAGATTCTTCTCCGATGACATGCGCCTTTTTCAGTATAGTCAGTCACAAACTGCAGAGGAAGCACATTTGTGTCATGTTATTTTTCTTCTCCTCTGTTCCTAATGAGACATGTGGGTCGACACTGTAACTCCTCAGACTGCGACACACTGCTCAACAACCCATCTGTGCCGGTATGCCTGGCATGTTACCCGCGCACACCCACCGCAATCTGGGGCTGCCTCCCCACCAGCCCGCTGCCAAATGCTGTGTCCTGGTTTACAGACAATCTGCGGCCCAGCAGGAGGCGGCGTGAAGAGTGCTGCCGAGTCCATAGGAGGCTGACCTACAGGGAACAAACCCTCTGCAGCTTTCCAGGCTAGATTCTGGTCTGCCCCATATCTACATCAAAGTTAGAAAAAAGTGGGCTCATGCGTCCTCGTTTTGTTAAATATTCTACAAATCGAGTGAAGGTGGGGCTCATGCAACTTAAGCAAGTAGTTTGACAATTATATAAAAATACTAATATTAAGCCTGATTTATTTTTGTATAGCCCAAAATCACAAATTACAAATTAGCCTCAGAGGCCTTTACAATCTGTACACGTACGACATCTTCTGTCCCGGAACCCTCACATCGGAAGAGGAAGAACTCCCCCAACAAACCTCTTTAACGGGGAGAAAAGAAGATGTTCTGTCTGACCCACACTGATGCTGACTCCCTTCTTTTGCCAAGTCCCCAAGGATGGTGACATCCAAATATGAAATATGCAGGATATTCATGCTCCCCGAAGGATGATCCATCATGTTTTTCACGAGCCACTGACCTTTCCTCTTGTGCAACTTCGAAAGTCATCTTAAATAAAGATATTTCACAAAAATCTAGACCAACCCAACAACAAACTGACCCCGCCTTGAGTATTGTAACTGAAAACATGACTTAGTGACATCACTTACAGGTTAGCAAAGAGGTATTTTGAAGCTTTATTTCGTGTAAAAATTGAGAAATCGTAATCTGGGCAATATTTATGAACTTGGATGGAGCTGAACAGGGATGTGTACACATTAACAACCGCAGTGTAGTGTGATAGGCTAAGACACTGTTGCTGTTTGCTGATTCGTCCCCCTGTGAGTCACATGTATTTGTGAATAAGTATGCTTACTCACTGTGTTATAAACTCCCACCGTGCAGCGCTGGTTGGACGGGGAGTGATCTTTGCATGACTTTAGTCAGCGTGAAGCCTTCAGAGGTCGCTGCAGGGGAGGAGGATCTGAGTGAAGGAAGAGGAGGGGGAGTCAGACCACAGCATTTGACATTTACTGGCCTTTGGCTTCATTGTCAGACACTCAGCAGGAGAGACTACTGAAGACAGAAACGTGCAGGAAATCCTTTACACACTAATTTAAAAGAGCCTTTCCTAACCTTGGGCTGAACCTCGATATGTGGTCGACAAAGCATGTCTGCATTATATTTCTCCATCATAAAGAATCAGAAAACAGCAAGTGAAAATAGCATTTTGCCCACTGACTAAGAAGCGGACGTAGTCCCGTGATGTCACCCGTTGGTTCTGTGGACTACGGCTTTGAAGCCTGGAGTTCGGCATTTTGACCATTTTGGTTTTTGGCCGGCTGCACTTTGTATTTTTGCAACCAGAAGAGACACCAGAGGGTGGAGCTAAGTGAAACCCAACACTGACCAAAATGTTACAATTAAAATCCATGAACTGAAAACAAACTGTGAAAGGGTTAAAGTTATGATGAAATGATGAACTCCCAGGCCAGATAACGCTTTGGGAGCAGCCTGTCAATCACAAGGTAGCCCCGCCCTAAAGCATACTCCGCTTTATCATCTTTTTTACTCAAAATGAGACTATGATTTACATTAATGAACATCATGCTGTATTGCCGAAGACTTCAAACTAGCGTTTGAAACCATAAACTCATGTTTAAAATGTTTACTGGGGTAATAAATCAAGTGAGAAGTCATTTTCTCATTTATATCTTCTATAAATCGCCCCCTGACGGCCAGTAGAAAGAATGCAAGTTTGTGGAAATTTGCATTGGCTTCACTTCAAAGAAATAATGTTATTCGCATGAATTTGAACACTGAACAGTTACGAAGAAGCAGGAAGTAGTATGTCTTCGTAAGTCTCCAAACAATAATTTATCTCACATTTCTCTGCGCGTGCACAAAGCCACGCAATCTTTCCCTACTTGCAGCACGCTGCATGTCGCCCCGCAGCGTCTGGGGCTTCTTGTTCTCTGCAGGGTTTTGCTTCTCTGTCAGCATGTGGTTCAGATTTGAGCCAATTCCATCCCTCCCCTCAGCTCTCATCCAGTAAATACCAAGGCCCCTTCTGTGGGCTGAATCTTTCTTAATACCCCACAATCCCAAACAGCACTGGGCAGAAAAGCATGGACAGAAGATTGGGCCTCTGTTTTGATGGGATGATGCTTCATGGGGAGCCAGAGCAGCCACAGATTATGTCCGTTATCTTGACAAAGAATTCAGAGACAGAATGAGGTCTGGCCACCAAAAGATGACTGTCCTAGCCTCATCCTTTAAGTACAGAGAGAAGAAGAGGAATCAGTCTTTGTTGTGTTACATTTTGTCAGTAATCCACACAACATGCGAGGTTTGAATTAACATCTGGGAAGCTCAAACGCTGGTGAGAGCTGTGTGGGATAAACCAATAAGGGTCACCAGCATGACTTGCTTGAATAATATAATTGTATTTATTATCACTTTCACTAAAAGATGTGTATACATTCTGACCATGAGCCAATAAAAGCAAAGCTAAACCAGCCTTATCGGAGCAGCTGATTGGCTGCCACTTATGAAGCTCTGCACAAAGCATTATCCTGCAACATTAATAAAACAAATAAACTTAATGATAACCTTTCCAAAAATCTGCTGCATCTATAATGAGAAGATGTTCTAAAGGCGCTGGAAACAAGACTTTATGCGACGATGCCGACCGTTCGTAATGTTGAATTTCTGGCAGTGTAGATGCAGCATCAGTGTATTTAAAGGCTTCTGCTCAATAAAAAAAAGGACATAAAACATGTAATGGGCTGCAAACAGCACACAGCATTTGTGGAGATAACACATTTATTTATTAATAAAATACAGTACTATTATGGCTCATCTTTTACCTTTTTCACAGAGAAATATCTTGATGTTTTAAAAGAAGCAGAAGGTTGTTGTCAATCAGCCACTGTTGAGTAAAGGGAAGCGTTGGACACTGTAGGGTTAAGGGAGGGAAACAGCACTACTGTCAGCCAATAGGAGAACTGGGTCACAAATAATGCTTTTATCATGGCAATAACCACAAATCAGCTTCTTTCATTACACAGAGCTGTGCAGTTCTGAACATTTATTTTTTGTAAAACCCAAGAAAACTTGGATTATAAAGAAATGGGTCTATATGTCTTGTAAATATACAGCACTTACAACAATGCATCTAAGCCGTAAGCTACATAAATGACCTTTCTTTTGAACATAAGAGGAAAATGCCCCCGCTGCTCACGAGAACCACGGTTCATCGTCCAACAGAAAGGTCTTCTCTGACATAAAGGGGTTCAGTGGGAATGTAGCTGCTGCACTCTGCTCCATGTTCACTCCATGTTAACCTGCTTCAGAATGGACTCTGCCGAGTAGTAGCAAGAACTAAAAATAAACAGCGGGGTAGTGACATGTATGGCGAGGCGAAGGCGTCAATGTGTCCTTGAAATGAGTCAAAACCAATGAAGAGAACTAGAGACCATGTTGTGATGGGTTCTCACCAGCCGCCAAACTGGGGTGTAAAATGTGCATGCGAAGGTTTATCACTACTGATGAGCAGGTGGCACCTTATATAGTAGCCACCAGTGTATGAGTGTGTGTGTGCATGCTGGCTTGTGTTGTAAAGTGCTTTGAGTGGTCGCTCAAACTAAAAAAAGTGGTATTTGAATGCAGTTTATTGTCTATTTACACATCTGTAACGGTTGTGACGCTATCACGTTGACAAAATCTGTCCACAGACAGACACATAAACACCGAGCAAAGTAATCAAACCGCTTCCGTTTCCGCTACAGTGGGTGTCTCCAGGATCACATTTTGCCACGATGACACACACACACACACACACACACACACACACACACACACACACACACACACACACACACACACACACACACACACACACACACACACACACACACACACACACACACACACACACACACACACACACACACACACACACACACTCAAAAGGTTAAAATGAAACCAGCCACACACTGTTGCACCAGGTAAAACAAACAGAGACACATCTTGTATGAAATAAGGTAGTTTGAATGACAGTGAAAAATATGTGCAAAGTGGAAAGTGCAAGGTGTTGGCCTTGAAGAAAAACTCTTCATGTACATTATCAACAGTCAAATTAAGCACCGTGAAGGAGTGAAAGTAGAAATATAAAAAACTGTGATTAGATTCACAAAACAATACAAAAATAGTTATTTCCTATCATCACCACTTAATGCAGCGGCTTTCTGTTACCAAGAAGTCACACCTTGGCTCTCAGTTACTGTATCACTGAAACATCCCACTTTATTTCATGTGCAGTTTAACTTGTACTTCTGAGTCGTTATCTTGGACAGCCAGGCCTTCCTGGTCCGCTTCAACACAAAGAACCGTCTATGTCAGTGAAAGCATCATCAGTCAAAACACTTATTCAACCTGCACACACACACAGACACAGACACACACAGACACACACACACACACACAGACACACACACACACACACAACTCATCACTTTTGGTGTTTGCTCATTCTACCCAACTTATCAAACTACATAAATTACATATGAATCATCCAAGTAATGATTAGAGAGGAAGCAGGCAGAAGAAAGCAGAGGCTGGACGGTGGTGAGATGGAAAGTTACAGAAATCAATACCAGTTAGGATGCTTTTGTTCACATTGAATCAAGATAAAACACACAAGATCAAATAAACTAGGCTGTTGCCCAGAAACTATTCTGGGATTTAAAAAAATCTGTTTATCCGGTGCCAACCAAACCACCCCAACTTTGACAATGTGGAAGAGACTCTGTTCCACTTTTCGTTTTAAAAGAATTTAAAAAATGCATCCCACAAAAACAAAAAGGGTTCCAAATAAATCAAACACTAAAGTATTTAAAGTTACTGTGAGGAACTTTTAACTGGTTATGAAACATTTTCAGTTCAGTAATGATGCCTCTACATGACTACTGCTTTTTACCAGCCGCGACAATGACACTAGTTTTGTTTTCACCGCCTGTGTGTGTGTGTGTGTGTGTGTGTGTGTGTGTGTGTGTGTGTCATCGTGGCAAAATGTGGTCCTGGAGACACCTTCTGTAGCGGGAGTTACCACGGAAGCCATTTTGAGTACTTTGCCAGGTATTTATATTTGTGAAGGCCCAGTTCCAACATGGATGTGGTCCGAGCCAGGGAGCCGGACTAGACAGACGCACTCAGTGGATTCCAGATCTCTGCGAGGTGCGTCTGCAATGACCACTGCTGTAATGTTTGATTTAATGAATACAATCCTACTTGTGTCCATATGGGACATCGGGTGTGTGTACAGACATCGCTGAATGTGTGTTAAAGGAGGCGGTGCTATGTGACCATGCTGTGTGTGTTGCATTTAAGAAGTCAAATATAGCAGGAGCATAGCATAACATAGCAGGAGCGGCCATTCTTATGTGTACCGTTGCCATTGTAAAGAACTGTGACCATTGTAGCGGGCTAACTTCCCAATAAACCTCTTTATAAACCGACTTACCGACTTTTCTTTTGAAATACTCAAATGACGACAGCAAACTGTTGAATGTCCGTTATACTCTCATTCTATTTCTATGATGCCATCACTGCATCTATTTACCACGTACAGTACTTTAGCACAGCCCAGACCATTTACACAAAAAAATAAATGATAATGTAAATCATTAATGATGAGCAGAAATGAAGGAAGAAAGAAGTTGGATAGAAAAAAAGTCTCAACTCTGTAATTGGTGACCATCATGATGGACTGCAGATGGTAGAAACAGGAACAGAGGAAGAGGGAAATGAAGCAGAAAAACAGTCCTGTGAAAAACTGAGCACGGCCTGTGCACCGACAAGTCATCGCTAAACCCGCCTGGGGACGAGAGCAGAAAACAAATCCGCCCCATTTGTGGGAAATCTGGAAAACATCCATCTTCATGATGGGAAAAAAAGGTGTCTGACAGTGTGTGGCTGTGTGTGCTGGCCACGCGACATGACTCTCCCCCTGATACAACGCTGACATTTCAGCCATCACCAGGAGGGAGGATCCGGTTGGAAAGAGGACAATTCAGCCCTGGACGGTGCCACAGCTTTTGTGCAGAGCTTTAGTTTTACAACAACAAGTGTGCGACTCTCTGTCTGACAGTGTTGGAGGGAGTCTGCACAGCTTTGGGCAAAGAGCATGTACTTTCCTTTAAGGGATGTTTACCGTCTATGGGAAGAAGGTCTGAACTCATACATTTAAATGGCAAGTGTGCTGGTGTGGTTCATTTGCACAGTGTGGACCTGCAGTTTGGTATAACTTTTGTGTTGTTGCCACTAGTGTGCGTGTATAGAAGCTCAGTTTTGGGTGGTTGTGAAACTTGAAATCAATCTAAGCCCTATTTTAGTATATGCAGGAAAACATGGACTGTGTGCATTCAATTCTTATTGTTTGCCTCCGCTAAACATTCAAGTTGGAGTTTCCATCCATGTCTGTCCAAAATGTCATCACTTCAATTTGTCCTATGGATATATATATATATATATATATATATATATACACACATATACATATATATAGAGAGAGAAAGAGAGAGAATGAGAGACCGAGAGAGAGAGAAACAAAAAGAAAGACCTTCGTGTAAAATTGCCATAATTAGCATATGGATTCTTGAGTTATGGCCAAAAATGTGTTTTAGGTCACAGCGACATTGACCTTTGACCACCAGATTCTAATCAGTTCATCCTTGAGCCCAAGTGGATGTTTGTGGCAAACTGGAAGAAATCCCCTCAAGGAGTTCCTGAGATATCAAGTTCACTTGAATGGGACGGACTTGAGGTCACAGCGACTTTGACCTTTGAACACCAAAATCGACCTCAAGTCCAATGAGCCCTTTATGCCAATTTTGAAGAAATTCCCCCAGGTGTTCCCGAGATATCGCATTGACGAGAATGTTATGGACGGACCGGCACGTGACAACATAATACCTCCGGCCGTCGCGGAGGCATAAAAAGCATTAATGTTGTGCACCTGTGACATGCAGCCTAGCATCGACCCCAGCGAATTGCACCCAGGATGCATTGCTGTGTGTGAGGCACAAGAACCATCTCAACTGCATTTTCTGTACACTAGTGCCCTGTGGCCTGCCCTTTCAAAGACAAGACTACATATTTTGCATGCACAGCAGGCTGAGCTGAATGACTGCCCTGCTGTGCAGCTGAGAGAGCGATAAGAGGAGCAAAGAAAGAGAAGCAGGAAGACACAAAGTAGATCTGCTCATTGACTGTGTTTAAAGGATATAAAAGCAGGAGAAAGACTGATTAGTCTGCTGGGTGTCCAAACCCCTTCAGCAGCAAGGAGTAATAGAGACAGCCAAAGCCAACATCTTCATCTGAGATCAATGCTTTCTAATCCAGGACACATGTACGCATTAATGATCTCTTACCCTCTCGCACCTTTTTGTCTTCAGCGCCCGTCCGCTCAATCACTGACCTGCTCGTTCCCTCAGCTGAACATCTGAGGTCCCCGAATCCCAATAACGCCGTCCGACAGGACAAACATCAGTCGCCCTTTAAAAACTGCCTCCGAATGAAAAGATCTCTCCTCTCCGCAGAGGCACTCTGTACTTGATAAATATCTCACCGTTTAATGATACAATTTTTCTGAAAAAAGTTCAAGATCATTACCAACCAGAATGTGAGAGGTGCATACGTTACCGGCGACTAAAAACAATGAGACTGCCAATTCGCCAATGAAAAATATGGCCAAGTTTGGAATACAGGCTGTTGTATATTTGTTGTGCCCATTTGCTGCAGCTGATATTTGTGACTAGGAATGGGAAGCACACGCTGTTGTGTCTCAAATGAAATATGAAACCACCAAAGCAGAAACAGTGAGAATTTGGAGGAAGTAGAGCTGGAACATTCCAGGTAGACGCTTGCTGTCACCTCGTCCACTGTGAGCAGATTAAAATGTCTGGTGCAAAAAAAATAAAATATGTATCATGGCCGAGCTCCTCTGCAAATGACTTCATTGATTAAGTTAGCTAAAAGCAAATATGTAATATGCAAAAATAAAATGGCAATGATGAGCATAAAAGACCACCTTAAATCTGGTACCAGTCTGTGGAAAACACCAAACTTCATTAGTATTGACAGCTTCATCCAACACATCAATACCATCAAATCACACACCTAGTAGAGTAGTGAACAGAAAGAAGGATGGGAAATTAGGGTTTCAAGACACATGTTCATGTGAAGACCTGTTGGAATAAAGAGACTGAAGGAAAACCCACAGACCAATATCACGAGACACAAAGGATCGATGGTGAGGACAAAGCAGAACATCTTCTGTAATGAGGTGGAGGACAGATGGAGGGAGATACAGCAGGTCTGGGGAGCACCATGGACCAAATGAGAATCACACCTTGAATTGAGAACAGGAAGTACACCATTAACTCAACAGGAACCATCAGAAGGATCCCAGTGGGACTCTCTTATGCTGAAATCAGACTACTCAATACTTTCTTCTTAAGGCGAACTCTGAGTCCGATTAACCGATTATAGAGTGGTAAATCTTGGCCAAGAGACATGGCAGACTACACGATGGACGCCGACAAATCGCAACACAGGTGATTGGTAAACTGCCAAGTACTGACCACATGTCAGCACCAACAACAAATGCTTAAAATTGTATTAGCAGCTTTATGAATGAAATTGAACCTGTAACCATTCTTCATCACTCGTCGGCAACGATGGACTGTTTCTTTTCCCCTCTCTGTCGGTAGAGAGGGTGAGAGTGTGAGCGACATGTGTGTGTGTGCCGAGGGTGAGGTCCTACCGTACAGGTGTCAGTCATTTGATAAAATGCCACTGACCCAAGGGTGATACTTATACTTTTTAGAAAGAAAGAAAACTTCCATATGAGGTCCATTATTTAGTTTTTAGGTAGAAGATAATTAGTGCAGTGGTGTGTGTGTGGTTTCGCGTAAGCCCAGCATTTGTGTGTGTGTGTGTGTGTGTGTGTGTGTGTGTTTCAAGCCTTGGAGCTCTAAAACAGTGTCAAATAGCAAAAAAATATAAGTTGCTGCCAAAATGTCAAAAGTCTGGGAGTGTACAGTGATAAAGCTGCTGCTGTTGAATTAAATTAGTTCAAAATGTTAAGTTGTTCCGCTAAGAAAGCACAGTCAATAAGAGTGTCTTGTTGTTCATAAGACCAGAGGCTGTGTTCCTGCTGGTTTCACTCTTCTGACTCTTTCCCCGGCCCTGTTCTGAAAACAGAGAGACTGCACAGTTGTTTTTAATAACACACAGAGAGCTGTGGCACCAAACAGCCTCTAGCTATGAGGCATGGGAAAATGGATGGGATACACTGCATTTACCCGGGAGGTCATGGGTTTGTTCGCCTTCGGATTTACCTCATATCCCACCCAACAATAGCACCGTGTATCCTTGTTCAGTTACAACTTCATGTTCTCTAATTAGATTCACGGCGATACGATCTGAGGCAGAGGGATATTTGTTTTTAGGCTGTGCGGCGTCTCACGGGAGGACAAAGATATTCGCATTCTTTTGATCAGCAGATAATAGTATTTGGTCTCAGTGATAAATAATTATGACAAAGTGTTACTATGAAATCAAAATTTAGAAGAGCTGTAAATGTAGGACATTTCATATCCTTTGGATATATCTCACATGAAACATTTCAACACAGAATTGTGTTGTGAATGGGTAGGAATATCAATGAGATAATGCTTAAAAAACAATATCGTAATCACTAATTCACTCAATAATAGAAATGCATTATATTTCAAAATGTACGTATTTGTACTAGTAGTGGTAAGGCTGCCATGGACAAGGCGACGGGACAGAATTAACTGTACGGTGTGTATACTTTCCAAGTTAAGAAAAAAAGCCACAAAGAAGAACAACAGACATCGCCCTTCAAGGGTAGAGATTGAGTGGATGTGACGAGAGTGTTCTTGTAGGCCATTGGTTAGGTCTCTCATTGACTGCAGGAATTGAGCTGATTGATCCGGGGCTTGGTTGATCGATACAGTGTTGGCCAAGCTACCTGGAAAGTGCTACGCTACCAGTTACTCTGCATTAAATGAAGCTTCACTACACTGAAGACACCAGATAAAATACAGCAAGCCAAGCATCAGCAACATGGCAAAAGTAGTTTAACTACATGACAGCTTTTTTTAAAATTCAAACATCCATGGAGCATCATGCACCTTGATGTCCACCTTCCTTACACTCATAATGTACAGTGTAGGCCTACTACACTGTAGGGAGTAAGTCACCATGGCCGTAGTCTTATACATGGCGACTCGCTCCCTCTTTTTATTTAAGTGTCCTATCATAGTTGAAAGTGAACACACTAGAGGAGTGTCTCTCAAGGTCTAGTCTTGTTTACTGCTGTTCTAATCTGTGGTTTGTTTTCAGAAGTATGTCCTCATTAAACTAAACTATGTCTCTGTTATCTGTAGTTTTGATGTAGGTCTTCATTGGTCCAGAATTGTGGATGACCTGAAACAGACCTGTGCTTGAAACAATTGACCAGTCCTAAATCCAAACTGGAACCCACTTTCAAGTTACTGACTGTCGGGTTCAGTTCAGGAAAAGCTTTCATAATACCAAACATTTAGGTAAGCCGTTCCCAGATTGGGGTGAAACAGCCAGTGCCCTGCCCATAACTCTAAATGTGTTACACCCCCCCCCCCCCCCCCCCCCCCCCCATGACAGACCTTTGACCTGCCTTGAGAATAACCCGCCTCTTGCCCAATGCATGCTGGGATAGACTGCAGCTCTCCTCCACCATAAACAGTAGAAGCAGTTTAGAAAATGAATGGCTAGATCTATCTGATCTATCTTCTCACTGTGCTCTCTACCTGTCAGCGTGATGTCACTACTTGTCATCAGTGTCCACAGGATGCTTTTCCAATTCAAATTCAATCAGTGAGAAAATGAAAATCTCACTGGGCTGTATTATTTATACACAGAGACCCTGCTTTCATCATTGCTGCGATCAGCAGCCTGCCCTCATTATGCTGACACATAAACACACACACGTCAAGACAAACTTACACATATTTTGCATTCACACGCTGACAGAGAGGAAGAACTGGAACCCTGCCCCTGGCAACTGTGTTAGGCAGATATACTGTAGCGGTATAAGGATTGTTTGTGCCGTGTGTTTGAGGACTGTGACTAATGTACAGCGACCTTAGGAGTCAATCGTTTCATGTGGAGGTTTGCATTTTGGCAAGATTTGTAAAAAAAAAAATTTTAAAAAGAAAAAGATACGTGAGAATAACCTCAGTTAACTGGGAAAAGTCCAACTACATATAATGTTGGTAGCATCCAAATGGCTTCTAAAAGTAAAATCTAAGAAAATTGCTTCGGATACAATCTGCTAAGATGCAGGACCAGTAGGCCCAATAACTCATCTATCATCTGTCATTGTATCTCAATGTGATCTTTGTATTCTATTTATTGCTCGTCTGTCTGATTGTAATGTGGTTACTGCTGGTTGTAACAACAAATTGCCCCTCTGGGATATCCTTGTAACCCTCAACAAAGACGTCACTGTCAACAGTTTTCATGGGGACTATTTCTTCTATAGCAAGTAGTTCTAATTAAAACTGTTGGCCGTGAAGTCTGCTCAGGACCTGTACATTTACATCGGTCCATTTCGGATGTTTTTAAACACATAAAACCCAAACTATGTGTGTTGCTAGAGACCGCTAGAGTGCATAATTTGGCTTGACTCTCCCTTTAAAAGGAAAGCTGTGCTCCAGGTTACATACTTTTTCTCTCTACTATAAGTACATACTGCAACTGCCCTTACAAATCCTGTACCGTTGCATGTATTATGCATTTAATTGGGACCTCCTACCTCCTCATAACGTTGCACTTAGAACTTTGACCCTTCTGCTCATATATCTGCTGCGCGAAGAAATGTGGGTCAGAATAGCCAGAAAAGCATGCTGGCTTACATACTGCAAAATGTGACTGGATGTAGAACATCCTGCTACTTTTGGCATTCTGCATTTGACACATTTGACTACGTCTTGGGACATACTTTATCTTTTTCTGGCATACTAAATAGTATGGTAGTTTGGGTATTGGAATGCAGAGGAAGTCTTTTCTATAAGTCTGTTCAGCTGCGGGACATGTATCTTTGTTTAATGATATGCGGCTTACATTTGTTTGACAAATGGCATATTCAACTGGTCATTAACTGGCAAACTGTGTCCAGAAGGCAAAAATCTTATTTAGTCAGCATTAGATATTATAAAATTGTGTGAAAAGTTACTGTGAACGAACAGACACTGTTTCACCCACTGCGAGGTGAATCGCTACAGCAATTCATTTCATGAATCTGCGTTTCCGCCACATCAACTGGAGGATTAAAGAACAAAGGGAGGAATAAAAGAAAATGGGTGAACAGTGCTGAGTTTAGAGGACGACGTGTCACGGCGGCGGGGTCTTAAATTGTGACGAGGAGCGGGACGTGACAGGGACCATCTCCCTGACACTAGAGAGGTTTAATCATCTCTCATGGTTTCACACATCATCGCTCCTCACTCCAGATTAGATAAATCACTCCTTTTAATAAAGCCTTTCTGGGGGTTTGCAGACTCTCAGAGGAAATCGTGATCTACAGTGTTCTCAGACTGTGGTAATGTCAAATACCTACATAAGTCCCTCACCAATAATATGCTGCTATATTACCTTGTTGGTCACTGAAGGTCATCGCAGTGACGCTTGTCACTATTTTCTGCTAGAGTGAAGCAGGAGATGGAAGACGACTCTGGCAGCTCTGTGGCCTCAGATGGTCTGAAGTCATTTGGCCAGTCTGCTGTACCTTTAGGCAAAGCCACAGGCACAGACAGCAGTTCAGGGAGTCATTGTAATGCATGAGGTGAGATATTACAAGATGCTGTCAAGTGCTTTCAAAAGGAGGTCCTCTGGAAGTTCAAATCATTGAACTTTTTCCTTCTTTTGGATATCTTGCTCGCACAGCTAACTAAAGCCCGATGGAAAGTCATGCAATTGCAGATTGCAACCAGTTGAAACTTCTCTCGTGTGCCAAGCGTGGAGGGGAACTACGCCGGCTGACGCGAAAACACAAACGACCGGATCTCTAGTCAGCTGTTGTAAGAGTAGCCGAGGTCATTTAGAGAATACCAGAGCCAGTGTGTGTGTGTAGTGGGACGGGAGTTATGAAGACAGAGAGAGAGAACTGCGAACGAGTTGGCAGCCGGGCAGAAGAGTGAGTGTTGAGGTGAAGATTTCAAGAACTGCGCAAGTTGCAGTTTGTTCTGCAGCTCCTGAAAACAAACAGAGGTTTTCAGTGTTTTATTTTCTTACACCCTGCTGCCACGCAAGTAGCCCAGATGTCCTTTATTTAAGTAACAACCTGCACATTCTCCTCGGGGATCCTCAGGCATTCTCAGCCCAGTATGTTCTGGTTCTGCCCCAGAGTCTCCTACTAGCACCTGGAATACCTCAGGGAGATGTCCAGGGGTCACGATCAGACGGCCAAACCACCTCAATCAGGTCCATTCAGTGCGAATGAGCAGATGGTCAACTACTAGCTCCCCTAAGGGTGAGACCACACAACTTCAAACTCATTTTGGCTTGTTGTGTTTTCAATTTCACTCTCTACCCAGAGCTTGTGGCCCCAGGTGAGGACAGGAATGTCGATTGGTAAATTGAGACCAACTTTCAATTGACAAATACAATCTGGTTCAACACAGTCATCTCTGCGGACGATGAAGCGATTGTTTTGGGAGAGTCATTTATTCAAAAGCCCTTCAAACAAGAGCTACTGAGCTTCCATTGAGCCTGCACTTTGGCTACTGCTCGGACACGTAATTCATGAGGTTCGAGTTCAAGCGAAGTCAAAATAAAGTCGTAAGTCAACTCGAATCCGGATCTATTCCCCCAAGCTGAGACATTTTCAATGCACGTTTTCAAATCACACAGATGCTTCTCTTTGCCTTGATTTGCTCTTATAAAGCAAAAATCTGTGTCTGATTGCATCCAGCTGCATAATTTCACTGAATGGATTCATGCCTTCTCTACAGTTTGCTCCACATTCGATCTACCTACAATACCTTTGGGTACAAATTGATGGAATAATGCTGCACATATGGAAACAACCTCAGACAAGACCTTGAGGGAAAGACGGACACATACGTTTCATGAATACAGCACGGTGTACTGGAGTAAGAGTGACTCCTATCAAAGCTCAAACTGGTCTGCATCTCGCTGTGTGTGCATTCGTGAACTTAGAAATTGTTGTGTTTTTCTCCCGACACAAAAATACAGTTATCTAGCTGAAACAACAGCTCAGAACACTTACCGTTTGCAAAATGCGTCATTTATTTGGCATCAAAAATTAGGGTGAACAAAGAAATTGCAAGATTCTTACCAAATTGCATTTTTGATCATTATACTACAGGTACCAGTATTAATACATAATACCACCCAGTACAGCCAGTTCCCCCAGTCAGTTGAAGCTGTGAGAGGGAGCAAAGTACATGTCATTTCGACTACAAATCTCATTAATTGAACCTCGGTGAGACTGCATGGTGAGGAAGCAAGATGTACAGCTAATCCTGTCCCAACACATTCGCACAGAATCAGGGTCTCAGGGGAGAGGTTAGACGAGATGAAGGGCAGCCTGAGAAGTGCACTGCACACCACGGTGGCAGCGTTGAGAGACGACAGCAGGAGCAGTTGAGAATACTTTGTCATCGGTAGACGTGGAGGAGAAAAGAGACACTGTGGGCTATTCACCACAACTCTGCACCAGTATCCTTACTCTCTCTGAGGCGAACAAGATAAACAAAACTCCTCGTGCCTCGCTGTAATTCCTTGCTAAATTAATTAAGCTTCCAGGGCCTCAGTGGGGCAAGTAAAATGTAGATTTTAATTAAGAGCCGAGGCGGCAGGGTTTCTCTGGCCCTCATAGTATTTGGTCTGTTCATTGCTTAATTCATTTAATTTATGTATTTATTAAGGCCTTAAGTTAATCCGAATAAGTTTAAAATGTTTTTCTGAAAACAAGCTAGCGATATTTTTACAGCAACAATGGATGAAATGACTCCATGTTAGGTGGACCGTGTCACTCGTAGTAGACCGTGTTCCCGTCAGCTATACAGAGTGTTTTAGCAGCTTTCAGCTCTTTGTTTTGGTGTTGCGTGTCGTAATTTGACTGTTTTACTTCATTCTCAGCACTCTCATCAAAACAGAGGAAAAAAGAAACGTCAGGACTTACTGAACTTGGTGAAGGAGGAGGATGTTGATTGCGGGGGGGAGGGGGGGGGGGGGGGGGGATGATGGAGGGAGAAACTGAGCCGTGGCCAGCAGCAGAAAACCAGACTGTCTTTATAGATGAAGGTGACGCTCCCCTTCTGTCTGAGATCCAGATGAAAGAAGGGCTAAGCCGCTCGGAAAGTTCAACAGGGAAAAGTGCTATCTTCAAGCTAGCTGTCACAGCTGTCAGCTGTCATAATTATCATAGAGGCCGTGAACCGATTGCCAGAAGATGATACAAGGTTATCTTCATGACAGGCCTATTCAATAATAAAAAAAAAAAGACAAGCTGGCCCGAGCATTTTCTGGGGCCCTAGTTTGCTCCCGCTCTCAATTTCCCCAACCCCCCCCCCCCCCCCCCCCCCGCTCCCTTGGTGACTCAGCAAGTCTAAAGAAGGAACTCTAAAGCAATACTTTGCCATAAATGTAGATTTTTGAGCAGCAAACACTCACCTCTTGTAGTCGTCTCACACTTTGAAGCGTGCATCTTTGCAGGGTTAGGGCACGGCAGCTGCAGGATAGCTTAGATTGGCTGACCCAGTTTCACTGTGAAAAGAAAAGAAGCATAAAAATGTTCATTGAAAATTGTTAAACCACTACTGCAGAAAAATCTACTTCTCCATTGTTCACCAGTTAGGTCAGTGTGATATAACTACTCATATCTTTTGCCAAAATAAGCCTAACGTTTTAAGGAAATGTTGAATAAATAACAAACTGAAAGTAAGAAGTAATATTTTGTAAAAAGTCCAAACTTGACAATACTGAGAAACAAATCAATACAAAAAAAAATAAAGTTGGATTTGTGTTGCCCTTTCAACAGTGTAGCCGTGCTACAAAGGCAGGTTATATTCGACAGAATGCCCTTTGGCAGCATTTTTCAGTGGTAAGAGATCTGATATTCAAAGCAAGTTTTTCACAGCAACATGAGACAATTTACAGCTATTGGACAGAGTTGTTAGTTTTCACTGAAACCAACAGTTTAACATGCAGGAGTAGGAAGTGTTGTGTCTGTGTGATCACACAGTATCTGCTGAGCCCAGCTGCTGGTCCATCACTCCCACTGTTTAAAGCAAGCTCTGGTACTATAATGTACATGCCCAGAGTTAAATGACGGCAACTACAGGATTGCAGTCAAATGTGTCCCCCGGCGATGAATCCTGATGACGTTAGTTATGAACTCTTGCACCATCACCAGGCCATTTGTGTGAAATGTTTCAATGGAAATCCATCCAATCAACCGTTGGATTGACATCCATAACATTGGTAAACATTCATGGTACCCACAGGATAAACTGTGATAACAGACTTTTTCAAATCCAATTCCTTGATTTACGACCAAATACCTGTAAAACTAATAACATTTCCATCAGTCCATATTTATGTTTACTGTAAATTTGCAACACTGTTATTGTATTTGTAAGCATGACAATCATTACCACATGTTAATTTTCTGGCTCATAGCCCTGTTTTTTCTCCATTTGCTTTTAGTAACGAATCAGACTGAACGCAGCCAGAACAAAGTAATACATTGGAAATGTCAGATATGCATGTTTTCATGTGCACCAGAGGCCAATAGTCTCAGTTGCTCTGAGCCTCTCTGCTCTGTATTACTGGAGCATCAAAAGAGACGAGTACAGCTTTTTTTCCTTTTTTTGTTGTTGTTGAATATACAGTAAATGGCACATGTCTGAAGGTGATATCTTACTAAATGCAAAACAATTTTTAGAAGAAGTGCACGACTGCATACAAAGTAAATAAGGCACATGAACAGATGCTGATTTGTGGCAGACATTGAGGGGAAGATGCATCCGCGAAAGTTGAAAATGTTACTATTTAAGCAAACACCTTCCTAAAGCTGTATCTGAACATGCATAATCCAAGCTTGACATTTTTTCTACTGTTCACATCCGACACAAATAGAATTTAAGTAAAACTGCAGATTAGAGTTTTTCCCTCAGACCGTCTAACTGAAACCAACAATGGCTCCGCGTCGGCCCCGCTGCCGTGTTCCTGAACAGACCGAGCCAGACAGGTCGACAAGAACAAAGTATCTGGCAGAAAGTGGACGGACAGCCAGTGAGAGTGACATGCGGGTGGAGGCAGAGAAGCAGAGCTACTACCAGCCAAGGAAAGGAATGGAGAGACACACTAGGGCTGAGAATGTTTGACAGTCTGGTGTGGCTGGAGGTCTGCCAGAGCACTCATTATGGAGTTACACGGTGGGGGAGACGACCTGTGGATGATTATGCTTTTCACCTGCAAACTGTTAATCTCAACCGCTCAGAGGTGAAATATGGCTTAGAATTATGTACAATATGCAGGTTTTTTTTAATGTGTGTTTGTCATTTATATACATACTTCCTTTACATTCGGTTGCGCTCAGTACATTTGTAGAAATTTGATCGAGGCGTTCCTGAGATATCACGAGAACGGGTCGGACGTGAGCACACAGTGACCGTGACCATTTTGAATATTTAGAAAAGGCTATCGGTCGGAAAGTTCAAACAGGGAGAATACTCTAAATATAGCGTACACTTAAACTGATATAGATTCTTATAGGTGGCTAAAATATGCTTTGCTGCCATGCCCGTACTCTGCCTCTCCAACTCCACTTCAAAACACCAAAAGTCTCTCTTTAACCCTAACCCTCCTGAAAAAGCCCAGTCTGGTCGGATTGGCTTGCGGGAAAATATGGTGCATCTTTGCAAAAGGTAGTTCTCAAGCTGCGGGTGAAGATATTCAGATGGGAGGTAGTATATTCTGCCTGCATGGGACATAGGAGGACGAGCCAAAGCTTGTTGAAACACGTTTTCTGATCGAGACGGCTCACAAAAGTTGCATATTCTTTTCTATCAGCAGTTTTACAAACTCAGAGCAACTATTTTTGTGGTAACAAGTCGTGTATCTGAGTAATTGTAAATATCTGTTTCAGCCGTGCTCATCTCAGTACACTTGTGCTCTGAAGGCCTGGCAGCGCCCAGTGAACTTCTCATTGACAGTCAGGGCAGCTGCTCCTGAGCACATCTTACAGGCAAACTCAGCAATGCACAGATGGCTTCAAATACACTGCTTAAAGTCATTCACTTTAATGCTGCCACTGCATGGCCAGGCGAAGGCTTTCCTTTCCTTTCCGTCTTTCTCTGGACACTAAAAAGTTTACCCGTACCCCGCCCCCCCCCCCCCCTGACTCACAACAACCTGCTCTGTATTCCCAGCCAAGGGTGAAGGGCGGGAACACTCTCCTCTCGCCTGCAATTTGAACAAAGGAGAGTAGACTTGATCATAGGCAATTCTGTAAGTTATCAGCCCACTATATAGTCAGCAGAAATAACAATGCACCAACCAAGAGCTGTCGTGCCCCTTTGAGAGTCTCACAATGGCTGTTTTCAGAGGAAAAATTCCCCAAACACAGCACTTATTCCATCTTTTATTCTGCAGTCCTGAGAGATTTCTGCTGGCATGAAATAAAAAGACATCCTCGCCATTCATACCTTTAGAAAAATGGATGTACTGTATTATGTCAAAGTAAAAGACTTCAACTCTTTTTGACTTTTGTCCTCCCTTTTGTTAAGGAGAAATGCAGTGTGCACTTTCTTACAACGAGTGGTATAGCTGTCCTGTGAAGGTGTGATATTAGCAGGATGGGTGACTCAAAGATAATCCTCGCTATGAAGTGATGATTCATCTCAATGTGTGGGGGCTTAGAGAAGAGCGAGAGGGCCGGCTGCTCCCCACAGGAGTTTAAACAAGATGTAAGGAGAGAAACCAAACGCACTTCACTACTTCCTAATCACTCACTGTCTGCACCTGAAAACTCCAAAGGAAAGAAAGCAATTGGACCAAGAGATTCATCGACAATGAAATCTTTCTGTTTCACGCTGCACATCTGGGGAATAATAATATCCGAACTGGGAGGAAATGGCCATCGAGCCTCAGATGTTTCTGGAACCTTCCGTCATCAATACAAGTCGCCCCTCCAGCGGAAGCAGGGGGGGGGGTATGAAGGCCCAGCACAGCAAGAAAGGTACCTCCACCGTGCCGCAGTGGAAGAGAAGAGGCAACTAAGAAAGTAGAGATCCACCACCATGACAACCAGTCGCAAGTGCCCCATTACAACAGAACGTGTGGATCAAGGATCCGTTTCTTAAGCCACCCGAAGACCAGCAAGACCCACCAACAGGACGACAATCACACTCGACTCTGTGAGAGCCGATGGTGACCTTCTTGATATTTCTAATCCAAGAAAATCGATTTCAATGATGTTATGTTTCCAGCTCGTTGCGCCACCCGCAAATGAGGATCCGTAAATTCAGGTTGAAATATACAAACGTTTATAGAGATACGAGTGCAGGACAAAAGCCTCATTAGTTTCTAGCCTAAATAAATTCTCGTCACTTACTTGACTTTATTTACCGAGCACAGTAAAGTTCAGCACCGTGAGCTCTGATTTGCCCCATGCTATAGAGGGGAGGCAAGGCACACACAGAGGCCAGAGCGAGGCTCAAGGCGCTGCAGAGTGTATTTTCTATTCAGTGTTTACGTCATTCTGATGAGTTTTCTCTACCGAAGATCGGAAAGTTATCGTCGAATCTGTCATTTTTGTGCAAGTTTATCTGGCCTGAGTTTATGTGTTGCAGCAGGCAGACAAGAGTTTATGGCTGCAGTTTTAATTAAACTGCAAGATATGAGAGTATAGATTGGAGCGTCTATTAATTTTAATCTATACTTTAGGCTGATGAATTGATGGCTGAATTCATGGCTGCATCATATTTTTTATGTTCAGCTCAGTAAAAACATCAGCATCACTGCCACAGACCACAGATTAACCTCGTTAGGAGTGCAGGTGGTATATTGTCAATTGATAAAAAATATATCTGTGATTTAGACGCAATATTACATTGCTGCTCTGAACTGTTCTTTATCCAAAGTCTTCCCTTTGTTCCATTATATCATAATCACCACTTGTGGCTGCTCTTCAGTAAAGCTTCTTTCAATGAAGCTAGCTTTTGTTGACAGAAAATGCTCGTGGCCTCACCAGATTTCACCTGCATGAGGACTTCCACTGGTGGCAGGACTCACCTTGAGATGGCAAGGACAAAAAAAAAAAAAAAAAGCAGAGCAGCGAGTCAGATAAAGGCATAAAACAAGAGATTATGTTGGGATGTCAGGTAAGCATCACAACAGGACTGTGGTGCAGTGTGTTAAAGCAGACAATTTGGCAATTTGACGCAGTGTGCCCTTGCAGAGGCGTGATCAGGTGCAGTGAACAA
This sequence comes from Anarhichas minor, assembly GCF_050575085.1. NCBI lineage: Eukaryota > Metazoa > Chordata > Actinopteri > Perciformes > Anarhichadidae > Anarhichas > Anarhichas minor. The sequence continues at coordinate 1,739,424 of NW_027466513.1, forward strand.
GGAGGAGGCAGTTGGTCGAGGGAGTCTGTGATAGTCAGAGAAGACCAGACTTGAGACTTGACTTGGACTTGCATGAATTACCTAAATGAACGAGTGCAGGAACATATCAAATGCAGATGCTTCCAGCCTGATTTGTCAAAATGTTGTGTCATTTTCATTAAATGTATCAGCAGACAAACTGTGCAGTCTGTGTGATATCATGTTGCGCAAATCTGCTTTCTGTTCTCCCAATTTCCCTTTTCTTCCTCCGTCCCTATATCACTCTCTCCCCACCTCCCTCGGGTCTGGTCACACAGCGCAGCGGAGGCTGGTAATAAGCGGCGGTCACACCGAACGGTCTGCTCTCCATCTGGGCGCAGACGCCACAGCGGAAGGAGGAGGAGGACGAGAGGACCACGAGTTAAGAGCGACAGAGGAAATTTGGGTCACGCTTGAAGCCATAATGATGGTATAATGCACCAGTACAATCTCTGCTGCAGCACCAAATAAATCATAGATGCAACACCCGTCACATGTAATAACTAATGGCTCCTCTCGACACTCCAAGCCAGTGCACAATATGAATCTGTAACCAACAAGTTAGATAAATGAATCTGACATTGAATACGCCAAAACCCGCCACACACACATTCTCAACTCTCCGACTCCAGCCAATGACATTTCACAACTACCTCCGAGGCACCCAAACAAAGATTGATCAGAGCAAAAGGTATCAAGCAGGAGATTACGAGACAGAGTTTCCATTACAGGCAACCTAATCCGTTTATACGGGCGTGCTCTTAATGGGCAGCGAGAGCTGTGTGTACTGCGTGTGTGAGGTCATCCATCACGAGCGGACATCTGAGGAAGCGAGGGGACAACAGAGAAGGTTAATGTCAGCCCGGATCTGACTGCAGCTTCACATCTATTCAGCATCCAAATCTCCGGTGACAACGCTGAGCGATTTAGCCGCTGTACCTTCTCGTCGACATCTGTGATGCATATGCCAGCAGAGCACAGGTCAGCCACCTGACACACCACCGCCCAACATCATCATCCCACGTGGCCTCAGAGTCCAGCTTAAAATAATCCTCTCTGCACAAAGCAATCATATTATCAGTGAGGGGTAGGGCTCGTCATAGCAATGTCAACCTGTGCGATAAACACATCTCTAAAGACTGCAATATTGAAGTTTGAACGCAATAACAATGGATTAAATCACATTGTGTCTGTATATTTAGGTGCCATGCTGTCAACACCGAGATGCTCAGGGATTTCTTTGAGTGAGTTGAAAGAGTGTTAGTGGAAAACTGCACTTTAAAATGCAACTCTCTGCTAAATTTGTCCAATAAAAGAATGTTGTAAATAATTTCCTTTCATTTTTTTATAATCAAACAAGCCACTAGTTGTATTTTAGCAGTATACTGACAACAGCAGAGACGCAGAACTGAGTTCACTTCGCACATAATATTGTATTTTTATCATAACCTAACCCGGCCCTAGTGAGGGTTTGCAAGAGATGCTCCATAAAGACAATGCCCCTCAACGCATTGTTTCTCTGTGTTTACTGGAAGGACTCACAGTCATTACTTATTACTTATTGCGATTGTGTATTTGGTGGAAATTAGAATTCCCTCTGAAATATTTTGGTAGCTTCACGTCTCCTACGTGTGCAACCCGTTGCACGTTTAATGTGGCAAGTTGCTGCTCTGTTTCTGATGGCTTGATCTCCCCGCTCAGATTTGGATACGTGGGGCGACTGTGAAAGAGTGAAAATGAGAGTTATGAGCACTGCAGAGAGAATTATGAAATATTAATCTGTTTTGATCCGCCCACATACACTATCTGGAGCATTTTGGTCGATGTCTACTTGGACATATTTGTAGAAAATGCTCAACTATAACATGTAGCCTCACACCTCACCACTGCTCCATCACCTGTGTGCCTCCACTGGTGCACAGGACACACAAGTCATGATGTATTCATGAGCTCCCAATAAATATGAAAATCTGAGGAGGGGGGGGGGGTCCTTTGGACAGATCTCACTATAAAAATGCAACCAGCGTGACATGATGCCAGAGCAGAGAGGCGTTGCAATATATCTCTGAAAGCCTTCTGCGTGATGTCAGGATGCACACTCGTTGCTTTGATTCGCCCAAAGACACGAGATTTATGAAAATGAGCGGCGTGTCTTTAAATCAGAATCAATCACGGCAGAGCACATTGTGTTGAACGCCAGCCTATTTTAGTTGCATTTTCACGAGGCGAGATGAACAAACGGGCGCTATTCATTAGTGTGCTCCCTTGTGGTTCTTTTGAACACCTACACTGCCACGGAGCTGTCATAAGGCAAACAGAACTTCAGCCAAAGGCATTACCCGATTAGGAACTGTTTCCAGTTTGAACAGTTTCCCACTTAACCTTATCATGACTCATATTCAGATACATAAGAATCCACTTGAGGATAAACTACAAATCGAGTGAGAGAGAGAGGGAAAGAAAAAGGACAGGAATGATTCATTTGTATCAGTCACACTTTTAGGTATTGAGAAAACTGTCCCAGGCTTTGTCCCGAAGTGTTGTGGTGAAGAGGGAGCTAAGCTTTAACCGTCCAACGTTCAAACCCTCCCCTATGGTCACGAGCTTTGGGTAGAGACCAAAAGAACAGTTGATACAAGCAGCCCAAGTTAACTTCCTTCTTAATCTTTGTTTGCGCTCGCACTGGCACCGCAGTGCGAGCCTCCGCAGAGCTCCGAGCATGAACGGAGGCGTTTGTACTCAATGCGCTGTTCGTTGCATTATTCTCCGGAGCGGCAGAGTGCGTAAAAACAAAAGGAACTGTGAAGAATCAAAAAGACAAGAGCTGTAACCGGCTAAAAGCCTTAAACCAACCCCCACAATGCCGAGGAAGGGTTGCAATTAGATGTAAACTCGTGTAGAGAAAGAAGTCGAGTGGTACATGCATCATAAACAAACAAAGGTTGAATATCCTGCAAACAGTTTGATTTGGCTCGCAGAATATTGAGTCAAATGAAGATGTGTAAGACCTCCGTCTTAATAGTGCTTTCATCAGTGAACTATTTGTGACAGTCACGTGATCGACCGCCAAGTTACAAAACTTCAGAGGTGCACGAACAAGCACCTCGACCACTTGCAAACCCTTCGCGCAGGCTGTCATTTTGGCTGTAGTTGGTGCGCGCCTCGCTGCCGGCTTCACTACGGACAGTATGAAGTCAACTTTTGGTCGGCTGGCCTCGGCCTCAGAGATCGGGTGAGGAGGTCAGACATTCGGAGGCAGCCGGAGTACAGTTGCTGCTCCTTCGTGAAGTAGCTCGGGCATCTGATCAAGATGCCTCAGCTTTAGAGGTTTTCCAGAGCAATCCAACTGGTAAGAAGCCCGAGTGAGATCACGCATCTCGCCTGGCCTGGGAAAGCCTCGGGGTCTCCTAGGAAGAGACGTTTGGAATACCCCGCTCAGCCTGCTGCCTGCGACCCGGCCTTGAATAAGCAGAGAAGATCATTATTCATAATGGATGCAGGAAAACAAGGAGTGAGAAATAAAGAAGGATGATTGAGCACAGCTGGCCTGCGACAGACTGCCTCGCTGGCACTCACGCCAGTGTTCCCCGTATCTAATAGCACTGCAGTCAGTCATATCGCAGCCATTTTGAAGGTGTGAACAGTCCTTTCAGCAGAGGACCAGATGGTGATGTATGGAGCAACGAAGGTTCTTAATGTAAAGATCACATTCCTTTTCCCATGGACAACGAGAGGGGACTGTCTGGCGGAGAATTTGTACAACTTGGGTGGCCCCGAATCATCTGCATCAGATACAAAAAAGGCAAAACTACAAGAGGAGTTTTAAAGGAAGAGGAGATATTTGTGTCAAGGGTGAGGGGAGGTAAAGAAAGGACATAAATCTCCGCTGGTTGTAAGACGATCAAGTGCGTGAGAAAACACTTGGTTAATCAAGGTTAGAAACTCACCAACTCTCACTCACATTTGCACCGTTTGTCAGAGAGTGAAAGGTAAAGAACAGCTTCTATTTCTCTGTAGGGTCGTTTCCATAACTTACAATCTCAGCCCGTCTGTAGCAAGAAACGAGCAATTTTACTGAACGTACAGTAACTGTGCGAAATTGCCCCGAGCGATAACATTGCAGCCCGTTTAGCGGCTGCCGTCTACAGTGTTCAATACTTGACCAACTTCAAAAACAGTTGTCACTATTAGACAGTTAGACACAAAAACATGGGAGCATAGGGTCAAGATATACAAGACATAACCTCCTGTCTAACGGCAAAATGTTGTATTTACACTTTGCATTTTGAACAGATTGAACAAACCAGATGTGACTAGTTAATTAGGGAGTTTTAAAAAGGTGCTGGTATTTGGATTTTGTTCCCATTTGACTTGGGCACGCTGGACGTCGGTCAGTTGGGGGTCCTTTCAGAGGCGTGAGTGCATATGAAGTCAATGAAAATGAGTTCTGGATGGAGCAAATTGAGGCAAACCTGTCCGTGCAAGCTGTGAATGCAGTAAATCTGGAACGCAGATGTTAACATGTTCATCAGATTAAGGCAGAGTTCTACGCGGCGAAAGTTTCTACCCGGGACCCAACCGGGACCAATAACCATTCTGCACCTCTCTTCATCAACAGGGATTATGACTGTACTACGAACCACCGACACATAGCTGCTTCTCACCATGGACATGCGTTGGTGAAACTTCTAACCAGCGTGTTTAAATATTCATGTGCACAGCTCCCTGCGGCCCGGGATCACTCGACTCTTCGGCCATTTTCAGGAGCTGAACCACTCAACACGGCCCGGTTAGCAGAAAGAGCTATTTTCGATGTGAAACCTGCCTTTGATCGGCAGCTCACATCTGCACAGCGACCTGTGTGAGTGCGTTCAGAGCACCGTGAAAAGGTGCAGCTCTCTCTGGACCTGCACACGGGCTCAACAGCCTCCTCAGGCTACACAGACGTGTTTCTCTCTTTTAAGAGATGCATCCCCCCCCCCCCCCCCCATCTCAGCTTCTCTCTCAGGTGTTGGACACATTATTTTACTCCCCGATACTCAGGAAACATCTGTGAGCAGCTAGATTCTCCATGACTCCCGGGCGACTTCTGTTAAAAGCAAAACAAAAGCTGCCTGCGGTCACAGAATCGAGTGGATCAGTGCTCTAAGATCACTCTCTGCACTGTCAAACACAGAACAGAGTCACACTTCTCGGTCGGGACAGAAGGAAGGGAGACAAAAGCCCCGTTTTAAATCGCTGGTGGGCATGTGTGAAAGCAACTAGAGACATTTGTTACTGGTTAAATGCCCATCCACTGTGACATTAAAAGGGACATATTCAGCTCCGCCAACAGCCAATATAAATACGAAGACAACTTCACAAAGAAAAAAACCAGATCTGAAATGTGAACACCCACACGGCCTGTTCAGCTAAGCTGTCAGATTCTGAGTCCAACGACAAAAAATAATGTTTGCAATGAATTCAGCTCATTTCAGTGGTTTCATAGTAAATGTGTGTGAAGCTTTCGTGTCCATTTGGACACGTGTGTCTTTGGATAATGCCAGTTCATGCTCTACTTGTCTGGCACATTACAAATTGCAGCACTAAAGACCTGTGGTCTGGTCTGGAGTCAGTCGTGAGACATGACCCTCTGTGTCCTGCTTATTAAAGCTACTAAGAGGAACATTTTGTGGTGATTTTAGCAGTTTTCTGTGGACGAAAGTGATTCCGAGCACCAGATTCCCTTTAGAAACCTCTCATTTCACTGCAGCAAGGTCTGACAGTCTGTTCCGTGCAGTCCTGGTTCTCCCGTGCCTCCCTTCTCTCCAGCAGGCCCAGCAATACGACCTAGGCCTCCAGCAGCGTGGTGTCGGTGTCGGCTCCCAGTGGAGACCGGCGGTGCAGCGAGGCGAAGCTCTGCTCCTGGCCGGAGGAGGAGGAGACGCTACTGCCGGGCGTAGAGCTCTCCTCCTCCCACCGGAGCTCTGACCACAGGTCGAAGGCAGATCCGGGTCCCTCCACGGTGAACCGGCCGCTGCCGGAGGCCCCGCTGAAGTCTGAGCTGAAGGAGTTTCTGGTAAACCTGCATCATGTGATCTGATTTTGCGCAGAATCCGACCCAGCGGCACAGACGACAAGCATTAAGAATAACTATGTAAAAATAGCCGATCTTCTCGCTGATGGTCTCACATGTGTAGGTCATGAAGAGGAATCGGTAATAAACTGACTGTTTCATAACCAGTTAAAAGTTCCTCACAGGTACTTTAAGCTGCTTTGTTTATAACCAACTATAACTTTTCTACAAATGGACTTGTTCTCCAAAGCTGTGATGCAATGTTAAATGATTTTCAGAACTCTGTCCAGTAAATAAAATGCGCTAGAGTCCATTTATTTAGCAAAGAATCGCAAAGTCCTGCCTTGAATTATAGCAGATTTTGAAAAAACAATTAAAATATTCCCTGAGAATCAAGCACACAGTGAAGTGAAAGAGAATAGCTGCAACAACAGCAGCAGAAAGAGACAAGAAAATATAAAGAGAGGACTGCCATCCTCAGACAGACGAGGGGAAGCGGGAATGAAAGACGACGCCTCAGTGAACAGACGATCACAACCCCAACTTCATTCGTACAGGAGAATGAAAACATCTTTGTTGACAGGACGAGGAGGTTATGTCAGTCATGCTGCAATGTTTTGTTCAGACACTGTACAGCCTGCTGCAGCAGTGGTGTCGGCCTGCAGTCTAATGGATCCGGGTTCCGTCTGACAGGAAAAGTACCGAGGAGGAGGGCGTCGTTCAGCTCGGCGACACGGCCTGACAGACAGCTCGGTTCATGTTGACGGGTTCGGGTGGAGAGACGACGACGCTGGGAATCAAGTGCTAAAAGACTCCCACTGTGCTCCGGGACCTCTAAAGTTATTGACGACGCTCTGCCATAAACAACGTTTGAGGCACGACTGAACAGAAATCCGGTGTCGCAACACAATTAACGAGATGAATCGATTGGTCTCTTGTTCCACATCAAATGAACTCACATAGTGCCTCTCTCATGAATACAAAATTAGATCTGCAGACTGATATGAAATATTGTGCAACTTTATCACAGTGTTCCCAGCAGTTAAAGACATTAAAAATACTGTGGAGAGAGAAGTAGTTTAGAACGATACTGCAGGCGGTTGAATGTCTTTCCCCCACACCAGAATAAGATCTTGCATCCCATATTTGGGAGAGAAAATATGCTCACAGAACAAGCGAGCTGTCACACAGCCCTCAGACCTCTCCGGTCAAAGGAAATGTTGTCTCCGGGTAAAACTGTCACTCAGGTATGAAAATATGCACGCTGTAAAATCAGAGCTCGATCTGTAGTTCACTCTGTTCGCTGCAGGTGTTTCAGTACCGACTGAGAAGAGCCGACGCAAAACGGTACGAACAAAACGAAAGATGCAAAACACAGGAAGTGAACTGAATGAGCCGAGTCATACACAACCCACTGGCATGCAGGACTGACTACATGCATCATTATGTGCTCAAGGTTTGCGATAAATTTGCCGAGAGTGAATCATTAAACTCGGTATCGGCACACAAAGCAGGTCGAGATTTCTTGTGAAAAGTTATGATTTATATAATGTGACAATCTATTGCATTGAATATTATTTGCATTTGATCATATAAAGCTTTATTATATACTATTCATATTATGTGAAGTTTAACTAGAATTTATGTGAAGTGTTATAATACATACTTTGTTTCCATCCTACCAAAGGATATTTATGCAAAAAAATATTCACTTGAAATATGTTTCTAAGCAGATGAGCTTTGGCCAGAGAAACCTCTCAACTTTGATAAAGTGTCAGAAAAAAATGCAAATATCTAAAATAGGGATTTCTTCTCTCGGAAGGAATTTCAACATCAAAGAATTTGGTGAACTTGGTCCCAAGATGAAGCTTTTCATCGCAATCGCAGCTTCACCGACAGGACTTCTCCCTGTGTGTTTGTGTGTCAGAATAAATCCGGTGGAAGGTTGTTGCCTTACTACACACCTGTGACAGAGAGCATCAGGCCACATTGTCTGTCCACGGGCTGGAGGAACATTGATGTTCAACTGCCACCTGGTGGTGAGAACCATGCTGTACAGCATGGTTCAAGTCTCCATCCTCACAAACAGCTAATCGTACTCAAAATATTCCCGTTTGCTTTGAGAAATGAAGCAAACGTATTAATGGCATCTCATACAACTAAAGCAGGTTTTGAATATAATATAATTGTAACTACACAGTCATAAATGTGCCAGCCCAGACTATTCGTGCTCTTCATGGTGGATATTCAGCTTTTCTTGTTGCATTCATTAATAAAAATACAATAAAACGTAAAATTATTTTTAAAAGTTTATTTAGTGAAATGGAAAAAAGTACAGAAAGTGGTTTACCTGCATGTCCGGCCAACAACAATATATTTATTAGGGCTGTTTATTAATTTTAGAGTCATAGTTTAATAAAAAAAATGACTCCACATTGAGGCAATAGAAATGCTCCCACCAGGTATTTAGCACATCTAACCAAACGTAGGAATAACCGAGCCAGAGCCCCGCTGCTGGCTGACAGAACCACAGAGAACATGCAGATATTTAAGATGAGCTGCGGCCTCTGATGATGCAAGGCCATCACATACGCTGCAATCCCTTCAGGAGGAATCCACAGGCCCCGTCACACCTGCAGAACGCCTCAGAGAGAGCATTACTGGGACGTCTGCTCCGACTCAAAGGGATTACCCAACAGCTGGATGCTGTGACGGGGACTATTAGAAATAGATACGATGGTGATCGTGCATATTTACTACAGTATGCGTCTGGAACTGTTTTTTTTTGTGGCGATGACAGTGAAGCCTACATGTATTTGAGGATTAATGTAGACTCCCCCCCCCCCTCCCCGTGTTGCTCACCGGCAATAAGCCCACAATACAGCGGCAGAGCTGCGTGAGGCCTTCCTAAGCTACACAGCGTCATCAATGCTCGTGCTGTGAGTGACGTGCTACTGCAACACTGTCCATCACGTCTGACACGCTCTGCTGGTCCAACACCTCGTCCACCCGTCTGAGAAAAGAGACCGTGAAAGACAGTTCAGTACGATGAAAACGTCACAGCTTAAAACAAGTACAACTCGATATTCAATTTTTTCCCCCAAAATGTTTAAACTCTAAAGGCTCTTTTAGACAGAGAGTGACACACTGCCCTCTGAAACACATTTACACTGGCTCGCGCCGGCTTTCTGCTGCACAACTCAGCCCTGCAGAGCTCTAAGACTATTAAAGAATAGAACGTTTGTTGTCAGTCTCCTCTTTCTGTTTACAGGACTGTTAAAAGTTGAATCATTACTTTCGGTCGGACAATCCAATATGGACTCAGACTGACTCAGTCCCTCTGTCACGCAGGTTTCTAGCTCGACATTGAGCCAACAAACTACGACAGAAAGTCAGACTTTCAACCAAAGGACTCTGAACCTTTTGCATTATCTAATGTAAGCTGACTGAATCTTCACCAAGTCCCAACGTATTTCTAAATCCATTTTTGATCGGGAGCTCAGTGCCAACAGCCAGCTCTAGTAATAATCAACATGTCTGTTTAGGACCTTATAAAATCCTTTAGTACACACACACACACGCACCGTTTCCCCACGTCGGGTCAATGCAGGTCACCCTGCTGCAGCTCAGGTGATGCGTGCAGCAGTTAGAGGTCCTGCTGCTGTGGAGCTGGCGGGGTTTCCTGAGTCTACCTGCAGGGACAAAAGGAGGGGAAATAGAAGACAGTAAGTGATGAGGGCTAATATAAATAAATAAAAAGGACAATCTAAAAAGGAAAAACGCTACCATGGGCAGTTTTTATTTTCTAAAACACCTCAAGATTCAAACTACCAAGTGGGCCACTGATCACAGCCGGCCCTGGAATTTAACTGGGTCACTGGTGACCAACAGAGCTGTTAAACGATGAATAGAAACGCACCACGGTATTAACACAGTGAGAAATAAGTTAAAGTGCTGCCTCAGTGAAAACGCCTCCACACTGAGTCCTACCATCGCCTAGACGAGGCAGAGCATCCGTCAGCATCTCTTAAAACAGATCGCTTTCAGAAGGAGATGAAGGAACTATTTAAGAGTTATTACAAAATTAACAGAAGAAATAGTTCAAGCTATGAATTTGTAGGAAAATCTTCAGAATTCAGGCAGTGAATAACGTAGCTCAGAGAGTGACGATGATCCGCACACACGGACAAATTGAATGAAACGCAATGAAATAAAGCAGCAGCTGACTGCAATAGGCAGCGCGTCCTCACCAGCTCTCAGGCTGGAGCTCTTCCTCCCATTATGAAGGGAACCTACTGCTGGCAGGAAACATTCTTCTCCTTGTTCGCAATAGCTCTTCCTGCCAAACCTCGTCCCTGAACTCTCCCGTCTCCAGGCTGGGAAAGAAGAGAGAGCGGAACAAAAATCACACACTTGTAGGACAGGAAACAATGTGAAGACCTTTAAGCGGGGCCCCGTTGTTTCCGACAGGCTTAGCTGGGACTCCGATGGCCCCGCTGCACAATGGGCATCACCACGGGTCCGCGGTGCTCCGACAATCAGTGACCCGACTAATGGTGCAACTCATCATTGTCACAGCCCACCTCTCTAGAACCCTATGTGAAACAGCACCAGCACTTAGCTTTGGATAGTGACGGTACTGAAACGGGTTTTCTCAAACCCGTTTCAGTACATTCCCGCTCGTTACCACTACTTCTGCAGAACTGGGAATAAAAAAATAATTTCACACAAATGAGTCAGTTAGTGGTGATGTGCAGACACCTCTGAAAGAGTCAGAGACACCAGGAAGCTACGTCTGTGGTGATGACATGCTAGCTCCCCCCGAAAGTGAATCCTTTTGAAACGTTAGTGTTGAGCCCTGAAAGCATCCAGTGAAACAAAAGCACTTCAGTCCAGTTCCGTTTCCCTCCCCGTCGTGTACTTAGCATTAGTTAGTTCTCACAGCCTCCAGGATTTAGTTTGACGAGTCAGCGTTACTCAGAACTGCTTACTCCGGCCTAATATTCGGAGCTATGGGATATGAACCCCAAAGCAGGAAGTGAAGCTCACTCTGGTTCCTTCGGATGAAGTTCAGGTTAAGTGCCCGACTTCAAACAGGTTTCTGGTTAACACTGAATAAATAGAGCCATCGCCATCATAAAACGTCCGGGTTAAATGTGTTTATGAAGTTCAGACGAGCTGCTGTTGTCGACTGCCTCACTTGACACAATCCCTCAATTTAATTAAATGGACACCAAGCGATTTGGAATCACGTGGCGTTGCCGTTCAAGACTTTTTTTTTTTTTTTTTTTTTTTTTTTACATATAAATAAAGCAATGTTGATTCTTTTAATGGTCCGTTTCTTCCTTACAAAAAAATAAAACCGAACCGATAAGAGTATCAATAATAGTACTAGTATGAATAAAATCCTAACGATACCCATCCCTATACTTGACGGATATTATTTTAATATTTGCAGTAGATCTCATGTTCCATAGACTCATTCAGACAATAGTCAGAACAAAGAAAACTTTGGTTAAAGGAGAAGAAGTCATGTTGCTATGGTCAGCAGACAGAAACAGAAACAGACCTGGAGTAAAGAAGGAGCTGGAGTCCCGGTCAGTGCACTGATGGTCCGATACTCCACCACACAGAGCTCTTCCATTTTGAGGTGATGGACTTAAAAAATAAGACAGAGACAGGCGGCATCAATACAGAGTCTGGAAAATACACAACATCTTTGAACAGAAATCAGCAGTGTTCAGTTTTCCTCTTAAATCCCTCAAAAAAATTATTCCCAATGCAAAAGTGGAAGAATAGTATTCTTAATGATGTATTGGTTTTAAGTCCTAAAAGAATAATATATAAAGAATACATGCTTATAAAGAGGTGGACGGGTAGAGTCAGATGGCCCCTGTGCACACAGTGTGTCCTCAGGTTGGATCGGATTGGGGTATTGATGCCACTGCATCAAACACCCCAACTGATTAGTGCAACTCATCACTCTCACACCCAGCACCCACACTGACCTTCCGGATGTGTTGGGAGACACTATGGTGCCTGCTGGGTTTGTGTTTACCTCGTGGTTCCATTTGTGATGGAGAGGCAGCTCCATCCAGCCTCATCTTGCTGCAGTGAGTGGACTTCATGACAGTTAGCAGCAACTCCTGCATGAGACAAAACCAAGCAAACCATTTCAAAGTCTGAACACACGACACCAACTAAATGCAAGTTCCCGATGTTTTCTTGTAACATAGCCCGCGGGACGTAAATGGGAGATCAGGAATAAAACCTAAATAAGTGTTCAACATGCACGTATACAGCTACATTGCTTTTATTTTGAAGGAGACTGCTGCCGTTTCTTCTCTCAATTCACATAGATGGTGAATAGTTAGTGAATGTGTGCGAGCAGCAGCGTCACTGCAATGTGTTGGTGAACTGAGTTTACAGAGATGCGAGTCAGCTGTTAACCCATTAAAAAATGTCAGCCTATGTTAAAGAAAGACTGACAGTGTAGAGTTTTTAGCAAAACATGGACTTGTAAGTATTTATTTACTGAAGTCAAAGGTAAGACTGTGCTTAGTTTGTGGAGAGCAGATCGCAGTGTTGATGGATTACAATCTGAATCTCCATTACGAGAGGAAACACACGGAGAAATACTAAAACGTGACTGACGCAGAGCGGCACGGACCTCTGAGTCTTTGCTAGCTAAGCTGCTAAGGCAACATGCTCAGAAGATGTTGGTTCTCTTTGGGTCGACCTCCATATGTGAACAAACATTCTCCGTGATTAAGTTTAACAATCCAGATCCAGATCCTCTCTCACTGACGATCACCTGTCCTTCACATCTCACCTCACACATTCAACCTGACTTCAGTCACTCATTCACTGAACTGACAAACAGAAAATGAGGTCATTGACTACAAACAATAGTGATTAAAGTACTACTTTTGCAGAAACATGTCAGTCAACCCTGTCAGTGTTTTACTATTATATATGGATATTAAATATGTATATTTGTTTGGATCTTTATTCCTGCTGTAGATGTTTTAGGTGGAGCTTATTTTAACTCCTTTGTCATTTTGGTAGTTTGGAAGGATTTGAAAAACCATATTGTGCAAAGCTACAATATTTCCCTCTGAGATGTAGTGGAGTGGAAGTACAAAGTTGAATAAAATAGAAATACTCAAATAAAGTACCATGAATTTGTACTTAAGTAAATATATTAGTTACATTCCACCACTGATCATATTTACTCTTACCACTCACAGCTTATCAAAACCATACAATTTACTTTTTATAAAGATTTACTTTTTAATAGAGCAGGACTGAGTTCAGTCTATTGGTCCGGCCCTCCACAACAGTCTGTTTCTCATGTGGCCACCCTGGTGTTTGTTAAAATCATATTTTTTGGCAAATTAAGCAATTTAATCTTACGCTAATTAAACAAACCCATAATATATAAAGAATACATGCTTATAAAGAGGTGGACGGGTTGAGTCAGATGGCCCCTGTGCACACAGTGTGTCCTCAGGTTGGATCGGATTGGGGTATTGATGCCACTGCATCAAACACCCCAACTGATTAGTGCAACTCATCACTCTCACACCCAGCACCCACGCTGACCTTCCGGATGTGTTGGGAGACACTATGGTGCCTGCTGGGTTTGTGTTTACCTCGTGGTTCCATTTGTGATGGAGAGGCAGCTCCATCCAGCCTCATCTTGCTGCAGTGTGTGGACTTCATGGCAGTTAGCAGCAACTCCTGCATGAGAGAAAACTAAGCAGGCTAGCGTTAGCCATGCACACAACGTGGTCAATTAGTTACACAACCAGTCTTAAAACTCAAACGTAAAGAGGTAAACTGGCCTTTGTGGACTATTGGCTACCAATAATTAGTTTTCGTCAACATTGCAAACAAACAGTAACGGCGGTTGGAACAAAAGCAAATATTACGTTAGCCGAGTTAGCGCAATGTTAGCTTAACAGTTAGCTAACGCTAGCTGGTGAGCTATAGTAGCGTCATACATTCGCTTCAGTTTCTCAAAAATGACACTTTCCTTCCTAAAAGTAAAACAGTCAAAACAAAAGCACCTCATATAAACGTACACAAAGCAGACGAGGTAAGTTATCTCGGTCCTTTCTTTCTTCTTCGTACATTTTGCTGGCGCAGTCTGTGTGATCCAACCGTTTTCTTCTCAATCAAATAAGTGCGTTTCGTAAAGCTCATCGCTGATTGGCTCAAACGCCGGAAAATGGGGGACGTTTATTGGACAGTGAAGCCTGTTTCCGGTTGAACCACCAATGACAAGCTGTATATCTGTCACATGCACACACTTGCTTCACTAGACCTCTGCGCAGTATTTTACGTACCAGTAATCATCCTGTAAATACACGTGTTGTTTTTTTTGATGATCAGTACAGATCCTATAAAATGCTTTTTGTACAATACACTCAATGTATGTTGTCTGCAATTAACTGCTTCATCCTCTTTCAGCATCGTGTCTCTTCTACCGCTGTATGAATGGCATCTCTTTTTTTTTTTTGTCTTTGTGCGTTTGTGAAGTCTGTCCTCTTTCCCGGTCATGGTGGTCCAGAATAGATTCACATTATTCACTCCAGACACGGCAACACTCTGCCTGATACTCCTTAACTTATCACATTTAATATTTACTTGATATTAAAAAGTTATGTACCCGACTTATTTTGTCATGTTATGACATTATTCTACTGAAACTATGCAACATTTTATACTGTAATTACTATTTTGTCTGTTTTCTTGAGAAGGGATCCCTCCTCTGTTGCTCTAAACTGGATGACTTGGCTTCATGCCTCCAAAACCCAGATTACATCTTTGCTACCATTGTTATTTCTGTAATTATCTGCAGAATCAGACCTCTATTTTCCTTTATTGCTAAATGTTGATTGTGTCTGATGAGGAAGGCATTTGTCTGTGTAAATAGATGAGTGAGCCAAATGTTTCATTGAAATGCAAATGCGATTTTATATTAAAAGATAGCAAAGGGATCATTCACTATATCACACAACACAGCTTGTTAGTACTGCCATGGAAATACATATACAGTCTTTTCATATTTACACATCAAGTGACAACCAAACAAAAATCATAAATACCTCTTTTTGTTAACTTTACAACAGCTATACGCAACCAGTATTTCATAAGATAAAAGAGCACTATTAAATAACTGGCATCTTCCCTATCATTTACAAGGCTTGGAAATACAGTGGTTAAAATAATCCAGCAAAAACAAATAAAAACCAAAATGTTCTTCTCCAGTGAGTAAAATTAGTCTAAAAACGGTCATGAAATCCCTTTGTACAAAAGACTATACAACTTAATCAACACAATATCTTCAACAGAAATGTTTGCTTGTATCCGCATGATAAAATCTGTACACTTTTAGCATTCCTGCAGCAGAGTTGGAGGGACTGTGAGCCGGGATGATTGGTTACTGGGTCGCTGTGATGCTCTGTGGGCCTACTGTCAACCAACCGTCAGAGACCGTAGTTAGTTATGTAGCTGCCAAGACCCTCTTTCATTGGCCTCAGTGCTTCGTCTAGCAGCAAATCAGCACGTCGCTGAGCTTGTAGCAGATACTTCAAAAATACATGGTTCTATAAAGTCTAACCGATATATTTGTCAATATAGCAATATAGTATTTCCTCGTACCATTTCTCAACAACAGACAGAATGGTACTCTAAAAGTTAAAGCAATGCATAATATCTTTACTCATATTAAATTCATTTTTCAGTACGTTGTCAGTGATACATTTCTAAACTATAACCCTCACTGTCTGATGGGGTCAGACATGCAGTGTTCCTAAGTTATGCATTTGTTGTGCTGAGCTGTGGCCGATACTGCAAGAGTTGATGGATCAAAACTCAAATTACAAAAAAAAAAAAAAAAAAAAAAGGTACAAATGTTCTCGTTTCCCTCTAGCAGTGTTTCGCCATGCAGATACTTTTGGTTGTATGCGCCAGGTTTTTGATAAATTCACCTCTGAAACTTCGCCCTACTCCAACACAATAGAGAGCCCAAATGACAGTGGAACTCTTGTGATTATGTTCCAGAATTAAGAAAATTTAATTAATTTGTAGTGACACAAATATCTAAAAATTCGAACCCGACAACATCATATTGTTGTTTATTGAATACTTACACTTGTACCAGCCTTTAAACTGTTGTCCGTGGTGTAAGAATGGACAGGGAGGGCCAAATGATGTATTCTGTAGGCAGCTAAGGCTACAGCCAATACAGTTGGAGAGGTGCCATTAGTAGAGAAGAGTTATTTATTAATTTATTAATGAATTGTTGTTAAAATCAAAAGAGTTTAAAAGTCTAATAGTAAGTGCTGTTGTAGATAATCTTTCATCTGGCTAGAAAACCTCAGGAACATGTTTGACATATTTTTAGAAAGACCGATCAGAGAAACACTCAATGAGAGATTGCACTGAGAGGGAAGATCCCCAAAAAACCCCTCCAGTGTTTTGGGGCATCAGAAATCCCAGAGACACATGTCTAACACCTGGGTAAATAAAACCAACACTATCTGCATGGCTGAATAGCCCTAGTGGTACATGTCTGAGAAAATACACTTTTCTGAGATTTGGGTGACCAAACCAGAGTTTTTTAAAAAATGTAACGAACATTTTAAAACCTCTGATAGAAAATAATTCTACAGCTGAAGGAGGAAAAATAACGCAATGTTTGGCACTTAGGGCTCTTACTTCATCATGGCTTCCTCTGCTCGGCCCGAGGATCAGCAATGGTTGAATTACAACTTTTAAAAAAAATGAACAAACGAAAAAAAAAGGGCTCCTTTAAGATTACTTTTGCAAAGGATGAATGCAGTTCTGCAACCAGATGAGAGCACCAGCTACAGTGCAGCCTTGCTGTTGGAGGCTGTAAAATAAGGAATCAGAAGCAGGGGGCGTCATCACTGAGGGCAAGTCAGGGAAGTCAAACGAAACTAACATCCCGTAATTAAGATACATTGCTATTGAAGTGTAAATGCTGAAAGAAGCATGGGGACTCTGAAGCCCCACCCTTTGGCACTGTCATAAATACAACTTGTGAATACCGGGTCCGGTTCTAACACAACACTCTTGCCGTTTTTTTCCCCCGAAAGTCAGCAAACCCACTCCACAAGTACAAAAAACGTTCATAAATAGAATTCATAAAGACATGAGTGGCATTAGAGAGCATCGCGGTTACGTCGTCCAGGTAGTACGTCGTTCTAGTGTCGTCCAAAAAAAAAGAGAAAAGTTCACAAAGAATAAAGGTGAAGTTGTACACAGAGAAGCGTTTGTCGCATTGAGAGTCTGCATCCTTTAAAAAGGCTCCAGATAACGCTCGTGTCTCTCTGTTCACTTCCTCCCCAGAGTCCTTTGCTTTCTTATTCCAGCATGCTCATTAGTTTATCAGTTTTGCCTGAAGGCAGTAGAACTGAGGGTACTGTTGGAGGACTGTACTGCATGTGTATGTGTGTATGTGTGTGTGTGTGTGTGTGTGTGTGTGCAGAAGTAGGACGGAGCCCCAGTTTCAGAGACAGGAGTTGTGTTTATGGAAACTTAGTTGTGTCTAACCAGATTCATTTGTACCGTTCCTACGAATGCAACTGTTGCTCTGTTTGTACCTTTTTATCTTTGTGTGTTTGTACCAGCTATAATTACAGGTGTGTGTGTGTGTGTGTGTGTGTGTGTGTGTGTGTGTGTGTGTATTAGGTAACGGAGGTTGAGACGAAGCGTGGAGGGCAGGGGGCGTCCCTCACACCTCGCTCTCGGTGGAGGGCTTGCGCGTGGAGACCCAGCCGGTGTCGGGGAGGCTGTGCTGGGCGTGGCGCTGAGGGGTGATGGCCGAGGGGGTCAGGGTGGTTATGGAGGAGCATTCGGACTCTTGGAGGAGCTGCTCCGTCTCGCCGTCGTCTAGCGAGGCGCTGCTGGCCTGCAGGGACACGGTGTCCGTGCGCATGCAGGTGTGCAGGCCGCCCCGGGACGGCTTGATCTGTTTGAGGTCGTCCCAGTAAAGCTCCTCGTTGGACAGCAGGCACACGCCCTCCACAATGCGGATCTTCTCCTTGGTGTAGCCTCCGTCCACTCCCCCCTGGACAACGAGAGACGAAGAGTTAGTCGGGGTGATGGCCGCTGTTTGAGCAGTTTAAAAAGGGATATCCACCTTCAGGTACTCATTAATATGTTAAACTTAACCCTTTCTAGGAGTCAATTGGTGATTAGTTTTTGTTTTCAGTCTATTCACTTTCAACGCGCCGTGTGACAGATGGCCTTGTTCTCCTATATTTCTTTAATACAGTCACATTTCTTTCTCTCTTTCACTCCCCCCCTTAAAGAATAATTAGAGGTTACATTTCTGCAACACAAACATCACCAACACTTTAAACAGTTCAACGTGTTAAAGGTGGATTTCCCTTCAAGGATTAATCAGCAACCAACTGCACAACACTCCAGAACAAGATGTCGCCTTCAAACTCAACCCATGCACAGCAAATTGTCTCCGTTTAGTAATGCTGCACTTTCCTCTGGAGTTAGTTTCTCATTTTCAGATTAAGGTGCCACAGCTATATAATTATCATTAGCAACTAGATTCACTGCCTTGCGGTTGTATGCCGCAGGGCAGTGATTCTAGTTGCTAATGATTCTGTCTTTTATGGAGCCTCCCAGCAAAAGCATTTAACATGCGAGTAAATAAACATCTTCTAATAATTCTAATCAGTTCATCCTTGAGTGCAATTGGACCTTATTGCCCAATTTGAAAAAAAATCCCTCCAGGATATTCCTGAGTTCACGAGAATGCATCGAACGGACAGACGAACAAATAACCTAAAACACAATGCCTCAGACCACAGCTGACACTAAGATGTAAACCTAACCTGGAGTCAAATGTACTGGATCGCTTTATGGCACAAAAACAAGGAGATGGTGTTATTTTTCCAGCGCAGATGGAGTCAAGCTACAGTGTGTGTATATATAACACCCGCGGACAAATCATTCTATGTCTGTTGTTAGCAAGAATAATTTGAACAGTGTCTCTTCATCTTCAGCATGGAAAGAAACACAGTGGGCGTGGCACCCCTGTTGAAGCAGAGGCAAAACGACCCAAAGCAGTAAGCTTGCTCGGAACTGAACCGAACCGCTTTTTACAAACAGCCTTCAAGCAGCCCAGCCATAACGTGTCCAGTATTTCAGAGGAGTCTTTCCAACAGCTGGTGTGATGGGTTGCAATAAGCAGGGCATTGGAAATGGACTCGGCCTTATACGCATAAAAACAAAAAGCAGACATCCTTTAGGTATTCTCTCTCTTTTGACGAATCTTACCTGGGAACTAACTGGACTTATGGGAAATGTAGTGCTTAGTTTAAGAAACGCTATTTGTAGCACATTTGACAAATGTATCCGCACACTTGGATTTCTTGCCTTCGACAAAGAAACCTGCCGTGCTACTGATCACAGAGCTCTGATGCTGCACCGACGAGATAAATTGTTATTTTGGACAGCAGGGTGCATGCAGTGAAAGACAGAAGAAGTGAGGGGAAAACAAAGAAGCAACAGAGGACGCCACTCCTTCATGCTGTGTAACTACCTCTCCGCGGGACAAGTGGGTCAAAAGATAAAGGGAGAGAGGGAGTTGTAGGGATGAGAGTGCTGTAGGGAGGAGAGAGAGAGAGGAGGGGGGAGAAAAGGTGAGCGCTGCCGTCGGTAACCTGCTCGTGTCACATGTTGCAATATTACAACACAATCAATCAGACAAACAGTAACGTCATTTGTCTCTGTGGTTACCCACCGTACGCCTCCATAGTCTGGGACCATCCTATGGAATTAACATGGATTCACCTTCAATCCATTCATATATTAAACAAAAGAGAAAACATCTGTCGTTTTCACTTCCAGGCTGTTCGTTACCTCTTTCTTATATCGAAGCTGGTTGTATATTGGAGGCTTTTGCGACGCCTCAATCTTGACCTCTTGTGTGGACGTCCGATACGAGGGGTTACTGTAGGTCAGGTTGCTCACCCCCGGGTCAGCGAACTTCGACTTTTTATGTCTGTCGTTGAACAACAGGAAGAAAACAGCACATGGCTTGATAAATCAAACTGTCCACTGTAACATTTCTATTTACAATCAACACTTGAAATGACGAAGTAGTACAAACTGTAAACCACACTTTGGTGTTTCATTTTCACCTCTTTACTTAAGATTTCATACAAAATGTACCAAAACACTGGCAATGAGGAAGATCTTGCGTAGATAATAACAAGAATAAATGTATTTTTTTAATTAAATCATACCCTCTCTAAACTAAAAAGGAGACTGACCTGTAAATGATCAAAGCAGCAATGAGGATCAGAATAGCCAGGATGATCAGAACTCCGCCAATCACGTAGCTGATGTGAAGTCCTTCCCCTGCAACAGATGGCACAGATGTTACAGACGGGAGTGTTCACAGAGAAAATCCAGTGGCTTTGCTTAAAAGATCAGAGTTGTTTGCTGATTTACCCAATTTCAATTTCATCTCAGTACAGAAATAGTTGTGATGGTGTTTATCCTAGCTTATCTGGCATTTATGTTCCTGTATTTACAAACTGTCAGGGTTCACGTCATCAGAAACTCAAAACTGAATGAACTACGTCCTCAAACTGAGTGACAGTTATATGACTGCAGAGTTGGCCCTGTGAGGGTTAAACATACTGTGCTTTTTGTAAAGCACTATAAACTTACCATATTGATTTATTTGTTGTTGTTTTGATTTAGTTGTATTTGTTTGCTCTTTGTAATTGTGTTTTTTGTTAAGGTGCCATATGAATTAAATACGTTTTATTATATCATTATTACATCACTTCATCTGCATTTAATAATGCTTTGATGACAGACTCTGGCATCCATATTTGTTTTTCAGGCACGTCTGTATTATTTGAGCCAAGTCAATCACAGGTTTTCAGAAAAGAAAAAAAGAAAAACACAGTTTGCCAGTTGTAATTGCCTGGCGGTCGATTGAAATGATATTAATAACTTGGAAACTGGTAATTACTTAAACTCCCACATGACATAACTGTGGCATTAGCAATGCTAGACTGGAAGAAGGGGGAAACTTGAGTGAATTTCCAAAATGTCAGACCTGAATGTCAGAGTGTCCCTTTAAGACGACATGCAGTGTGCAAACTGAAGAGGAGAGAAGTGTCTCGTGTACTGACCGTGAGGAGCCGTCACCACGTTGCTCAAGCAGCCTTCTACGTTTAGGTTCTTGTCAGTGCAGCTGTGAAAACAAGACAGAAAGCTTGAGAAAGGTACTCTGCTCTAAATATCCTAATGTCAGCTGTAAAAGCCTCTGTCCTATTCCTGCTGGTTGAAAATCTCATGGTGTGTTCTGTTAAAGATGAACAATTGCATAACACTCACTGGAGTGTTTTCAGTGGGATAAAAGGCTTCAGAGCACTCAAGATTTTTTTGAGCAAGGACAAGCAACTTCATATCTCCAATTATTGCTATTTCTTAAGAAGAAGTCCTTCAAATTAGATGAACAAAGTCTAAAAGAAGTACTCAAAACAGAAAATCCGGCAGCATCTTCTGTGGACAACATGCTGCTATTTGAATCATGCTTTAAAGAAATGAGGGAACATGTGGGATAACGTGAAAGTAATTTGAGATATGTTCACAGGGTTGAGTTATCAATTACATTTTGTATCACAAATAACTTCAAAAAGAAGTTTTCCTGGTAAAAATGTACCAGCAGACATACTTGACCGGTGAGGATCCTCCGAGCGGAGTGTCTGTTGGAGCTTTGGGGATCTTGTTGGGGACAGGAGTGCTGCTGGTCCCTCTGGCAGGAGAGGTGGGGATGTAACCTGCAACTGATGAACACATGCAGATCACAACCTGAGTGTGCAACGGTTTTGTAAATGTATTTTATAACTGGCACTAGGATAAATACGGAAGTCCTGAGAGGCAAGTGAGAAATTATTTCTTCCGGTGATCCATTTTCTAAATTTCCAACATTTAGGACTTCCGAACCGGTGAAAATCAGTTCTTTAATCTTTTGTTTCTCGTAATTACAACAAACCCTTTAATAAAAATAATCCTGACAAAAATAATAAGAAAAAACAAAAACGAAATTGCAATTTCTTTTCACAGAATACTTTTTTAAATTAACTTTGAAAAATGATGCTGTAAAAACCTCTTTGTCACTTGTTCTAAAGTCATAAACGCAGGAGAGAAAACACTGTAGGTCAGGCTTACAGAATGGATCATCAGATTTCTTTTTCCTCACTTGCTTCCTCAGATAATTCTACTATGAAAAGTTCTGATGGGCCAAGAGATTCAGCTAAAACATGCAAACGCGTTGGTAAGGTTCATTTTGGTGAAACATTAAGAAGTCAGCAGATAGAACAGCCACACAGCACAACCACAGTGGTCACTCACTGGTGGAGCAGGGTCGCCCATCCGGTTCATCGGGGCAGGCGCACACAAAACTGTTGGTCTTAGCGAAGCAGAGGTGAGTGCAGCCGCCATTATTTACCCCACAGAGATTGGTACCTGAATGAGAGGAGAGGGGACGTTCACAACGTTTTTACACAAGGAGACAACTGATTTTCAACATATAATATTCAGTATAGGTCATACTGCCAGACCGATCATTTCACCACGAAGCACTGAGTGACTGAATATTAGCCTGAACATATTTCAAGCTCATACATCCGAATCAGCCTCTGCTGCTGCAGCACTTTACCACCCGAACACTTACAGATAAACATGGCCTTTGGCGTCTCCCAAGTCAAGCTGGAGGTGTGAGGAGAAAAGCGTCCTTACCTGTCTGTCTGTGAGGCGACACCACTATAATGTCCATGAGGCCCTCCACGCTGGCCAGCACGGTTTCCTTGTTACGGCCGGTGTGCTTGTCCACCCGCTGGATGGACTTAGTCTGCCAGTCCGTCCAGTAGATCCAGCGGTCTTGCTGCGAGAGTCGGGAGAAAGGGGTTAGAGGGGAAGACACCGGCTTCAACTGGGGAAACGAGGGAGAAGAAGAGAGGAGAGGAAAAACACAGACAAGGAGAAGGGGGATGGGAGGAAGAAAAGGGGAGGGAGAGAAGAGGAAGAAAAATGAGGGTCAGAGTGGAAGAGAAGTAGGAGAAATGGTTAAGTCGAATGGGTTCAGCATGAGTTGGAGGACGGAGAGACGACCAGTGGGGAGGGTCACACGGTGAGCCGATGACTGAGATAGAGCAGGTGAGTGGAGGAGGCAGCCAGGAGGAGGGTCCAGCCCAGTGATTGACAGCTGAGGGTGAGGAGGGGTAGAGGAGGGGGTACCTGCGTGAGGGCGAACGGGTGGGACACCGGGCTGACGAGGATCTGGCGCAGTTTCCCGTTCAGGTCCGAACTCTCGATCCGGTCCAAGTGCGCGTCCACCCAGAAGATCCTGCAGAGTCATAAACACACTTCTGTCTGTAAATACACTGTGCATGCCGTCTGACTGACACTGTAAAAACAAGAGTTTAATAACACTGTGAGATTGTAACATATATAAACTATATTCAGTTGTTATACAATAATAGTCAGTTGTATAATCTTCATGAGTCTCTACTTGTCTTGTGGATCTACTTTCTGACACTGCGGTGGCCTGATTTCCCCACGGGGATAATTGGAATCATGAAGCATTTAATTTCCTTCCACAGACATGCTTCTCCCTCTCTGACCTTCTTGTGTCGTAGTCCAGCGTGAGACCGTTGGGCCAGCCCAGGTCGGTGTTGATCAGAACCTTTCGGTCCGAGCCGTCCAGGTGAGATCGCTCGATCTTTGCAATGTGACCCCAGTCGGTCCAGAACAGGTACCTGCAGAGACGAGGCGAACAAAGTTGAAAATTCCAAACTAAAACAAATGACTCCACGCGATGTTTTGCCTTCTTTCTGCTGATACCTCGCTTTAAGTCGTTTATTAACAGCTCCAAAAAAAAGAGAAAGTTGCTCAAGAAATTTCTTTCAACAAGCTCAAAACCCAAATTTCTATTTGAGGGTGGAGCCCAGTCCCCTGTCTTACCCTTTGCTCGGGAACACTGCGATGGCTCGGGGTTCATCCAAGCTGTTGTTGACCAGGACTTTGCGGCACGTTCCATCCAGGCGGGCCACCTCGATGGTGTTGCGCCCCGTGTCGGTCCAGTACATGTTCCTGGCCACCCAGTCGACCGCCAGCCCATCTGTGGTCTTCAGGCCCTGGCTGATCACCGTCTCCATGCCACTGCCGTCTAGGTTTGAGCGCCTACAGATCAAAGTAAAGGGTGGACATTGTGGACATGGGGCGATCATCATATCAATTCTCAAAGTCTACAAAATAAAAAAAATCACAATTTATTATTGATAACTGACTGTTTGATTAATACACATTATAAAATCGTGATTAATGTAATCAAAGCTAAAACATAAAGGGCATTGGAGTTTGCATGTAGACATCAATTGCGCTCGCACCGTATGACATCCAGGGTGACGTCGGTGTAGTAAAGCTTTCCGTCCACGCTGTCGTAATCCAGCGAGATGACGTTGTGCAGCTCGGGCACCGGCACGTGCACGTCGGTGTGGTCGTTGGTGTCGAGGGAGATCCTGCGCACGCTGACGCGGTTGGAGAAGAGCAGGTACGACTCCGGGGAGTCGTCACACGACCTGCCGTCCCCCTTGAGCAGGATGCCGGTGGGACAGGCACAGGATGTGTCGTTGGGACGGGGCAGGCACAGGTGGGTGCAGCCCCCGTTACTCCGGCCGCACTTGTTGAAACCTGAAGAGGCCAGAGACAAAAGGAATGACGCAAAGAGACACAGGAGGACTTAAAATAAAACAATACTTTGCAACACGAGAATCTGTCCGCACTCAAAGCGGATTTTTGTTTACACAGAGATGTCTTACTGTTTCTTGGCAACATATAATTACTTGTCAATCACCTAGAGAGATATTCATAATATAATCAGCTATATTTAGGATTATCGAGTAAGGATGAGACTGCCGAAATCTACAAACAAACAAAATAAACTGTGTAGAGAAGGTCATGAGATATTGACAAGTGGATGGAAATGGATGAAATGAGCAGTATAAATAGATGGAAGCAGGTTTAGTTCATATATTTATTAGCAGCAGTCACACAGCAGACAGTTAACTAGGAGTGACCCCGAATAGTCGACTAAGATTCGATCTAAGGAGCCTGATTCAGCAGCCAATCTCACAGTAGAATTGTCGCAGTGGCAGAAAAATGATGGAAACAGGATCATTCCAGTCGAGCTATATGGGGGTGCTGAATGTCTGATTTTACATAGTATTGCTTGTTTTCTCCAAATAAATCATGATATGTAGCCTATTTCGGTTTGGTAGGTTTTAAATATCGGCCTATTAATATTACTGTTAAGTCACCATGCATGCTTTATCCACATTTGCCGGACCATCGGAGCAGCATCTTGGCTATAGCCTCAGAAATTCTAGGTAACAACGTGACTCACCCAGTGGCCTCTCCCTGTCCACAGCCTGGATGTCCATCAAGCCCGGCAGGTTGGCTCGCACCGTGATGGTGTTGGTCCCGGTTTTCTTGTCAGCTCGCTGGATGCTGCGGCTCTGCCAGTCAGTCCAGTAGATGTGGGACCCCAGCAGGGTCAAGCCGTACGGGTGCTGGACCGGAGACACCAGGGTGCGGCGATTCTGCCCGTTCAGGTCGGCCGCCTCGATGCGCTGGAAAAGGACCAAGAGAGATTTAAGGGATTACCACCATGACTCCATAATGTCTGATGCCTTCGTGAGGTTTAAATCCACGCGAGTGTCACCGGGAGTCACAGCTGACCTCAGTGTGAGCGTCGGCCCACAGCAGCTGCGAGCCGGCCATGTCGATGGCCAGGCCGTTGGGCCAGCCCAGGTTGTTGCTGATGAGGACCGCGCGGTCTGTACCATCCATCGCCGAGCGCTCCAGCTTAGCGTGCTCTCCCCAGTCTGACCAGAACATGTAACTAGAGCGGAGAGAGAGCAACACGGAGGTCAAAAGGTGTCAAAAGTGTGAGGAGACTGAAAGTAGGATATAAACTCTTCGCTGAAGTAAAATTCACACCGTGAGATCTAGTTTCATCTTTGACAGTGTAATCTGAGGTTTTGAACCCAATGCTCTGAAAATGTAAAAAAAGCCGTCACGCTATCGCAGCCTCACCCCATCTCGTTGTAGAGGGCGATGGCTCGAGGGCTGTCCAGGTTTTGCCAGACGAGAACTTTCCTCATGGATCCGTCCAGGTTGGCCACCTCGATGCGGTTGGTGCCCGTGTCCGTCCAGTAGATCTTCCTGCCGACAGCATCCACCGCCAGGCCGTCCGTCGTCACCAACCCTGCAGAGAGAGAGAGAGACACATAGAGAGAGGCGGAGATGGAGTCGTGACGCTCTGACAGGGTGGAGCTAATCAGCATCGAGCTTGTGAGCCATCCTCCTCACCTGTAGCTACGATGTCTTCTTGCGCTTTTCCGTCTATGTCGGATCTGCTGATTTTCTTCAGCGTACTGTCGGACCAATACACTTTTCCTGCAGGAGGCGCCACATACATATGTAAGGACTCCATTTCTGCATCACTTTTCTTTTTTAAAAAGAGGCGTTACAAAACTCTGAGAAGAAACACAAACCTTCTTTCGGGTCGACCCCGATGGCGATGGTGTTTTTCATGGAGCTATTGACGGCCAGAACCACATCGGCGTAGTAAGGGATGTCCAAAGAAACCATCCTGATGTCTGTCCTCCGTGCAAAGATGAGGAAGCTTCTCATCCCTGCACACAGACACACACACACACACACACACATCAAAGCGGATTCCAGTCACAATACAAAAGGAGCCGACATGCTTTTATCTTCCTGAGAGAAGTTTTTGACATTAATCCTTTGAACTCAGTTTTCTATTATAAGCCTTGTAAAATATGTTTTCTAAGGATTTTGTCATTGCTGTTGTTTTCCTTTTCTTTGTATTTCATTTTAAGATTTAAAGAATGATAATGGAGGTGAACAAGTAAAAGCAGATCTGGGATTTTGTAGCTTATATTTTATGTATTTTGGTTAATCGGCACCATAAAAATCATTTGCATTAGCAACAAGTAGTTACCGTTTGTACCACAAACATGGGTGTACAATAAAACAAAAACTGGATTATTTTCGTACCAGGTGTGCAGGTCTTTCCATCTGTCTGCATGTTGATCCCGGTGGGACAGGCACAGCTGGAGGCTTTGGGAGCAGGAGCCAGGAGACAGAGGTGGCTGCAGCCTCCATTATTCACCGCGCACGGGTTATGTACTACAGAGGGAGACACACAAAACAACTCTGCTCAGCCACCGTCCTGCTTTTTTGGTTAGCTAAGAGGCAAGGGATGGAAACAGGGAATAAGAGAAACGGGGGCAAACAAAACAGAAACACACAGTTTCCCTTAAGGGAACATGGGAAAGCCCCGCACATCAGCGAGATCAGTGAGGTTTTCACTTTGGAATGAGCCCCCCGAGGCTCTCTGCCCTCTCGGCCAGTGATCTGGGTTCAGTTTACCTGTAATCCTCTCTGAGCTCTGAGAAAAGGCAGCAACAATCCGTAAAGTAGAAAGTGACGGGAGAGGGTTTTTTTGTCTTTGTAACAAGAGACTACACAAGTCCAACAGGAGACGTCAAGTGTACTGACACATTCCCCAATTGCAGATTTTATAATCTCTGTACTGCAGGACATTGGATTTGAAATTAGATCCTCAAATTACAGCTGAAAGACTGCACTTAAACCCCACAGTCTCGGTTTCACTCATTTAAGATCGAAAGTGTTGCAGCACCGAGACAGAACAATGAAAAACGTGTCTCTGTTCCACTACTTGCTGACTGCACTGTACATGTGGATGCACACAGACCTGTCTCTCGGTGTCGGTGGAACATGTGAATGTCCATGAGGTTCTCCAGGTTTTCGGCGAGCGTGCGTCGTCCCAAGCCGGTGAGCTTGTCGGCGCTCTGGATGCTCTTTAACTGCCAGTCTGTCCAGTACAGCTTGTCCTCGTGTACAGTCAGGCCAAAGGGGTGAGGCAGCTGGCTGCCAATCAGAACCTGGAAGCAAAAACAGTAGCGGAAGTCTAGGTTTATTGCAAATGAACAGAAAAGCTCAAAAGCAAATCAAGCAACCAAGGATGAGCAATTCCTCAAATTGCTGCAATCAAAATACATCAAATGTTATGCTATTTAAATGTTAACGTAAAATAATTAGTCAAACAAATCAGCATGAAGACATGAGTTAAAAAATTGAATGCATGACGTCATAAAAACACACTTTACCTGTCGGTCGGAACCATCAAAGTTGCCAAATTCGATAGTCTTCATGCCAGCGTCGGCCCAGTACAGGCGCTTGGTCTCGTAGTCGATGGCGAGCCCGTTGGGCCACGTCAGGTTAGATGAGATGATGACGATCCGACTGGAGGCGTCCATTCCTGCGCGCTCGATCTTTGGGTTGGCCCCCCAGTCGGTCCAGTACATGAAACTATAAAGTCATAATAAAACAAATGAGGAATAATGAGAGTGCAATGTGAAATCCAGTCTTCATGTGTTTCAACATTTTTGATCATCTCACCCTCCGATCGGGTCAACGACGATGTCCCGGGGCCGGTCCAGGTTCTCCCATATCAGGACAGTCCGCATGCTCCCGTCGGCATTAGAAACCTCGATACGATCCGTACCTGAGAAACCCGGGACATGACATGAACGGTTGAAATCCAAGAGCGCACGCTGTGGTGCAGGTGATTGCGTCAGGAATATGATCGTATGTGACAATATGTGAAACGAGGCTGCGTACCAGCATCGGTCCAGTAGAGCTTGTTAGTCAGCCAGTCAATCGCCAAACCTGCGGGGCTTTCCAGACTGGTGTCCACCACCACCTGGAGAGACAGGGACAACAGAGATAAAAACTCCAGCCAGTAGCAGTTCTCAACCTACATTATCCTCTACAGAGCACCAATTGTTGTTCCACTTTCACACCAGCCCCAGTAGATGGCAGTATTCCATAAACTTAAATGCTGCTGTTGATGAGATGGTGAGAAATGATGGGATTTCTGCGTCCGGTTCGGTCAGACTGTGGGTGTCACTGACCTCCTGCTTGGTGCCGTTCCACAGCGCCCTGTTGATGGAGTCGGTGGTGACGTCCGTCCAGTAGATGTAGCCGTCTTTGGCGTCCCAGTCCAGCGCCACGGCATTGCGCACGTCGGCCAGAGGGATGACATCATCGGACATGTCCTCTGTGTCGAAGCTGACTCGTCGGATGTCCGTCCTTCGGGCAAAAAGCAGGAACTTGTCAAGACCTGATTAAAGACCAAAGGTCTTCTGTCAGTCTTCTAGGTTTAACAGTGGGGTCAACAGTGAACACAGCAAAAACAGCACTGACACACAGACAACTAGCAACCAAACTGACTGATTAATATCATAAATCATAACCCCTTTCTCTAACATGATTAAGTATAATAAATATGTTTTTATTACTACAGGCTGTGTAAATGTCTCAGGGTAGTGAAACAACTAAAGAATACTTTAGCACTGGACCCTAACATGTCATTTCACTTATTTAATCCCACTTTAGTGGATGTCTTGTTATCCTTATCATACAGTACAACCTTGACAATGACACTTTCTGACTGACTTACTGACACTGACTGTTAAATCAGTATAACAATCTTTAATTTCACTACTGCTGAGGATTTGTCTTTAAACTTCAAACTTTTTGATTATTAATGCGCCAATGAAAGTTGGCAGAAGACCAGAGATGACAGTTTAAAAAAACTATTCCAGATTCCAATTCATAAAAACTAATAAATTGTAAAATGTAATTTGCTTAATTAAATTATGGTTGTTGGCATTAATTGTTTCATAAATAAATATATAAATATGTCACATCCACTCAATTATAATGATGCAGATGTTGAGGGACTCACCGCTGGCACAGTTGGAGTGGTCCACCTTCTTGAAGCCGGTGGGACAGGCGCAGGTGTGTGTCTTGTTGCTGGGGAGACATAGGTGGCTGCAGCCTCCGTTGTTGGTGCCACAGCGGTTCCTGCCACCTACAGGTGAGGCAGAGACACACACAGCTCAGTACATGATGCTCTATGTGGTTGGAAACTTTTTGAAGAGGCTATTTTATTTATAATTGGATTATTAGATTACTAAAATCACTACTTCTTCAAAATAAAGCAAAAATGCTTTAATTTGAGGAAGTAGTGATTTTTGTCTTTACAAAAAGCGATACCCATTTCACACATGGCCAATTTCTCGAATTAATATTGTGAGGAATGTCTTATAATAAGTGACAGGAATCTGCAACACTACAAAAATAAAATGCATGCATGGAAAAATCCTGTTGGCTCTTTGTTGAGAATAACCAGTGTGGTGCTGACTTCCTGGGCTACAAAAACACGTCATCCCTGTAGCAGTCTGGTTGGATCTGGCTGATGCTATGCTGCCATTGGCCAGTCTGGGTTCGAGAGGCGGGACTTAGTAAAGGGTCAGTTGCTCTTTTTGAGAAAAACATACCAACTGTTTCTTTAAAATGAAGATGCAAGTAAGGAAGCAACTCTGTGACATTTTCCATTATTGCGTCTTGATCTTCTCATCTAACTCTTGGCAAGCAAGCAAAAAAAGGCCCATTTCCCAAAATGCCACACATTTGTATCATCATTTTCTCTATTCTAAAAATTATAATGAACAGCACATGGACAGCAGAGCTTTTGTCTTCTGTTCCCCTAAATGTCACAGCGTGCCTCTGGATTTCACTCGAGTTCTGAAGCAGCTTTGCTATGTTTAATTGATGCGGAGCTTAGATCTTTTCCACTCACACGCGACCTCACATGACTCACTGAATCTACACCAAAACAGCAGGAACAGTGCCCGACTTCCCCCCGCCAACACAGACGAATATTAGTGTCCGACCGTTAAACTATTCTACCAGCGTGATAACCAAAACGTTCCCCTTGGCCAGAACTCAAGTTCAACATGGTGTGTTAGCAAAGAACACAAGAAGTCTTTGCTACCATGCTGATAGAAAAAATGCCTCAACCGGCCAGTTCACCACAGGGTCTAACACAAGTGCAGCAAATCATTCCATCATCTCTGGATCTAGGGATAAAGCCTCCACTTCTGTGTGCACTGATACCCTTAAAGAAGGTTGCCATTTTCCACGTCCGTCCTCATCCGGCTCATCTTCCACCCTCTAATGAGGGTTGAGTTTGTGTTTGATGTTTTTGTTGTTCAGCATTCTGTTCTCCCGCCTGCTGCATGACTACATGTTCTACTGCCGACGGCTGCGAACTCGGATGTTTTCATAAAAATAGATCCATTGTTCTCACTCACAACTTGCTTAAAAAAAAACACACCCACAAACACAAACACACAAACACACTGACAGATCTGAAGAGATGTGGGTGAACGAGTGACCACATAAGGAGCCCATAAGCCTCATGAATGGAGAACACCGGTTTTCTTTTGCTTTCAACTCCAGCTGAAGTTATGTACAGTATATTATCTCCACAGAGCTCTTTGTCCACACTGTGTGGCATGTTATTGTCAATGCTTTTAATGAAACTTTAAAAAAAGAGCACAGACATCAAAGTCCAGTCGTCTGAACCTCTAACATTACTACGTCACTTAATGTGACATCAATCAGCTTTTTCCGAGAAAGACTTTTGACTGTTGCACAGAACATAACTTCTTCTTTGTTCCCGTTAGCGGTCGCCACGGCAGATCATCGATTTACGTCTTGTTGGCAAGCCGGGCCTCAACCGATCCGGGGTGGAAATCTGATGTTATGATCTGCATTTTTTGATTTGGCATAGGTTTTTACGCTGGATGCCCTTCCTGACACAACCCATTCACAGTGTGGGATACCATGTTGTGATGGTGGGAGGAAACCGCAGCACCCGGAGGATCACTCACGGTCATACGGGCAGAACGTACAAACTCCAGAAAGGCCTGATCATTATAGACTTCTGCCATGTCTTGCTGCTGTTTGTCATTTGACAACAATGACAGAAAAAAAACATGTTCATGTCATCAACAACAACACGGCCTTTGATAAAACGTCAAAACAAAATAAAACAGAACACGGTGTGTTCTGTGCTCTCACTCCAAAAAGTGCACCGCTAATTACTGAGGGCATCGCGGGGAGATTCAACAAACTCGGAACTCGAAATGCAGCTTCCGAAGCGGCTGTGCACCGACCTGCGGGCTGCCTCTGCGGGTGCAGGGTGTGGATGTCCATGGGGAAGTGCAGCTTGTTGCGAATGATCTCCTGGTTCTTGCCGGTGAATTTGTTGGCACTGTTGATGCTCTTGGTGTGCCAGTCCGTCCAGTAGAGGCTGTCCTCAAACACGGTGATGGCGAATGGGTGCGGCAGGCCTACAGAGAGAGAGAGAGAGGGGGGGAGAGAGAGAGAGAATTTAGAAAGGCTGGGCGATCCTTGATGAAGTGTTTAATAAAACATCTTTCATGACACAATGAGGAGTAACTTATCAAAGTTTGACAAAAAAAATAATGTATGATTCCGTGAGCTTCATGTGGACACACAGGAAATGGAAAGCAGAAATGGAAAGCAGAAATGCGGCGTTCGGCTTGTCCCACCAACGCTCTCCCAACATCCTCCCATTCAGTGCAGTGGGCTCGGCTGATGTCATAACCTCTCCATTTAGAGCTGCTTTCAATTACTCTGCCTCTCACTGGCCTGTTGCTGGTTTAGTTGTGGTCAGAGCGGCCTAAAGCAGAGGCGCTCCATTGGTCTCCTTCAGTAATGTGACTTGGAGGTGGAGGACAGAACCTCAAACCGGGTCAGACTGGTGCAAGAGACCGATTACGGACGGATATAAACCAGTCCTCGTCTTAGTCTGCACTTAAATTTTATTTACTTTGGAGATTTTAATCATTTTAATGGGTGATTTCAATCTGAAGGACAGTAATATATCCCATAATTTCTCTCCACTTACAAGGTGTGTATCCAGTGTGTGTGTTTGTGCTCTAATCCCAAAAAAAACATTTAGGTTTTATTGGGGAGTTTTAGAGTCTGCTGATGCCGAGTTTTTTTTTTAGCTTAAAAGGAGCAATGCTTTGGTGAAAATGGGAATTATTAAAACTCACTTCTTTGATATCATAAGTGCATGATGTCATGAACATTGTTGACTATATGAGCAATAATCAAAGCTAAAGTTAGAAAAGTCTAGCTGATGTAATTTTGTCTGACGGAGCCCCCCCCCCCCCCCACACACACACACTTCAAAGCAGCGAGAAGAACACAGAGAAAACACAGATACAAGAAATGTGTTCTAACTTGGGCAGATCATGATGTGCTCATGTAGAACCCCATCGCTCATACTGAGAGCTGTGGATTGAGTCTTTGACTACTTTTGTCAGGCCCTGGCCTAAATACTAACATGTGCAACAGGGAACCCCCTCACAGATTTGTCTCCACATTGGGAACATCTGCTGTACATGTGGATGCACACAGACCTGTCTCTCGGTGTCGGTGGAACATGTGAATGTCAACCCCCCCCCCCCCCCCCCCCCCCCAAACTCGCCAAAATCAACGTCCACTTTCTCGCTCCGGCTTAATCCTCCTCCTGTGAAGTAGCTGCACAGCCAGTTGGATGAGAGCGCTAAACGGACAGAAACAGTGATTTCTGCTGCTGCACAGGGCCGTGGTGGAGGTGGAGGTGGTGGAGGTGGGGCGAGCGTGCTGGGCTATGGGCTTTTAAAAACAGCGCTGCTCATTTAATGACGGTGTTTTACAGCACGGCATAAATGTCAAGTGGTAAATGGCTGAAACTGGAGAGAACAGAATACTAATGAGCCATGAGGATCAAGGTAATTGTGTGTGTGTTTGAGGGCATAATGATACAAAAGCTTTACCGTTTCAAACTATTTATATGTTTTATGAGGCACAAACTATGTCTTTAATGCCTCTTTGGTCCACGCCAACATTAGTGCAGATGAAAGAACACATTCTACCTCTGTTTGCCTCCAGAACATGTTTCCTAATACCTCAAAGTTTTGTTATAAATTAGAAGCGATTGTATCTCGTCGGCTGATACGCAACAATTATTTTTGTACAGAGATGCCAAAGATATTTGGAAAAGAAGTTGAAAATTGTTATTATCTCAACTGTGAAATGCCCAGCTCAGCACATAGACGCATCCCGTCTGTGGATGTCACGGACCTTTGGAGGACATGGGAAGCTCTGTACGGGTTGGCAGTTTGTTTTGTTCCGTTTCTATCTCACAATTATAACGAATATCTTACAGTTATCTCTGCTTTCAGGGTACAGAGTTGACCATGCATGACTGACAAAAGAAGGGACACAGAACATAGACGTAATATATAATATTATAGGATACACACTTGTGTTTTTTAAAATAAGCATGATTCTAGAGATGATGTTTATTGAAGATTAGCCTTTGAGAGATACATGTACTGTATGAGGCTTTTAAATGTTGATAAAAATATTTCTTTCTGTATTAATTTATCAACTTCAATTGTGAACTGCATTTCCCAGGTATGTGTACTTGCACGATAAAGCACAGACATACGGATTCCTTTTATAAAGACGGCATAGGGACTGAAAGCTTGGCTTCATCATGGAATACTAAAACTAGACGGGCTCCTTGTCTCCATGTAACATCTGCCGACTACTCACACCTAAGCATTGTGTCCAGAAGAAGTTTTAATCGAGAAACAGTCAAGTCTGTACATTTTCCCTTGCCCGTCCTCCTCAGACAGGTCCAGGTGTCTGTGCGTGTATGTATGTGCGTGTGTGTGTGTGTGTGTGTGTGTGTGTGTGTGTGTGTGAGGCGATAGTGGCTGAATGTGTGTGTTCTCTGATCTTATCCTAACATGAGGGAGACAACAGTGCACCCTCTTCCCCCCTCTGTGAGTCTCTGAGGCGCCTGCTTCTGATACGGTCACCTTCCTCGTCTCCGCACCCCCACCCCTCCTGCTCCTGTTTTCCGGGACAGCTGGAGGAGCAGCTGCAGGCCGACAGGGCATCAAACGTCCCACCAGCCTTCGCAGTGATGTCCCCTTTAACCTACGCGCGGGCACCTCCCGGTCCTTTCACGCCTCGCCTGAATCTGTCACACAGGTCATCGGCGACACGACGTCGCCTCCAGCTGGAGAGAACGCTGCTCGGCTTATAGCGTGACGGACTGCAGTACAGGGAACATTCAGTGGCCATCTTTGAGGTTTTCCTTCTTGAATCGCAAAAACTGGCAACTCCTAGTGATAGTATCAGAAAGCACTGTTGCAGACAGTCCACAATCCACATGCTGTGGATACACGTTACCTGATATTTTGTAGTTGATACCAATACCAGTGAAATTCCATGATTCTCGATACCCAATTCTATAACACAGTAAAAAAAACCTTACCTAAAAAAGTTAATTTCATGTCCTTGAGCATACACTCCTTTATTGCAGTGTTTTTCCCATTTGTATTATTCATCTCTGATGATCCTACTGTAAGTTTCTCGCCAAAAACTAAATTGACAAAGATTACATTTGAACACATTTGGGTCACTTTTCTAATTTTGACAGTGTAGAACTTGAACTATCTAACTCAATACAGCCTTCGTACGTTAGCTGTTAGCTCTGTTATTAAGCCCAGCGCCCCCGGGACGACGCTAGTTTCGAGCCCCGATCTCCGGTACCCATGGTACCTGCGGTGCTGTAGAAACACAATCACATTTTCAGAATTTTGGCATTAACTTGCTGCAAAAGTATCGGTTCTCGTGACATCCCTATTCACCATCCCCAAAGGATGAATCCTAATGAGGAGCAACTGCAGAGTCACGGCTTTGATGACGTATTCCTGTTACGTCCTTGTCAGGGACGCATCAGCGTTTAGGCTACAAAAGATATACGGTCAAAGACTAGACCACCACGAAGTGGTTAGAGTGATCGCATCACAAAGCGTCTCGGTGGCCTTTCACACGCGATGAGTTTTAACCCCCCCCCCCCCCACCTGCACAGGTGCGCACAGACTGGATAGCGGCGTTATCCATGACACCCGCCCGCTGCCCGGCTCCATTGACAGACGAGCTGGCACACATCCAGCAAACACACACACACAGAAAACTATAGGTGAAGGGAGATAGACACTCGTTAACATTCCAGGGCCCAGTGGCTCAGAATGTCTCTATGCGCACGCGCGCGCACACACACACGTCCTATTTGTCCGGTGTGTTGTCTGAGCAAACAGAGGCTGTGGAGGAAAGACAGGGCCAATTACAGCTTTTTATCCTGAGAGCACACATCATTAAGGAGAGCTCACAGGGCCGGCCACACACACACACACACACACACACACACACACACACACACACACACACACACACACACACACACACACACACACACACACACACACACACACACACACACACACACACACACACACACACACACACACACACACACACACACCCTGTCGCTCTCCCTTTTCACACTCTTAACACACTTGGTTGTCACCGATTTGCTTCCACACTTTTTTCACTTCATCAGAAAAATAAAAGTAAAAAATTGGAAGCTGCTCTGTCAGAGAAAACCTGAATAAAAGTATGGAGGTACCTGGATCAGCCAAAACCTGAGAAACACATCTTACTGCAACATGAAGTCTCAGGTTGTGAAAGATCAGTGTCCCGCATCCTTACGCTCATAAATGCCAGATCTCTCTCTCTCACACACACACACAGAGCTTAGGCTTCACTGTAGGAGCCGACAACATAAACAGAGGCATGCAAAGCTTTATGTTGTCATTTATGACGTCTATGTGTGTGTGTGTGTGCATTTCAGTGGTAGGCACATGCGTATGCTCTTTAATGGAAATATGGCATTGATTATCTCCACAGGGTATAATGAAGTAGCGTCAGCATGCAGCATCCTATATATACATATATAATCCCCTTGTGTGTGTGTGTGTCTCTGTGTTGCTGTGTGTGTGTGGTAGTTAATGAGAATCTGAACTGCAGCCAGACCTCCGTACACCAAATCTCTTCAGCTCACTCAAGGCTTTCAATGAGAAAAACCAAATCACCAGACATGTGGTTGGGCATGTTTACATTTCATCAATTGTAATTCTGCTTGTTGATGCTTCGTTCAAATATGTCAAAAACATGAACCGCAGATTTGGTTTGCCATAAATTCTGCGATTCTTCCGTGGTTCTACAGATTTTCTGGTCCTTTTCGGCTTGAACCCGTATTAATATCTGCAGTTAAGCTTCTGTTATTGCAAACGTAACACAAGTGTAAAACTATGTCTTTGTGAAAAAATATGGATATTTTGGGGAGTTTATGGCAGTTTTATCCCCATTATTGAGACACTAACTCCAGTTCATCACAAAACACGTACCGTACTTAACTGTCAAGGAGTATGGTAAGACATTCATACTATGCAATCAGGAATCAATGAACAGCAACAGCAACCTTAAGAATGTCCCAGTCCCATCTGTGACACACTCCTACTCTGAACTGGTTTCTGATACCCCAGCCAGAAAAGATAGATATCAGTTGGGAGTCTACCTTGGCTGATGACGGCCTTGCGGTTGCGTCCATCCAGGTCCGCCCTCTCGATCACATGGTGCTTCGCGTCCACCCAGTACATGCGGTGGCCGGCGTAGTCGATGGTGAGGCCGTTGGGCCAGAACAGGTGTGTGTCTGCGATGACCCGCCGGTTGGAGCCGTCCATGTTAGAGTACTCGATGCGAGGTGTGTTGCCCCAGTCTGTCCAGTAGATCTTACTGAGGAGGAAAGTGGAACAGTCGGGGTTAGTTTACTTGCTGTGAAGAGGTAAGCAGATTGCTGTCAGGATTCAAGACACAGCAGATGTCGGTTATTATAAAAGGTCTCCTCTGTCCTCGACATTCATGTCCTCCTCATCATCACTCATCTGTTCTGACCGGCCTCTGAGGGAAGAGCGACGTTTGTTTTTATATTTTTCAATTATCCCATGCAAATGAGCTACCTAATAAACTGAATGAGTTTTCTAGCTTAACATTTCTCAGGGGCTTCACCTAGAATTCTCTCCTGCCACTGCAGCATATGAAGTCGGGGATGAAAACACACTAAGCTGCTGCCCCTTTCATGAAATACTTGTTCCACACAGATGCTTGCCTATGGGCACTGCTGTGCTGCCAAACTGTAATCCCTGCTCTGCTGCTACACTGCAACTGGGACACATCCAGGGGGGATATGTATATATGAGTGTGCGTGCATTTGAAACCATCTGTAATGCATTATAGTTTGTTTATGTGTGTGTGTGTGTGTGTGTGTGTGTGTGTGTGTGTGTGTGTGTGTGTGTGTGTGTGTGTGTGTGTGTATGTGTGTATTTGGAGTCTTACCCCTCTATGGGGTGCAGCGCGATGGCTCGGGGCTTCTCCATGTTCTGCCACAGCAGCACCTTGCGGTGCGTCCCGTCCAGGTTGGCCACCTCGATACGGGACGTCCCAGAGTCTGTCCAGTACAACTTGTCATGGATCCAGTCTATGGCTAGTCCACCTAAAAGGACAAAAAAAATAACACGTTGAACTTCTCTGAACAACTCATGTCTAAAAACAGTAGTTGCTTTTATTTTATTTTATTTATATTCATGTAAATCTTAAACTTACAAGATGCAAGTGTTAGCAAGTGAGCTTTTAGGAGTGTCTATAGTTGTTTTGGACTGAGCCAAGCATGCTGTTACCCTCTTCTTCCAAGCTTCATGCTAAGCTAAGCTAAGCTAACAAAGACACCTTTGCGTCACTTTTACAAAGAAGCAAACAAATATATTTCAGACAATGTTAAACTATTCCTTTAAAAGGGCACATGTCATGAAGGGAATAAGACAGTTTAAATGGGCCTGTACATCTTAACCTGCATCCTATTTGCCACCATACACACCTGGACTCTCCAGACCAGTGGAAACAACCTCCTCCACGTTGGAGCCGTTGAGGTTGGCCTTCATGATGCGGTCCAGCGTCACGTCGGACCAGAAGACCAGCTCGTGGCTGTGGTGGAAGTCCAGGGCGATGGCGTTCTCCAGGTTGTTGAGCAGCAGGGTGTACTCGGAGCGATGCGGCAAAACCTGACGGATGTCGATGCGGTTGGCGAACAGCAGCACAGGTTCTGGACCTAAAAGACGGAGAGACGGACAGCGATGGAAACAATGTGAGTTCTTCTTTTTGCCAAAAGACGAAAGAGATAGAAAAAGTCTGAGTATGGACCGACCGTCACTTTTAATAACAGGGAGCATTAATCTCACTGGAGGTGAAAGTCGGGGTGATGGCAACTGCCTCGCAGACAGGCCTGGCCTGGGTTTAACTCTGGTCTGCAGCAGATTAATGGGCTGTTGTACCAGACCTGCACTCTACCTTCGCTGATCCAAATCTAGTCCAGACACTCCGAATGAGCCAACCTCATTCTGAGTAAAGACCCCGGAGCAGAGGCACAGATACAGTTACCGCTGAGGCAAGTATAAAGACTATGCAACCGTGTTTTTATTGGAGGTCAAACCCCAGCGACTTCTCTGCGGTCACAAGTCAAGGTTGAAATAGAGTACAGTGGTTTTTACCCAGAGCTTTGCAGCTGCGCTTGTCAGGTCGGAGCTCGTAGCCCTGAACGCACCAGCACTGGAACCCCCCCTCCGAGTTGGTACAGCCCTGGCTGCAGTAGCCTTCCTCAGCACACTCGTCCACATCTGGAACGGACCACAGAGGCAGAAGAAAAGAGGGGAGGGAGAGAGATGTTGGCGTCAAACTCCCACAGGGTTAGCAATGAAATCAAGACACAGAGTTACGTGTGCAGAGGTGTTTAGAAGGTGAAACAACTCATTCACGCTTTTGGAACACATCCACACCCCACTTCCTGTTACGCCCCTTAAAGTCTAAATTAACTTCTTGAGCTGGCAAACACACTTCTGGAAACAAAGATTGTGTCTCCAAAATTCTGGTTATGACTGGTGGCAGAAATCCCAGACTCAGGTCCACACCAAATTCTTATCAACAATCTCAGGAATGAACGAACACACACACACACACACACACACACACACACACACACACACACACACACACACACACACACACAGAGTGGTACCCTGGCAGGCTTTGCCGTCGTCCATCAGTCGGTATCCAGTGTGACAGGTGCACTGGACCAGTCCTCTGACCATCTGACACTTCTGGGAACAGCCTCCGTTATTCTGGTTACAGTTGCCCTGGCTGGAGCGTGGACCTGCTCGCCGCACACAGAAACATTACAGGAGCATAAACACAGCGTGCCGATTCAGTATAAATACAAACCACACGCTGTAAAAAGTATGACTCATGTGGTGTTTAGGCCTGCGAGCGGCCTAAGGCTTGAGGACGGCGATGTCGGTCAGTTTGGTGCAGGCGAAGAAAGCTGAACAAATACAGCCCAGGTCATTAAATGATTTCACTGACCTTTCCTCTAACGCCGCCATTAGGCCTAAATCTCACCTTGGCTTTTACATGCGCCCCCCGAGATTGTCAATGAATCTCAATTAGGAATCAATAACTTAAATGCTCATGTCAGTCTTCATGACATTGTTATGACAGACTTCACATTAAGTGTTATTTCAGAGTCTGTGCATGCTTTGAGGGGAAGAAAAAGGCTGAACTTTAAGACTGAAGGTCCAATCTTACACCCGGCACAAAAGCACAAAGCGGAGTGCAATGCAACTGTCATAGTAGTGCTAGTTTCAAACCATTTTCAAGCCCAGTGCCCACATTGTGCATGTTGCAAATGTTGGCGTGTTGG
This sequence comes from Anarhichas minor, assembly GCF_050575085.1. NCBI lineage: Eukaryota > Metazoa > Chordata > Actinopteri > Perciformes > Anarhichadidae > Anarhichas > Anarhichas minor. The sequence continues at coordinate 1,780,286 of NW_027466513.1, forward strand.
TCTTAAAAAGAGGTATGTTCAGGTGCATTTTTGTCTAAAATAGTATTTTTCTTCTATTTGAAGGCTGCATTATTAAGTAAAGATGTTTTGTATTAAGTAAGAAAAATTCACAACATGTTTTTATCTAACGGAACATTCTTATTCATTCCATATTTGTTGGCATTTAGCCTTTGGAAAACAACATTTTCACAGCAGAAAACTGCTCCCTTCTCCAATTTGACAATGCCACCATTTATATAGCAATACGGCAGGTGGGAATGGGAGATGACACAGCGATTCGTTTTATTCATGTTGAGTCCAGAAAATACCTATGATTAATTAAGAGAATAAACACAATCCCCTTTGCCCCTTGCGCCTTACTTTGTGCCCAGATTATGCACCGTTTAATGAGCAGAAGTGCATTCGGACACGCCCTAAATGCACTGCGCTGTAGATCTTTTAAATTGATCCCTCACATTCAGATTTCACACTGCAGTACAGATGCAGATCACATAATCTAAAGTACAGATGCAGGTGTAGCGTATCAACTCACGACAGTCGTGGTGTGGGTGTTCGTCAGTCCCGTCTCCACAGTCGTTGACCTCATTGCACACCTTCCTCTGACCGATACAGCGTCCATTCCCACACTGGAACTGATCGGGAGCACATGGTGGACTCTCTGTGGGGACATAAGATGATGCATCCCATGAGACAAGAGACAAATGTCTCCACGTTTTCCTTTTCTCCTCCGTCTGTCCCACACAGTACGATTATTGCAACAACTCTTTATCTCCCACTCAGCACTTCACTTAAAAAAACAAAAAGGTTTTAGCTTTAAGTACATAATCAGCGTTTCTTGAAGGATCTTAAGTGTTTTTATTTCCCCGCTAACCTCTCCTTCCACGTATGGCTGACCACCTGAGTCCATCATTACATGCAACCGTTCATTTACTTCTTATTTCTCATAGAAATCCCAGTGCAGCCAGAGTCCTAACATGTCGGGCTGAGCTACAGGGGAGTGTACGGATGATGAGGTGTTCGGTCTAAAAAATGACATCATGGTTTTGTCTTTTTCATTATGAAAGAAGTGCAAAGAATTTGAAAAAAATTGATTGAAAAAATACTTTTTGCTTGTTGTAAACATCATGCACAGTGATGTGGAACTCGTTTACAGTCCCATGGCTCAGGCTGTCGGTGGATAACTTTCTCTTCTCCCTGCTTGCCTGTTCATTGCTCAGTTCTATCTCAATACACGGGACAGTTTCTGTAGTTTGTCCACAGGTTGGTGTTTCCACCAGCGAGGGGAACTGCCGAACTGAACGGCCTATTGTTTGAAAAGCTACCGTGTTGTCAAAAGATTTTAAAAAAAAAACAGAAAAGAAGAAAGTGGGTTAGTGAGTAGAGGAGGGCTGTTCTGAGCTGTTGCCATGGCTACGATCGAAGCAGGTGTTATATTTAGCTCCTGAAAAACAAGATAACAGCAACAAAACCACAGGCTCACCAGTTTTCTCACAACCCTCTTCATCGCTGCGGTCGGAGCAGTCGGGCTCGCCATCACATCTCCAGGACAAGCGGACGCAGCGTCCAGTACCGCAGCGGAACTGCTCAGCCGTGCACATGGACGTGGCTGCAGGACACACACACACACACACACACACACACACACACATTTTATTCATTCATTCTTAGCTCAGGTGATTTGAGATATTCTCAGTGTGATTGCCTTGTTCGCATGAAGTCAGATAAAAGGCTGAAACTGAAAGAGACAATCCCATGAATAAGGAATGAAGAAGTAAACAAACAAACGTTTAGATGCACAACTCTATACAGAGCACGCGTTTGCTTGATCATTGTGACGAAAGCGGCTACTCACTGCAGTTCTTCTCGTCTGATTGGTCGTCACAGTCGAATTCGCCGTCACACCTCCAGCCGGCGTTGATGCACATCCCGCTGCTGCACATGAATTCAACTGATCGGCAGGGCTGGTGGGAAGCTGCACACACACACACACACACACACACACACACACACACACACACACACACACACACACACACACACACACACACACACACACACACACACACACACACACACACACACACACACACACACACACACACACACACACACACACACACACACACACACACACACACGCACACACACACACACACACAATAACATCAGAAACATGACAGCCACAGCAGGCAACACAGCTGTAATATAATTAAGCAATCGTTCACAACAAGCCGTGTTATGTTGTGATTATTTCACAGCTGATCAACCAGTGATATTTCCTTCCCCATAGACATTAATTGCTTGGATATTTTTGATGCCTTGTGATCATTTCTGCCTGGTGATCATAGCTGTCCCACCTTTACATCCCCCCCCCCCCCCCCCGCATCTCAACATGAGCTCAGATCAAAGTGATCGGATCAAACTGGCAGCAGATGAGGACGGAGGAGGACGAGGAAGATTAAAGCTGAATCACACGTAAGCATCTTAAAAACCAAAGTGTGTGTGTGAGCGCGTTGTGCGTGTACGCCTTGGACATGTTTCCTCCTGCCAGCATGAGACGGCTCCCATCAAAAGCTACGGTGGGCGTGAGATAAGGGACGAACAAAAACGACAAACGAGGGGAACGCAGAGGGAGGAGAGGCAAGAAGAAGGGGGAAAAATGAAAGAGATGTTGTGGCGCTTCAAGCAGCGGGCTTATCAGCCGGACCAGAGAAGAGAGGGGGACGATCAAAACGGCAGGTGGCTCTCCCACAGAAGAGGAAGAGGGAGGGAGAGAGGGAGCGAGAGAGAATTATAAGGTCAGAATCAGCGTGGGACGCCGATGAACACAGCGACGCCCACACACACTCAAATGATTCATCGACCCTTTATCTCACTCCTTGTCTCTCTCTCTCTCCCCCCCTCTCTCACACACACATTCACTCACTCTCACACATACAACACACACACACACACACACACACAGCAACGATGCTCTTTCATCTGCTCAGCTATGCAACCGAAAGCAGTATCGGTGTCCGCAAGCGGTAACGAGGCATGCAGAGTGTTTTTGGATGTGCGCATTCACATAAGGGAGCGGGAGGGAGGGGGAGGGAGGGAGGTAGGGAGGGAGGCAGAGAGAGGGTTCTTCTCTAACAAAGCTCCCTTCATGTGTCTGGAGAGTCGATGCCAAGGAATGCTGTCCGAGGACGGGCCCTCTTATGCCTCTGAGGAAGGCCTCCTATGTGTGTCCACAAACTATCTGTATGTTTCGGAAAGACGTCTTCAGACTTTTTTAAATTTTAAATTTTTTTTTTTAAATACTAACAATCTCAACACCGTCATTGCTGGTCAGAAATGACAGATGAGACAGCAGGAAATGGACAGTTCCGGGGACTTGAGGTCCAGCTGGCTTCAGGACGTGAGACAGGATGTAGATTGATCTATTAACCTTGTTGGTTTTTAAATTCAAAGTGAACATGCAGCGCACAGAATCCTGTCTTTGCTGAGAGAAAAAGTATCCAACAAGATTAAAAGACCCACAAACAATAGAGTGATGATTCATTTGGATCCGATATGTGTGGCAGCGTTTTCTCTGCACACTTATTTGAAGTATTTTTAGAACCTCCTGACTCTCTTCTTTTTACTTTTTTTACTTCTTTTTGTGCCAGCTCAACTTCCCAAAAAGAAAAGTCAAACACTTCAGAAGCGAGGCAGCAATTAAAAAACCTGGACGTGGGAGGAGACGAGGGGAGAAACAGGAAGCAGCTCGGCCGACTGACATGACCAAACGATGTTACAGAACCTTGAAGCTGTGCTTATCGCCCTGCAGACAAACACATCACAGGGGGAAACCACTGTTTGTGAGCATGCAGCGTCTCAAGAGCGAGGAGAGCGAAACATGATAGTCAGTGTTAATCAGGACCGTGGCTTCACACTGTGTGTGTGTGTGTGTGTGTGTGTGTGTGATACAGTGACAGGATAAAATCTAACAGGCAGTTTTGACAGATGCTGTGGAGCGGCGGCACGCAAAAAAAACAGCTGTTCGTGAGCTCAAACTGACGTCGCCTGACCGAGAATACAGGAAATCAAACCCTGTCTGTTAAGATGCCTTTCAGATGCATTTCTCTATAATATCAAATATTTATGACTAAAAGGGCGAAGTACTCAAAATCCTTTAAAACCCTTTGCTTCATAAAGACTGTGTGGGTGTCTGAAGCTGATCCAGCTTCTCTCTTCCTATTTTCTGTTTTATGTCACAGACACTGAATATCTTTTGGGTTTTTTGGACTGTTTGATGGACAAAACCAGCAACTCAACGATGTCCTTAGGCCGACAGAACTCGGGATGGGCATTTTTCAGAAATTTCTGACATATTACAGACTAAACAATTAATCAGTGGATACAGAAAAAAAGTAATCAAATAGGGTTAATCAAATACGGCCCAAATTTTTCAAGTGGCAGTGTAGAACATTTGGTTGCCTCTGGCACATTCCAACTCCACTATTCCATCATATACTCAACTTCATTATAGCATATCTAAATGAGTTTGCCTATTCGCTGCCTTGCACTAAATTGCGGAATCGCGGTATTACATATCACATGAAACTCCTTTTTGTCAGGCTTCAAGTCGTTTTCTCCCTTTTTGTCGCTGGAGAAGATGTTTTCGCTCTTTTCTTCTGGCTTCGGTAAGAGTTTGATTGACAGATGGTTCATCCAATCACCTGCCAAGAATTTTTTTTTTTTTTTTGAAGTGCTTGCCCTTTTCCAAATTGTTTCCAATGACGCCATCTCAGACGGTTCTGCTTAACTGTGAAATGTACACGCATACTGAATGGTAATTTGTTCTATCAAAACTGTTTTATTAGAATGAAACGGTAATATAATAAAAAGCCTAAATGTGGATGTCCTGTTCAGATGAGCCTATAATGTACTTTAAGTTGAAGGACATGAGGACGACTCGTTGTTTTGGGACACATGTGCAGCGGTGCCGTTGGGGTACATGGAGGGAGAAAGTGAAGCAGTGAAGAAGAAGGGCCGCCTGCCAGAGGGAGAGAAGAAACTTTACTCTCATCTGACGGCACGACAGACGACTGATCCCCCAGAGGAGCTGCGTCGTCTCCTCCTGCACAAGAACGGCGTTTAGTGAGAGCCAGGAGCGCTGCCGAGGATCACACAGAGGGGGGGGGGGGGGGTGTGTGTGTGTGTGTGAGGCAGCAGCTCGCTGTAAGCTTTACACCAGCAGGACAGGCTGGATCAGTCACTCCACTGTAGTCCATCTTCAAATTTAGGATGTTTTCTGAGGTGAGACAAATTTTGCCAAATCTGTCCTCCTGCCCAGAGTTAGTCTTAAACTGGAGCTTGCAATTAGGATTAAGTTTTGACCGCAAAATATCTGAATGAAAGTGGGTTCTATGCCAACTATTAGGATGATGCCATGGAGTTTTGGGCAAAAACATGCAGTTTTTTTTTTGTCTGCAGTGAAAATGTGTTATTTTCGCCTTTTCTAAAATTGGGGTATTTGAATATTTCTAAACGCAACAAGTCATGGATTTGCATGAATTGGGTATGACTGGAAAGCTGAGAATCTTTTGGATTCAATGAGCTCAATTGTATTCGTGTGTGATGATGTGTTATTCCCCATAGTAGCCATTTGAGACCAGTGTATAAAATTACCTTTTGTGACCTTAAGGATGAAACGTACCAACTACAAACAGTTAGGGCGTTCAGAGGATGAATAACTTTCCCAGCTATATTGACAATAAGGTTTCTGAGCAGTTTTCAGTTCAAGTTCTCGCCATCCAACTGCCAACTATTGTGTTCCTCAAAGTCTTGGTGTCTCATATTTCTTTTGAAGTTTGAAGTTAACACCTAAACTCATAATGTTGGAAGTGTGCTTGCGCACGAGCGACGGAGAACTTACAGCAGTCCGACTCGTCCGACCAGTCTCCGCAGTCGTCGTCTCCGTCACAGTGGTAGATGTCCAGGATGCAGCGTCCGTACGCACACTGGAACTCCTCCACGCTGCAGGTAGCTGCCATCACATCTGAGGCTGCACAGACACACACACACACACACACACACACACACAGACCGAGACATGTTAAACAGATGCTGGAAAAGATGTCGCAGCAGCTGGCCGTCGGGGGGCTCTTTGAAGCTTCCCCTCCTCTCTGCTGAGTCTGTCAGAAACTATCCATGAAATGAAAGAGAGGCTCAGCTCTCCATTAAGACAGTGAACATGTGTACATGCTCTGCGGTAATCCAGTGGCTGTAAGATGTCAGCTCACATGCAGCCGGTCAGTCGCCAGATTTGTCCCCTTCTTGCAGTAATAGTTTGGAATCATGAGGCTGCAGCCGGAGGAGTCCGGACTGAAGTCGCATGGAGACAACAGACTCTCTTGTGATGTTTACAATAACGTACTGTTCAGATGTGGAAACCTTTGGCTCGTCTTTTCATTCTGCTACTGCTGCCACAGCATAAGTTCTCTGTTTGATACGTTCACTCTCTTTTGAAACTCTCATAAAAAACAGGAGTGTTAACCGGGATTCTTTTACACAGGTAAGGGAAACTGGGCTTCAAGCCAAACAACAGTTGTATGTAAACACACTGCTTGATGGGCTGACAGCCTTTTGGTGGCTTTCTGTTTGTTTGTTTTTAGCTATAGCCAAATCATGTCTCTGAATTGACCCAATTATAAAATGACACTCTTGTGTTTAGGCTCTCTAGAGAAAGACACACCCACTTGTTTCGGTAATCAAAACCATGTAGAGTAAGTATTACCTCATAACAATCATTTGTGGAGTGAGACATTGATCAAACCGTTATTTTAGGCCTCGTGTTATGAAAGCCTTATGTTGCATTGTGTTTTTGTGTAATTTTAGTGTTTTAAAGAGTTCGCTCGTTTTCACCAAAGTCACACAATAACAAACTAACCGATCGTGTCAGCGGTAGAACAGAAACTCCCATGTTCTGCAAGGTGAAAAGAGTCAATGGACTCTGGTGGCTTTGAAGGGACCATACATAATGGCTTCAGTTCCCCGTCGGAAAGCGCTGTCTGATGGCACCGTAAAGCGGTGAGAATATTCTAAATATAGAGTAAACTTAATACTGATGTCGATGTTTTTTTTAGGTGTGCCTTTTTGTGGGTGGCTAAAATACGGGTACTCACGACAGTTTTCCTCGTCCGATCCGTCCTTACAGTCCGTGTCTCCGTCACAGTACCAGTGCTCTGCGATACAACTGCCATCTGTGCAGCGGAACTCCTTGTCCGAACATTTGCGCATGTCTGTTATGGCGAGAAAAACAAAAAACAAACTCACAGGTCATATTCAAAAGACGGTGTCAAAGAACATGTGCATGCGTGATAGTGAACGCGAGTGTGTGCAGGTGTGTGTGTACCCACCACACTGTTCATCGCTGTTGTCCCCGCAGTCGTTGTCTCCGTCGCAGTGCCAGAGGCTGCGAATACAGTAGCCGTTTTGGCAGTGAAACTCGTCCTCCTCACACTCTCGGGGAGCTGCAGAGAGAAGAGGTTTCATGTAATGAGGATACAACAAAAGCAAAGAGCGGGTACGGTACAAGAGTGTGGCGAGAGGCGGCCCGTCCTCGAGAGCTGCGGACATTACATCTACAGCCGCACTGACAGAAGGGAAACTGTGGCCCTTCATGTCGGGCTCTAATTGAGATCTGCCTCTCTCTCCGTAAACGGGCTGAACTCTCCCGAGGCTGCAGGTCTAGAGCTCAAAGATCCGCAGACGGAATATCCTGCCGTCCGATCGACAGCCACTGCAACTCCGGGATGAGGAGGTCAGAGGAAAGTCATACTGCAGCATTTGTGGCTGTGTTCACGGTCACAGTTTATTTATACAGCACTTTTCCAAGACTTAACAACGGATGGTTACAACGGATGCCAACCGTGACAAACTTCCATGGGAAAAAAGAAAAACATAATACATCCATAGAGAAACATCTCAGACCACAACTGAAGCATTATCCACAGCTTCTATATGTTCCAACCGCTTGAAGTTGCGCCCAAACAGACTAAATCCACTGCATCTAATTCAATCCTCCACACACAAAAAGGCAGTTTATCTTTTGGTCAGAAAAAAAAAGAAAGTTTTAAGTTCAACTGTGTCAGAAGCCTCAACAAACAGCCTCCTCCCACACCTTCACCACGCGCTTGATGGAGGAGCTGCATCCGACAATTTCTGTAACTTTCCGAAAGCGACAATAAAAGACATTCACGTGCACTTTGCGCAGCCATTAGTGCATGTGAGCGGAGATTTATATTTATATTTTTCACACAGTGACGACTGTTCTACCTGTCTCTAAGTGTGGTTGTTAGCCATGGAAACTTCCGCCTTCAGATGCAGTCAGGAAACACGTTGTAGAAACTACTTCATGTTGAGTAGTGACGTCTGAAAATATCTTGCTTCACTATGCTGTCACAACTCTTTAAAAACAAGTTTGACAAATCTAGATGTCAAAAGTCTGTAATTTGCTGTAATTGTCAAAGATATGGCTGTCTAGAACATATCACAAATCTAAACGTTCTCCGTTTTGCACAAGTGAAAGGTTTAAAGATGAGGTGGAGGGCACGCTATTAGTCGATTCTCTGACATTATGACCACGATTATGACTGCAGACATCAGAAGCTGCTGGAAGAAGCATGCAAAGGAGGATCAACATTCTTCTTCGCATGCGTCAGTCCACCGTATCTCAACTCTAGACAGTAATTGTGCATTTACATGTATGACGTTGCTGTCATTTTCAGAGAAGGATAAGCTGTATAATAAAAAGCTTAATCCACAGTTCCTTTTCAATTGTAAACCAGCTGGATTGAGGAGTGGCTTAATCTACCGAAGCCGAGTTCCAGCAGCTGCTTTTATGTCTTCATTAAACATCCTGGCTGCTGTAAGTTAGAAAATGTTGTTTCACTAGACAGCTAACCTTGAGGCTGAAGATAAAAAGGCACGTTTGTCATTCATGCCAACAGCCGTGACGATGCAGTTGGACAGAAGACTTTCTGCACTGTGACATTGACATTGTTTCAGTCTCCAACCCTTTCATTTATCCAAACAACTCCTCCACCTTGCCTCTTTAATCACGCCGCCATTGATAACAGACTGAATGGATTTTCTACTGTAACCGCCGCAATCGCTGGGCGAAGCCCAGCCGCGCTCGCCACAGGCCGAGTAAACAGGTCCGTCAAGGAGAGCCAGTGATGGATGGCCCCTGGCGGGAGGTAATCTATAATTTATCGCTGCCCTGTGTGAGACAGCGGAGACAAACAGGGAGAGATGAGGGAGAGACAGTGACAGAGGGATACCCACGGAACAGAGGGGCAGGCCGACAACCAGATGAAGCGTCGCAGTGAGATTTTAAAAATCTTTTCTGATGCGTCACGGGCACGAGTGCTGGAGATGGACTCCACTGCTGAGATGTGACAGGAGGTCCCAGAGCCTGTGTGTGTGTGTGTGTGTCTATCACAGTTTAGAGCTAAAATGAATAGCTAAAATTCAAAATGTAGTTTTTTCTGGACTATGACTATAACTTAAGAATGTATGTATTGCAATTGAATCTGCCAGGATACAGTATATACACATACGACGTATCCGTAATACGCTAATATCGTCCAGTGTATCAGCCGGGAACATTTATCGCTCTACGTTCAAGAGCCTCGGCTAACCTCTCCCACATCGACCTCCCCTCAGCCAGAACGCCCTCCCCCCTCCAAGAAAAAGGATTTAAAGCCACAAAAGCCCATCGGTGGGTCCAAATGATATTATAATTGTAAGCACACTATGGACAAATACACTCATTTCATATTCAACTTGTAAGAAAATAATTGATTTTCTCTCTCTCTCTGTCTCTCCCGCCCCTCTCTCAGAGAGGTAAACAGAGAAAGGTCAGAGGTCAACAAGCCCCGAGGACGCTCATCATTCACACAGCGGCCAAACGTCAAAGGGCAAAGGGTGCTGGGAGTCATTACCAGGCTCCCTGAGCGTGCGTGTGGTGAAACGGTGTCATGTTATTTTCTTTTCTTTTAAACTTCAAGAATTCAGAACATCTCGTGTTCAACCCCACCGAGGCACACCTCGGTCTCCGTGTTTGTCTGAAAATTACTACTTCGGTTCCAGCCGAGCGTGGAGGATTGTCTGCCTGCCTCTAAATAATGAAATAACACCACTGCAACGCGGAGAGCAACGAAATATATCGGGAGGTGAAAGACGGACCGGGGTGCAAAACAAAATGAGGAGAAAGAAAGACGCATGAAATAATAAGCAGTTCGGGGAACGGGGGGGGGGGATTTACTGGGCATGGGGATGAAAAATTCATAGCTGGCTCGCAGCAGACAGACCCCCCATCAGGAAGTGATTCAGTGTCTGGCTGCTGATACAGTATGTGGGTCAACAGTGGAGGAGGAGAAATCACCAGATGACAGACAGATAAGAAGAATCATTCAGAACTGACCTGTACCTGCTGTGCACACCAAAACTACATGACGTGTACCAAAAGAGATACTACGGAAAACAATCACTGTCGAGTGTATTTGCCGTTAAAGCTGTAAACTGTATATAAGAGGAGGACCCAGTCACCCTGACGTTACCCATTGGTTTGTGGACTGCTGTTGTGAAGCCTCGAGTTCTGCATTTTGGCCGTCGCCATTTTGTTTTTTTTACACTGAATAAGATATTTGTAGGCGACTAGAACGTTGTAATTAGTAATGTACGCTGGCTGTTTGGATCCAGAAGACAACGTGAGGAGAAGATTTGCTCCGCTTTCCGTCGGTACACACCTTCAGCGTGACTCGGGTTTTTGCATCTGTGAGCCCACACGCTGACGTCCATCTGGTCTGCAGATATCAAGCCGCTGGTTCAGGAGTCTCCTGAGCTAACCGAACACAAAAAAAAGCTTCCTTCTTCAGCTCAATGGATTCTTCTACCAGTGTTCCTCAGGCAACTTCTTGAGTACATTGTGTGGTATTGTAGACTTTTTACTAAGATCTAATGTTTATGAGGGTGGGGGGGACCAGCAGACTCCTCTTTGCGGTTGAGATTAAAAGCTGTATCGATTAAATGTTGCAATGACTTAAACATGTTGGTGGTAGACGATCATTTAAGAGTTCTGTTTTTATGTCACTGGAAGAGGAAAAACGAGCCTGTATTGATCTTTGGATAAAAGTTAGTCTTTAAAAGGACACTGTCCGACTCTTTCTGCCATGTGTTGTCTCCGTCAGGAGGAGCTGGAACTATTCCTGTCCCCCGCACGGTGTCAAGTGTGATTAAAGCCAATCACCAAACGGTGTGATGGAACGGCTGGCGTGCGGCGTATGTCCCCACGGATCAGACGGCGCACATGCAGCCCTCTGAGTCATTATGGGTAATAAATACAGAGACTAAAAGTGGACGATGTGGTCACAGGATCTGACCGCCAACTCCACGGGGACAAACGAGACAACACACACGCATATGCACTTCTGCACTTGCGAGGACGCCGTCTCATTGACACAATGCATTCTCTAACCTCACAACCCCAAACTAAACTCAACCTAATTCTGCCATTAAAGGGATACAACAGCAAATGAGCTTCGAGAAAGTTGGAGAAATTTGACCAGATGAGACGCCGACATTCGGTACTTCTCAGTCTTTTAACCCTCAGTGGATCCTACATTTCCTATAATGCAACAGCAGATTTTCTTCAACACGCAGGCCATGATTACGTCATATTCTGGGCTTCACTACGGCGAGTATAATCGAAGCTTCAAACAGCCCTTTGAAGATGAGAGCAACTGACAAAAAGCTCCCTCTCCAAAACTGTCGTCACTGTCAAACTTAAAATGGTCCTCACAAAGATAGAACACCTACCCGACAGGCAGCGATGCATTGATACATAAATACGACTGCAGAAACAGACACTCTCCTAGCCTCACCCGCTGCGGGCCACATTCTGCCTGGCGAGCAGCTGAGATGCTATTTTGGGTTGAAGACACACTCGTGCACACACACACGGACAACTCCACAAGTCAAATGAAGAACGGGATAAACTGAGGGCAAAGGCACAAGAGTGTTTTGCGTGGTGACCGTGGGAGTGCTGAGGGAGTGTGTGTGTTTGTGTGTCTCAAAAAGAAACACCTCATTGCACATGGCTGCCTCAAACATCTGTAAATAACTCATCCCCCTAAATCTGTCGGAGCATGTCAAATGTGTGTGTGTGTGTGTGTGTGTGTGTGTGTGTGCGACAGCACATTTCAGCACGACTGCCACTGTTTGTTTGTGCGTCTGTGTTGACGAGGAGGAGAGGACGTGTACTCACGGCAGTCCTGTTCGTCGGAGTCGTCCTCGCAGTCGTTGTCTCCGTCACACACCCAGGAGCGGCGGATGCATTTGCCGTTGTCGCAGTGGAAGTCCAGCGGTGAGCAGGTGGGCAGCACTGCAAACAAACAAGGGCAGACAACAAGTCTGTCAGCAGGAACAAACACACAAACAGTTAAACTGTGAGGCTGAAGGGAGGGGAGAGCTTACAGATCTATACAACAATATGACTGTCGGTGCTTTTCCGTCTGTATTTTAGTATTTGTGATACATGTATTGATGATACATGATTTGATTTGTCTATCATGTATGTAACCATATTGTAGGCCTGAGTGACTAGTGCTAATGTAAGATCAGGGTTCAACGTTAATGTTTATTTTCCACTCCATTTTTTTTTTTTTTAAATTGCCAAAAATGTCATTTAAGTAAATAAATCTTGACTCACATCCTCTTGCTTTTTCTTAGCAGTACCGAAGCAGTGTTTCTTTTGATGACTTACCGTGAGATAAAATCATGTTTTTCTACAAAACGTTCTTAATATAAAATGTCTCAATACAAACAGCTGCACAAAACCCAAAAATGTCCAAAAATGGTCAAAATAATGTGATCAAAGAATTCTGGAAGTAAAACAGATTGTGGCTCCGAGCCCGCGCTAAACACCAACTCTGAGTACTGTACAGTTGTGTTGAATCGTTTTTAACGATTTCACAGTCATCATTCCTGTATGGCAGCAGAATGCAGCAAGTCAGAGTTTATATGCAGGAGGGTTCATTCCCCGCCTGGTCTCAGCTCATCCAGAGCCTGAGCCTGATCTGGACCCACACGTCCTCTCGACCCAGAAAGCAGCGCTGAGCTCAGCTCGGCTCAACGCATTCCTCCTTAACTTCATATCTGCTCTAAGTGCAGCTACTCGCTATCTAAGCAGAGCCCAAATGACTGGCCCTTTGTCATCCGCAGACAGAGCTAATTTAATTACAGGCCAGAGAGGGATGGAGGGAGGAGGAGAGACGGGAGGGGAGGGGAGGAGAGGGAGCGGCAGCTACCCACAGCCGACTCTCGCCCCGCTTGTCAATACCAGATATGAAATATTGACCGAGCAACGCAGACTTTATGAAAAATGTATGACGTCACGCAGCAGGTTAACCAGCGAGGCAGACAGGCGGACGAGTCGGGGCTCAGGGAGGGAATTGAGTAAGTGTGTGTGTGTGTGTGTAGGGGTGTGGCTCTTGTCTCCAGGGAAAGTAAAGCCCCACTGACCCACATACCCCTGCATGGATATTACATTATTCAGAGAGCAACAGAGACAGACAGAAGCAAACAGAACCCTCTCTCATACTCTTCACCTTCTGATGAACTCTCTTTCATGTCCAAATAACTCGACCGTACTGACGGTTGGCATAAACAATGCATTTCTGCAAACAATTATCTAATTTATACCATCAGTTTCTTTATTGTTTTTTCTTACAGGCAACCATTGATTTCCATTCAATAGCGGGATGAGACAATGAAAACTGAGATGCTATATTTAGTCATTGTAAAACATTTTTTAGTGGAGCTGAAATGATTCATTGATTAGCCAGTCAAGATAAATCATATCATAATTTGTCTATTATAAACATGTCAATAAACAGTCTAATCATTTTAAGCTTCTAAAACCTAAATATTTGTATTTGTTTGATAGTAAACTGAATATCTTTGGTGTTAAAACACCGATCAATACAGACAATTTAAATATGTCAACTTTGGCCCTCTATAATTGCAATTGGCAAGTAAACAACAAATGAATGAATTATGAAAATAATCCCTAGTTGCAACCCTAAGGTTTAGAATACAATTGAATTTGAATTTTGACCCCACTAAATTGAAATCCAATTGCGAAATAATCAAAGATTCCCATAACACATCCAAAGCTATACTGGTTTGTTCACATATGTTTAACTGTTACAGTTGCCTCTCAGTTGACATGATTCACTTTCAAAAGACACAAAAGACGTAAAACACTGAAATAAAATAAGGGCTGAGTTCAATATTTGCCAGAACTGCTGCAATAAGCTGGAACTGAACAAGTAGAACTCGCAGCGGTCCATGAGCGAAACCTCCAGAGAGTCCGTCAGTGAGAGTCCTGACGCCTGCACACACCGTCTACAGACCTCTCTTTGTCAAAACCGAGGCGGTTTGATGCATTTTGGATGCGTCTCCGACAGAGCGTCAGCAGATTCAGGGCCTCGACTGACCAAGAGGAGAAAAAAAAAATGCTGCTTCTCAAAGTTTCAATAAATAATTCAGCTCGTCAGAGGAGCGAGGGAGAGTGCGGTGCTGACACGCACATGCAAACATGCAGACATAAGCAAACCGTCACTGCGCAGTCTAAAAAACAAACACACACCCGTCCGCAGCGCGAGACTTGTTTAGGCACACACGTTTTGCAAAGGGGTGCAAATTGTATGCAAATAAATACTCCACAGGCAAGGACGCGCGGTAGGTGGGGCCTGTGTGCTGGTATCGGGTGGATCAGCAGGGAGCATGCTGGGAAGGTTGAGGAGGTCTCCGGGCGCTTTGATCCCTCTTATCACACAGATTGTGCTCAGCTCAGCTCCTCTTGCTACCACTGCATTCCTCTGAGGCTGACGCCACACACACACACACACACACACACACACACACACACACACACACACACACACACACACACACACACACACACACACACACACACACACACACACACACACACACACACACACACACACACACACACACACACACACACACACACACACACACACACACACACCAAGGTTCCGATACCATGTTTTCCTTTCCGATATAGATTCCGATACCAGGGCGTTAAAAACTACAACCAAACTATCATTACTACTTTTTAGCAGCTGTGTACTACTAACCATGTGTGGATGTAATGTGATTGCTATAATTGTTGTATATGGACTAGTTCAGATGAAACCCTTTGTGAACAAATGAATACAGAGAAAGAATGCCATAGAACTATATTTTATTATCTAGTTTTGCCAGTGTAAACAATGGCCAAAGTGCTGACATTTCTCTACCTCTGGCTAAGGTAGCGAGTGAAAGAATATATATGAAATGATAGCGTGATATCGGATCGGTGCATAGACTCGCACACTCGCCGATAACTCATCCAGCATGGTCTGGGCCGAATTTGAGGCATTTCTGATACTATCAGTGCAACTCTACTTCAAACCCTTTACTTTGTCCACTTCCTGTTCCTTCGTTGCATTCCAGGAATCATTACATGATGTGTTCTACTTGTCTGTGCACCTACTTTCCCTCCACCTGCCTCATTCCTACATTTCTGAGAACCACGTCCACCTCCAAAGACAACAACGTTGATGATGCAGATATTTTGGCAGTTGATAAAAAAGGGCTGACAGAATAACGCCAGAGCAAAACCACATCAAAGATGGTGTTACATTTCACAAGCTACTGACGTCGGATACCCGACGCATTGCATTCTGGTCTACTTCATGCGCCTGTGGTGCTCCATCAATTATGCAATATTACACACACACACAAGTTTTTCTCATCCGAGCTCAAGAATTCCCACTTGCATTCCACAGGTAATTTACAAACAAACACACACACTCTCACACACACTCACACACACACACACACTGAAGGCCTGTATGGACTGACCATTGCACTGCTCTCTCACAGTCTTCCCCCAGATTATGAACAACAAATCCCTCTTTTGTTATTTTGTTGTATTTTACCTGTAGTGGTATATATCCATAAGGGCTACACCTAATACTTTGAACTACAAAGCTTCAGCAAACGTTGACGTTTGAATTATAATTATTAGTAATTTACAGAAGCATTGTGTCTCTCACACACACACACACACACAGCGAGCGACACAGCGCTCAGTCCGCTTCTCTGTAATTATCTCAGTCCACAGTCCAAAAAATTTAAAAATGTATTGAAAAAATATAGTGTCATCTATTCCGAAATCCGTAACATGTTTATATCTAATGAAATATTCTGCTTCAATCCATAACTGTTGGCATTTAGCCTTTCAAAAACAACTTTCACTAAAGTAAAAAACAGTTTACTCTCCCTCACACCTGTAATAATGGGGCTGGAATGAACATTACATTTATATAACCACAATAGAACAACATCTTATTTTTGCCAAATTTTAGGGTGATGACATTAAAACATATGAGACATTCAAAGCTTCATTTGAAAACCTCAAGCTTCAAATGTAAAAAACAAAACACTGTACGTACAGCCGTAAAAGCCACACCGGTATTGTTTATTTTACTTGCTTTAAGGCTAACATTCAGGAGTCTGAGTGTTTATGTTCATGTGTAGTCGTCTCCAAATGTCAGACATGGAGCCAAGCGAATGAAAAAGGTGCACAGATATCCAGATCACCACTAATGTTTCCAGTAGAGACGAGGGGAACCTGTAGCTGAACCGACTAAAAGAGAAAAACCTTTATTAAATATTCCCGTTAGACGTGCAGACTCCTCTGTCCTGCTGAGAGATGTCTGCCTCGACCCCAATATAATGGGCTCATGGTATATGTGTGCTGAGTCTGGACTGTTGAGAGTTACGCAATGTTTCTGGAAGGAGATGTTGCTGGAGTTGTATAAACTTACTTCCTTATGTTTTCACAGCTTTATGAAATAGATATCAGAGAGGGAATTATGGCCGGTTTAACTTCCTAACACTAGCTCTAATCAGCTTATAATAATCATTAAATCTACTAATGCAAAATAATGAAATCAATAAAAATACGATCTTATATTTCGTTATCGCTTGATTTGTGTGTTTCTATGCATGTAACCACTGTAGATGACCACGACAAAGTAAAAGGATAACATTTATAATTCTTGAATTTTGGAGTTGTTGAAATTTCTGGATGGTTGTGAAAAAGAAAGCCATGTGACCAACATCAACACTCAGCAATTGTATCGGCGGCAAAATACAACATGATGATGGGGAATCTCTAAAAGTTATATTTGCCTCTTTGTTTTCTGCTGATCCGATCCGTGACCCAAAACACTGATACTATCACATTACATTCAAATCACAATCTGTAAATGCATTTTCAACATGTCTTTCACATAGAGTACTTAAGAGTTTGTGTGTTTTCTGTAAATGCTGATCATGGTCTTCAATAACAAAACAACCCAGAAAAAAGGAAGAAATGGGCAGAAAACTAAAATGAGTTGCCAGAGGACTTTTAACTAGGTAATAAAAAAAACTTGTTGAACTGTCAGTTTCTATCCAATTTGTGGGATATACCCATATATCCCAGATTTTATTTTTTAATAGCTATAAATTATAAACCTTATTTGATTTTGCATGCTTACTGGCTTACTGGTTATAACGCGCATCATGTCTGACTTGGTGGCGTGTGTGTGTGTGTGTGTGTGTGTGTGTGTGTGTGTGTGTGTGTGTGTGTGTGTGTGTCCCACGTCTTTAAGTGGCCTTGAGCAGCAGAGTTAATGGCCTCTCTTTTACTGTTGAGCAGCAGAATCAAGTGGCTCTAATGGGACCAATATATCTGCCGAAACGCCGCTTATCACATCGGCTCAACGGATGGGAGGATGGACAGGAGAGAGATAGAGAGAGAGATAGAGATAGAGATAGAGATAGAGAGAGAGAGAACACCGACTGGAAAACAGATGTGGACTCCAGAGAGTCTGTAAGTCTTATGAGAATATTTCATCCGAGGAGCTCTAATAAAGGTTTTCTCTTTCAGTCCAAAACACGTCAGATCACCTCCAGATTACTGTCGTCCGCAGTGGAAACATTTATTCACACTGGTGGTCGGTGTCTTTTTTTAGTATTTTGACTCCGTGTTTGACATCAAGTGGCCATTACACAAAGACAAACACACAGCGGTGTGACTGAGCTCCATTGCAGCACTGAGGGTAACAGCTTGATAGTGCTGCCAGAGACGTCTCACAAATAAAACATTTAAAAAATCCCATTAAAGGGAAAAGCAGCAGCTCCAGGAATGAACGATTTACGTGCAAAAATAAAACGGCATGCTGCGTTTCTCTTCTTGACAGTGACATCATTTCTGTAAATAAGTTGTTCCAAAGCATTCTGGGGAGTTGCCGTTCCCCCTTCTTTCAGATTTAAAAGTCGTCTTGCTTATTAACCCGAGCCCGGAGGAAGCCCCTTGGCGTGCGTCACTATACCGTTTCAAATGTAGTCTTTAAAGTCGATTTAAGACAGTGGTTCCCAAAGTGGGGGTCGCGACCCCTAGGGGGGGCGCGGTGGTACTACAGGGGGGTCGCGGCTTCATCACCAACCCACACACACAGACGCACACATACACCGGTAAAACAATATAAAATAACCGACGTGACATGCACTGTGTTCCAACCACGCCACCAGAGCGGCTCATGTCACAGACCGACTGTGGCAAAACCAGCGAGAGCGAGAGCGCCCGAGCGAGAGAGCGCGCCCGAGCGAGAGAGCGCGAACGAGCGAGGGAGAGAGAGAGTGAGGGAGCGCGAACGAGAGAGAGACACACAGCGACACAGAGCGAGAAAGATACGGAGCGACAGAGAAAGATAAAGATAAGAGAAGGAAGTATGTACAAAGATGGACAGATTTGTGACTGGTCTAAAGCGCAAATCCGATGGAACTTCTGTTACAGCCGCAACAGGCGACGCGACCACCTCGACAACGCCTCAAACTAAGGTACCTCAGTACCACAGAGGAAGAGCAGTACATTGACATGACATCTGACTCAACAAGGAGACTACAGTTCACATCCAATTCACTGGCTGTGTTTTGGATTGGAGTGGAGAAAGACTACCCACTACTAGGCCAAAGAGCTATGGGCATACTGTTGCCTTTTGCCACATCCTATTTATGTGAAACAGGGTTTTCTGCAGTTGCTGCAATGAAGACCAAATACAGATCAAAGTTGAACATTGAGAATGAACTGAGAGTAGCTATCTCCAACCAGCAACCCCGCTTTGACAAAATCTGTAAAGCAAAGCAAGCCCACACCAGTCACTGATTGATATATATGAATAGGAATATACATAGGAATATGATCACAAAATAATATGGTCCATGTAGACCTGCACACCTTGTTCATGATTGTGTTATTTTATTGTTTGAGAAAACCTGCTGTTCAATGTGAGGAAATACAGTATATGTTGTTTGCACTTTGTTTGAAATTAAGTTAATTGTATTTACAAATTATTTTATATATTTTTTATTTTATATATATTTTATTATTGCTATTTTTTTTCCCAGTTAAACAAACTGAAGAATAAACTGTGAAGTGATATGTACTTATTTTAGAAAGAAATAAAAATATTTTATACAGTTCATGCATTATAATGCAATTCATTAAAAACCAAGAAAAATTTGGGGTCGGGTTGCGGGGGGGGGGGGGGGGGGGGGTCGTCCAATGTTCCTATATCATCAAAGGGGGTCTTGACAGAAAAAGTTTGGGAACCACTGATTTAAGAGATACAGACTGAATTACAAAGTGCAAGTGTGTTCACAGTCTATTTCACAACATGAAGAACACACAGAAATAAGGTTGAAAATTGACGACGTGGTCCTTTTTTACTTTTTCTTTCTGCCACTGTACAGACAGGCGGGGCAGGTGTTCATCGTGAGAGGTTGGAGTGTAAACATCATCGACGGAGAGGTTTGATCAGCTGATGCAGCTTCTTCAGACAGACTCAACAAGTCTGGAGACTTGCCCGTAGTTTTATCCCCAACTGTCTCGCAATAATTCCCATATTTTATACTAGAGATACACACACACACACACACACACACACACACACACACACACACACACACACACACACACACACACACACACACACACACACACACACACACACACACACACACACACACACACACACACACACACACACACACACACACACACACACACACGGCTCTGGTAGCGAGTGACACGTGTTGTTGTCGTTGACCCCGTGTTGCGTAGACGAGCTGATTCATGACAGAACGTGGTGTCGGATCGGTGCGTAGACTTACTCTTACAGAGTACTCGCCGATACACAATCCAGAGTTGTAATCATGCGGTTACATGTACGAGAGATTCTCCTCTGAAGCTCCAGACACTTGTCTCGCATCGTTCTCTTGTTTCTCATCTCTCCTCACTTCTTCCCTGCAGTATTTCTTTCCAATTTGATGAACCAAAGCAGGTGCCGAATACGACAACGGAGTCAATATAAAGGGTAGCATTAGAGTGGACCTGTTGGTTAAGTGGACAATGTGCACTGCTGCAGTTCCCAACCGTCACGACATTTTGTTAGTAAGGCCT
Organism: Anarhichas minor; assembly: GCF_050575085.1. NCBI lineage: Eukaryota > Metazoa > Chordata > Actinopteri > Perciformes > Anarhichadidae > Anarhichas > Anarhichas minor. Next base: position 1,800,906 of record NW_027466513.1, read on the forward strand.
TTGAAATGTGTCATATTTCAGAGTTTGAAAGTGTCTCCCTTGTCCTGCTCCAAATCACCCTAATCCCCTCTGTTCCCCTCATCCGTCTCAGTCCCTCCTGCTCCGCCCACTCTTTATTTGCCTCTCGTAGCCGGGCCCCGACAGAGGCGGCTTATCTGATTCTAGTTCAGCTCTGGTCGGTAGCCAGCGCATACTTCAGTCAATCAGAGTGGAGGGGCGCCGCCAGCAGCGTTTTTCTTGGCCCTGCGTGATGGACTCTCTCTACGCCCTCCTCCACCTCTCGCAGTAAACAGACCATCCATAAACCCATCGAAAACAGAACTGTAGATGCATGTTTACTAGCTCTCTGAGTCTCTACCACCCCGTTGGTAAGTGCTTATCATAATCTAGTAAACAAACTCATCGCCTGGGACGCGTTTATCCATCTTTTGTCAAAACATATTGGATAATATTTCCCTCTGAAATGTAGAGGGGCTTAAGTACAAATGCATCAGAACTGTGCTCAGGCACAGCGCTCGTTCTGACTGACGCGCAGACGTCGCCACAACGCGTCTTACTGTCCATAGAGGCAGATTCATGCAGAAGCGTTTGCTTGTTGCCATGACGAATCTCCGCCGAGTGCTTGACAGCAGTGAGGAAGAGTCGAGTGTATCCTTCATTCATCCAGTCAGTCATCCGTTAAACACACACACATCTTCTTCCTAAAGAGGCTGAGTGACTGGGAATACTGCGGCCCAATGGTGACATTATAAGACTATTAGGATTATCCATCGATGGCTGAATGAAGCTATCATTTCTGGAATGTTAGCTTTGCCTGTCCTTTGGACATCCGCGTGCAGAAGGCAAATTAAATCTCTATTAAATATATTATACTGGCCAATGACGATTAGTATTGCACATGTAAGACAAGAAAAGAGGATAATAGTCAACAGGGAGGCTTAAACACAGACCAACAGCAAAAGATAACTATTTCAGCTTCATTTTTATCGTCACATACCAGTTCATATTGGACCTCTGCATTTAACCCGACCTCAGCATTTAGGAACAGCCGGGATCGAACCGCCGGCCTTGTGGTTAAAGGACGAAGGTGTGTGTAACCACGGCTGTGACTCGCGGTCGAAGAAGCGGCTGCATTTTATGTCCAATATCCTTCACAATAAAAGTCCTCCGTTACTTCTACCTTGTACTCTTCCTCACTGCAGTGGGTAGACTCTTTAGAGAAGAAGAGCCGCTAACAAAGCACTGCTAATTCAGTGATAAACACATTGAATTTCGGACAAATCCTTCACAATAAAAGTGCCCCGTCATTAAGCAGATGTCTAGTACGGTAACTGAAGACACACAACATCTTTCTGGTCTCCTGCAGCACAGACGCGAGTCTCAACAGACGCTTGTCTGCGGGGGAGAGAGACTAAATACATGTAATATCTTGTCGTAAAATTCACAAAATAAATCCATTCTATGGCTGTCGCACCTTGATATTTCTATATCGTCAAATGGAAATTGTAGTTTGATTGAGTTTCCGGATCAATAATCAGAATCACCAAACTCTTTTCCGGTAATCTGTCCAGCAAGTTGTCAAGATATCTCGGCCCAGATCAAAGCTGTGTGTCGTAGCAGCTCTGACATGAGATAATAACAAGAGTTCAGGACAGGCAGGTAACAAACATGCACACACACGACCACTTCAACCAAAGCAAACACAGCTGCGGTTAAATGTCCATTTACGTGACATTAGATGAATGCATTTGTCTGCTTCAGACATGAGCCGCGTCAACAGTTAACCTGCGCGCTCATCGGGAGAGATGTCAACAACTCACCAAAGTTATTTATTCTGACATGAAGCTGAAAGTCCAGGTTAACTATGTGTGAACTGACTATTTCATCGGCTTCTTCGTCAACAACGGTTCCACCTGGCAAGAGCCGAACCCTTTAGGTGCAGTCATGTCTCAGGCTGTGACTAACGAATCCATCAATCATTATTTTCAATTGGGCCATTAATAATTTAGCCCATAAAATGTCATTACATTACAGTCGTTTCGCAGACGCTTTTATCCAAAGCGACTTACAATTCAGATTCTATCACATTTCTATACCGTAGGCACAGCTACGGGAGCAACTTTTGGGGTTAAGTGTCTTGCTCAAGGACACATCGACGTGCGACTAGCAGAGCCAGAGCCGGGGATCGAACCGACGATCCTCTGATTGAAGGACGGCCATAATATCCACTTAGCCACAGTCGCCCAAACACCACGACGAGTGCCGACCACAAGTTCTCAGAGCCTGAGGCAATGTCTGCAAATTATTTATTTTGTCTGACTGTCAAAAAGATCCAAATGAAGAAATGCATGAATGTAAAATACAGTTGTGTAGAAATGAAAAAAGAAAGCAGAAGTGCTCGACATGCTCATGCCCGCAGCAGTTAGCATGTGATTGATTCTTACAGGGAAAATACGCATTAAATCACGCAGCTTAATCCACCGTTGTGGCCTCTCTCTCCTGCCTTTACCTCCCTGGTCACATGACGGTAATAAATATGATACAGTTTGTTAAACTCATACATCCACCTCGGGCCTGTTCAATGTTTAACGGTGCTTTCACAAGCAGAGAATTAGTCCGTTTTTAACGGAACTCTGGTGTGGTTCAACACCTGGTGCGTTTCGTTTGAGACCGGTTTGATTGCAGTGAGAGCATGATCCGACCCAACTGCAGGACGGCAGCCAGAACGCAGGCTGCCTGATGAGCGTTTGTTGAGACGGACGCAGGTAGATGCCAGGTCAGCACGAGTAGGAGAGGACCGACTTTCTGAGAGGTCTGACGTTCGGTTGACATCCGAGCCGGAGAGAGCATACAGAACATGCTAAATGAAGTCCACGGAAACAGCGACGTTTATGAAGTCATCTGAGATCAGTAAAGTAGATCAGTGCCGGGTCAAAGTGAAAAAACTCTCGCCATGAGATCCAAATCAGACCAACAATCGATTCTGAGACACGAACAACTGAAACCACTGCTGAGAAGAGTGGAAGCCTGCAAGTTTCTGCTGAGTCAGATTGGGAGGTGAGACCCCAGGTTTAGGGCTGTAGTGCTGCATTAAAGGCATTTCAATAGAACCTCCACACAGATGCAAAACGCCACAGTGTTGCCCTGGAGATGTGTATCGTAAACCGAGTAGATTCTTCTCTTCCGTCAGTTTCTGACAAAAAAAATAACTTCCAACAAACCAACCAATGTTCTTCACCTTGGTTGTAATTCAAGGGTAAAAAGAACAATTATTTCTATTATCGATAAATCTGTTGAGAACATCAAAATGATTCATTTGACAATCATTTTTTGAAATCATATACGTAATACTAATATATAATAATGTTCCACTCAGCACTTTTAAACCTCAATCCATCACCTCTGTTGTGTTTAATTACACACAGAACACATTTAAAACCTCCTCAAACAAGCTTATACAGGGTTTACAGAGACCAACAAGCTCTTTGTCTCTCTTCGTATTTCTGTCTCTTTCTTTGCCCTCAATCAGCCTCTCTCCTCATGTCCTCCTCTGTGTGAACAAGTGTGCTCCCCTCGTTTACCGAGCGGGGAGCAAATATTTAGGAGGGAGGCGGAGGAGGAGAGGACGGAGAGAGCGTTGGGGGTGAAGACAGAGAGGAGGAGGAGGATTATGCTAATGTGTCCAAACAACTGCGGTCATATCCTGAGACGGAAAGAGAGAGAGAAAGGAAAACAAGACGGGGAAGAAGGACAAACTCAAACCACATAGTGAGGAAGTAAATGAGAAAGCCTCGGGTAAAAAGAAAAGCGAGTGTGGTTCACAGGTTTCCTGTGGTCAGCGGGAGAGAGAGGAGAAGGATGCAGAGGCAGAGGGAGGTAAGGAAGGAGAAGATGAAGGGACGGAGGGAGAAGATGACACATGGAGAGAGACGGGGTGGGGTCCTAATCTTCTCCGCTCCTGCTTTCGGATCAGCTCGGCTCCCGCGGTCACAGCTTCTCCCTGATTGGTGAAGACTGCAGAGAGCGGTAGATTAAAGGACGGAGGGGGTATTTCTTATTTCTTGGTGCTTTATGTGTGTGTGTGTGTGTGTGTGTGTGTGTGTGTGTGTGTGTGTGTGTGTGTATCAATGCACTTGTGAGAACCGGTTTGAGGATTTTCGGAGCTTGAGCTCCCTTGTTTTGTTCAAGGGACGAGTTTCAAGTTTGATCTGGGGTCAAAGATCAAGATTAGACTTAGTCTATTAAGCCAGAAACATATCTTAAGCCGTTTAAACGCCTAACTTGCTCTTAAAAGACTTTGCAGCCGACACCGGCTCAAAAGACAGAGATCTGGAGACCGTCGTCTTTTCCGAGAGTTACTTTGCTGAAAAGCTCAAATCAAACGAGATCACATCCGTTCAGATTCCTGTTAGAAAAAAAATCGTCTAAAAAGGTTTTAAAAGAACTCGAGAGGTTGTGATTCTCAAATGAGGAGTCAAGTACACGCTATGCTTGGTTTTAAATTGTGTTAAATGGTGAGAACACTGTTGCTAGGCAACTGACAACAAAAGCAGACTTTGCCGAGCTCCGTGTAGTTTGGTAAAACTTCCACAGGATTCATGAGCACTCGGATAATTTACAGTTACGAAATTGCGAGAACCAAGTCCTCGCTCGAATGGATTCTTCTCATAAATATGTTAAACATAACGCCACCAGGAGGTCCTCACAGATAGCCCGAAAAGCATCCAACCGAGGGGTTTTATAAGGTGTGCGTATGGGTGTGTGTGTGTCTGTGTGTGTACCTGAGAGTGTGTGTATGCGAGTTCATAGTACACACCGATCTCTTAAAGCTCACAGGCTCGTGTGAGAGCCGACCCCAGAGGAAGCCAAACCTCACGCAGCGCTTTCAATCACGCACAACGGAGACAACTCTTCCATTTCAACACACTTCCACCGCAACAACGCACACACACACACAAACACACCTATTTCCTCTGCTCTGCAGCCCCGTCTCCTCACTCTGGCCCAAAGCATTTGCTCTTTCACAACATCAGCTGCGTTTAACTCAGCAGGACTCCAACAGTATGTGTGTGTGTGTGTGTGTGTGTGTGTGTGTGTGTGCGCGTTCACATCCCGCATTCTCCCATGCAAGTGAAATGCGAGAGAAATAACTTGAAGGATGATCTGTAACAACGGGGGAGGAGGAGGCCGTGGGAGGAGACGCGTGGTGAAATAACAGGAGATGCATACGTCTTCCAAGGCTGCGGAGTCTTATCTGCTGTTATGAACAGCAGCTTCATACATTTCATTGCCTTGAACTGGGAGGTGAGATTAGGAAAACTGAGAAGCAGATAAGATACGAGAGAGAAGACAAAAACACAAGTCGGACTCAATTAGCCGGTTGGCCTTGTCCACTCTCTGTGGAGCTCAGAAGGCCTCACTCAAAGGAAAATACACTTCTGGGTGCATCGTGGACGGATCACTCTTACAAAAACTGACTGATAACTCCAAAAATAACATCCAGGTTATTAAAAGAGAGAGAAGTGTTTCCTTTGAGACCTTTAAACACACCTGACTGAGTCATGTTAAGTCACTGATGACACCCAACGTCTCCTGATTTTGCTACTTCAAAGAAAAAGCTTTTTAACAGACAAAATAATAGGAGACTTGTATTTTGAAGAATTTATAGGGAAATGTGTTTATCACACAATTAGGAGATCTTTGTTAGCGGCTATTATTCCATTAAACAAGCCCGATAATACTGCAGGGAGGAAGAGTAAGCAGTAAAAATAACGGGGGACTTTTATTGTGTTTGGACACAGCTGAGTTGCCTTGAGAAGACAACACCACCAAAGAGAAAACAAACAAGTTATAAGACAGTCTGAGAAACAGTCACTGGGAAAACGTCCGAAAGGGATCAACAGATCCAAACATGATGAATTATTGGACAATCGTACTGTAGCTCTTGACAAACCTACAGCAGCTTTACGAAGCCTCATCACCCACAACTATTCATACTATCAGAATAAACTTCAGGGCATCATCGTCGACTGTTGAATAAAGCCCAAAATGCCCAAAAAGTAAACCTTTAAACTACATGTAAGAATTTAGTTTTGATGGAACTTGGAGGTCTTCTGTACAATAAAGACGTGACATGAAGCATTTTCCTTTTCAGCACCTTTTGTGTCCTTCGACACAATGCACACTCTGCTGCCGTTTCCATAGGAACCAGAGTCACAAAGGCAGCGTGTGACCCTCCTCCTCCTCCTCCTCATGACGGTTTATGGATGTGGACCCGACTGCCGAGAACATAAACATGTATTCCTCTCATGGAGCAGTGCTTCGTGTCAGAGCGTCTCGCAGCTCGTACATCCGGCCTGCAGTCAAACGTAGTAAAGAGTTATTCTGTTTGTGTGCCACCCGGAGCCGCGCACCCACCCCCCCCCCCCCCCCCCCAATGATCAATGAAGAAAAGGGGCGTTATTAATCTGATGAAGCGTCTGAGTTATGCCTTCATTAAATTTCATCAGGACTAATTAGTGTCCCGTCCTTGAGATGTGCGACCCTGTAACGTCCTTCCACTGGTGAGGCATCCATACTTGTATCATCTTCAGTCAGGAGACTCAAAAGATGTAATCTTATCTCCCCCCCCCCTCCCCCCCTCTACATCTATTGTTCCAAGAACTGTGCAAAAGATTATCTGTGACTCTGGTGCACATTCAAAAATTGCAGCCTCCTCATTCATTTGAATGAGGGCAGTCAGTTTACCCAGCGGGGGCACAGGGTCATCAGCCAAATACCTTTTGGTTGGGGAGAAGGACTTCCGCCATTCAGCCAATGTTTAGTCGGCTACTCACTCCAAAAAAGATCGACATTGACAAAAATAATGCAGACTTAATAGTTATTATGAATAGAGATGTTCCAATACCATTTTTTTCTTCCCAATGCCAATTCCAATACCTGACTTTGCCAATCGTCCGAGACAAAAATATGTTTATGATTTGATTTGTAGATGGGGAAATAGTACACAATGCCATGGTCCTTGAACTTTAAGCTACTACGCAGAACTTTTACATTTGTGCTGCTTTTGGCAGTCTCAGTGGATTAAAGCTGTAGTGTTTGTCTGAGCAACAGAGTCCCTTTTAGAAAACCTCTCATTTTACTGCACCAGCGTCTGACAGTCGGCCCCACTCGGTCCTGGTTCTGGTTCTCCCTTGCGGCGGTGATCGGCTCCCGGCTGGAACAGGAGCCGCCGCTGCCGGCGTTATTTGATCTGATTTTGCCGGAATCGGACCCGGTTGCACCGATGACAAGCGTTAGCTATACAGCCAATATTGTCGCTGATGGTGTTGTTTACTTATGTGGGTCCTACAGAGGCATCGGTAGGAAATAGAAACCGTTTCACAACCAGTTAAAAAGTTTCTAACCGTAACTTTGATGTGTGTTTTTGAATTTATGACCACCCCGCCCCTTCTACCCAGTGTGGTCCACTGCAGACAGACAGATGTTACAGATGTGGGTTGAGGAAGAGAGTGGCCGGCTGTAAGGACCATTTCCTCCTCGCCGCCACGCACCGGCAACTCCTCTCGAGTGAGATATAGAGTTCCTACACCGACATTCACAACACCACACGCTTTATCCGTCACTCGAGCACGCCTCTACAAAGAGAATTCATGCATGTTCCTTTTCGGGTCCCTCATCAAACCTTCTCCATTCCCTCTTTGGTCTCCGTGCAGCTATGAAACTTTATACGCGAGCACACAACAGCCACATCTGCGCTACACAACTTCCACGTGAGTCCCACATCGTAATTAGATCAGAAGTTTACACGGAGAGCTTCACAGCCACAGCGGGACACTTTGCCTCCCGCTCCTCTTCTCCCGAATTTCACGAGCGCACACACACACACACACACATTCCTCCATTGTGCTCTTTCTACAGAAATTGTTAAATCGGTTTAACTGATAAATATGTTAAAGTTGAAACAAGGTCTGGATGCCACAGACTGCACTGCTACAATTCTGCTGAAAAGAGGTATTCCTTTGTGTTTTATCTGTGTGTGTGTGTGTGTTCATTGTGATTCTGCGTTCCCACGGTCCCGCGCGTCTGACGTTCCCACTCAACTGGGGAAACTGTTCTCTCTCTCTCTCTCTCCCTCTCCCTCTCTCCCTCTCTCTCGCCGCGCGCTGAAACTGTGCCTCTATAAATTCAACCCTTTCGTTGTGTTTGGAAGACGTCGTTAAAAGACATAAAAATTTCTCCGGGGGTTTTACGACGCGACTTGCTTAATTCAATCAGTGTAATAGAAGTGGAGTCACGTGGGACTCGCCTTTACCTCCGCAACACACAAAACACACAGAATTTTATTCGATTTGAAAAAAGCAGAAGCACATGATACGGACATAGTTCGTCACCTGAAGAAATCAATCCGACTTTCTCTACTGGGTTTACTCCGGCCTGGTCGTTGGAGTTACAAAGACGTTCACACTGTGTGTTTAGGTGATTAATCAACACATTACTTAAGTTTATAAACCCAACCAAGTTCCCAACCTTTTCCACTTTTGCATCCCTAATCGCAGGCTGCAAAAACACAGTGTGTAGTTTAGACTTGAGCGAGAGTATAAAGAGGGATTTTTCATTCATAGATGATTTGATTTGGAAGATTTTCAGAGGCCTAAAGATGGAAAATTGGGAATAAATACTGTAATGGCTGGCTTCTACAACAACATCAATCTCTGTGACGTGAGCCCCGGTGGTTACGAGATTGACTGGAGCGAGTCCAAGAGGTCGAGCGTCCGGCTGCAGAGCGGCGGGTCGATCAGGCGGTACTAATGGATTAGTAAAGTCCAGCTAGATGCTCCGATATCTGTCAGCTGCTTCCAACGTGTCTCCTTAAATAAGTAACGCGCAGCAGCGATCGATACGTGGCGATCGGGCTCGCTGAACATTCAACCGGCCCGAGATCAATAGCACTTAGCGTCCCCTCTCCCAACCCCTAACTAGCTTAATGTGACAGAGGAGGACTGATGGACTGGAGACAGAACATCAGCCCGAACCTCCGCCACGCACCTCTCAGAGAGGCTTAGCAAGTGTCAAACAAAAACATCTGCCTCTCTACTCTAAAAGCAGATCCTCACATTGACGTTTCCCATGGACACACACAAGTGTAAAAGAGGAGCGGTGAAGATCTCCGACGTGCTGTGCAGGAGAACGCTCCAGTCTGGCTCCGCTGCCAAGACTTCCCTCCAGCCAAAACGCCGTCTGGTGCCAGAAGTCACTCGAGCGTTTTTTTTTTTTATTTTTGTGCGCGCGGAGGGCAAACGCCACGCAGAGCGCCTCAGCATTAGAAACAGTACCCCGCCTGGACCAGTGACCCATTCACTGCTTCACTGGGTGATGATGGGATCCATATGAAAACACTTATGTTTTCTTTTCTTTTTTTCCTCTTACTATTCTGGAGAATTTATGCAGGAAAACTGTGCCGGAGCACACTTTTTACATTTGGAGCGAAAATTCAGAAGTCGTGCACTTACACACATTTGCTGCAGAGAGCTGCCAAACACAACCAGAGCCTTGAGTGAGGGGTGGGAGTGCGTTGCTCAGGGGGAGATATTCGGCCAAGAACTACTGTTTATTTTTTCTTTATTTTATTTTTTTACAACCACAGTTATCAAACTGGTTCAGCCAGCATCTACAAGTTGGATTTTTTTAAATTACAAAAAATATTGAAAAGTTAATATCTAATGTCTTTTGTACGGCGATTTGTTATCTTATGTACTTATTATTTAATATCACTCTTTTAAAAGATTTTAAGACTATTTTATCATGATACAAAATAATGTACAGATGATTGTGTTAATATTTTAATACGTACATCTATAGGTGACTATAACAAAGTAAAAAGATAACTTTTAACATTTTTGATGGTTTACAGACTTTAGAGCGGTTGAAATGATTTTTGGGAGCGTGGCAAAAAAAATAAATAGTGTGGAGCCTTGTAGACCAGCTGCTATAATCAAACATTAATAGGGATCAGCAATGATCGGCGGCAAAAAAAAAGCATGATCAGGGATCTCTGAAAGTTATATTTGCTCCCTTTTTTCCTTTTGTGCTGATCCGATCTGTGATCCGAACCGTGAGTTTTATGATCCGTTGCACCACTACTAATTTTCTAAATGTTTGTTGTTGTAATACTCATTAGACCACCACTAACTCAGTTCTAAATGGGAAAAACAGGTCTTCCGTTACCAGTGGGACAGCAACAAAGAGAGAAAGGGAAGAGAGAGGAGTGCTAACTCACTGCATCCGTCCTCGTCGCTGTGGTCCCCGCAGTCATTGTCTCCGTCACACTGCCACTGGGCCGGGATGCAGGTACACTCCCCGAACGCACTGACCGCACACGTGAAGTGGTTCCTCCCACACGAGCACTCGGCGCTGCCCTGGACTCCTGCACACAAAGAGGAAGAGAGGGTTAGGGGCTAATCACACATGTTCAAGTTCACCAGCTTTGTTTTCTTGTGATCCTGCAAGGTATACATCATTTTCCCACCATATTTTACTGTCTGAAGGTGAAAGTATACCCTGCCTCCGTACCCTGACAACACGACATTTAGCAGACGGAGGAGTCAGACAGGGAGGACGTTTACTGTAACACACATGACAGGACGGTGGTTCTGAAACAATGTACTTGTGCGGATGGGGGGCAGCAGCAAAACATATTTTAGTTACCTCAAAGAAAGTCCCGCTAAAAGAATCAGTATCAGTTAAAGTGTTCGCTATATTTAGAGCATTTTCGCCTGTTTACCTCACCGTGAGGCAGCTATAAAGACTTGTCTTTCTGAAAGGGAACTGCAGCCGCCATCGCTGCTCTCTCGATAGGTTTGCTTGTTTATGTGATTGTCTGACTTTGGTTTGTTTGGATTGTCTGACTTTGGTTTGTTTGGATTCAACAAAGTCAGACAATAACACAAACAAACTAACCAATCAAGGCAGCAGTACACCAGCAACTCCTGAGTTCTGCGAGAAAAAAAAGAATCCCCCCCCCCCCCCATTGGAGTCTGGTGGCTTTGGCGAGAGCATAGAAGGGCTATAGTTCCCCGTCGGAAACGTCTGTTTCACGGCAGGGTAAACCGACGAAAATATTCTAAATATAGTGTACACTTAAAGTTATGTTGATTTGTTTTTTGGTGGGCCTTTCTTTTAGGTGGCTAAAACATGTTTTGCTGCTGTACCCCCTTCACATCGATGTGTGTTTAGTGTACTTCAATTCTCTACTTGATTTATGCTGCTCCATGTCCTCAACGCGCAGGCCTTACTGTAATATTCAAGGTGCAACAATGCCCGTTTAAAAATTATCTGAACTGGATCAAACTAGAAACAATCATGGTACACTTATTTTTGTAACTTTAATCTGACTCCAATCCAAGTCCAAAGTCTTCAGCAGAACAGTGACAGATTAAGCCCCTCTGGCAGATGTATGAACACTAACTAGCTAACGTAATACTAACACACTGCAGTGGTAGTCAAAATGGCAAGTCAGTCCGAGTATCGGGCTGCTTTTACTCTGCTTTCTTTCTTTTAGCATTAAGCTGCATTTTCTGGGCCGCTTTCTCCCAT